>NC_142820.1:2400000-3600000 GCF_057945365.1 Rhopilema esculentum
AAAGAAGATGATATAGATTTGTGATTAGACAACTCTGAAGATTCTCTCGATGTAAAAAGGAGACGGATAATGTTGACGCATTGGGTTGGAAATGCTACAGAAAAGTTGTCTGCTGAAGATTATGACAAAGTTAGGTACAGATGCTTCGAGAAAACCGGATGTTTGATAATTGTTGATGGATCTGCTGACGATAAGATAAACCCAAAAGGTCTTCAAAATTATGTTGTTCTACCTCCTTTGCCAATGACCGGGCCAGCAGAGGTACCAGCCTGTGAGTTACCAATACTAGCAAGTCATAAAGAAGTTGCCAACGAAGAATTTAAAGAGAACTTCAAACTGCAGCTGCCAGAAAAGTTCGATTATGAAGCTGACAGTGACTACACTCATGCGCTTGTTGGCAGAAAATTGAAAGTTTCTGCCTTGGCTATGATTTTGGAAAAATTGAAAAACAGATTCAATGTCTCTCATCTTCTTCAAAGTCTCTAACAATAACTGAAATTTCTTCCTAGCATGAAAAATTAAATATAAAGAGTCCTAAATATAAAGCTCATGACATCATAATTAAGAAACTCTTCAGAAACAAAGAAACAACGAGTATTGAAATTTTCAGAACATTAAGAAACTGGAGTACTCAACATCGAGATTTGTTTCTTATGAAAAATGAGTGTAGTATATCTAGATAAAGAGTGGATCCACAAACTGCTTGTAAAGAAGTCGGTATAAGTTTTAAATGTCAAGTTGTGTCTCCATGTGAAGCGGCCTTTTCGTAGGTACATTTCATAACCTGCGGCCAAAAAGTGTAGAGATTCAGGAAGAAAGCAAAGAGAGCAATCTGAAGTAGAGCTGAGATTCCACAAAAGAAGATTATCCTTAGTAGTAGCAGGTATATTATTTGGGTAGCTGATAATAAAGTTAAAAATGTTCTTTGGCAAGTTGCTTTGAAGAAACTACCAAGTAGAAACGCTGGACATGTTCGTATCTTATGACTTTGAGAATCTGCTCAGTATTCTGGTAAAATTCATATTGCAGGCTCACACCACTTCGGGTACTTTTTCATTGCAATTTTTTTTTCGTCTGGGGAAGATTAAAAAGAATCTCTAAGAACAACTTTACATTGGCTCTATTTTGTAAATCACATGTGCACGTTGAGACCAAATTTATTGTTTGGAATAGCAACACTGTTGATAGTAGAGCTCTTAGGAAGATCGATTTGATGTGATAATTAAAGCCATTGTCTTAAGTGCAGAGTAGCTAGAGCTAGAGTTATCAAAGTTTTGAATTTCCAATGTTTTGGATAGATTGGCAACTGTGAAGTGCCGAGCGAGCTTGAAAAGGGCAAATCTTTAATAAAGAAGAAGCTTACTTTCTGAGTAGATATCAAAAGAGCTAATGCCCATAAATTGTGATAAAAGATAAGATTCTATCTCTGATTTATGTTCTTGTCTTGGCATTTTAAAATCAAAGTATCGACCTACGTACTTGCAAGGGCTTACCAAGATCAGTATACAGGACGTGATTCGATTAGATAAAAAGGTTTGTTTTGAACTGTACAGATTTGATGTGAAATTTCTTTATACCGAACTAACTGCGCTTGGCGACACGTATGGTCATCCGAACCCACTGGCACCAACTTGCAAAGAAGTTCAGAAGCATGTGACTTTCTATTTCGTTTTTAGTAGTTACTGCGGCATAACCTGCGAATTTGCCACCAATGAACTTGATTGAAACGTATTCTGTGTCCATTTATGGGAGAGAAACCTAGTCGCCTGAACTCTTCTGATTTGATGCATTGAATAAAGTTGTTAAAAAAAGATTGAATAAGAGAGGACTTATACAGTCACCTTGGAGAACACCACATTTAACAGTAATGAAAGAGGTTGCATATGATAGAAGAAGCCGTTGTAGAGATCAAGAGTTTGTTGCTTTTGGGGTGTCATTATTTTCTAGGATTTTGAATATCAAACTATGATCGACTTCATCAAGAGCGCTAAAAGGTAGAGCAGGGTGATGAGAATTGACCTTTGCTTGGTACGTTCTTCATATAACATGTGTGCCATTTGTAACATGTGTTTATAGAAATGTTTTGAATTTCAGGTTCCAATAAAACCATTATGTTTGAGAAAGAGAGTAAAGAGTGTCTGAGACAAGACATGAAGATTTCAGGGGCACTGATGGCAGTGTTATTGGTCTAAAATTTGAAGGGTCGTCAGTGAACTTTTCTTGTAAGCCAGCGCATTGTACGCCCTTTCCCAGTTCGGTGGAATACGTTTGGAAAGGCAGATGGCAATAATGATGTTAGTAAGGAAGGATCTCAGAATATTGTAGATTAGCCATTCATTTCTAGAGCCTCTAAGGGTGAGGATTTTCTATATGCATTTTAGCCTCATAACAAAGCCCAATTAGTAGCCATAACCTCTTTGACTTTTCTTTCCTACTTGTTTATTTTCATGCCTCAAAACCACGTTGCCTATAAGGCTCTTGATGCACACCGATCTAGTCACTCCAAGCTTCTGATATTTTGCGGTGTTTTTGATAATAGGTAGCTGCAAAAATATGCAAAACAAGTTACGTCATCCACCGTAAATTCTCATGTAAGCACCAAATCCAATACACTCTTTTCTCATAAGAGCAATTTTATAAAACCTCGAACGTCTTGAACAAGAAATACAAATAAAGGCTTCAATTGAATAAACACCCTTGCAAATAAAAGAGATGGATATCATGGGAAAATTGTCTAGCTGTTACAAAGAAAACACAAGCACCGTCATAAATTTACACCATATTTGTCTGTATCTATTTAGCCTGTCAATCTTCAAAGCGTTTTCATAATATATTTATACGGTTTTTCATGTGATTGTTGACGGTATACATGAATTAAAATGCTTCAAGGTATAAAAATCACCACATCTAATTTTTTCAAACCAATGCGACATTTTTCGATGAATTAAACTATTTCCAAAGATAGAATGTGAATATGCTATTAAAAGGCCCGGAAAGTGCCAAAACACAGAAAAGAAGCAAAACAAAGCATACCTCCATTGACGTCAGGTGTTGCTGACGTTGCTGATGTAGGCCCAATGAAGTAGCACGGTAAATGCCCATGGCTTGCGATGGAATCGAGCAAAAGTGAGTGTCTTTTCAGGCGAAAGCAAAGTTCATGACGAGGAGGGGTTTAGACCTAATACAACCAGGAAATAATAGCATTTGTTTCAACATGTTTTGAATCATAGTTAGAAAGCTGCCGCCATAACAAACTGTCTGCTCCGGTAACTTGATTTGGCCTAGCCACACAGAAACGATTATGATCATCCATAGAGCGCACAGAGGGCGGAAAGTGAACTGGACTTTATGAATTAACTTTCTCTATTTATATTTAATCTAGCCTCGTTATTTACTTGATATTGTAACCAAACGAGAATTCAATTCGTTGAATTTGTTGTCAACTACACCTCTACGGCCGTTTGTGCCACGTGACTCTTGGCCCCCAATTACGTCACAGATTCTTTGCTTTATTCATAGCTTAGGCCAAACTTTGAACGGCAATAGCAATAAAATTAGACGCGATATAGCGATTCCGAAAAAAGAATTGAATCCCGATTGGTAAAATGTATCTTTTGAATGAAATTTTTTTTTATATAAGAAAAATAAAGCGTAATCGTGGGTCGAGAAATTAATAAGAGTGTTCAAAATTGGCTGATAGGTGGCCAATGGGTTGCTCCGTTGAGTTTAGAACACGACCAAAGAAAAGTGATTCGACAAGAAAAGAATCTGTGTTTTAGGTTTCACGATAATCATTTCGATAACGTTGTAACAAGATAGGTTGTAATAAGTCTAAAAACATATTTTTACGACGTTATTGCTGCAGTTTTTAATTTTCTCTCTTTTCATGCATTAAATCTGCAAAAACGCGTTAATTAGAGTGGTACATTTCAGTCGCATGAAAACTATTTACAATTAATGCTACGGCATTTCATACATCATCATACAACTTGAGACAGATCGGTGGTGAGTTCCATCCAACAAAGTTCTCACGTTAATATAGCACAACAACTCAACTGTTACGTAAAGGCCCCGCCCCCTTCCGTAAAAGTATGTAAACCCGAATAAGATCACCAATTAGATTGCTTAATTTTTGCAACAAAGTCTCAAAATGGGCACAGATACACTCAAGGCACGTGCTTTGGAAGAGCTGCTTAATAAATCAGGAATCAAAATGGACTAGCAAGCCTAGTTATTGGCTATCGTTTATTTTTAAAGAATGAATGAACCTATTATAAAATGGGTGGAAAGTACCATATTTGCTATGACCATTGAATGGTTGTACATTTTGTGCTTAAACAATGGAGTAAAAACCTTAAGGGAAAAACAATCGAGTAACTATGTTTATTTGAGTGAAAAAATCAAGAAAATTCATTTATAGCAGGTACGTCAAAAGCACCCAATTGGTGACCCGCAGGCTTTTTCAAATTTGTTTGCAGGCAAGTAATTATCATTAGTCTCACCTTTATCTATCTGTTAATGTGTGGTAAATAAATTCAGTTACCGTAACAGAAGACATCAATGGACGTTGGCATTGCAAGCATAATTTCATCTCCATTGTTTGCTCCACAGTTCATTATTGGTCCTTTTTTTATGAGAGTTGCATCTTCTAAGTCCATAAACGCTTCATGTGAAAACTGCCAAAAGCCATCTTCTAGCGATTGGGTGCTTACAATGTCATCACCAGATTCTTTTAAAATGAACTCGTCCTTTATACTTTCAACTAGCGAAACCTCCCTTGCTTTCGTAGAGGTTGGCTCCAGACAGCGAGCAAAGTCCTCATTCATAAAAGACGAAGGGCTCCCGGCAGGTGAATTCAAAAAATCAAAATTAACGTCCACATCATCATAGTCTAAAGATTCAGATTCCGTACTAATTTCGGTGCTTGCAGTCGAGTCAATGGAATTCCTCCTTGCGTCAAATCTTTCTAAGTATCTAGCGGTCTTTTTTGATAAGATAAAACGGTATGAATACCTCATTCCAGAAACCTGCAACATGAAAATACAAGGCTAAGCAACGGTCTATCTCAATAGTCATAGTCTGGCTCTCCTAGCAAATTGAGAGATATGAAATCAAGATGAAAATGTTACAAATAATTTATTTCCATTTAATGTAAGTATTACGCTCAAAAGGCTTCGCATAAAAAAGAGAAACAAAAGAAGTTACTGAAAACAAAATCGATGGAGAACGTAGATTTGATCGAAAAATTATTGGAAATACAATTTTTTGGGGGGAGGGCAAGACATCCTTTGCGAGCATGGTCTATACATTGCGCATAATGAAGCATCAAAAATATTACGTCATAATTCTCTGTATTTCTCATTCTGATCCATAATGTAATGGAAGTTCGAAATTGACGCGTAAAAACAGCACTTCATGTTAAAATGTCAGAAAGCATGCTTATGAGCTATTTAAAACGAACAACTACCAATGCCCAATGCGCTGCGATGGGAATGAGTTCGGGAGGGGGGGGGGGGGGTTATGCAATATGTGAGAAAGAGGGTAGTTAATAATCGCATTACCACCTACGAAGCCCCGAGTGCCGAATCGATACGTTCAGAACTCAGTATCTGCAAGAAAAGGTGGATAATTTTTGCAGTCTATCGACCCCCAGATTCGGGAACCGAATGACTTCTTAAATGGATTATCTAGCTATGTGAATTCGGCTCTAGGAAAATACGACAACGTTATTGTTTTGGGAGATCTGAACATTGACACCCAAAACGAGCAACACCCGGGCTATAACAAGCTAAAGTCATTTTCTGATGTAATGGGCTTACAACACCTGGTTAAGGAAAAGATATGTTTCACAAAAAACCACGCCTCTTCTTTAGATGTTATTTTAACAAACCGGCCAGGATTTTTTCAAAACACGTGTGTATTTGAGACAGGACTGAGCGACGGGCTTGTAGTTACTCTACTGAAAGCTCAGGTACCCCGCCTTAAAGCAAAAAATATTACATATCGACGTTATAAAACTTTAATGAAAATGACTTTTTATCTGATGTTAGAAGTACAAGCTTTGACAATGACTATCAAAGCGCTGTTGATGCATATGAGCATCTTACCAGAACGTTTCGTACGCTAGTTGACAAACATGCCCCATTGAATACTAAGAAACTCAGGGGAAACACTGCCCCATTTATGAATCGGGATCTACGGAAAGCAATTTATACCCGATCTCGGCTTCGTAAGAATTTAAAGAGGCACCCTTCAAAGGCTAATGAAATCAAGTATAAAACAGCGAAATCTGTGCGTTTCACAAAGAGAGAAGAAGATCAGAAATCACTTTAAAAATGCAACCAAAACCGGTCTACTTTCAAATCAAGACTTTTGGAATCTTGTCAAATCATTTCTCTCAAATAAAAGGGTTACATGATAACGACATTACCCTTGTTAAAGAAGATAGAATCATATTTGAAGATACAGAACTTGCCGAAGCTTTTAATCACCATTATATAAATATCATAGAAAAATCTTCTGGAAGAAAACCCACCAGCATTGCGAAAAACGAACCCTTTCAAGACGGTAGTCACATAGTTCGACTGATTCTGCAGGAATACCAAAATCACCCTAGTATATTAACCATAATTCAAAATCGAGAAAATTCGTTTGGCACATTTTCTCTTCATGAAGCTGAACCAGACGATGTTTTCAAACTCTTGCTTTCAATAAATGATAAAAAATCGACCGGTGAAGACAAAACACCCCCCTAAACTTGTACATTTAGCTGCAAAGGAGTATAAACACCAGTATCAAAAATAGCAGATTTCCAGACCGTGGAAAACGGGCTGCAGTCACACCTCTTGACAAAGGCGAACCTGTTTGAACAGTAGAAAAAAATTTCCTTCCAGTTAGTGTGCTCAACACTTTTTCCAAGATATACGAAAAAATGATGAAAGATCAAATTAGTCCTCATCTCGATAAAACCTTGTTTGCTTCCGTTGCTGCCTACAGGAAGGCTTACAGTACACAGCATATCTTGATTAAAAGGCTTGAAGACTGGAAAGTCAAATTGGACATTGATTACAAAAGGCTTTCGACTGTCTCCCGCATAACCTTATTGCAAAGCTTCATGCATATGGCTTTGATGAGAGTTCTCTAATCCTTATTTACTCCTATTTAAAAAGGCGCTTACAAGCAGTTCGAATAAATGATACTTATAGTGATTTTCAATCTGTTTTATCAGGGGTACCGCAAGGATCAATCCTTGGCCCTATTCTTTTCAATTTCTACATCAATGACCTGTTTTTATTTCATTAAAAAGGCTTCTCTTGTAAATCATGCAGATGACAACACTTAAACGCATTTTTCAAAAAACCTGCCTCAATTAATTAACGTCTTGGAAAAAAAAGCAAGCATCGCCCTTGCCTGCCTCAATCAGAATAAAATGATTGCTAACCCAGAAAAATTTCATTTTCTTCTAGTCAGAAAGGATAAAAAAGTACCATTGGACATAGCATTTCAATTCAAGGGAAAACTATAAATTCTGACGCTTCAGTAAAGTTGCTTGGTGTAACTATATATTGGCGTAAAAAGGCAATAACCCAGCTAAATGTGCTTAAAAGACTTAAATATTTCATTGGCCTAGATGAGAAAAAGGTATTGGTCCAATGCTTTGCCTTCTCTACTTTAAACTACTGCCCTTTAGTGTGGTTCATCTCCTCGACATTGTCGGCAAATGAACCTCTGCATTGAAATTTTAAAAACTGTAAAAAGATTAAATCCTGAATTCATGCAAAATATTTTCGAACTAAGAACCTCTGATCGATCCTCACGTCGTCCACAAGACTTGCAGCACTACAGGCCCAACCAAAAACTTTCGGTACAAACAGCCCCAGGTCTTTCGGACCACAAAATTGGAATGGCTTACCACAGGAAACAAAATCTGCAGAAATCTGATCCAATTCAAAAGAGTAATTAAAAAATGAGACGAGACAACTTGTACATGCAACGTATGCAAAACTTAATGATTTTATCAGTTATTAAAAATTGTTGATTTAATATGTATATTTTATAAATAATCGAATTCGACAAGTAACGATATTGTAGCTTAAAATTATATGTATTCGATATAAAGTAAGATAACAAACAAAAAACAAAAAGAGCGTAACACCCTACTCTTCAATAGACCCCCCTCCCCCTGCTAAGTTTTTTCCGAAAACAATACCGACCCCCTCCTCTTATTAAGATCACCTTGCTTATTATATTCTTGATTTTCTTCTAGGAAAACCTAGGGAGTAAATCATTTACGTAACTTCAACGGTTGAGCTTGACACAGAACTATATCTTTTAGAAAATGATAGATATTATTAATTAGTTTTAAGGCCGTGTTTCTCATTAGATGTTGCAAGAATTTGATTTTGCTTTTTATATACACTCTTATTTATTGTTTTTTTGCAATGTACCCATCATTTGGTTCTATAAATAGACCAAAATGCCCCACGGTAATTCCATCAGCCCCCACTTTTTTATTTGGGTGAATTTTCCACCCACCCCCAACCCCTCTGTTCGGGATTGAGAGAAAAAATTATTGAAAAGACAATCTTAAGTTCTCAGTTTCTCCAAGCACTCAGTCACAAAACGAATGGGTCACGAAAAGAGGGCTAGAAAAGGGTGTCTTGTGGAAATGTAAAATACATTAACCACAAAAAAATTTCGTCGTGACAAAATTTCGAACAAATATTTCGACGAAATTTTCTTCGACTGAATTTTAAAGAAAACAGAAATTGGTAATGACGAAAAGTTTCGCTTTTAATGAATTTTGAGGACTCGCATAAAAACTATTGCATGAGGTCAAAAATTAAGATTTATATCTAATCAAGACAATGCAAATTACGTCATTATCCTCATTTACGGTCGTTCGATAAAAGTAGTTCTATTTCAAAAGTTCCAACTATGCCTTTTTATAGTTCAACTGTACAATTTCTTTCAATCGCTAAAAGTATTTCACTTTTCAACACAAATTTTGAACTCAAAATACCGCAAATTTTCCAGACCACATTTTCAATATAGACGGTATTAAACCTTCTTATTCTTATGCTTATATTTATGCTTATACTTTTAATAATGGTCTGTTTATAAACTTTAATACCACATTGATAGTGGGTAGAGACTCTGAATGCTAGAAGCATAACTTTTGTTTTATCTGCCTGTAAACATAAATGCTGTTCTGCATGAGAAAGCTGCAAGGCGGGTTAAACCAAATTCCAAGAGGGTGTTCAACCCCTTAAGTCCCCGCGGAGCTGGTGGTTTTGCCTCTTAGAATAATGTTAGCATTTTCTCTGCCTTCTCTCCTGTGAGATCTCTGCATTGTTTGAACCACGAAAACATTTTGTCATGACGAAATTCTGAAAAAATGTCCGAAATTTATTTTGACGAAGTTTATCCGCCGATAATCTATCAGACGAAATTTTTGTTGTTAATGTATATATATTCATCCTGCACAAGAGGCAATGACACACTCACCTTTTCGATAATATTTTTGCCATAATAATATCTCATTGCGCGACCGAGTTTCTCATAAGTCATATCACTTTTATCCTTTATGGAACCCCATAGTTTTGCAACTTCGTTTGGTTCTTTAATTTTGAACTTGAAATTGTCTAAATCAATCCACTGCACAAGGTATGAGACTTTGTCGCGGTTCAACAAATGTAGAAGGAATCGCCATAAAGGTATTCTTTTTCGATGCTCTGTCGATAGAGTTATAAAAAATTAGTACAAAGGTTAATTATGACAAAATTTGTAGGGTATATCTCTTTGGAAGCTAGCGTTCCAGCAGAAAAGGGACGCAGGGTCCCAGGGGATAGTCCTTTCTGTGTTTGATAGGTTAAGGAAACTATGAAAGGTAACATGCACTAAATTAAGCAATAGTTTAACAAATAGAAAAGCTTGCAAAGTAGAAGATGAAGCATATTAATGCTGAAGAATCGTCTGATTTTATCCCTGGAAACTGATCACTTTTTGGTTGACTTATCTTCATTTGAGGTCTGCAAATTTAGCTTACATATTGAAACTACCTTGAGATGAAAAACATTCTGTCTCACTTTCGACAAATAAGGTCGGTCCAGATCGGATCCATACGGGATCACCTCTGAAAGCGATCCCAAAAGTGTTCGGATAGTGGATCCAAAAGTATACGGATCCACAAGTTCCCGTATAAACGCAAGGCCTATCCGTACTCTTTTGGATCCGATCCGGTTCGGATCCGCTCTCGTGTAAACGGGGTCTAAAGATGCTACTGTGTGCTAGCAATATTATACAATGAAAAGTTTTAGAATGAGCTATTTAGTAAAGCAAATATAATCTAGCTTTTAACATTAAATAAGAAAACAAATTTGATGGAGAAAATAAATAAATAAATAAAATACAGGATTATGGACAAAGTCAAAGATGACTTTTAAGGTCTCTTGGCGATAATCTAACTGTACAAATCTGCTGATTTTTTGTTTCTTATATTCTCGAACATTTCTCATTAGCAGTTTGGTTTTCTTCTGGTATTCTCACTTTCGGGAACGTTTTCGAGACTCTGTCCGTTTACAAATAGACCTTGTGACGCAGGTCTGGGCCATAGATATAACGAACTTTTGTCATTTGGCAGTTGAAGCAAGTTTTTCTGGGTGACCTCCTCCACCCATTTATCAAGCACGCATTCTTAACATTACACCCTTACGTAGAACATTTGCAACCAAATAATAAAACTTATTGTTCTGCGAAACAATCCACCTATGGCGGTCATCATAGATAATCGAAAAAATTCTGGTCTAAAAGCCTTTTGCTCTAACTCTTTGTTCGTGTTTATGACAAGCACGTCATCTAAGAATGGAAACACGTGAACAATAGGTCTAGGCTTGCTTTTTTTAGCTTTGGGCGTTTTTCGAAAAAGTTTTTGATCTCACACTAAATTTTCAGATGATATTGTAAGTACTAACTTTTGGTTACGCAAGGGAAGTTACAAAATCATATGATTAAATCACAAAAAGTATGTGGCCAAAATATTACCCCTTCTCGATATTTTTCCGTCGAACTTAGACGAATCTCGAAACTAACCCTGTCGAAAACTGGGGGACGTGTTCTCCAAGATATAAAATAAAATACATACGCCTTTTCTTCGGCAATGTGGGCTCCCTCTTGAAGTTAACATAAGCTTCATAACTGCAAAGTAAGCAAATATGTTATTCAATGCAACATATAGACATTTTATCATTGTACAGGGTATTATGTACTAACACAAACTACTATGAGCAATCAGATTTCTGACAGTGTTTCCCTGGCAATGCTAAGATCAATGCTTTCTGTCACTACAACATTGTTGTCACATCTCTGTTATATTCGTTCAAGTTGTCACATGCCATGCCTCTCATAATCGCTCTCATAAATCCCCCTTTCTATTGGTCCAAAATGCAGTTATACTTATATCATGACAAATTAACTATTTCGATGTAAACACCTTTCCATAAAACAAGATTTAGGAAGAAAGCTGGACAATGTAATTTGGTTGTCGCCTGATGTCTTTGGTGAAATATTTTCCTGGACACTGAAACAATACGCTGGGTTCCAGTGAATCGAGAGGTTGCGCTTAAAGGAGTTCCTGTACTTTTCACTCTCTGTATTTCATGCATCAATCCCCCTCCGCAGCCATATAACGCTCTGGAACCAAAGGTTCTGTTAGATAATCCAATCTAGATGCATTTCATTTGGCACCCAAAGAAGAACAGAGGGAAAGATACGATGTAATGCAATAAGGCAAAGAGCAAGAACTAAGGAGATGGATCATGACAATCAATGGAATTCAAAACTTGTAGTGATGGCGTTGTAGAAAGAAGCTGGGAGCGCCAAAATCGTTGTATTTTCATTAAAAACATGGGTTCCTTTATGTCTTGACATTATCTGATGTTTATACCCCGACGAGTGTTGGACGAAAAGTACTAAAGTAGTGCTTTTCCGCGATATTTTTAATTGCCATTATTATTATTACAGTGGAAATTCCTCACATGTATAAAATTCGAATGATTTACTGCTCTATCTACATCTTTATTTCAATTTATTAAAGATAAGAAAACTCTGGACATCCTACACCTGAGTATCTTAACATTTGTGTTTAAAGCCACAAAAATAGGCTCTCTCCTAACTACTTTCATAACAACTTTTCTCCTAGCTCTGCAGTCCACAGGTTTAGAGGTCATCAGGCCACTTGAGTTGATCTATCCAATTCCTTGAAAAAAAGGAATCTCTGCGGACTACAGACAGCCCAATATTTTGGCTCAAAATTGTGGAATACTCTTCAAATTTGTATTCGCGTTCCCGTCTCAGTTGCACTTTTTCTGTCTAACCTGAAAGCTTATTTCATTGAATCCTATATTTAATATGAATTTAGCCTCCCACTCACATCCATTTTGAGGTTCTTCAGTTCTTGTATTTTATTTCTGACTTGTTTATCATTATATCTAAAATTCTTAGTCTCTTTGTTTTTATGGTGTTCCTTGGGGGTCATATCTGTCTCTTTAACATGTCTTGTTCCTCAGGGATCATGTTTGTCTCTTCAACATATGGTGTTCTTTAAGGATTATAGTCTTACTCTTAAAAGAAAGTGCATAATAAATGATATTTTAGAAATCGGCTGTCGTGTAAATGAATTCTTGTGACAACAAGCTCCATCTGGCCCTAGTAACGATTGACTTTTTAGCAATAACAGAAGTATTGGTTGCTATTCATTTGCTTTCCTTAAAAATTATTTGCCTTAACATCTCAAATCTACCAAAAATGGTTCATTGCAAATATTTTAGACCACTAATTTTGTATATAAAGGCACTTTTATAGCTTTTTTGATATCATTAACATTTGCTTACTGTTTTAATGACATTATGGAGCTCCATGCGTTACATCTATTAACACAAAATGTGCGCATGAAATAGTTTATTTGATGCTATTACTCAGCTGTAGCTGCACTGAAGTGTAAAAACCCATTTATACATTCAATTCATTTTATATGAAAGTATATATGACGCTACAATAAGTAAGGGAGTTGCTTGCATTTGTCAACTTCCTGTTAGCACATCGCTTTACCACTGTATTATCTTCCATTGCTCCTTTTCTTAAGAAATGCAATTTTCTCTGGGGAGGTAGTGACAAGAAGTCCCATCCATAATGGTGGCTTGAAAATCGCCCCTAAAGATTAGGGCTAAAGCAAACGAAATTTTTTCTTCAAAAATACAACTTCTAATTGGGAAAGAATGTTTTCAAGGATGATTTTTTGTTTACGCTAACATTTAAATCTTTCATTGGCCACATCTCGCCCAGTTTTGAACACAAGTAGTTGATTTCACATACTTTGAAGTTTTTCATAGGAAGTTCTTTTATAATATGCAGTCAAAATCCAAAAATTCTAAAAATAGTTTTCTGTGACGTCACACTTAAGAACCCTATTGCTAGCGAACGCAATGCTACTCTTCGTGCGATTGTTCGAAATTCCGCGATTTCTGACGTAAACTGAGTGGCTGTTGTCAAGGAGGCGGTAATGATGATTATTATTGTTATGATCTTTTCAAATCGTTTAGCTGTTTTGTAATAGAGTTCCGCTCCACACAAATTATCCTTTGTTATTATTCAATGCCTTACGAAACGGTAAATACAACGCTGGAATGCACTACGTGTTTTTTGGGGCTCTTTTGTATTAAAATCAAACTTTTTCGGATGGAAAGGTTACGGACAAACTACTTCAAACAAAAAAACTTTAGGACACATTTTCAAGAATTTCAGTCAAAAATACATTTGGACAAAATGTTTTGCATGTTAACAAAATATAAGCTAATAGCTGCTTTAACCTCGTAAATAACTTGAATAAACTTTGTGGGCATTCCGAACCCATAAAGACGCTTATTAGGACAGAACTATTGAGAACTTAATTGTTGATTTGGGAAGGCAGCAAACACTGGGTAAAGCCAGCTCTAAAAGTTATTTTATTAAATTCACATTTCTACAAAATATCCTACCAGCAGACTTCTGATTTTCCGGGGATTAGTATCTTATTACGGGTTTACTAAGCTTTTCAAATGTGTTTTTAATTTTCGTTTGAACTGATAAAAATAGGGGATCTTTTGTGTTTTAGGATGTCGAGACTTCTTTTGTTTCTTGTGAAACTAGAAATTTCAATCCTCTGGTTTTTGTTACATTGGTTCCAGAGGCTGCTTTTTGACTATTTGTGTGTCATGATAGATCGAACACAACTAACTAAAAACAGAGAAACGTGGTGGTCTAGCATTTATAAGTATCACTAAATCTACTATAGGCTTCTGCAAAAACGTCATAATCCTTACACACCACATGTAAATATAAAGTAGCAAAGCAAACTAAGAAGATTGTTTAAAACAAAAGGCCTCATATCGACTTGACTGGAAACCCCATTTTGTTCATTTTCATGATTTTGTTCATGTCCTCTCTTTCTCTCTGAATCCGACTGTTAATAAAACATAAGTGGAAAAAAGCGGGTATTTTCAAAAAGGGGCGTTTCCTGCATTCTAAAGTGCGCGGCCTCAAAAAATTATCGGTCTTTTCAGTCTACCCATTTTGAGAATGGTGCACTGTGCCTGGTTTTCTCTCAAATTAACTATACAAAACATACTTCATCAGCAAGTAAACCATAAAACAAACATGTCACGAAATCTGTTATTTAAGGGTCTTAGAAATAATATGGGGTATGAGGATGTACAAAAATCAATGTTGATTATATACACACCCGAGCCTCAAATTATCCTAAAAATAAGACCATCGAAGCAAGGCAAAATCATTTTTGACGGTCATATTGATTAAGACGATAGATAATTTCTCCTATTTATTAACGGACAATGAGTATATTAATGCAAAAACAGGGGCTGGAGCCCTGAGCAAGAGCCCTTTTACAAGGCTACGCATTTTTTTATAAGAACAAGCCTTATAAGAAACATCTGGCTGAGATTTTTCCGAAAAATGAGAGCAACATAAGAAACATAGAAGACTGAAATTCAATAAAAGAAACAAAATACAGCAAAAATTGAAAAATTTAAAAATAGTAACAGAATGACAGAAAGCTACAAGCAAAAAAGCATTAATTACTTTATCATGTTATGTCTGGACACTTTTATGAACTGGAAATTTCATTACCAAAATAAGAAACAAAAAAAGCAAGCAAGGCTGAAATTTTGTGAAAAAAAGAAAGGCCAGGCTTAAACTGGAACCAAGTGTTCTTATAAAAAGAGCATGTGTGATGCGAGGGTGTTCTATAGCATGTACAATCCCTTGCTGGCACATCTACCCTCGACATGCGAGATGGCTACATATGCTTCAGTTGTACATTCTTGAACGACATGCATAAAATCCCTTGTAAGGTCAAAATTCCCACTCTTAATCTACGCTTTATGTCCTGTGATTTCTTTGTGTAACAATCATAGCATTTCTTAATTCGCCATCGCACGACAGAAAATTCGTGAAACTTGTTTCCATAGCATTGGCACACAAATAGTACGGACAGGTTATTTAAATAGCAAACACGAATAATTGTGTGTTTTCAAGGTGCAAACAGTGGTGTAGCGCCGGTTCTTTATTTTATTCTCTTTTTGTTAATGTTAACAATAGAAAAAAGACGTATTCCCAAGTGGTTTGCGTGCTGATTTGTGCAAGATCTGCTTCATCTTATAAAGGTGCAATCTAGCTACCCTTTTACAAAAAAAAGCTCTTTGGCGGCTTAAACGATAGAAGTTCTCATTTGAACCCTGTCAACTTCAGCCTTTAAGAATTCCCTGTAAATATTTATTTTGATTCTCTGATATAAGTATAACTTATCTTTTCGAATTGCCCTGCTAACTCTAAAAGTCTCTTTAAAAGGGCAGCGGTCAAACATAAGACCGTTAGAATCCGAATACTTGCAATAAATTCAGGTTGTTTTTATGCTAGAAAATCAGCATGCAAATACATTTGATAATTTGACTCGGGTATACATACTGTTTTCTCATAAAACGGTTTTGAAAGATAGCAAAGACAAGTGGCTTTCTGCTATAAAGTGACATGCATGATTTAGATCGGGGGCAAACAAGTCAACATTTATCGGGAGCGACTGCTCAGAAAATATACTCAAAACACTTATGCTCTGAGTGGAAAATTTGTGCTTACCATCCTCCAGTCACCCCCCCCCCTCCCCCCTCCTTGACTGCTTAGCACTGTTCCGTTCCGTCGACGGCTCTGGGTGTTCATAACAAGGAAAATTTGCAGTAAAAGGGTGCTTTTGCACCGAAAAGTTGGGGTCGGAAAGGGTTCTCTTATCAATCGAACTGTATACTAGAAATTATTAAAGTATGCCGAAAACCTCAAAAGAAAGAAGCCATGCAATGCAAGCAGTCGGCATTGAGGGTTACTTTATATATCTCTAAATTTACAATTAAAAGATACCTTACCTTGTCCCAAGCACGTCTTCCAGGATTTGACGTCTAAGTTCTAAAAACAACTTCATTTCTGCAGCGTCTAGGCATCCACCTCTGCTGAAATTGTCCTTAGGTTTGAGAGCAATCCCACAACTGTAGGAATCAGCACTATGGGGCCCTTTCAAATGTAACTTCAATTCTTTGTTGAGGGCTACAGTGGATAAGAGAGGCACTCAAGCCTAAAAGCGGAGTTCTAAGATATTTTTACGATCACTGAATCATTACGTACAAAATGGGAAGATCTTTTGTTTGCGGAACAATAGTGAATAACCATTAACAAACGTGGGCGTCAATCGAAACCCACCAAAACAAAAGGGACATGTCTTCAGCTACATAATTTCACCCTTTGATACCTTCATTGAAGGGAAATTTGAAGCGAGCTGTTTTGATCTAAATAGATACTTAGCCTTGTTATTATGCATGCAGATGACGGGCAACTACGGTTACACGGTAGCGTAATCTACCCACGCTTCGATAGCAAACTGAGTTCAAACAACTCTATGCAATTGCAAGAGAGGAATTTTTGCTGTCCTAATCAATGTTAAAACAGCCTAGGATATAGACAATTCAGAATATGAGTTGTCAAAAAAATAAATAGTTTTTAACGGGAGACCTAGGTATCAATGAATAAAATTTATCTGGAAGCAAATAAAATAAGCACTCAAAAAGTGAATCGCATTAGTCCAAGAAACGCGCGAAGCGTAAATTTAATTTTGAATCCAATGGTTCCAATGTCGAATAACTTATATTATCGCATACTTTCGGGGGGAGGTGGGGTATCGGGGGGAGGGGGGTCATGTTTGAAGGTACGGGGACGTGCCATTATTTAAAGGTGCCTTTTTTCTGAAAAGTGTGAAATTATCGGTATCAGTTTTTGAAATTTGTGCGGAACTATGGGTACCATTTGAAGAAACATGCAGAATTATTGGTACCATTTTGGGGAAATATTGCAAAATTATTAGAAGGGAAATTTAGCATTAACAAAATGAATGTCCAGATAGAAATAAAAGTATGAAATATGTGTAGTATTGAGATTTTGGGACATAGGACATGCAAAATTTGGTTAATGATTTTTTAAGTGCTTTAAAAATCTTATTTGCTCTGCAGAATTATGGGTATAGTTTTAATTTTGCTTGCGGAATTATGAGTCACATTTTTTTAGACATTTGCAGAATTATGGTTCCAACATTTTAACCAAAATGACACGTCCACGTCCAAAATTAGGCATAGTTTACCCCGGAAGAGGCACCAACCAAAACAAATGATTTACTACAAAATGTCATATCAAAACCGTGTGAGGAATTTTGTAAAATATGCTACCTTTTGCATAAAGTGGCAAAGTGGCAGAAACCTTTCAGGATTTGAGAAGGGCCACACGCCTAACGCTTTGAAATTTCCAGTTTTCTGCCCAGTCCTATTTTTGAACTACGTACTTAGAGTATGTTCCGCTTCTCCATCCTAACCATTTTGGAATCATAAATTGATAGTTATATCAAGGGTCAGTCATTCAAAGAATTTCCAAACTGGCAAAAAATTTTCACCTCACTTACATTTTTCTCTAAAAATTGAAAAAACCCCTGAAAAATAGAAAAAATAGAAAAGGTGAAAAATAAGCGAACAAACTTATTTCAGGAAAATGGGTTACTGCCATGAGAGTTTTATAAACTTGCTAGTCTTGTAGATGATATTTATGTAGAAATGAGGAGTACTTCCTCTTTCCTTTGTGTTGAAAAGTGTTCAAGGAAGGGAACAACATTTTTTTGAATTGAATATGCCCAATCTTGAGAATCTCAACAAGCAATTTGAAAGTTTCGTCTTCGTGGGATTGATTTTCTCTTTTAAAATTGTGTATTTGCAGATCATGACAGACAGCAGACAGACAGCTAGGAAACTTGAAACTTCCTTTGCAATTACATCTGCAATGAATTTAAATAAGGGAACAGCATAAAGTAAATCACCATAGCAAACTTGAAATAGACAAAAATATTTGCATTTTCCTTATAACCTGAAGGCAAATGTAACATCTGCTAAGATATTGAAGTCTAGCATCTCATGATTTGACGTATCCAGAATCAACCATTGAAAAATTTCATACCCATTCAAAATCCCCAAAATTGTTTCATAGCCCCCTAATTTCCTTTGAATGGTTGTCATACCCTCAACAATTCTACCTCGCCTTTGTGCCTAGAGTCATAAATGACAGACCCCTTAAAAGTGGAACAAAGTTCATTCACACAATATTTAGCTTGATTCTTCCCTAATTTCAGCAAAATATTATAACTCAGTCCCCTCAATACTCTTTCTACCTCTTTGGAATCAATAGATGTTCAATTCAACGATACGAAATCTACCATGATGAATGTGTCGGTTGCTATGAGATATCAGTTTTCATACCCCTTCGACGGGGTTGTTATAGGTAATAAAAAGGCAATCGATATGATGTTCTACCTTGTTTAAAAATCTAAGCTTCTAAAACAACATTAAATTACCATCAAAACGAAAGATATCGGTGTTTTGCTCCAAATATACATCTTAAGTAATATAGGTATGATTTTAGTTTCTGTTATTGGAAAGGGTATCTCTAGATGGGAGCTACTGTTTTCCAAGCTGACTGAATATCCCTTTATAAGAATGTGCTATTTTCATTATTATTATTATTAACCTAACACTCTGGTGCGAGAGAACCTGTAAAGAGTGCCCCTAAACAGGAATTCTAGAGCTACGTTAATTAACAATTATTCCACATTATAAGAAAACATTTTTCTTGGCCAACCCAATAGCGTTAGAAAGTTTATGGTAAAAATATTATATACATTGGGAGTTTGCAGCTAAGAGAAGTTCCATAAAATAGGGTATTAGCAAATTATTGACGCAGTTGAAAACTCAAAGAATCTCACATACTTTGGGGGCGTTCGGGGGTATTTAAAAGTCATTATGACTTGCGTATAAGTTACCGAAGGCAGGGAAAGAATGACGCATTTTAATGGAACGAGGAAATGTTCAATTATGAATTATCCGTACAAGGAAACATGACAAAACTGGTGCGTGAGATCATCAGGTAGTAGGAAGAGAAACGGCGAAGGGATATCTTAGATGTGTTATTAAAATATCGTGAAATTGATGCTAATTTCAGAAAAAGCTTGAAGAATGGCAAAATGTGTATCTGCAAAAGACATTCAAGTCTCTGCTTCAGAAAAGATTTTCTCTATTTCATTTTTAGCTGTTATCAAACCTCGTCTACTCTTGGTTTTATCAGTCTTTGGGACACAGGCCTTTCTTCAATGAAGCTCTCCAGCAACCTAATTTAAGCCTAGCTAATGTCATTCGTATAAAGTCTGGTTATTCATATTTTTTGCTGTTTCTTGCTTCTTCAAAAACTTGTGCTCAATCTAGCCAGATAAGTATTGTAGACAATCGAAATTCTTATCGTTCCTCGGCAATGGCCTTTCTAGCGCCATTTGTTGTCGTCTCCTGAAGAAGCTGAACATTTTATCTCCGAAATTTTTAATCAAAAAGAAGCTAAAAGAGCTGGATGCAACATTGGAATAAGAACATTTGTAAACTGCACAACCGTACCGATAAAAAAGCAGAAAAACTGCTAGCCATCACTAAGACTGCATAGACAGAAACGACAGAAAAGACTGCATAGCATTCCATTAATTCGTTTTTAAAAGAGTCCGTTTAATGAAATTGGTGATGAAAAATCGCTTTGGGTTGGGCTTCTGGAAAGCCGTAACCTGTGCGCAGACTCAATATTATCAGCTATTATGTTGCAAATAAGTTTGCGAAGATTTTACCAATTTCATAGTATCTGACATATCCAATAAGCGGATAGACCAGCTACACTGGCTACACCGATGTTGCGTCCCTGCTTCGTTTGTCGTTTTAGGCCACTTATCTTCTTTTAGTGCTTTTTGCAAATTGCACAACTGAGTTCACCAAACTTCATCATCCACGGCAGGAAATTTCTCGTCGTTTAACAGTTCGTCTAGCTTTCTTCGACAAAAGATATAAAATCTAAGCTATTTACTGGGTACACTGCCAGCTGATGTTGTAAATGCAGATTTCGTGTCAAAAGCTTAGGCGCTATATTAGAGCCTGTTGTGGCTCCAAAGGCAGCAGATTTATCAGTCGGTGTTACTTTTCTATTCATTTTGCTACTTTCTCGCTATTGTTTTTGTTTTTGTTCTGACTTCAAAATCTGATTTCTTTCTGTTAAGTATCCAATACAAATCTTAATAGCTTCTAAATCCAAAACATTCCAATGGGATACAAGGTCTCGATAGCTCTTTTTGGTGTATCCTTCAGCCAACAGGTTTACGATACACATCGTCTTTAGAAAGTTTTCTTATAATTGTATTGATAAAAATATTTTACTTTTGATATATCAGTATAATGTGATTAACCTGCTTTTGAGTGTGAGTTTAAGGTTTTTTCAGCGCAAAGGGACAGAGGGAGAGGGGGCTAGAGATGAAAGTTGCAGGAAAGAGAGATAGGGGAAAAATTTGCCTTCGTACTTGGAAAATTAACCTCAAAATCGAACATGTGAGCATGGCTTTGAATGTGGAAGACCAGTTAAACAAACTCAGAATGACACTGTGTGGGTGTTTCTAACCCATTAAAGTGACTTAAAATGATAACTTATCAAAGGGTAGTAAACTGAAATACAAATTTGAAAAGTATTTACCTGCAATCATTTGATATTTAGCTTTTATTCGTTTTTTATTACCCCGCCCTTTTTAATGTAATTTTAAAAACAATTGTCTACAAAAATAAAGATAGCTAATGTTTTTGAGATGCTAGGAGATAACTGAATTTTGAAAGAAGATGGCCCCGATATTCTAGCCCAGGAGATGACGAGTACTAAATAGACGTCATGAAGTATTAAGACAACTTCAGAACCCGCGTATCTTTGCTTCTTTCTTTAGTACCATATCTTAAGCCTCTTCCTTTTTCGTTTGTTAGAGTTTGTTATAGGTCTCCTCTCTATCGACGCTCCCTAACGTTACCAGCTTAAACAGGAAAAATAAATTGCCAAAGGAATGCTGCAAACTTGGACTTTTGATGTAGATTTCGAATCTGAGTGTTGATCAGGCCGCTTCGGGGCTTTTCCGAGATCGGTTGGTTAAAGTCTTTTTAGGGTGGTGTCTTTGGTTTACGATTTCCATGGTTTTTAAGCACAAAAAGTGCTAAAAACAAAAATATATCGATGAAACCTACGAAAATTGAATTGTTTTTATCATTTAAGCCAATTCCGATTATTGGTGGGGGGGGGGTGGGAGCTTACACAAAAAACTATAATTTGCGTATGCTGTCATTGAATCAAATTATCACGTGCATGCGTGATATCTTTAGTGCAAAAGGCCTTGCTGTTGTTGTTTATTGTCTTACGTGAAATACTTTGAAAGGTCCTAATATTATGCAATATCCAGGTGGAATAATCTTTTGTTCAGTTCAGTTCAGTTTCATATATTTTAAATTCAATACATACAATTTAAATACAATTTACTATACTAGCCAGTAACTAAACTACAATGAAAAATATTACAGAAAATAAATACATTGATATGAAAAATTAATACAATATACAATACATAGGACTGGGATAAATCTTATGGAGCAAATTACTTAAAGAAGGACCTCTCTAAATAGGTGAACTTAACAAGAAAATAGAACTCTGTTTCACAGGAAAGGGTAGCTTGTTGACTTCATTCATTTGACAGAGATTCTCTGTGCTACCATGTGAAATAATCTTAGACTACTTCACTCTTATAATAATCTTAGACTACTTCACTCTTATAATAATCTTAGAATGTTGTGTTATTCACTATGGGCATTTGAAATTTGTAAATAAAAACTTAACCCCTTGACATAAAAAACCTACGACAGGCTCTAAAAAAGCAGAGATGCAAGAATCAAACCCTTAGGACCCCATAATCATAGAAAGCAGATTAGAAACACTAGAACAGTCGCCTCTAGGAGAGCACTTTGTTCATAGGTCTTGCTACCAGACCTTAACAAAACCCATTTTGGTGCAAGAAAGTAAAGATGAAAAGGCCAAAAAAATCGCAAAAAGGCTTTGCCCTTTAAAAAAGGGAGGCTATGTGCACTGGAAGACTCTTCCTGAAACTTTCCATACAGGGCACTTCTGCAAAAGCAATCAAGGGAAGAAGCAGCCAATCCGAGTAGTGTATATACTTTCAGCTTGTAAAACACTTAAGCAAGTGCATTCAGCAAACTTTGTTATTGGTTTCTCTGCAATGGAAAGAAGAAAAGCGACTCTTTGGAGTAATTTAGGAGGTTTGAGTGGCAGAAACGCAGCTCTTGTTAGTTGCATAACTGTTTTTCCGCTCTAAATTTTCTGCACCAGAATTCGTAGAGGAGGAACATCGCCAATTGAAGCTCTTCAAGCCAACCACGAAGAAGCAGACAAAAGAGTATGCTTGCTGCTACACCACGCATTGAGAAGCAATAACTGTGACATTACTAAAATGGGTTCTTCTGTTTAGCTCTTGGAAGATAGATATCCTTATAATCCTTCTCCCCAATACAGTTCTAAACCTTGCAGGCTACATAGACAGTGGCATTGGTAAGAATTAAAAAATCAAACAATAGTTTCATGTGATCTTTCTTCCCTAGAAAACGCAACCCTCCTCGGCTTGCATTCTTACAGGGGAAATTATTATTGAACTAGCGAAGACTACACAAGAGTTCTTGTCTACATTTGCAGAGCTTGGTTTGTCGCGACCCTCATCTCGTCCATAGTGACGGCCCTGGTGGCTAGAATTGGGAGACAAGCATAAACTCCTATCATGCAGCAGGGTTACCCTCACCTACACGGCTGGGATGACGGCATTTACGTTAATTGGTTTTTGGAAGCTTACCCGGAAGATATTTGTCAGCAATGACGATGAAACTGCAATTCAGGCTACGTTCACATTACTCCTTTTACGATTAGTTTCGTTTTTGGCAGCAAAAACGGAGCTGTTTTTATCTCTGTTCACACTACTCCGTTTTCAGACAGAAACGGATATCTATTAATTGGTGTTCACACTAGTTCTCAAAAACGCATCTGTTTTTCTCTTTCTGAAAACGAGGCTTCTGATATTGGCGCGAAAACATTCAACGACCTGAGTTCCAAGTTCGCAAAGTGAAAGTGAAGGCACTGATATCAAAGAACAGAAGTGATGCCGCCTCGTCCTCGTAAATCAGCTTCAGGTGAAGAATACCTGAATTGGACTGATGATGAAGTTCTTCTGTTGCTTAATATAGCCGTAGAATACAAGAAGCATAATATATCACAGGGTAAAGATTGGGAGAGCGTGCAATCGAAATATGTCGACATTGCCGAAAGAATGAAAAAATATTTAAAAAATTGTGAAGAAGCAGACAGAGTTGGTAAAGATTACCCACAAAGCCCCGATTATTTGAGCAAGGAGAAAGTTAGCAGTAAGCTCAAGGCAGTATTGGCGCCACTACTTGAAAAGCTCGTTGCTGTTGTTGTTAGCGTTTTCAAATTGTTCCGTTTTTGGTGTTCACACTACAGAGTTGCGTTTTTGTTTAGCTCCGTTTTCATTTAGCTCCGTTTCTATCATTGTTTTCATTTAGCTCCGTTTTTTGGGTAGACTAATGTGAACGGAAACGGAGCTAAACAGATGCGTTTTTGTTCAAAAACGGAATAGTGCGAACGGGGCCTCAGTAAGGTAGTTAAGATGAAGTCTCCAATGATGGAAATTACGATCAGATATGATAGGCTGGGTATATGGATTTAAAAGATTATTAAGAATTTTATATTTCTCACAGAAATAAATAGAACGGATGGATGCCATCTCGGGAATTTCAGCCTTACAGTAATGCAAAACAAAAACCCCACAAAAAAGACTAAAACCCCCCGTATCTCGAGAAAAGCCCCCCAAACGGCCTGATCAACACTCAGATTCGAAATCTACATCAAAAACTACCCCAGAAAAAGGAGGTCTCGTAAGGTCTTCTTCTAGGTGGTAATGCTCCCCCTCCAGACATTGGACTAATTTGACAACTTGGAATGCACCAGCCGTCTATTTCAAAGCCCATTCGAAAACAAAAAAGATGAAGGATATCTCAAGTCCTGGACAGGGAAGAACAACCCTTCCTATTAAGAGGTATTTGAGTTAATTCAAAGCGACACTTTACTATCCTTGATGTCTAGGCGAGAACCAATGCCGTGAAGCGCCGATGCCTTCTAACTAAAGTCTTGTTTGCTTGATTGGTTGAGGCATTGGAAATGAAAATGACACATATCAAGATTAACTAAGAAAGAGGAATCACAGTTCACGAGGATACGAACGACGTGTTCCTCATTAATATTTAGCAATAGTTTATGTTACAGACGCAGTTACAAATGAAATTGCACGATTTCTTTTGCCACACAGAATTTGAGCCTTATGTGTATTTTAGCATGTCAGTAGTCAAAAAAGTGAAACTCTTATCCGTGTGTAATTGAATGACTGAAATCGAAAAAGAAAAGGCAAAAACAAGCAGAGAAAGAGAAAAGACAGCGTTCATTTTAAGGGGTGGTGTTACACAGATGCAGAAAGTGTTACCTTAAACGAATTTGACAAAGACGACAAACAGCCGATATCAAAGGTAAAAAAGATTAAGATTAAGGCCTGACTGACTTTTTAATACAATTCTTCTTTTATTTTAGGTTTTTTATTTGATTTGGTGCTTGAAATTAAAATCACAACACCACAAAACAATTTACAATACCACAAAAAGGTAACAAAACCACGTTAGAATAACCCCTGTCCTATTGTCATAAACAGTTGAATTATTACACAATGTAAATTATGCAAAACCAATTTTGGATATATATTCAAATATTTGTAAAATTGCGGAGTATTTTATTTCAATAGAGAAGTAGTTTGACATGGGATTTAATACATCTTTGACATTGGATTCATTGCATCAATATGTACACTTGCGTTGAAAAAGAATTGGGACACCTTCGATTAATGAACTATGCCGTTGCATTGGATCCGCTTTTGCAACGGATTTCAAAACGAATTCAGTTCTTAATATTCACATTTGCATAATAGGAATTTACAAAGAAAATACAAAAAAAGGGAAAGCCACAGTGCTTGTCGGTGACGATTAATTTTTTCTTTGACGGAGCATTTTGATGAGAAATCATCAGTCATCAGGTCTCAACATTTCTGTGCCTCTAGATGACCTTTCAAATACAGACAAACGAGACAGTGATTAGCTAAAAGCAACGGCTGAAACATGTTGTTTTGAAACTATGAATAACGTGTACACCTTTGGTATTTTTCAGGTAACATGCAGATCGCCTTGAGGTGGAGGGGCTGTGCAGATTTGAAAAAGAGATTAAAAAGAAAGTGCGCTGGTGGTCCATGTCAAACGGTTTTGGTAAAAAGTGCGACAGGACCAGTCAAATAGTAAACTGCAATCACCTAACTCTTGTGTTCTGAAGTACCAGAAAAGGTTTCAAAACTAGTTTGATGAATAACCAAATTATGTAACATATCTAGAGCAGAGTGCCGGATATGAAGTTCGGTTTATGGTCAAGAAACCGTACAGCCACAGTTATTATGATTCATTTTTTTTCTAATTTAATAAAAGTGTTGGTGTTCACCTTAAATGCAGCATAGAAGATTACAGAAAATCTCCAAATTCACTGAGAAAAGCAAGTTAACCGCAACACCAAGGTCTTTTTAACTTTTGAGGGACGTTGGACTCTGACGTACTATGCTGTAAGGATTTTCAAACCAATAACCTCAAGAATGTAGTAAAATGTTTGTTCATTCAAAAGCCATTTTCAAATTTTGTTCGATGGTTGCAGCGTGTATCATGCCAAACAAAAATATTTCCTGCCCCTTCAGTTGCAATTAGAGAGACAAGTTGCCAAAAAAGTTGCACCGTGCAATACTAGCTTAGATTCTAGTAAAAAGGCTGCAAAGTAGAAAAGTAGGAGTTCCACAGTAGGAGTAGTAGTTGATACAGTTGGGCAGCACCCTTGTGGAAAGAATTTTTCTCCTGTCAGCCTTTGCTTTCTGATTATACATAGTTGCATAGTAAAATTTATATAAGTTGTAGTTGATGCTTCATCGCGGTTGTTTCCATGTAAACCCGTTGTAGGCTCCTTGGACATTGTCATACCATGACCCAATCAGTAGGGGCTGCACGCATACTTGAAACTTGACCAGCCACAAACTTAGTAATGATGTGTCATGTCGACCAGAGGAACAAACCAAAGTGTATTGATCGGTATATTTGTAAAGATGGTAATTTTTTGAATTAGTAGAAAAAGGTTGTCTTATTCTCTTACAACCCGTCACATGATAAGGCTCTTGGGTTATATCGCACCTTCGTCCTATCAAACCCATTTACTCTTGTCATAATGAGCACTGTCCCAGTTTGAAGGACCCTGCCTCTTAATCATAAGAAACTAAGAGTGACACAGACACAAACAGCAGCTAGATCCTTGCTTCCATTGATACCAGACAGAAAATTATTTTTCATGCGTGAGGAAAGATTTTCTGCCGCTGATGCTTGACCGCTGCAAAACTCCGGCTGAGTATCATTATTCTCAATTAAAAACACGCGTGAACGGGATTCGAGAACCTTTGTAGAGTACTTGAGAACCTTGTTTGCTCTAAAAAGGTGGAAAGGCTCTGTCTCGTTAAAAAAAGGAAAGAGCAAAGGACAGTCAGATAAAAAGAAAAAAATACAATGAATTGATAAGAAAAAAAGCTGGTTGCCTAAAGAATAGCTCTTGCAGTAATTCAGATATCATTAGTAATGGAGGAGCTACCCTGGGTACTAAAGCCTTATAAATTTGGGGTTTTTCTGTGACCAGTTTCTAATCATATTTCAGAGACTAAATAATGGAGAATCGGGTACCCACGGGGTATGAAGGAACATACGTGCAACATTCTTCTTACAATAAAAATCGTTGTCCTGAATATGTCGTGATAACCAGTTATAAACAATTAGCTATTTATATTCAATCATCCATCAATTGCTTTGTCCATACGTTGCCCCTGATCGCATCAGTTTTAAATTCATATTTTTAGCCTAAATTTGCCCAAAAAATCTTATTGTGCCTTTATATATTAAATATGTATGCAAAAAAACATCCTTAAATACGATTACAGTTAATGAAAACGCCTATGAAACTAATTTTCTCCAATCAACGGTTCTGGCAAATAGAACGTTTCTTAAACTTGATGTAGTAGCATATTCAAATTTATGCTCGTTTCTTGTGCTCAAAAAAAACTGAGGATCAAATAAAGGGCTTGAGTCAGATAAAAGTAATAATTGTCATTTATAATGATATTTCACAGTTGCAACATATTTTCACTCTTCTCATGACATTCTTCTCTCTGAATTTTCTTTGTCTTTTCATTCGAGACTGGCTTATACCCATAAGAGCCACGAATGTTCCTACCACAGAATAAATTATGCGATGTGAAAATAACGCCATCTATTTCAGCTAAGCATGTGCATATGATGCAGGACCTTCGAGCAAATGCTGGTTCATCTCCCCAGCCAAGCATGAATATAATCTAAAATCAGTGCTTGCAATGTTAACTGGAAAAACGATTCTACTGTTTCAAATTGATATGCAATATGTCAATGATAAATCTATTTGCTCAAGAGTTTGGAAATTTACTTGCCCTTAGAGCTCAGGTCATGTAGGAAATGTTGTTTTGGAAAGAGGTAACATTTGGATCTGCTAGGTAGCAAAAAACTTGCTAAAATGGGACTGCCAACTCTGCTTATTTGTGTTTCTGCAGGGCCGTTAATCCTGGGGGAACGGGGGGCGGGGGACGGGGTGCGGGGGACGGGGTGCGGGGGACGGGGTGCGGGGGACGGGGAATGGTGGACTGGATCTGGAGCAAAACGATTTTTTTGAGAAATCATCGTCAACTTTAAGCAGAAGGCCTGATAGAAATCGAGAGATTGGTTGAACTTTTTCAAACCTTAGTGAAAATTAGCCTGTGGTACTATACTGCACATGACGTCTTTCCTGGCAATTCTGTGTTTGTGCTTTAGTAACTGCTCCGAAACGGAGATTTGGCGAGGTATATAATTATTTTATGGTGTCAAGTGCAAGTTGACTATTGTTGACGGCTGTTATTTATGTTTCAGAGTGGTGTCGAGTCGGTGACGATGCCCATGGGGGGATTGGCCCAAAATATTTTATCCACCGATCACCCCTTGAATAAATCTCGAAAACATGTAAGAAATGAATCGTTAAAGTCGCCATAAATCTCGACAAATCCACATTACACATATATTCATTACACGCTTTTTATAAAAATCCTAATAGACAGGGAATTTTTAACAACAATCGAGCAAAGTGCCTAACCTTAGTTTTTGCTCTTGATTTGGGTACTTTCAGCCTTGCTGAATATTTTAAGCCTTGGATACATTTTTGTAACACAATAGAAATCACGTGATCGATGACGTCATTTTCCCCGGTCATTAAAATTTTTAATTCTTTTTTTTGAAAAATCGCTCCAACCATCTTGTTTGGCATTGTAATAGGAGCAAAAAGTTCTAAAGAATAAACTCTATCAGACCTGCAGATAACGAGTTATTGCTATTTAAAGTTTGCATGACGTCATCAAAATGGCGGTTTTGTAGTTTTCAAGCACGTGGAATTCAAAGGCTCATGGTCATAATTTAGGTTGCTTTACCTCGATTTTGAAGTTTTTTGACCTTTGTGTTATTCGGCAACTCAATAATGTCATTTGAGCTGATATATTTGCACGCCTGGGAAACTAAGTATTGAACAAAATGCATGCAAAAGGAAAATGTTCTAATAAAAATTTTTCTTCAAAAAAGCTATACTGAAGAGGAGCTTTCGTCAGCAATGAAAGACCGTCGATTCGTCAGCATTGTCGTTCGGCAATGAACTCCAACTTTTACAGCAGCTAGAGAGTGCAATATTAAATAGCACTTACATGCCAAGCATGACTTGATACCTTTTGCACTCAATCATCACAATTACAGGCAATGTTGCAGTTATCAGAATGTCTGTCGAAGTCATTTGAAGGAAACGATGCATCTAGCTTTCTCAGATCGGAAAGTTACGGGAATGAGTGCAAGTATTGCTCGCAAGCCATATTCCAAAATTTCAAAACGAATTGTTCAAAAGAGAGACAAATATTACATCAGGACCTTTTCGATACAGCTTCATACATGAAAGTTTATACATGCGTTAACACGATTCATACTCATTGCGTAATCAGTGTAGTTCTTAGAAAGCAATTACATATGAAGGCAGCTTTGAAGTTAAACAAGTCAACGAAGAACGACAAGAAATTGTACCCAAGGCACGAATCGGCCCTCAAATCTAAGTTTCGCCCCGTTGGCATCGATTCCTTTTCCTCCAGACAACTAAAATGCATCACAACTGGTAAGCAGAGGCGTGTCACAGAATATAATATCGGCTTCCATCAAGGCAACAACCTGTTTCTATGTTTCTTCAACAAAGGCTAATTAAAGGTCCACATAGTTTCTTTCCGCCAATTGATAAAGCCAGTTTGAGTAGACAAAGACATGTCTTCTCTTTCATCTGTTGATAGAATTTTATTGTTTTAGAATTCACTTTTTTGTCACTGTATACAACCGTTCGAATGAACTCCCGTGCGCCGTCTAAGGCTTTATTAGCAAATTCCCAGGAAATAGCCAAGTTCTTAATATGCTGGTATTTTAAATCGTCGTTAATAAGTTTCCCAGCCCTGTAGAAGTAGGATGTGTTATCACACCCTGTGATAGCATGGAATGCTGGCAGGGAAGAACACAGTTATTTGTCGAGGCTTCTGCAAATGCTTCCAACTTTGACGAATCTCTCATGGTTATAATTGTTAAACCTGTGTGTTTATACGCCCAAATTAAAAGCACAAGAACATCAGTGTTTTTTTGAGATAAGGACTACATCTGATTCTTGCATTACTGCATGAAGCACAAGCCGAATGTCTACGTCTTTAAGAACACACGAATGCAAGAACAAAAATCTATTTCTTTAGACTCTGTATGTTTGTTCCTCTATGACAATGAAGAATACTTAAGGCATAATATCCTTTCCTTGCTTTGCACAACCCTTGCAATCCTCTTTACAGGCTACTTTAATTTTGCATAGTGATGACGAATGTAACTTCATCTTACATTTCATGGCATTTATGCAAGCCTTGCAGCATCAACTTTTTACTCGATGATGCACGGAACAGTCCGAACGTGTTGCAATAGAAAGCGGCACCGGTTTCTATATTCAAGCTCACTTCTTTATTAGAGTGAAAAAGCTTTTTGTACTTTTAATGAGCTAGACGATCGAAACTTTTTTTCTTTGTTGACTCGTTATCTTTCGAAGCTGTCTTGGTTTTTACTTCTTTCCAAGAGCTACTCTGACCATGCAATGCGTATGAATCAAGTTAACGCATGTATAAACTTCCATGTATGAAGCTGTATCGAAAAGGTCCTGATGTAATATTTGTCTGTCTATTGAACAATTCGTTTTGAAATTTTGGAATATGGCTTGCGAGCAATACTTGCACTCATTCCCGTAACTTTCCGATCTGAGAAAGCTAGATGCATCGTTTCCTTCAAATGACTTCGACAGACATTCTGATAACTGCAACATTGCCTGTAATTGTGATGATTGAGTGCAAGAGGTATCAAGTCATGCTTGGCATGTAAGTGCTATTTAATATTGCACTCTCTAGCTGCTGTAAAAGTTGGAGTTCATTGCCGAGCGAAAATGCTGACGAATCGACGGTCTTTCATTGCTGACGAAAGCTCCTCTTCAGTATAGCTTTTTTGAAGAAAAATTTTTATTAGAACATTTTCCTTTTGCATGCATTTTGTTCAATACTTAGTTTCCCAGGCGTGCAAATATATCAGCTCAAATGACATTATTGAGTTGCCGAATAACACAAAGGTCAAAAAACTTCAAAATCGAGGTAAAGCAACCTAAATTATGACCATGAGCCTTTGAATTCCACGTGCTTGAAAACTACGAAACCGCCATTTTGATGACGTCATGCAAACTTTAAATAACAATAACTCGTTATCTGCAGGTCTGATAGAGTTTATTCTTTAGAACTTTTTGCTCCTATTACAATGCCAAACAAGATGGTTGGAGCGATTTTTCAAAAAAAAGAATTAAAAATTTTAATGACCGGGGAAAATGACGTCATCGATCACGTGATTTCTATTGTGTTACAAAAATGTATCCAAGGCTTAAAATATTCAGCAAGGCTGAAAGTACCCAAATCAAGAGCAAAAACTAAGGTTAGGCACTTTGCTCGATTGTTGTTAAAAATTCCCTGTCTATAACTCAAAACCTAATTTCTGAACCTGTATTAGTCGAATTGCGGTACCAAGATTTCCATAATAGCTCTTTTATTATAACTGCACATTTAGTGGCATGAAAATAGTATAGACACAAAAAAATTCTGAGTTTTGCTTTTAACTGTAGCAAGGCCAAAAAACAAAGAGGACAAGAAAAATAAAATTAGTGAAAAGGACTTCGTCAATAAAGAAGTACCTTTGCATTTAATACAGAGAGAGGCAATGACTACACTCTTTATTATATGAATGCAATAAATTTTGCCTAGCCTTCATTCTTTTAAGAAAATTTTCTATTTTAGCCTGAATATGTTCTTAAATACATCCTTATTTTTTTCAAATCCGATATGGTTTCAGGAAAAATCGCTTACTCCCGAATAGAAAACACACATTTGAAAAAGCGAAGAAATGTCAGTATTGCCACTTTCTGTTGCGAATATTGCGAGAAAAGCAACTTCTGAAAAATGTGCCCTCTACGCCAAAGGTCATTTTTTCTTTCTTTCCCTAACGTCTGTCACTAGGGTTTAAGCATTAGTCTTCTCCTCCCCATTTTCTTCTGAGAAACGTCGATTTGTCTACCCTAAACGGTATAGTATTTTGATCAAATTGATCTGGGAGATTCTTTTTTAGCCTTTCTAGAAGGTATGATTTCAAAAAGTTTCTTCCGCGTTGGACCCAACCATGGTGGGTCCTCCTACATCATTAAACTTGATTCTCAGCCTCCCCCCCCCCAAGGCTCATTTTCTTCCCGTTGTCTCTGAACAATGTGATCAATTTTATTATAAGAAAGTCAGCATTCAAAGAGATACCTGTAAATTACACTACAGAGCTGAAAAAAGTTACTAAATGTAAAAATCTTGTTTTTTTTTTTTTTTTTTAGTCGCTTGCCCCTCAAACTGTTTTATAACACATACCATAAAATGCTTGTTGGTGCCATGACCAACTGCACACTTTAAATTCATTCGCTCTGCTGACCCCCAATTGACATGACAGATTTACGGCCCTGCTTGTTTGTTTTGAACGAACGAGTTTGATTCCTTTGGAAAACGTTGCTTCTGGATCTCGTAATATAAAATTTTAAGTATTTTGACATATTGGTGTTGATTCCGTGAAAATCTTGCGTTATTATATTTCAAGAAGTCTATCTATAAAGGGAGCTTATCCTGACACGAAAGTGTCATTCAGTCTGATTTTATCCACTCTTAATATGATGAACTTTTTAATTGTAATGTTTTTTCGTAAATCGATACAATTAGTTAAATAGAGGACCCTCGTGAAAAGCACCCTTACCCTTTGAGTGACTGACGCCTTCCTCTGTAAATATTTATATTATTATTATTATTATTATTATTATTATTATTATTATTATTATTATTATTATTATTCTACCATCTACGCTGATATACCTGGCTTTCTTTCACCATCAATCATAACTGGAGAAAACCTTCGCCCTGATCTTCTCTTGAGGACTAACAACAATTACCTCTACATTTTAGAGCTAACTGTTGGCTTCGAATCCAATCTTAACACAAAAGCTACAAGAAAACACAGCAAGTATGCTCCTCTCTTATCTGGTTTACAGCGGCAGTTCAAATGTGTCTCCTTTGTTAATCTTTCTATGAGCTCTCTTGGCATCTTCGGCAATTCCTGCAATTCATTCTTCAAAATGTGTGACTCTCTCTCCATCGATCAGCAACAAAAACAGTATCTCATTTCTAAACTTTCCAACATTGCCATCCGTACTACGTACTACATATTTTGTGGCAAAAATAAGCCATGGACAAATCCGGATGTACATCCTTTTTAACGTTAGTTGTTTTATATTTTTTTCTCAGTTTTTCCTTTTACCTTACGATTGTTATAGTTTTTTTCTTGTAAAACCAGGCTAGCCAATTGCAAATTACCTTGCAATAGTGAGATTTGTAGTTGTAGTTTAAGTTGAATTGAAAATGAAATTTTTCAATTATTATTATTATTTATATTATTATTATCAATGTCCTCTATATTTTGCTTACGTTATCTTCATACATGTAGAATCTACCTTAAAATCCCTATAAAGTTTTGGGGTTTTTATAATCAGATTGCTTCTATTCAACTGTTATTTAAAGAATAAGCGATTTATTACCTAGTTTAGTCTGATTATGTTCAGACGTTCCGCTTGCTGATTTAATAAGATACATACTTTCATATACGTTATTTGCTTCGCTGTGTATGATCACAGATCAGAGAAAAGAAAAATTGTTTTCTTGTGTTTAAATTTTCATTACTACATATTATCTTTAAACTGGAAGGCTTGAGAATCTTCGTCAGATAATTGGAAAATTTTTCTACATAAATCGGTAATGTCCGTTGAAACTAGCATATTATCTGCTTCTTGGAAACTTGCCAGAGTTGATCCAATTACTAAAGATTTTCCCATGAAGTTACCGAACAATTTTTGTGCTGTCTGTTATTTCAAGGTTGTTTTAAAGGCTTATAGTCAACCATCTGTGCAAATATCTAGACACAAAAAGGCTTCTTTCTGGTGAACGGTCAGGCTTTAGATTTTCATTTCCACCTTAGCTAACAAGTCTGCTCAAAACAACTGATGAATGGTACGTTGTATTGACGATGGCTATATCATCGGTTCAGTTCTTATTGACCTTAGAAAGGCTTTTGATGCAGTCAGTCATGAACGTCTGCGCCAAAAACATGGGCTTTATGGAGTTGCCGACAGTGATCTCTACTGATGCCAATCCTACCTGTCTAACAGGAAACAGTTTTGTAGGATTAACGGTATGGATTCTAAAACGCAGAAAATAGAGATTGGGTTCCACAAGGGTCATGTCTCGGCCTTCTACTTTTCCTTGTCTATATTATATCAATGATCTTCTCAATAGTGACCTTTAGGATTGGGATTCCTGGCTATGTGGTAACAAATTTTAACTAAATGCAGCCAAGATACAGGCAATGCAAATTTGTACGTAAATTAAGCAGAAGAAGTTTGAAGGTACTAGTGAACGTTTATGCTTGAAAATTAGAGATAACAATAAAGCATTTGTCGAAAAGACAAAATGTCTTGGTGTTAAAGCTGACAATAGCTTCGATTTGAGGCAGTATTTTAAAATCGTCTCTGCTCAAGGGCAGTGCTAAAAATATTTTGCTACGGGAGTGTCAAGTAAGAGGTCTTGCGATTATACACAATAAAGGCAAACTCTGATGTCGAAAATAGAAGCGACCTTTCCCCCATAGTTTTTTCCCCATAGTTTACTAATATTGACTCTGTAATTCTTGAGCAAATTTCCTACTGATAGTATGAATAAAAATTTTACATTTTTCAGTTATTTTGAAAGTCGGCTCGTTTTTTAACCTCCGTTGATCCGCAACCTTTAAGTACCATTCTGAATAATATCTTAACAATAGCAGTCTAAAGCAACATAAAGTAAAAATATAAGCATACTTCGTTTGTAAACATAATGAAATAGCAAATAGGCACAGACGAGCAATATAGGCTTTCCTAAAAGAACCTTTATTTGATATCGCAAAACTTTCTTCATTCAATCATTAAACAACACTGGGAAGAATTTACTTGATAAGGTTAAATTTTGGCTAGCTTGCAGATTATACAAGGAACACGAGCAACGAACAAAGAGACAATAGTTACTAACTGAGGAGGCACCATGGTTCCTAGGAAACTTTTGAATTTTGAGGCTTCCAGTTCACGGGAAAATGCACTCATTGATCCTCAATTTTTACTACCTGACAATTCAACCTTACTCTTAGAATTAATATCCACAGGTGGAATGCTATTTGACGGTTTGAGTCGATTTTTTGCTAATCAATCTCGTCATTCGCGCAACCCAACCCTGCAACATTGTAATGTTGAATTTGGTTCTCACTAGCTTCAATTTGCCAATAGACAGTTGAAGTTTTAACGTGCCGAGGATCGAAAACGTTCAAATCGAAATGAGAATGAAAGCAATTAAATATACCATCGACCTGAATGAATTTTCATTTATGTCATCACCAAGTTTGCCGAGTATGAACAAAAATTGACGAACCTGCCGAGTAAAGAACCAATTCATAACACTTGGGGGTGTCACACGCGTGTCACAAGCGTGTCACATGCGATTCCTTTGCCCTGATTTCATCCTATTTTCAGAACATCCCAACACCGGCTGGTTTGCGCTCACCCCAATATAGTTAATAGCAATTTTTGATGGTACAATATTTCAAATGACTTTAAAAACAGACGCCATTAGGCATACTAGAGCTTTTCATTTGACAATTTTCGGAGCATAAATAGTCAAATTTATCATCTAAAATGTTAAGTTAATTAATATATCAAACAGGTTTTGGATCGAAAAAGGCCTATTAGAAACACGTGCACATGACAGGTTCCCCGGGCTGTGCTGCATGCCTATAGAATGTTTTCCAAGTGCTAATGCAAACCCATTATGTCAACAAAGCTGGGTATTTTCTAACTTCACGTTTTCGGTCCTTATTCTGACATTTTTAACTCTGAAGAGTGTCAGATGTAAAGCTTTACTTTTTTTAAATCCTTGATTTTTCGAAAACCATTTTGATAATTGATTGGCTATGATAGCATTGAACATGGGAGACTGGGACGACCCTTTGACGTTATTCTATCATCATTTTCAGAAAAAAATTATCTGTGATTTCATAGATAGAGAAGGAATTAATATATGAAAATCTGCAAAGATATTAGATTCGATGATCTAATATTTGCTAACACTAGAAGCAACTCAAACCTGAAGAATCAATTAATACTTTTAGATAATTCAAACATTAAAGAAAAGCACTTGGTCGAAAACACTGCTGGAGCTTACGTTATAGGTGTAAAGGTTGGCTGAAATAAACCTGCCTCCAATGGTTATTGCAAAGCTGTTGCCAACAAAAATAAAAGCAAATAGTTATTAAAAATTCCGTATGAACCCTTTATCTTGCATGATATAGCGAGTGCTGCAAGCAACGTGCTTGGACAATTTGACAACAGGCTGGAGACGTTTCTGGAAACAAATCTTAGTCAGATTTGACAAGACAAAACACAAACATTCAGCTAGCAATAAACACTTAAAAATTGATCCTCCAGCATTAAAATTCAAAAAGGCAAATTCCCTATTTACATAAACCTTTTGTAAAAAAAATTTTGTTATAAAAATTTATTCTGTATAGAAGCTTAAAAAAATACTTTTTTCAAAAGCGTTTATTCTTGTCTTCTTAACCGACAATCTGATGCATAATATCCATTTCATCTCCAAAATGCATTATAGAGCTCCCCTCATTCACCAGAGGATTTGTCAGGTTTTCAATCTCCATCATTTCTGTTTTTTGGGGGAGTTTGAGATCTGGGTTTTGTGTCATTTCGGAAATCCAGAAAGAAGTATCCTCGCATATCTCCATTTCACAAGAGCGAGGGCTACAACATTCAGACGTTTCAGAGCTGTATTCCTCATCAAGGCTTCTCAAATCTTCAAATTGCAGAAGAGGAAGGTCATTTGACATAAAACAAGCTGTGAGTAGATCCTTTTCTTTATGTTTCTGTTTCATAAAGAATGGCATTGCGTCTTCCAGGTCAGCCCAGTCTTCTGTCGAAGAAGTGTCTAATTCTGATCCAGATTCGTTTGAATTGCTAAATGAGGATTTCGTTGCTGTTGAACTTTCATCAAAGGCAGTAAATTTTGATTTGCATGGCAGAGACTTAGTTCTAACTCTGTATTGTTCAGGGACTTCAAGAAATGTTGTACTGGAACATTTTTGGTCATTTTGAGCCTCTTGTTTTATTTCTTTATCCTTGGTGGCAACGTATTGTGCAAAAACACTGAGAAAGTTTGGCAAGGACTTTGTTCTTGACGGCTTGACACCCTTGTTAAATTGAGCAGAAAGCTCTTCTTGTGTCGGTAAATATGGCATCGTGTTTTCAGAGAGTATAAATCTGTATGTGTATGGCTGTGATTGAACCTGGCAAAAGAGAAAATCAGTATGAGCATTGAATTTTTCAATAAGGAATATATTATTGGGGTTTTTTCTATTTCTTGCTTACACAATTAACATAAGGGCTAATATTACACGAAGCTACATTATCTAATAATTGGAAAATATGAAAAATTGTTGCCAGACAAGTAAAAAATGATTCAAAAGATTCTTTTTGGTATTTCTTTAAATTCGTCAATGGGTTGTGTTTTTGTTGCACAAGTGAAAATAGAAATAAAAATGAACTGAATAGGTGTAAGGGAATCAGGAATTACATTGCTAGGCAAGTACGCCATTTTTTCATAAGAACAAGTTTATAAGAACATGAGCCTCAAAGCTGGTCAAAAATTAAAAACAAATAAAAACAAGCTGAAGCTGAGGTACCCTGAAATATTATGTTGAACAAAGTTGTGAAACCCTTGAAAAAAATCCCATCTCGTAAATCGAGTTTTCTGCCATCTAATAAAATCAAATAAAATAAAATCCTAAAGGAACACATAACATCAATTTCAAAGCTCGAAAGTTTTTGCAAGGATTTTGACTTTGACTTTTAACACTTTTAATTTTAGACTTAATAATTGCTTGTTTTTCGTAAAACATACTTTAAACACATTTTTCAAACATATTAAGACTAATTGAAAATTTTTTTGTGAAATTATATTAAATTATTATTGTAAAATATTATAGGAACTCTAGGTTAACAGGTCCTTGGTTGATAGCAGCGAATTATTTTGCTGAAGAAGTTTACCTGTATAAATATTATTATTATTATTTTATTATCTTATTTTATTATATTGTTTAATTATTATTATTATTATCTTGAGATGCTTTCTGGTGAACTTTCAAACTTTTCGGCAAATAAAAGATGGCGCCTTCTCTTTGCTGGAAAATGGGGCTAAAAATCATTTCAGTACAATAACTAGTTATTGCACTGCTTATAACCTAATATTTTAAAACAAACTAAGAACAACCCAGCTCGAAGTTTTGGAAAAATAAGAAAAGCCAATCTAAACTTTAATTCATTAGCTCTTATAAAAAAGCGTATATACTGTCTCTCTCTGAGCTAAATTCTGTTAACCTTAAGTGGAGAGACTTTGTGCGGAGAACCATTTGCTTTGAGCAACTCTATGTTTTCTTGAATATTCCTACAAGAGAGAAAATCATAATTCTTGTAAATTACCTGTGATGAATGGAAATATACTTACTTTTTCGATAATCCTCTTTCCATAGTAGTAGCGCAGGGCTCTGGACAGTTTTGCATAGTCCATAGAAACATTTCCTTTCACCAAACCCCAAACATGTGCGAGTAGGTCACGATCTGTAACCGTAAATTCAAGCCTGTATGTATCTGTCCATGCAAGGCAAACCTGTTTTCGATCGGCTTTGATAACTGTTATCATGAACAACCAAAGTGGCAAACGTCTTTGATGACCTGATAAAAATTAATGAAATAATATTCAAAAAACAAGACATTGAAAAGACTTGACTTTGCCTGCAAAAGTATCTTGTGGTTGTCCTATTTTTCACGAATGCAAGGCTATGAACTAGAATAACTATTAATCTATATTTGATTGCTGCTAAAAGCTGTGATTTGCTATCAGCTTCAAAGGTCAATGATATTTTATTGAAAATCCGTCGGTTTTCAGCAGGATATACTTAGGTTGCTGTGTTGCAAGCATGGTGTAACAAAAGAAAAAGATTTTTCAGCAGCATAAAACATACTTGATAAAACACTCCAGTCACCCTTCATTCTTTGAAAAGCTTTTATTCAAAGGCAGCTTTTGCCAATTAGGCCCCAATACATGAATCCTAGTGCAGAGATTTTCAGAATACATTTGAATACAACAGAGTTCTAAAATGTGACGTCATTAAAAATCGTCTTTGGGAGTTTTTTATTTTTGATCACATATCCTTATAGAACACCATGAAATACCTTTAAAATTGGAAAACCAGATGAATAAATAAATGAATTGGTGAGTTATGACCTATTAAATGTTTGCTGTTTGCTGACATATTATTGTTATTTTGGCTTGGCTACGAAATATATCAGCCACTTTCATACGAAATTGGCTGATTTTACATATTTAGGGCTATGATGTTTTTCATGTTATGAGTTTCGAATTCAAATATTCTTAAAGATTTTCTAACGTCATCACGGTAGGACTCTATTCAGCCAATGATTAATCCTCGTACTAAAGCATTAGAAAAATGGCGGCAACATTAATAAGCTTCTTGGACATCGCATTGTTATCAAATGCTATAATATAGAGCTTATGGCCACTTTAGATAAGGCTAATTAATGACCTTGAATTCAAATTGCGTCTGAGGTGTTAGCACAAGGTTTACTAATAAATAGACTTTACGAATTCTTCTGACAATGTCTACAAAACTGGAGTATCATGCTGAGGAAATAATAAAACTAACATTAGGCTTAGGCATGATATTTCAACTTCATTTGTTTCCAAAGATTGTGGTCTCTGCACAAATCAGATAAGGATATAAATGAAAGTTGTCGTAAAAGCTACTGTGTTGTTTCATTCTTAAAGGGTGTGTTTTTAGCAAAGAATTGGGTACAGTGTGCGTACTTGCGGGGATTGCGAATTTTTTTTTAAGTTTCCTGTAAATCGATTCGTTTGTGTAAGTATTAATGTTTACTTTTAAGGTGTAATTTCTTTCTTTCTAATGCACCAGTAAAACAGGGTCAAGAAAAATGCTCAGCCTTACTCCGGCCAAGAAACTGTTACTATAAAACCTCCCTTGTTTTTAATGAGGCGTGGTCAGGAAAATTGGTAGGTAGTCAATTTGTCTCCTCTCCTTGCAACTCTGTTTTTCCAAAAAAATGTTTTAGCTTATTCTCAATTTTAGATATTTTAGAGACAGATAGAAGGGTTAAATTTTGTCTGTTGTATTTTGAAAACCAACAGGCAATACGATTTTTCCTACTGCCTCAAGTTTCTAAAGTTTTGGTCACCTTCCTCGATTTTTTCAAGATTCTACAACTTTTTTCCGTGATGTTTCCCTGTCCCTGAAGTAAAGTACCGAATTAGAGAGCTGCCTGCTGATTCTGTTTTGTTTGCATGGGTCTTCAACCTTAAAGACTTATGCAAAAATCTGCAAATGAATTTCTCATCCATATTAAAATACCATTGTCTTCCTTTGATTGTACAATATGTAATGATGTTTCATACCAAATAAATATGATAAGGTCGGGGCAAAAAAATTTCAGATGAATGATCCCCGAAAGCAAAATTTTGAGTATCCCACTTCAACGGCTAACATAACCATACCATCAGTAAGTGGACTATTGGTCATATAACTAACTTATTTCCTATTTACTTTGAATTGATTATGATCAACTTCTGTTGAAAATATCTTAACTTATTATGAGTTAAGATATTTTCAACAGAAGCTATTATGAAAGTATATCTATTTTATTTCATCAAACAATATTTATTATATGAATTTATTTGTTGTATGAATCATATTAAAAGTCTGAAAATAGAAGAAAACAGCTCAAATGGCTGTCTCCTGCTGGTATTTTCTATTTTCCTGTCAATTTTGTGCTCATAGGCTTCAGTTACAAATGGGTTACAAGTCAGAATTTAAATTCAAGCTAGTTTTTGTCAATGTTTATTGATAAGGCCAGTAATGTCAGCTCTTTTCAGTTATTCATTAAGATAAATTTCTGACTTAAAGCCACTTTTTTTGTGAATTTTAGCAAATATTTTTTGCATAAAATAACAGTTCCAAGACCCACTTTGAAAAATCAATTTTGCGATGTAACGTCGTGTATCAAATTATAGCATCAGGACGATACCGTTTTTAGATTAAATTGGCTGATAAAGATGAAAGAAAACATTGAGTTTTAGGCCCTCTAGCGTGTACCAACCTTTCTCGTAGGCAGAAACGCTGGAAGAGCTGCAGTGCAGGGGCGGGGGTGGAGGGGTGAAGCAGCAAAGAACAGAGCAAAACAATAGCAAAACTATGAAAATTGGTTAAGTTTGTGAGAGCAGTGATTGCCTAGCCTGCGTGCAGACACAGAAATGTAAGAGGAGAAAAGGTAGAGTCTGCGCAACAGAGCCGCTTTTCTTGTTCGCTGACATCAACATTTTATTCTAAGCACTAGAACAACAACTCCATTAGCGTGCAATGTTTTTCTGAAATTTTAGTTGTTCAAAAGAACAAGCATACCCATTCTATTATCCTGATACCATTCATTTATACTTTTGCTCGAAGGCGCCACTTTGAAAACTGGAAAAAAAAACAATTGAAATTCCCCCAGCCAATCAAATTCGGTTCCTTGATTTTGAGGAACCTTTGAAGAAGAAAATCGTCCCGGCACAACTACAGTACCCAATCTCCGCCCTTCAATCTTGTTCAACAAAATTGGTAAACTTAGCCTATGTTATTAAACATTCCAGTTTTCTTGGCTTTTTAGAAGTTGTTACGTCTTCTTTTTTTTGAAAACTGAAAAAAAAACAATTGAAATTCCCCCAGCCAATCAAATTTGGCTCCTTGATTTAGAGGAACCTTTGAACAAGAAAATCGGCTCGGCTTCGCAGACTCTAGATGTCCCGGCACAACTGCAGTACCCAATCTCCGCCTAGATGTCTCGGCACAACTACATTACCCAATCTCCGCCCTTCAACCTTCAATCTATTGCAGAGCTTGCCCAACGTTGCTTCTTTGTTTCAGTCAAATTCTCCCTTTAAGTTATTGGATTGTTGTCAATTCTTTGCTTCCATGACTGTACCCATGAAACGCCGCACAGGATCAGCTATAGAATCTGTGGCCATTCAATATTGTACTACTTGCCAATAGCATAGAATAACAGGCGTTAAATTTTGGGTAAGTGTTGTGAGAGTATAACGAGATCTTCTTTAAAAACAATGCTGATTTTCAATAGATAACCAATAAACTTTTATTTCTGACCAGAAGCGATTAACTATGAAAATTAATGAGCCAAACAACTTACAATACTAAAATGCGGAGCAAATGATAAGCAGCCATTACGGAACCAAGGTAATGCTCACGCCGGATACCCAGCAATGGAAATACATCATGAAACCGTTAGTCTACGCCGTTTATTCCCGGTAGCCAAAAAAGGGAGGTTGATGAAATGCACAGATTGGAAGTGTGATGGTATTGGGAGTGGGGCATGGAACACGAAACATGGGACATGGGACATGGGACATTTTTGCGTTTGATATGTAATCTAAGAATTCAAAAACAAAGTAACGGTGCTTTCAAGTTTATGAACAAAGCTGAACTTAACAAGATTTCGTCAACACAAAGCCGGAGAATCCTTGGAGCAAAAAGCGAGTTGGTCACCCTGTGGACATCCAATTGTAATACACCAATTAGGTGAATACAATTCAATATACTTCATTGGAATACACCAATTCAACGTACGGCCTCGTTTCGGAAAATTTTCCAAACATCATTGTACGACTGTTTGAAGCTCAGATTTGTCTAAACAGTGAACTGAACGATTTGGAGCAATGGTTGCAGGGTAATAACTTTTTCTGAATTTTCTAAAAACACAAGCTCTGATTATAGGCTCCCAGCCCAAAATTAAGAAAATTACTGATAAAACAGTTGATCATCCACAGTTTTTTATTGGTGACTCTCAAGTTGAAAGTGCTGACCGAACAAAGTATCTGGGTGTGAAAATCGATAGAAGCTTAAATTGGGAAGAGCACGTTAACAGTCTCCGTACCAAAGTTTCTCATGCAATCGGATTTTTGAAACATTCCAGAAAATTTTTCCTACAAAACACGTTGAGTAAAATGTATCGGGGTATCGTCGAGCCCCATTTTCGGTTCTGCTGTTCGGTATGGGGGTGCTGTGGGGTGACTAAACTGCAATCGTTGCAAAGCTGCAGAATCGAGCAGCTAGAACAGTAGTTAAAAGAAAAGTTGATGTGCCTGCTATGCCACTGATTCGCAGTTTGGGGTTGGCCAACTATAGATGACATTATTAGAAGCCAAACAGCTACAACAATGAACAAATCGTTAAATGGGCTCGTCATGGTATCAATTGATATCATTGATACCTTTGGAACCTGTTCAAAAAAATTCGACTCGAAATGTTAGAAAACTGAGAAATACCGATACCGATCTCTTGCTACCCTTACGGAAAACAAACAATGGGCAGAGAGCAATTTCTTTTTTCGTGGACCTAAGCTTTGGAACCAAACTTAGGTGCCAAACAGGCACCTTCCCTTGCCACCTATAAGAAAAGAATCAAAAACTAACTATGAACGACCATTCCTATTTCGTAGTATCTATCTTCTTACTTTTTGTTAGTGTTTTCTTAATGTTTTTGTCACGGCCCCCTGAAAAGCAGTTCTCATGGACTGACGGGGCTACCGTGCCTAAATAAACAAAAATGTAAATGTAAATGTAAAAGTTTATATCGCCAATATTTTTAGGCCGTATACAATTGTTTGCACTTGTATTTTAGATTTTACAGAGAAATGAAATTTGTAAACATGTAAGGGATTTGACCGCAAAAATCCTTTCATGGACGGGACGTTTCTTTTTCTAGAGAATATAGAACATGCTAACCAGCAAAAAAAGATTACAATTAAAGAAATATATTCTTGTTCTGTAGAATCTCCTATATTTTAACAATCGATCAGTATCACATCAAAAGAAGTAATGCATCGTTACGCACATTAATGTTGTGTGATATTTTGCTTTATTCCTACCCTAATGAGGTACAATACCATTATTGTAAAATCAAGTAAACATTTAGGACCTGAATAAAGAGGATTTTCACCGGAATGCGCGTCACATGCAAAAATTTGGCCTTGAAATTTGGCGCACATTTATTTCCAAGTTATTGGTAGTAGAATTGGCACAAGAAACCGTCATTGCACAACATGATTTGGGAAATATTTTTTGCTGCAAACTTCAGATTCAATCTAGGCAGATTTTTCGCCTAACTGTTAAGTAGCTGTCGTCGGAGGCCAGCAGATAGAATCCCATGTAGGACACTCAGTTCAAAGCCTTCAGAAAAGAGCGGCTCAAAATTTTGGGAGAGAAATAAAACGTTGGCAGTTTATTTACACTCGTTAAAGAAATAATTTTAGAGAACTCTTTGATAATAAAACAACACTAGAGCATGAAGAAAGTTGCATGTAAAAAGGTTTCTGGAAGAAGTGGTGTAAAAAGTTAGGAAAGTGTTTCAGAACCCATACCTAATACCACGCTCATGAGGACACCCTGAATACTTGATTTGTGTTAAAGATGTTTTGTATATGAAATTGCTCAAACTATTCAAACAAGCAAATAATGTTCCTTAAGCAATTTCTTCCAAAGCAAATCAATTTCCCAACCATTTGCTCCGTAATTTATGCTTTTTTCTAGATGAGACATCTTTTGTTAGTTTAAAGTTTGTCTTGGCTAATTTCTAGAATGTTTAGCAACGGCGCGACATGTCAACATATGACCTGTATTTACGAAGATCTTGGATAACATTCTGTCTGGACATTCCGGTTTTATGCTGGCGTGCTAATTCTCGGACTGCTCATAAAGCCCCTGAAAAGTCAACTGAACTGAACAGAGACACTCCCCCTTTGATCAAGTATTGCGAAACACTTCATGCAATGAGATCTGTATCAAATGAAATGCAATGAAAACAATAAGGAAGCTCGCCTCTTTTAAAGAAGAATCTACTTCTTTGCACTTCTTGAAATTCCCCTACCACTCTTTGAAGAAACGACATCTTTTCTTCGACGACTCTAGAATGGAATTTTCAATATTAGTAAAAGAACCTTGAGAAAAGACTTTGCTTGATCTGTGAGACCAAAAACAAAAATGTTGCCGCCAAGTAAGACTTTCAGCAAAAACGATAGGAACCAGCAGATTTTGTGTGTTCAGGAGTTTCACCAGCATAGTAAAATTAAAAGATGAACGCCTCGTACCCAGCTAAGATCAACAAACTATTGCTTGCATCTTGATAGCTTATTCTTTGTCTTCTCTTGCAAAACGTATTAAACACTTATTGTCCTAGAATGTCTACTAAAGTGGGTAACATCCCTGTAGACTCTTAAGTTGCAAGATTATTCTTAGTCCATTGCATGTCCACAGGTCGCCAAATACCCTGTATTGTTTAGCGTCAAGTTTAGCTACAAGAGGAGACAAAGCACAATTATATTCAGGCATTATGGATTATACTAATTTCAAAGATATACGAATTGCGATAAACAAATGGCGCAAAAATACAGTGGAAATGGTTTGGTCACGTTATAGACCAGGCTGTGGTTACGGCAAGTACCACCCGAGCACGGTGAAATTGTGATGGGCATTTTCAGTTAGCTATAGACCTGTTCAGAATCGCGATGGTAAACGGGAATCTACTGCTGCGTCTTGGAGCTGGGGGCTTTTCTTCTTAGCCTCTTTGATCTAGTGTCTCTGCGAAGGATCTTTCTGATAATTTGATGTTTAAACCACCAAAATGCAATCTAACTATATATTATATTGTCAACACATTGATAATCATCAATAACAAGTTTAGACATTACTGGGGGAGGGGGAGGGGGAGGGGTTGATTTTGCAGGTCAACTGACTTATAATAATACCCTCACGACAGCAAAATTCCTTGGATATGTGATTTTATTTCCATTGGTGATCTGCAGTTTCCTTCTTTTACCCCAGGGGCCTCTATAACCACTCTGTGCCCTTTTTGCAAAATTTGAACAAAGCATAGCTGATAAAATATTAGCCAGTACTAAATAATCAATCAAACAATATATGACCAAAATCGAAACTGCTTGTGAATTGTATATTTAATTTCAAAAATCATAAATGAATTGTTCTTCTTGCTACTTAACCATGGCATGGTTAGCATGGTCTATGATGTTATCTTGTCGGAAAATCATAGGTGGATGTCGACAATAAAAATAAAAAAAGTAGTGAAAGATTATTTTGCATAGAGAAAACTGTACTTGAACTTAACTGACTGTAATTTTGCAGTAGCGTTTTATGAATCGGCAACAGAGATTCAACTTTCAATTTTAACGCTTCTTTTTTTCTTTAAAAGCTTGCTTGCTCTTGCAAAACAAAAATTAGCAGGAATTAAAATAGCGATCTTTTACCCTAAAGAGTGTTAAACCATTCAATTCCCAACCCCTTCCCCTCTGTACTACTAGAAGCCGTGTTTGCTATAAACGTTTTTTATTCTCTCTTCTATCACCATCTCAAGAAGGTTTTTTGCCAAATCCAACTGATGCTAATACTGGCAAGAATAAATCGTTTTGACAACTTGTTATTTACTTGTTTCCATGGTCTAATAAAAACATTTACAATGTTACAAAGTTGGCTAACAGAGGGTCTTCCAGGGGTTTTCGGGAACAAGGGAACATGGCTAACACGGGAACAACTTACATTTTCCACTGGGAACATGGGAACATTGGCTATTTTTTCAAAGGGAACAGGGGAACTAGTACCCCCTTAGGACACCCTTAATACATTAAAGGCTTTTAGGCAGATGGGAATATTTTCGGGCTCAAACACCAAATACTCACTTTTTTATAAGAACAGATAAAAAATTTGAAAGAAAAGCCAATATTTTTTGAAAATTAAATCTTACATTAACAAAACAAGATGATTTTATCAGCAATTCAACGGTGCTACTAAAGATTTAATGACAAACTGTTATTTTATGGTCTTAGAAAGTATTTATAGCATATAAGAAATTTATAAAGACGACCCGAGCCTAGAATTGTGCAAAATATAGGCACATCAAGCTCAGCAAAAATTATCTGGCTCTTATGAAAAAAATTGTAGTTTATGCAAAGACATAATACAGTTCAAGCGACATAGTACATAGTACATAGTACAATCCATCATATCACCCCTGTACTATACAGCTTATGCGATACAATGTTGTTATATAATGGTTTCATGGCTTGGGGAACTGATTTAGAGATCTACCTCGTTCACTTATTTATATGTACAGCTAGCTGCATGCAAAATTTTTGCTCAACGAGAAAAAGGTCAAAGGGCATCAGCAAAGTTGACCCAGGGATGACCGCAATCTATTTTACAAAAAATTAGAGGAATAACTTTTCTATGATCAACGTTTTCTTTAAACTGAAGAATCAAATTTTTTCTACATTTTCTCTGGTCAATAAGCCTGATTTGAGTGAGAAACTACATTTTTTCCGAAAATCGCGTGCTTTATGCAACACTTAGGGTAAATGAAAATTTGCATATAAATTATCTTTGATTATCAACTCTAAAAATCACTGCTCTTTTTTCGTGGCCTAAATAGGCAAGATTAAAGGTATTTTTAATGGCAAGGGATACATGAATGGCGTAGTCAGCATGTTGTGGGATCCACATAGTTCAACTGCGAAAGCCAACGAAATTATAACGAAATAAAAAACGAGGATCTCTAAAAAGGCGTGGCTCTTGTTCTCAAACAAAGAACAGTTCGTTGGACTTATAACCAATGTTTTTTCAAAAAAAAACTTTCTTGAGATTAACATATGAAACATTGAAAAGAGTAAGTTATCACAAACTTTGCTGTAGCCTGAATGCAAATCGGGAACGCAGATCTAATGATCGAGGTTAGACGCTGGAGGGAAAGGGGAAAAAGGGGGCTTTAAGCATTGTCTGGAGATGGCCTCAAAGGATTCCAAGGATAAATCAATGATATTTTTTTTATAAAGGCTCATCATTCTTAATTCCTTCATGTTGAAGACCTCGCTAAATCACATTTGATAAAGTTATTCTGAGCAATGTACTTTTTTCCTCATTCTAAGTACATATTGCATTTTAAGCGATTAATTAGTTGATATTTGTCTAACCTCATAAAATTCCTCTAAAAATATTCAAATTCTGCCCTTCTTATCCTTATATTTTCCATGTATTCTTCTTTTTATTTCTTATAATGCATTCCTCCTGTACTGCAGTGCTCGTTTGACCTTACCATCACAAAATGACACCACCGTAAAAAGCCTGTTTAAGCCCATACAACAAACGTTTTCCAATACGATCTAATGAATTTGATCACTTTTTGATATTCTATGCCCAATCCAGATGTTGAGTCATCTATTTCTTTAGGCTACAATGGAAACTCAACTCTCTGTCATAAACAGATATTCTTATGAACGATATAACTTTGACAAAATTAGAGAAGTTTGGGACTGGTTAAAGTTTATTCCTTTACCACAGTTTAGATAAGGAAAGAGAACCAGAAGAAGAAAAAATCAAAAATTTTGGCGGCCTCTGCCTGTGTCTCTACTAGCATCCTTTCTTCATTCAAAATTCTTCTCGTTTGTTCATTAACTAGTCCTATAGTTTTATTTTTCGCATCTTTGAGCTGCACTTTCATGAAAAAAGATGTTTCATCAATGAGAATTCCCGTCACGAGTAATTTGATAATTTCAAATCAATCGATTGAAGGTGCTCCTTCTAGAAAAATTAGGCTCATTTAAGGTACCATCACTATACTACTGATACCCCAGTGTGAGATCTCTGTATCAGACACCACGCACCAGTCTGAAAAGGGCGTGCCCAAATTTTTGAAAGCAACGCCCTTTGCAACGCCAGAAATCGCTCCTTTTAGAAAATATTTACTTCTTTTGAAACCGTGATTTTTAAACCCCTAAACAGTCTAACTATTCATAAGCTCTCCAAGTAAGAAAATACAAAATATCACTAAACAAGATAAAGCACCAATAAAATGAACAAAAAAGGGTCCCAGACAAGCAGAACTGCTACTTCTCAGGATTCGTTAGAATAAAATTTCCAAAGTTGCATTTGAGTAAAATTTCCATCCATTTTCTCACCTATTATTGCAAAAAAGTAGGGGGAGGGTGGCTATAGCCCCTGCTATCCCAATGACTGTGAGATGTCTACTCTGTATTTATGTAGGAACTTGTTACTTTATAAAGAGAAAGCCAAGGTAAATGTAGATAAACACGCTTCCAAAACATAATTAGATTCTAAAAGATCTAAACTATTACTGTGGCAAATTTGATAAAGCTGGAAAAATAAGATGTTGAAAAAGAGAGATTTCAGTGTCATTGTGTAGCCTTTTTGCTCAGCATACGCCTCAGCAATGCAGCTGAACAATCAAAGGACTAAATTAAGCTCCTAGATCTCCTTCTTCTGGCTAGCTATACATCATTATCAGATACAAGGAATCAAAGCTACAGCTATGTGTTTAAAGCATGTTGTGGCAGTATAATGTAACAATGAGACTTGCACCGAAGAAAAGATTATAATTCACCCAATCACAGGTAAGAAATCTAGTTTCTTGAAGTGTCCCTGCAAAAGTTCCGAGCAGCAAAATTGACATCATATCTGAATAAATCACAAGCCAATTTAGGGTTTTAGTTCCATGCAGAGATATAGGTTGAAATTTTAAGTATTTGATGTAAGGAAGAAAAGAAGTGCTCTTGACAAAACATACAACTCATGACACTGTGTTCCAGGTAACAATAATAAAATCATAGTTGATAAGCAAAACATGACAGTTAAATTGTGCCAATTTTTGCCATCTGAAGTGAAGGACTGAAATAAAGTTAAAAAAACAATTTTATTGCGAAAATAGATTGAGCAAGAAGTTTGAAGCTAGTTTGAAGCTTTTGAACAAAATAAACACGGAAGGCTCAAAACTGACAAAAATTAAGACTCAAGATAACCAGTTTTTCATAAAAACAACTAAAAACGACAACACCCGTATTTTAACGAATCTCTTGTTTGCCTATGTAGAAAAGGAAGAGAAAAATTCGTTTTAATCGATTATGACAATAGGCATTGGAAGCATATGAAGTTTTCATCAATTTTTTTGGAAGTTAAATTTCTACAATATTACTTATAAGATACTACTTTACGACAAGTAAAAGGCCAAGAGTTATTTTAGAACAATACCAAAAGCTGTTATTAAGCTGCAAAACAATTTTTCAAGTATCTTGTTTCCCTTTGAGCACACTTATATCTTTAAAAGTTTGTACTTTCAAGTACAATCAACTATGAAGAAACCTCATTGCATCCTTTCTTTATCTAATATTTTTCTCGTTAGTTCATTAACTAGTCCTATAGACTAGCAGTTATCGTCAAATTTTTCCCGTATATTTTGGCTTTAGTATACTTCCGTAGATGCTAAAACTGATTCGTTGCATTGACCCGTCCTTCCAGTTGAAGCTATCGCGTGATAAATAATCAAAAACATATCTCTAAAACCTTATTCATGTGAACAAGCACAAAATTCAGACCAGGAAAATGCGCAATCAAAAATTGAAGCTAAGCATTGGCCTAGTGGAAGCTAAACATTGATTTTGTCCGAATATTATTGCTTTATCGAGATAGAACTGTCCGAATGGGACCTGAAATGCGATAGATTCTGCCTTGTTAGGGGATGGATGGGGCCTATCAGCCTCTTTGCTTCCTACGCCTGTGGAGGTAAGGACATCTTTCTACGGGAACCTTATCATTGTTCAAAGTGGTGAAAAACTGTTGTGTTTGTGGGTGGTGGCTTTTTCCCGATGGATGAAATGCTTGCGCTTGCCTTGGAGTGATATGAAATAGGTACCCTGTGAGTTCTACGGCAGTAAGTTGGCTAGAGAATAGGCTCTAACTACCCCTTAAAAAAATATGGTCGAAGAAAGAATAGAGTTGGAGAAGCAAATAATTTTAGGCAAACTCTTGAACTTAGGGTCCAATTAGTTAATTATTGCAGGTTTATCTCTTGAATGTTGCATCTGCCATCCATCGCCAGGTGTTACCCATGACTTCTAATGTTCTTACCTCCCTTCTTAGTTTGATGTATCGGGCTATAACGGTGAACGCGTACATCCACCTTTTTAAATGCAAGTTAGAGACTGATTGGTACCCTTCCATATTGTTTACAAAATTGAATACTGGGACCAAGAATTGCGCTAAAATCAGCCATTATCTTTGTTCGACCAGCAAAATGCTTAGAAATGAAAGGTTTATTCTAAATGCTTCTCATGAATACTGCAAAAAAGAAAAGCCACAATTTGGGCACAATATAATGCGACTGGCTTTGAATTGGGCCTATCTTAGGAGATGAAGGTAGGAGAAAGATAGATTTTTTGTTTACTCTAATTCGCGACAAAAAAAGTGTCATTCTTATAAAGCCCGCTTACAAGAGGTTGTCTTGTACGGTAACCGAAATCGGACGGTGCAATGGGATTGGCAAGATTATTACCAGATGACAGATGTGGAAGCATAACTCTCTGCTTCCTCAAAGTGCGCGATCTATATGCTCTGAATGAACTTGAATATCTTATGGACATATTTTATGTCTTTTTTCGAATAAGTCATTTGTTTTTTCTCGAATCGCAGTACACCTTTGAATGTAAGTTGTAGAAACAAGCAAATTAATTATTTCTGGTTGTAGGTTAGTTTGTCATTGAGTGTTTTAAAAAGTCGCTGAAAAAATATTTTTGATAAAACCGTAATTGCTGAAAAATCGTATAAATTAAACTTACAATCCATGACTGTTGTCATCTTTATCAACATGGAACCCTTTTGAACTCTGCACGTGCGCTTTCATCTTGCGTGATGTTGCTGCGTGTTTACATATGAATCTGACTTCGAATACCTAACTTCGAAATATTTATACCTAAATATACAGCCCACGGATGCAAAACTAGATATAATTCTAATTTTCTTTTGCCATAGGAAGCTGACGCAGTGCTGCATGTGTGGTGCACTTTCGGACATAAGCAAGGTAATTGATAAACAATGAAATATGCGCCTATTCTGTACGTTATTGTAGCACGGGGGCGTCTAGTCAGGTAAATACTTCGGTATCCCTGCGACCCGCCAATGCTTTGTGCGAACAAAGAATTAAACAGAGAGCCTTGTTGACATATGACGTCGTTTCTGAGCTCGCCAGTGCTGTGCTTGTTGCCTGTCGATCTGACGTCACGTTGGGGAATCAACAAAATCTATTTTAAGAATTATTCCACTCTGAAAATAGTAGGCATTGAATAGATTTTTAAGCTGAATGAGTATATTTAGAAACTATTCCGTGGAGGGTTTCTGGCTCTATACAACATTTAAGATTCATTTGTATTGTTTTTGTAAAGAATTTCGACGAAAATATGGGTGGGCAAGTAAAAGCTTAACAGTCAGAAAATTCACTCCGAAGCCAATTCTTTTTCAATGCATGGACAATTTTATTTAAAATGTTGCATGATTCAAAGATGAACATTTTCACAATTCTTTATGCTTAATGGTAATAAATAACTTGAAATTGATGAACTTTATGTTTCAGGCCAAACGTTGTTACCCTCCATCAATCAGAATTTCTCATTTGCTTTTCCAATGTAGTTATCACGCTTTTGCTTATTCTGAAAATTTACTAATTTTCTAAGATATCTGTCATTATTGCTGTATTATAAGCAAGAGGAGCTTATAATACAGCAATGGTCTAGTATTAATATATTGTTCCCGTTTTCCCTCTTGTGTCAAAAGCTTTAGCCTGACAGAATGTGAACTTTCTTGCCTTTGACCGACATTCCCTCTCGACCTTCACTGATGTATCATACCTGCCCGTACCCTGGGCTCCAGAGCATCAAGTGGGGGAATAGAGAAATACGGCATTTTTCCTACCCCCACATACCCAGGGTAAACTGCCCCGTGTCCGCGGTTAAACTGTCCCATGCCAAAGGGAACTTGTCAAGCTAAAATTGATTATAAATTTCATAACTGTATATAAAAAGCGTTAACATATTCATTGCGTTTAAATTCTGGGCACTTTTTCTTTCACCTTTCTGCGATGCAATTTTTTCCAAAAATTTCAGAAACCATTGGGTCCATACAGAACGGTTAACCATGCTTAATTTGAAATGGCGAATAAAGCCGACATTCTAGGAATTAAAAAACGCAAATTGGCTACGTGTTTGTTTTTAATGTGGATATGAAAATTACTTAAGAAAATTCCAAAGAATTTTCAAATCATTAATTTTTGAGCTACCTTTATCATGTAATTTATTAATCAATGCTTTTACATCACAAATTTTATTAACATTTTTAGAGTTAATTTGTGATCTCATGTCGCTACAAAAGGCTCTTAAGTTTTGATTTGTATCACCCAATGCTTGCCAACCGAGATAACTTGCTCCAAATCTCGGACTCAACCGAGATAACTTGCTCCCAATCTCGGACTCAACCGAGATAACTTGCTCCAAATTCAATTCACGAATTTTCGACGAATTTGCATAAGATCAAACAGGAACGAGCGATCTCAGATACAAATGTATACAGATCTCAGATCAGATACAGCTTGCACTTACACGGAGACCAATTTTAAACCCAGAAAACTGACAGGAGCATTTCTATCAAGTATTCATCCAATTATCCCGAATTCATGCTTAGCAGATTTTGTCGGGCAGTTCTCAAGATGTCGGGCAAAAACTTTGAAAGTAAATAGATCGATGCGCATTTGAATGCTTGAATGTAAATTTGAAATATTTTACAGAATTGCCTTACAGATGCCCCGAATCGCTTCTGTAAGGCTATTATCGCATTGTATAAAACGTGACTTTAAATTTTTTGTCAACCCCGCAATTAATTATCCTTGCTTATTATAATTCCCAATATTTTTATCAAATTACTTCTTAAATACCCTTAGCATTTCATCCAATCATCCTGGATGAAGAATTGAGGGATGCCAGTTATTTTATCATATAATTGAATTCCTAGATGCTAACAATACACGATCGATAAAGGGGGTGGCATGTGCGCCCACTCTTTTGCCTAGATTCTATTCTGAGCACTAGATGCACACACACGTAGCTGTTGAAACACTGGTAAGTATATTAGCGGGTAGGCAGATGAGACGTAGGTATTTCTTCACTTACTTTAGGAAATACGTGTGTGTATGTTCAACATGTTTGTTTAGCAACTGTACTACGCATCAAATGTTTACAGTCAGAGTTTCGATACCCTCTCATTTCTCGTTGTGTCTGTTGTCAGGACGACTGCCGAAATAAATTCCTTTTATGATATTGAATTGGTGACTTAACTGACCTTGCAGGAAGTAGATTGCGTCATAGGAGACAGAGGGCGATAGTAGTGTCCAGAATATATGATGCATTCATTTCAAGAGTACCCCCGAAGCAGTATTCCTAATAAATAAAAAGCATCAAAAGACTTATAAGAATTTATCTCCTAGGTACACTCAACTCATGCTTCTTCTGACTGCTATTATGAAACTTAGTTACAAATTCAAAATGGGTTGAGCAGTGGCAAAGACAGAAGGATTGATTCTAGATCTTTTCAAAAAGGAGATGGATGTATTGATCATCTATAAACCTGTGCGTTTTTTCTTTTTTTTTTTAATAAAAGTTCATCTGTTAGACGTCTGCTAACAAATTTTTGTATAAAAAGTTTTCTTTAGTTGAATTTTCAGGCATTGATTGGATCCAGAAGTTTTTACTCGCTGTATGTAACATTTGGTCATACATAAAATCTTTTTTTAAACAGCACTAACGAGATTTCTTTGCTGTGATGAAACCCTAATCTGCCACATGTCTCATAAGCAGACTATCTTTGATTATGTTCTATAATGTTGTTGCTCCTGGTTTGACACCTTCGAAATCAAAGTACGAATATGAGAACAATTAAGAATTATGTAGTTAAGCGTGATCACTGAACTGTTTTACAGGGAATCACTAGAAATGTTTTGGAGGGAACAAGCAAGGGGATCAGGAGTAGCACATGCCGGAATTCGGTGGGGTGTACAGGGGAAAATTGGGGGCACTTCATTTCTGAAAGTAAGAAAGCTTAAACCTGTTTAATTTTAAGATGTTCCATGTCTTCAAATGTTCAAGTGTGGCGTGTGCAGCTATGGCGTCACAGACTAGAGAGAGGTGACATGTATAGTCACTGCAAGAACAAGCAGACCAACGACATTGGTAACACAAACAGGTCTTTCCTGGAGAATTAGCTGTTCCAGTTTTGATTGTGATATAAAGAATCGAACTGGCGAGTGGTTTTGCTTCGACCGAGAAAGGTTGAATGCCTTTTTACATTATGACATACACTGATGGCCCAAGGAGACGACGTAGCACACCTTTTCGACAGAGTACCTTGACTCACCTCTTTTCGAAAAAAACTTTACTTGAGCTATATCTTTCGAGGAATTTTCAACTGAGTGGCTACAGAGACCTCACAGTTTGTTTTTTCAGCATTTTGTAGTTGATTCATTGCTCTCTTTTTGACTCATAGTTGCTTTGTAAGCTGGATTTAGTCCAAATATATATATATATAAATCCAAATATGGATGTCTATTATTCATCTGTTTTCTTGTTTTAAAGCCTGCCCCCCCCCCCCCCTCAGGTATGGTTCTTGCATCCAGTTTACCCACCCCAGCCGACATATCCAGCTACGTGGTCGTGGTTGAGCTCTGGTGATCTCTAAAGGATTTGATAACAAGATTACTTGGTTGACTATACGAGACCTTTCCCAGATTTAGTCCTATTGTTAAGTCCATAGAGATTTCCATAAAGACTGTGTAGTCTCAAATCTAATATCAAGGAAAAGCGTGAAAGCAAATTTGCACGCAAGGCTAAACCCAAATGATACCAGTGCTTCAGTGCCGTCGGAATAAAATTCATATTGAGGGGGCTGCCCATCGTTTTCCTTCTCATTCACTACACTGTTATAAAGGAAACATACTACAGTTTGACAGTTATTGGGAGTCTCCAGACGTCCCCCCCTCCCCCAGCACCCCCCCCCCCCGGTTCCGACGGCCTGCTCTTCGATACTCTTTAAGTATAAGCAGTCGATGGATGTTAACTAATATTACAAATTGACCAGGTTTCTGATGATCCCAAATTTCAAACTGACAAGTCAAGTTTTCTAATTTACAGACAGTTGAATATCGGGAGTAGCATTTTTTATTTACAATGGTGACATGCATAGTATTTTGCGGAAAAGCGAATCCCCACGGCTCCTACACATCTTTGATTTACATTTTCCCGCAATATTTTCCATAAATTCATAATATGATCCCTTTTTGCTACACTGCACTACTTTTACAAGCAAACCTAGGACGCTGTGGCAAAGAGGTAAAAGGTTGGCAAGTCCAGGACCAATGCTAGCTACTGTGCTCAAAGAGGGGGAGAGGTGTTCTGATCCTATTTGGCGACAAAGTGGGTGAGCCATCTTTTATTTGCCGACAAGTCTGAAAATTTGCCGACGAAGCACCCCCTACATGGCAAAAAAACTTCTCGTTTTTACAATGGAGCTTTTTTCAAGGAGGGTGTCGCACTGCATTCGACACAAAGCATCTTGATGGTGGCTATATCCGAAACTTTGTTTTAACTCCAAACCATTCTACCTTTCATTCAGACCTATCTATAGAAAATCGTGTTCATTGAAGCAAATGCTGCAAAGACAATGCATGGCCTAATTTCCATTTTCGAAATTGATGGAATATTCCCTGGACTTCGGATGGACTTTCAGATGCTTATATTTGACCCTCCCAGTCAGTGGCGTACCATGGGCCGCAGCAGCGGGGGGTCTGGGGCTTAGCCCCCAGAAATTTTTTTAGAACCACGCCCTTCAAACACTCGCAAATGCGGGGAAACGCCTTTTTTGCAAAATTTCCCCCCATTATTTGATTCATGTTAGCTACGGTAAATAGCAAAGTATTTTACAATTGTTAATGACACAAGCATACAGTATACTACACCCCAATGAGTTTTACATCGTTTTTGGACAAATCTCGAGGATTATATTTTAGAAAAGTGGGTGGTCCGGACCCCCCTATTCCACCCTTGGGTACGACACTGCTCCCAGTCATAGCTGGGAATAAAGTCTTTGAATTTAATGCCCAATGGTGTAGCCAATTTGGATATGGTATGGCAACTGCCTCCTATCCTATTTTTGTCGATTTTTAAGGAAATATTGCTCCTCAGATTCTGATTTCAGAATAATTCATACAAACGTAACACTGTTGTTAGCAATGCCCAGGGACGCCTACACTGGGGGGGTTGGCTGGCGGGGCAGCTGCCCCTCCTGCCCTCTTTGAAGAGGGGCAGAGGCGGCAAGAAGTGCCCTGATATTTACGAATCCTAAAAAAAATGAAAGATTCTTATCGATAATTGATGACCACTTTGACCACTCTCGTTATGTTAATTTTCATTAGATAATATTAAAAGATGATAACACCAGCAAAAAAAGCAAAGGTTGAAAGATTGATTAGGTGGGCCATAAGAGGTAAAACGGCAAAGATGATAGAAAAGTACTCCAGAAACCGAGAAAAGGAGGGTGAATCCGTACTAAAACTTAACAGGTCATCAAAATTTTACAACCAGCCCATTCATAACAACCATGATTCTTATTCAGCAAAACATTGTGAATAGTGACAAAGCCATTTAATACCAATTTTAATGTATGAATAATTTCGTCAACTTTTTATCTATGTTTAGAATCTTTGATGGTAAAAAACCCAGCTGTACGGGTGGCCCATATCAATGTAAATATTTTATTATGTGTACCCCCTCTCCGCCCCCCTTCCCAACTATGAATACTCGATTATGCTAGTAGAAAAATTCTACAATTTGCCCTCAGCACCAACACTGCCCCTCCTGCCTTATTCTTTTGCAGGCGTCCCTTGCAATGCCAAGCATGCATTTTGGAGATACCTTCTAAGGTAAGTAAATGATGCACAAAGAAAGAGAATAGAAAGTTAACCTGCTAAAAGAAACCTGAAAATATGAAGACATGAGCAGGGTGGCAAGGGTTCCAAATTCCTTCCTCTCCACAGTCCAACTTTAGGTTGCTTGCAACGTGTGAGGAAGAGACTATACCATCAACACAAAGCTTATATACTCAGGGCAAATGCACAAATGCACATTTTCACGCTTGTTGTCTTGTCCTTAGAAAAGACACAATGTAATGATTACTCAAGCACTGCTAAAATGAGCACCAAACTCCACAAACGTACTGTCTGTGCCAAAAACAAAAGCCAGAGCGACACCAAGAAAGCATTATTCAACGTATGAGGAAAAGACTTTAATCAATCTTTATGAGGCTCCTTACACTTTGAGATCCTAGGGAATTCGACCACCCCTGTCTCTTCTCTTTTGTGACAGGAATATTCTCTGACATATAATTATACTACACTTTGTGACCCTGGTTATGTTCAGGCTATCAAAGTTTGTGAAAAATGTGGAAAATTTTCAAACTTTGACTAAAAATACTAGTTTTATCACTGCACACTTTTGCTGTTTATAACTGCGTAAAGCCGTATTACCACTGCTCAAACTGGTTGCCATTGCACCTAAATGTTTTGTATGTAGAATTTGCTGAAACCAAGTACTATTTTTACATTAAGAAGAGAGGAATTACAAAAAATTTCATCGTGACAAGTTTTCAAACAGTTTAACAAAATCTTCTTGGACTAAATTATTAAAGGTCTAAGTGTCTCTTTGCCGATTTCAAATAATTGATATCTTTCCTTTTATAGTTCAACTGTACTTTTTCTGTTTTAAAAATTCACGATGAAATTTGGTCATGATGAAATTCAGAAAAGTTGTTCAAAATTTTGTTGACGAAGTTTATCCTCCGAAAAATTATCAAATGAAATTTGTTGTTGTTAATGTAGTCTTTATTTTTAAAAAAGGCCAAGTGTTCTTAAAGCATTATTTCAGTTATGTTCAGTTATTCTGAATCGCTTGTTTAAGAATGATCTTTTCCCAGATTGAAGGGGAACATATTTATTTATTTACCCAATTTCCTTACATGATTGAAAGTGGAATGATTTTTACTATAAAAAAGTATGATAAAAGTCTAATAAAAGTAAGTAAACGTCTTGATCTTTATGTATTTAGTCCTCCTTGTATAGAGACAACGTATTTCTCCTAGTTTCTAAATGATGATTTTCAGTTTCTTTTGTTGCAAAAGGTTTGTCGATCATTACTTTAATGGTCGTAAAATGTATTGTGTGTTGGTAGTGAGCTTTTAGATAACTATAGCATTGATCATGGCGTCTCTCAAGGAAGTTTACTTGGTCCTCTGCTGTTTCTAGTTTGGATGATTTATCAAAATCAGATTTGTTCTAAGTTTAGACGTTTTATACTGTAGATTGCCAGAAGAAAAGCTTTAGATAACTCAAAATGTTTGCTTTTTTCAAAGCCATTTTGAAAATGCCTTTATTTTCAAATCTCTTGGTTTTTCTGTTGATGATTTTTTCCATTTGATTAATCTATTGTTGTTGACTTTTTAACTTTTGTCTTTTCAATTGTTTACTTTTATGATATTCAGCATGCTGAGGTCTCATCTGTTATAAACATGTTAGGCCTGAACATGAGTGGATCGGCATGAGCAAGGCTGGCACCAAATTCCAATCCTAAAAAATTCCGACGGTTTGACAAAAAGATCACATTGATCGGTTTCAACCAAGTATAGCACTTTCTCTATGAGACCAAGCTACTTGCACCAACCCACACCATCGTCAAAGCTTTGTTGATTCAACCAACACATTCTCCTCAAACCTTTGTTGATCCAAGCCACACCCACCTCGAAGCATGGTACTTGTACAAAAATCCTGCCATTATGCATCATTTTATCCAAAAATTCAGGTGAAAAGATGTTACTCAATAAAAAACAACATCAAATGTTTGTTTCAAGTACTCAACCGATAAATGTAACGCATGAGAATGACATTTATTCAGACATTTTCAAACAGCACAAAGCATACTCATAAGTATCAAATAAGACTACTTCACGTGTGGTGTATTTGTGTATTGGTAATTAAAAATAACTTTATTAAAGCGTATCAAAACATGTCATTAGGAACTTATTTTGGTGTGCAAGCAATATGAACATGAAAAGGCAAGAGGCCCTTTTTGGAAATAGTTATTTTTCGTTTTATTGTGCTGCCAAACTGTAAAAGTGATGACCAGTTCTATTCTTTTCATCTATGTTATCCTGGGCAACGACCTTTTTGTTTAAAAGGTATTCGGTCTTATCTTAATGTGGCGCATATGAAAAAAAACTATGCAATTGTTGTTTCTAAAAAGGAAAGTTGGTCTATCGCCCAGAATATTGCTCCTCTAGTTGCCATGCAGCAAATTGGGGACTGACGTGCAAGTGCTGTAAAACATGAAAGCAATGGGCTACAGGGACTTTATTCACACCTTATACAATACGAAATATGATGACAAAAGTTCTAATAGCAGCAAGTCTGTTACATATCATATATGTTAATACATTTCTGTATTTTTGCAAATTTTGATAAAACTTCATAACTTATAAAACTATATGAAACTTATTCCAAAGTTTACAGGAAGATAAAGTATGTATCGAAAATAAAAAATGCTAGACACATTTGCTTCAGCATGTCACAGATTCCTTTGGTAAGTTTCTTCGTGGAAATGAAAATTCTTTTGCCACTTGTAAAAAATGTTGTTATAAAAAATGTGCAGTTGTAAAGACATTATCAAATAAAGTTCTTATCAAATGAAAGGAAGACTAACATTTACACTAATTGAAAAATGAAGTGACCCATGTTAATGTATTCTGCAATGAAAGCATTATGTATGCACGTAATTCAAAAGAACCTTTTAGCTTGAAGTTGAATTGATATCAGGTTTAGTCATATTTGTCATGGAAAAAGAAGCTTGGTTTCCTGGAAAGGTATACTGACATTACTCACGAGTGAATCTCTGAACTGTTCCCTAACAGTGCAGAACTTTTCACAGTCTAGACTGTATCATTAGGATCAACTCCATTCGATCGAAGAAGAATCATGGTCTTTTCACTACAGTGGGGAATGGGTTAAGTGAATGTGTATGAATTAGTACCGAATTATGTGTATAAATTTTAAGTTAAAGGTAAAGGACCGTCAAATATGTGTACATATTTTTCATTTTACTAAAGACAAATTGAAATATGCAAGATTTTGAACAGGCAATAAGCCAAGCCCAGCAATTTTCTTATACAATATGCAGTGATACCTCTCAACGCAGAACCTTGTTTTATATTGAATAAATGCAACCGAACTGAATTTGAACAAGTATTTTACATTGCTCGTTTGTTAGATCACACATCTTTACAACCAAAGAACCCTACAACTTGTTGCAGTGATAATGTATCATATCTTGATCGGAGAATCGTTCCTGCAACGCGTTCTCCCTTTATATGATCAGTAGCTCTACATTATCTGATACAATAAAAAAAAACCTGATCCAGGGAGACTCAAATTTTGCCTGTTGCATTACTGGGGAAATTTTTTTAATTCCAGCTAGCAGCACTGAGAAGCAGAAAATTCCTCTTGGATTAAGGAATGATGTTAGGTCGATTCATTGCTGGCATTGAGGTTACCTTCCATTCCGGACACCAATTTGATTTTTTCTCTTGCATTTTGCTATCCATTCCTTACCTTTTTCCCACTCGTTTAGGCTCTGTACTTTAGAGTGATCTAGGTCTGCGCTAACATGTCTTGGGCCTCGGGCCCATGCAAAGATGGGGCCCCTATCCCAACTCGTTTGAAATTCCAACCATATCACTTGCAGAAACTGAGATAACAATAAATTTTAGTAAATGTTCGAATAAGTTTATAACAGCTGAAGACCTGCCTCTGTAGCAAGAAGAATGTTAATACGTCAAACAAAAACATTTTGTTACTGTCAACATGAAAGAGTAAAGCTCAGAACTCGAATTCGCATTGAGAAATATCTCTCTTTAAAAATGATAAAACATATTCTCTAAAATCTTGGTTCCTCTTCCTTGTGACCAAGATTTACAGTATCCTGACGTCTTAAGATATTAATACTTGATGCCATAAAACATAAATCAGTTATTATCTCTAGCAACATTGATGCCCTGAGACGCTCTTTCACTCTTTCTCCCTTGGTCTTTAATTTGCTCTCTTCTTTTTCCAAAAGCCACTCTACAAGGCAATGTCAGTCTTAAAGCAATCATTACCTTTTATAACATTGACTGTGCTTGGTTTATAGCAACTAGACCTAGGAAAAACTGCTTTTCTTTAGCGTTGCACCTTCCTTAAATCTTTTCGCTCATCTCTTGTTGTGGTTTCGTTGCATTCTTTTCTTTATGTTCTTTACGCTCTCTTTGAAAGTATTTGCCTACTATGAAATTGGCTAGCTTTTGCTCTTTATCCTTTTCAACGTTGTGCTTCTATAAAGATTTTACATCCCTTTGAAACAAATATCACTTTATTGTCCTCTGTAAAAACCGAAACCTCTTGCCGATAGATTCAAAGCTAGCATTGGCTGAGTTAGTTCACATTGCAAGCTGTATATGATTGGTAAATCTTCCTCTAACATTTCCTTGAAGGGAATATTACATCAATTGATGGGAATATTACCTTAATCTATGACCAAGATAAAATAAGATATTTTATCTTGCTATGACATATGTGGTGTGTGTGGCCCTTTGACCCTTTGACGTATGTTGTTGAATTCGGTTTTACTCCTGACACTCCACGCCAAATTCCAGAAAGCATTTTCTTATCCACAAAAAAACTATGAAAAGGCCTAAGTTTGGGCTTGGTACTTTACTTTATTTAGTTTTCATTGGCCCGTTTCGTCTTGGTCATTTGCCATGGGACCGCTATGTTTTCCAATCTCTACTCTACACAATTAAACCTGTTTCATGGTCTTTCTCGTTCCTTCATTCGTCACTATGTTTCTTGACTCTTTTTTGAACTTTTTAACTGTCGCTTTTAATTTAACTTATCAATCACAGTGTTAACTTGTTAATTTAGGCATGTAATTTTCCTATTGTTTCGTTGTTGTTACGTGCTATTTTCAACTTGAATTAGATCTTAGGGTTGTGTGACTTAAACTCTACTCAAACTCACAACTTACAGTAGAACTATATTACGTGAAGTTCAGCTCATATTAATTGTTACATGACTTTTAACGGTTCCATATAGAATTTCTGCCAAATGTCGGTTGGCTAATTGGATATATTTAATTTTTTGTTTTAAAAAAATGTTTATTAATGTGTAGTAATTTTTCGTATCTTTAGCAAGTTTTATGAAGTTAATAAGATTTGATGCTGAATTTCTTTTTAGTTTGAGCTAAATATGTTGCTCTTGTTTCAAACACTTTTAAGGAAACTGATATAGAATAAAATGCTGTGGGAAGATGGAGCTTTTCCTTGGGAATTTTAGAGAATGTAAATAATTATTGATACAAAGGCATTAGGTAAAAAAATATGACATTTTGCATATTTGTGGATGGATAGGAAACAAGTTAAACAAAGGAAGTAAAACAGTCAAAATTATTTACCATCCCTAAAGAGAATATAGCTGATGCCTTTTGTTTCTAAAAGCTCCTTTTGTTCTTAGATGTATAACCAAAACCCTATATGCTAGACAGTAGCATAACTAATGTATGGCAGATAGGGTAGGTGTGGTGGACGCGACTTTAGGAAGTGCTACTAACCAGCTTTTTTATATATATATTCTTCCAAACTTGGCGAACATTTTCAATTGTTCGGTTTTGTGAGATAGAAAAGAAAATCGTCTACCCTCAACTGTAACATTATTTTGATCGGTTGGAAACTAGGTTTAGACAGGGACAAATTTTCAGTGCCTGCCATTGGCGTTGTTTCCCCCATATACGACAATAATGCTAAGTCCATTTTATTGTTTCTTGTTTAAAATATTCAGGAGCAATAGAACTATGTAGGTCTTCTTAAATCTTTTTTTGAATTGCATGTGCTGTCTGGACATGTAGAACTGAGATTTTTCAGCCATTTTGAAGCAAAATAGAACTTGCTCCACTTGTCGGTCTACAAATTTCTACATAATTCCATCTAATAATTCAGTTAATAATTCAATTCAAACACCCCCGCTTTCGAACAATACACAACAAAGGAGGTACAATCATCAATATATTTTCAAGTGTAGTACATCGATGTTACTGAAAGAGTGACACTTCAATACCAATTGTCTTCCATACTACAATTCATAAACTTTTGCAAAAAGCGTTATTTTGTTCTAAAAGATTAGACGATAAGATAAGATGAAATTTTATATTAGCATAACGATTTGGCAAAAATGCGTTTTTATCGTTTTTTGCAGAACTATAGTGTACTTAAAGGAGCAGTAAGTAAAATCTCATTATCTTGTGTTGCTCTCATTCCCACAGTTTCTTTCCAAATAGAAATCATTGTTGATAGATACCAAACCAAGCAAAGAATCATCTTTATTGGATATAAAACCACTCTGTGATACACGCATTCTTTGGTTTTTCTCAATAGTTGCACTATATTATTCTTACTGGCTGCTAAGAATTTTGCAATTAGATTGTTTGTATCTGGAAGAGAGCATAATATAATGAAAGTTGTAAAAAGATACTGCATTTAGAGGTTTACTTTGGAGCCAGAGCACAAAGAAAACATTTATTCTATTGATAATTAAAAAATAAGGATGATAAGGATAAAAAATATCGATCGAATATGATAATGGAGGAAGACCTTTGAAGTCTCTCTCCGTAGTCTATGATAACATGTCGAGCAGGCTGGACCTGGAGATGGCGTAAACTTAACTTCAAATTTGGAGTCTGGCAAGGAGTTAGCAGCATTATCCAAAACACTCATATCACAACTACAGCAATTCTTCTACTTTAGTGACTTTGTTTTAACAATATGTACTAACTATTCTCCAGACAGCTTTGATTGATTTAATCCTAATGACATCAGCAAATGTATAAGGATTTTGACTTTCTACAACATTGCTGGGACACAGAAACCAATCACGCAATATGGAATATACCTTCTTGGTCTAGAACTCCAATAAAATGCGTTTTGTATTGCAATGTCTTAGGGTTTACATTTAAGGTTTTAGACAATATCAAAACATGCTCTCGTTGGCTGCATCACTGATGTATTCGTTTTTAAAGAAGATGGGTGAACTTTTTCGTGCGAACCGATCAGACTAACTTGATCAATATTTCTCGCCAACATTGTTTATTTTTAATTATTCGACTTCTCATTGTGTCTACGAACAAATTATTGCATAGAAAATTTGTTGAGGAGATGAGATTAGATTTTCACCAATTCAGGGCTGTTGTTATAGCTATTTGTCCGAACCAACTAGAGAAGTGCATTCTATGCACATGCGCATTACGGCGAAAGCACAGCACAAGAGGTTTCTTTCGCATAGCATCGGTTTCAAAAAATATAGCGAAGGCAATGATTTATCATAACTGCCTCATGAAAGGCCACCTTTTTCGTTTAATCATATTCAATATGGTTCTGTGTAGATTTTTCTGAAAGGCAGGTTTCAGGCAGAATGATTTTCCATTTTACATCAAAGACATTCTAATATTTGCATCGTCTTTTAATCTATTACCCACAGCCTTTTCAGTAACTTTAAATTCTCTTCCAAACGGGTTGAGAAATGTCAGAAAATGATAATGTTAGCAAAAGAGTGACCTTTTACAAAAATCCCGAAGGGTCCAGGGATGTCAAGGAACTGTTCTGATTAACGAAACCAATCAAGTCATTACAAAAAGCTGACTAATTTATGCTTCACATTGCTACATATTTACATCATAATAATGATAAGCATAGAATAGGTATACTTTTGAGGCTTAGTATAGAAAGACTATTGAAATTATAATTGCTTTAGACCCCAAACAGAAAGCTGTCGAGCCCAAAAGTATAATTAGCAAGCATAAGGATTATAAAAAATGCAAGTTTGTGAAATACAAGCGTTTCGGGACAATAACGATGTCCCAATCAGTATTATTACTACCCTTGAGCACAGTACATAATCCAATAGTATATGGTTGGAGATAAATAGCCTAATTTCTACTTTCCAATAGTCTTAATCCGAAATAAGCACCGCATTTTGCTCTACAATGTGAACTTATTTAAAGAGCTTTGCTTATGGCATATTCTTTAAAATGTGCGGCGCTTATTCAAAAATCCTTATAAGAAAGGCTTTAAAAATTTTCTAAGACGGGCTTTATCGGGACACACAGGTTTATAAGCTTGTACAACTTGTTCAACGACTTATCTAAAGAATTCTTATTTAAAACGTGTCAATATATTGATAGGTACTTTCAAAGGCTTTTAACCATCATACCCTTTGCCACTGAACAATAACATTTTTCTGAAGCAATGCAATATACTTTTCAAGTCTGGGAAATCCATTTAGAAGACAAGGCTTAGCAATGAAAGTAAAATATTGTGGACTTAATTACCTTATGATTGGGGATCTCTTTACTCAAAAATATTTATGGCAGCGGAATCCAGTCAAATTATGAGTAGAGGCAGGCTGAGGAAATTCAATTCAAAATTTCTTGTCCAAACAGTAGAGTACTGAAGTGTGACACTATCAAAAATATTTATGGTGGCCACATAGCCTTATAGAACGTTATAAAATGCCACTCAAGATGCAAGATCAGTTAAATATTTTCAGAACTGGGTTCAGTATAGCTAGAGATTTCAACAGATTACTGTTATTCTAGACTGGTTTATAAAGTTACAATGATTTGATTTGGAAAAGAATCTGTACTGATGTGGTCAATTTGTAATATTTAACTGATTTTGCACAATTAGAGGTATTCCATATTGCTTTTTGGTGATATGGTCAAAATTCTGAAAGTAAACTTATGTGACGTCATCACTTTGGACCGCTGTTCAACGGCTACAACGAAACGAATGTCCTCTTATGTAACAGCAACGAGGTTATTTGACTTGTCTGTCACAATGTTAATTTTGAAAAAAGGTTAGATTAAATATTTGCCCCCATTTTAGAAGTTAAACCTCAATCACAGTCTTAATCCTAAATTTACGTATCTAAAGAAAAGATGCATAATTTTGTGTTCAACTCTCGTGTTTGTGGGTTTATTAATCTACTTTCGTTTATATGTTTTACGACTGAATTTGTCATTTTCTTTTCATGATTAACGAGTAATAGCACCGCATGAATAGTCTTAGGTTAACGTTAGAGGGTTTATAACAAAACTCCAAGGGAATCACTCAAACTATTTATATACGGGGAGCTAATGTTTGCTTTTTTCAAAGCCATTTTTAAATTTTGTACCTCATAAAGATTGAATGCCTATTTATGTAAATATGTTGTCCTATTTGCCCATCGAAAGTCTTTTCAGTACAAGGGAGATAGAAAGTCAGTCATGCATATTACTGCAGTTCATCAAACATTTTCCAGTATTTGACAACCCCCTCCCCCCAAATAAACAATTCTAGCTTTGAATTTCTGCTATTTTATACTTGTCTCCAGTATAGACCGTTTTATTGCCCCTATTAAATACATTATATAACAAAAGATATAAGAACTTTTACTTGATACATCTAACAGTTAAATACATCATATTTTCATGCATGTTTATTACGTTGTGTATTATGGAGTGTTTTACAGTGTTGCATAGTGTTGTAAAGCGTTGTCGAGTGTTGCAGAGTGTGGCGCAGCGTTGCACAGTGTTGAGCAGTTTTGCATAATATTGCACACTCTTGCAGAAGGTTCCACAGTGTGACAGAATGTGACAAAATGTTGCAGAGTATTCAACAGTGTTTCAAAATGTTGCACATGTTTGTTATTTTATCTTGTTTCTACGATTTCAGAACTCTCTAATTGTCTGTGGAGCAAGAAGCGATTTCAAGGATTGCATAAGACAGTTCATTTACATCAAAACAAGCATGCGCACTTGTTTTCAAGAAACCAAGTTTTGATCAAATTCTTAAATTTTCTAGTATTTTGTGCTGTCTTTATTGATTACGGGAGTGAATTCCATATTTTAGGCCATTGAAAACTTAATGATCTGATACCATTATTGGTAGTCCTGGCTTTTGGAATATCAAGGGGGTTTTTGAGTCGAAGGCAATGACTTGTTGTTTTGGGTACAACATAGTATTTCATGAAAACAGGATTAAGGTTGTTAAGTGTTTTATAAACTTCGAGCGCTAAAATTCTAACTGATGGGACATGTATGGTAGTTTCTTTTGAGTTAGCAAGTAAATCTTTGTACGAAGATGACTGAGGCCTTTCTCTGTAGATACTTGTATTATTATTATTATTGAACTAAAAACTTTTCCTTGTCTCTTTAAAGGGCATGTGTCGTGAACACGATTGGCTAATGTAATACAATTATTCTATTTTAAACAATCTTTTGGTGGTACAAAACTTGTAAATGGTTTTCACCTTAGGACTCCACTGGAAACATTCTAATAGGCAAGCGGCACTGATTGGTCAACCTATACAGTCATGTGCTCGTGTTTCTGATTGGCCTATTTCGATCCACAACTGGGTATATATATTTCTTAGCGTAGAGTTTTCGATCTATGTTCTGACGTTTTAAACTCTGAAGAGTGTCAGACGAAAAGCTTTAGTTTACTAAATTTTTGCTTTTTTCAAAGTCATTTATTCTATTTTGTTTAGAACAAAGCATGGAATCGAAGGTTAGTTTTTACGACAGTAAAAATTAATTAAGAAGAAATGAAAAGTCACGAAAAAATGGAATTCCACTCCAGATGCTTTTGTTTTATTCTTCAGAAACTGGGTATGTAGAGTTATTCTTCTGCTGGTGAAGCAAGCTGGAAAAGTGGCAATATGCCTGACACTACGCTAGAAAACAATTTGCATTGCCACCTTCATGTTAATTAATTAATTATACCAGAACTGGTAAGATACTTGGAGTCAAGGCGCAGGCTATTTTATTATATTACAAAAGTAAATAAAAGAACTTTCAAGCAAGCTGAACTGATTTTCTAGAATATTGATTGAAATTGTCCGAAACCAGTTCTGGATACTTATTAAAACCGGTACATTTTGCAAATCAGTCTCCTGTTATTCATTCTTTGTTGAAAGTAATATTGAATCGTATTATTATGAAGAATAGCCCCCCATTAATATTGTTTAGAAATAATTTAAATTGGAACTGTACATGCACCTATGAAGTCTCTAAGTGTTTTGAATGTTGATGTTGCTGATGCGATTCCTCATACTGTTTTTTAAGTTTTTTTGAAAAAGCAAAGGTGAGCTTTAAAAAAAAGATTTTAAAAGTTTTGTTCAACTTTCATGAAAAATTGTTTTCTATTACCATACTCTCTTTTTTTCTTTCAAATTGGAAAGTCACCTGCACTGATTCAACTGCCCACATATTTTGGACGAAACTGTCTTTTCAAAAGAACCAAAGACCACCATGGTTGATCAACTTCAATTGACCACTCTCCTAGAGGCAAGAGATAGGCTGCGTAAATATCTGTATGGCAATTCTTTAAATCAATGGTTTAAATCTATTTAACTCCAGAATAGATCTTTCTATATGGAATTAAGCGATGATGAATACAAGATATGATGATTAATTGCCATTGACCAAGTGATTGAAATGCTAGGCACCTTTGTCACGCATTGTCAAAATGGCCTCAACGTGATACGCCCATAGGTGTATACAGTAAATTGGGTCAAAGCGCCTCTTTGTTCTATAATATCAATTTTATGAAAGTAGAAACAAAAATGGCAATTTTACACTAGGAAAAAGAACTTTCATTACAAGATATCGGCCATGTCTCCTTCTCTTATAAACTTAAGACCTCTAACAGCCAGTCATGAAATTCTTCGGAAAACCCTACAATCTTCAACATATATTACTCCCTTATATGGAAAACTTGCTTGGCAGCGAGGGGTGTGTCAGTCATTCCAAAAGTGTGTGATTTTTTGAACAATCGGAATTTTGAAGATTTGTGGGTTATTTTTTCTTAAAAACAAGAGGATCTTCGTCAAACGTGTACAGAATTTTGTAGAGTGATAAGCCTCACGCTTGGCATTTTGGAAGTTATATACTTGTATTCAAGTTTTCTTCAATATTTGTAAATTTTTTTTCGTTAGTCGAATCCAACAAAATGAGCAATGATAACGTTGGATGCTTTTCAAGCAAATTATACTAGTATAATTGCACCCATTTCCGTAGCATAATAATTCCGAAGTCCAAAAGCTCTTAGTTCCAAAGGTTCCTAAAAAATTAGATTTGCTAGAACGTTTAGAGTTCCCTCTATCTGATGATCTACTTTGGCAGTATACAAAATTTCTAAAACGGAACAAATCACTCTTGGACACAAAAATGGTGCCACAAGGGGACTGGGGGGAACCCGTCCCCCTCCCTGCTCTCGACAGGGCAAACTTTTTATCTCGTCTGAATTAGATGACAAAATGTCGGGGAAAGGTAATATAAGTGGCAACCACTTTTGTGATGTAATCTTGTGATTTTGAAACTGTCTTTACGTTGCCAAAAAGTCATGGACGTTACCTTAAGGTGAAATTGGTGTTCCTTGTTAATAAAATGGCTTGTTGTAAAGTTTCGTGTCCAGTCCCCACGTGCTACGGTCACGTGATGCGACTGTCAGGGGGTATGTATTTTTAAATTAGTACACGCACAAAAAGTTGGAGAAGTTGCTTACAAACGCTAGACGTTGCATATAATCAAAGTTATGTTTTGTTAACGAAGTTGTTTTTCTTCATGTTCCTGCCCTAACAATACAACAGGGCTTTTTGGTGGTAAAAAGGGCGTTGACTGCTAGAGAATAAACACTTTTCATCTTTAAGGCTTTCCCTTTCCCCTCATCATTTTTCTTAGATTAGCGTTCTGCAACACACTTTGATGTTCTTGCCCTAGAACAAAGATATGTGCAAGAGCTTGCTTTAAAAATGCTTTGAAAGATGAAGCAAGACTGTTCCTTTAAATAATTTAATGTTTTATAGGAATCAAGGCTATTGTGGAGCCCTAGGCCTTACCTGTGCGTATGTGTTGTGTTCTTTACTTCCTTATCAATTAAAACACAGGCATGCATCCATAAAGAAGGAGTTCTCTAGCATTCCGAGACCAATCCCAACAATCATACTCCTGCCTGCCAACATCGTTATTCATCTGTATGACAATTCGTGAATCAGAGATGGATCATATCGAGGCTTCAATACGCATACTTGAATTTTCGATCAATATAAATCAGGCAGATGATCACTTGAGCTTCTGTGAGTTCACGCATGTTTGTATTTCATCACCCTTTGTAAACAAATGGATAAGAAAATAGAGTTGAAGCAAAGTAAGAAAAACTGAAATCTTGGTTTGCCAACCAACTCGACTATATTTTTAGTGAATGGAGTACCTCGTGTCTGTAATATTTCATTTAAATTTATTTTCTACAGCTCCCGTTAATTTTCAACTCGTGGCTGCAACATGGCATATATTGAAATGATAGGGTTTTGTTAAGATCTGTTTTTGAAACTACTCGAACAACTTTGTACCAACGATTGCAAATGTTTTGTTGTGTACACGCGGCATAAAAATAGCCTTGGTCATTGAAACTAATACGAAATTTTTTGTGAACAAGTTTGCTAAAAAGCATTTGCCGGTTAAGCAAATATGGTATTCTGCCAAAAGCACTTCAATATATGGTATAAGCTGAAATGAAATATTTCAGCTATTTTTTCTAAACGCTGTTGTATGAAATTTCTTTTTGCATTTTAAACGTGAAAATTAATAGAGAAGCATCTGTGATACGAACGCTTCTTATGCCATGTGGGTAGTTCTTTTGTTGCTGCGCAGTGCTCCTGCTGATTTCGGAGTCAGGTAAAAATACGCCTCTTCAGGAATCAAAAATTGTTTACAGACAAATGATGGTCATTTCAATTGAAAATACTCCTATTTTCCCATCGACACGCTGTTTTGGTTGAGCTCTCTAAGGTCCATGCTTTAAAAGCAGTTACCTGTGCTCACCGGCCTCTTTCCTACGAATTTACTTAAGGTTTCAAAGTATGAGATTTAAGAAATATACCTTCTCTTCCATTTCTATGAATATGTTTGTATTCAGTCAACCAAGCCCACAGAAACAACTGCAGACTCTTAGGATCGAGATATATGACATGAAAACTGAGAACTGAACACGAGATGTGCACTACTCGTGATGTTTTCTTCCAAAGCCGGGTATTCTTTGGTTTAAAAATTCCAGGTATTGCCTAACTGCAGCACATAATTTCTAAACTTCATTGCTGCCTGTAACAAGATTGATCATGGGGTTCTATTATGGACTTCAAAATATGGGGTATATTGCAAAAATTTAGCAAGTAAACAGACAATGGAGAGGAAACCTGAAGGGGGATATGAACAGAATTATCAAACTGCTGGAAAACATCTTTAATTCTGTCCTCTATTATTGTTTAGACAATTTTCCAGTGAAGAATTTTCTTCATCCACTACGTGCTGAGATTGACATCAGCCCAAGTATTTGATTGCATATACACGTTGACCTTTCTAGTGTTTCTTAACTATTTCGCCAAAGTAGGTAAGAGAATTTCTCAAATTGTAGGAGTGTTTAGAATTTTCTTTCTTATACACCAGTTTCTTATATTTACTTATATTTATTTATGTTTACTTTGATTCTTTGACATTCATCTGTGCCTTTGGATATCTTTCACAAAAATGAGAAGTCTAAAGGGTCGGTGTTTTTACCAAAAGGTTTGGTAAATTGTCTGAATATTTTCATTGCTTTAAAGGAATTAGTGGGTGTTGCATGCACCTTGCTTTTAATCTGACGTGGTTGGTTTCTTAAACCAAAAGTATGAACTAACCCACATATATCCATTAAAATGTTTTGCTTATTTTCTATATCATTGGAAACTCGAAATCTTTATCCAAAGAATTATAGGATTATAAAATACAAATAGTTGGATAATTGCCTATATGTAAAGTGAGAGGTAAACAAGTAATGTTTTGATTGTTGAAAAAAGAATGGATTGAGTTTTGATTGGTAATTGGAATATTAAGAAACGGGGGTGTATTCGGGCTCTTTTAATATTAGGAAAAAAGACTTCTGGGAGACAAAACATAGACCCTTGCTGTTACTTTATCAGATTTCGATACTGCACTGTTTATGAACTTTGAAAACATGGTATGCCTTTGAAGGCCGGTAGTTGATGCTGCGAATGCCTCCAAATCAAAGACACGATGCCGTACAGTATAAAAGGGATTGATAACTCTACCTGGGGTCAATGCAGTGAAGCAAGAACAAAACTATAATCAAAAAAGGTATGTCGTGATCATCTATCTTGTTCATGTATTAAGCATCCGTCGCAAGGATTTCGTGATCTAAGATGATCTGTGATGCAACATTCTCGACTGTATATGACACACCATTATTTGATTTCATGAAAGGGTAACTTTTGATCGCTCTTTTAAGCACCAACGTTGATCTTTTGGTGATAAAAGCAAAGACCTATAAGAAGCAGTTTTTCAAAATTGCATAGTTGAAAATTTTTCATCATCTAATGGTGGAAGAAAAAGGCTGGTTGATATTTTATTCTAAGCAAAAAAAGAGCTTGATGCATTTTTGCTTTAGCCGTCACGTGATTTCATGTCTGTTACGATAAATGTACTTCTACCTAGAAGAATACAGAAATGATGATTATGTTAGTTGTTTCTTAAGCAAACTCAATCATTTTGCTTTTTTTTCAACATAAGCTACATTAATGGACCTAAATTTGGTCTTTTTAGCAGTCCACAAAAACAATCAGCCATTGGCAATTCGGGCTAGTTTAACATGAGTTTGTTATGATGTAGTTTTATTTCTTATATCACTAAATATATGTGTACCATTTGATATTCAACCTTTGATTAAAAATTTTTGTTCGGTGATGGAGTGATATATGGACGTTTTGGTCCCACGAGCAGAGGAATACGTTTTTTCGAGATACAACAGATAATAGAAATTAAGTTTTTATGGGTACGAAAGTCAATAAGGGTATAAAAGTAATTGGGCTAGAGAAGGTAACATATACTGATAAGCACGAGCAATTTGAATTGAATGTCTTTTTTGATCCATTATTATCCAAAAACAAGTTGTTAATTCAGTTACGCTCTGTTCACAGCTACAAAATGCGCTGGCGCACTTGTACATTAATTCTTCTTATTTTGACGGGCATGGCCTTCACGGCCCCAACAACTGTGACACCGACGACGAGAAAGGGACTCAAGAAAGCCAGAGGGATAAAATTCAACAGTAAATCCGTAGAGTGTAAGTTGAAATGTCTAGGGAAATATGACCAATGCACGACTACGGCAGCTGAATATGAAGCCCAGATACTGTGTATCTTATCAAGGAACGTATGCTACAAAACGTGCAAAAAACTACAACGACTCCAGGCGAGGCTGATTCTACTGCTGAGATCAAAGAAATGACCAAGGCACAGCTTGTAGACTTACAAAAAACTGCTGGATAGCTGGGAAAAAAACTAGTAATTATTATCTTTACACTTCAAGTGAACCTGACGGGCAACAAAAACAGTTTTACTGCTCCATTGTAGTTGCAAAAAAAGAAATTAATGTTTTTGATTTTTTTCACCTTATCATATATTTTTTATTTCAGACGACTGAATAGGGAATTGTTTATGCTTTGCCTATGTTTGGGAATAAGTTTTTCTTTTCTTTATATCCTCGTGAGTTTATTTTCTTATCAAAATGGTCGTATTTTCGATTTACTCTTTGTGATCCTTTAATTATTGTCTTCACATTTATCAACAAAGTTAGAGGTAGAGGAATAACTTTGTATCATTACATGATTGTATATGCTATAAGGAGAGATTTAAATATTATAGGAGCATGAGGGCACATCTATGTGTCTGTCTAATGTTTCTCGGATTCAGTTTTCATGTTCCCCCAGCCCCACGGTTCCGACGGGCCTGCACATGCATTGTAACTGATACCATATCGAGACTGAAAGAAATAATGTAACGCTGTCTTTATTGGAATATTGCAACATATTAGATAAATGAACTGCTTGATTATGTAACTTAACACATATTCAACATATAAACAAAATGGCAGTCAAATTTCTCACGTACAAAGATCGGAGGTACAGAAGGTCAAACAAATTTGGTCAAAAGATGCAACAGCACCATTAAACATTAATTGCAATGTTGCAGGAAAAATTTGGCTCTCTACAAACGAGACCTCTATCTAACTTTGGCTATCTAAAAACGAGACCTTTTATACTGCATTGATGCGAAGGCAGCAATGAACGTTCGTTATTTTCAGGCTGAGTACATCCAAAGTATTACTCCAATTTATTACTGCTTTTTCGAAACTTTTTGGCCTTATGAAAACAATGCCTGTTGGTCGATGGGCTTAAGTTTATGCTTGAGGCAATCTTAACATACTTGCGTTTCCGTGAAAGCAAATCAAATTTATTAACAATATGATAAAATGAATTCTGTTTCAAAATAATATTTACATTAGAAATGAAACAAGAACTTAAATTAAGATATGATTAATACACATTCATAGATAAGATCATTGTAGCAATGGCTAGACAAAAAATAATTTCAGGCCGTAGTTAATATTTGCTTAAAACTCCATTGATAATTTTAACTTAATTGTTCTGAATTTATCTGTTAAACATATAAAGTGTTTCAGTGTGTTATACTTTCTCCGTCCTCTGACATAAGATGCCTGCCTACTCAACTTGATAAAGAGTTTAGGCGAACGTTCATCTTTCTATGAACTATGCAGTATACAGGATGTGACCAACGGTGAAATCGCATTTGCTGTTTTTCTTTCACCTGACTAATGCAATACAGCACAGGCTGACATGGGTGATGCATCCAATGCATAATGACTACACACCGGTAGTGGGGACTGTAACCCTCGGCATAATTGTAGAAGTGAGGTCACGAAAAATGAGTTTCCTCTTCACAAAATCCAAGATCTCCTTTGAAATTTTCTTCGAGGCTTTTCTTTGATATCTTCTCTCTTTGCACTGGCTTCGACAAAGATCTTTCACTAGCACGCAGATCATGTGTACCTCCGGGCTAGTCGCCTGTGTGACACACGAGCTATATTCACCTTGGCACTGACGACGACAGCCGATTCCTCGGGACACCGGTTGCGCTTGTGTCCAGATCCCGCGCATGAAACTCGTCGCAATGAAAACTGCTAAAATTAATCGCAGAGTTTGCTGTAACGTGCTTTGTAAAGTAGCCATTCCTAAATGAGGATCAAAAATATGCGAATCAGTCTCAGAGAGGTATAAATGTAATTGTACTTGTAATAGGCTCGCTATAAAAATTCTGAAGGTAAATGAAATAAAAATATTCAGACAGTGTTCAAATAAGTGATTTAATTTTATATTAGGATCACAGAATGACAACGTTTTTCGACACAGAGCTTTTCCATTTCATAATAGGGCACTTTTTGATGATAGGAATAGGCGTAAAAGGGGTCGTTTTTTAAAACTACGTAGATACCATCTTTCATCATTCTTTAAAAAAGCTATATGTCAGAGTAGTGGTGGTCGGAACGGGGTGAGGGAAAGGGTTCATACAGCTTTGAAGCACTAAAAACTGCACTTAAAACTGCTTGTCTCCCAAAAGGTTATTAATTCTCGTGGAGCGTGAAAAGAACGTATGGTGGTGTTACAATCCTACGCAGTACGTTTGCTTGCACTACGCACTACTGTGACTAGAAAATAGTAACGGCCCGCAAAGCCCCACCTCACTCTTTTATTGATTTCTCTTTTGCAAATACGAAATGTCACAAACTTAGCTGTAAAAGGAAAAGACAACGAAGAGTATTGTGTCATACATGTCCGTTTGAGGCGATCTGGTCGTCGCTCGATTCCACTTTGCATTTGGCCAATAACTGAACCCGTTAAAACAAAACATTCTTGTCAGAAAATGTTCTGATAATGTGTGTAATTCTATACTTGTTAATGTTAATCAATGTTACTCACTTGTTGCTTTTGGACCCAACGCGACTTTCTTCGTAACTCCAGGAGAACGGGTTCTCTGTTTGTAATGCCCTTTGAAAATCGATGCAATATCCGATGAAGTTCGTGCAGCAATGCAAATCTAGAATCCAAACCAATATGATTTAACTCGGGACATAGACAAAATTTCATCAGTCACTTGCCAGGGATGCTGATTCATTATCATGAGTTCAATTCAACCATCACGATCGTAAATGCTTTTTCCGTTTCCAGTCAATGAAGAAAAAATGCAATCGGACAAAGATGTTTACAGACAGGAAGTTTTTTCGAATACCTGGCTCCGCTTGCTTATTAAGATACATTCAACCATATTTATTACAATACATGCATTGTTTAATCGAAACAGTATTAACTTTTGGAGATAACAGATACACAGATAAAACGAAACAGATAAAATGGAGATAAAATGGAGATCGTTATAATCAGAAAAGAAGAAAATCAAGTTTAATCCAACGTTCATTTGTAGCACCTCGACTCTTACTTGCATTTTGTATTAATAAACACAAATTTACTGATTTATGGCTGTTTATTATTGATCGTTGTTGATTTTCAATTTTTCAGGGTCGATCAGGCAAGGGTCTTCGAAAAATCGGATACACTCTTTTTTTATAAGAACAATTTTATAAGAACAGGAGCCTCAATACTGGTCAAAAGTTAGGAACAAATTCAGAACAAGCTGAGGCTGAGCTTCTGCAAAATGTAATTTTGAACAAGGTTTTTTCTCAAAATCGAGGATTTTTAGCGGTGCTTTTTCGGTGAATATTCAAATTTGTCAGCAAATAAAGGCTGTCTCACTCACTTTGAGGCTCGGCAAATGAGGCCTGAACACCTCCTTAGAGCGAAAAAGCTAGCAATAGCACTGCTTACATCCTATTAATTTAAGAACAAATTAAGAACAATTCAGCCTCAGGTTTTCAAAAAATTAAGTTCAGCCTGAACTTAAATTTACTGGTTCTTATAAAAAAAAGAGTGTGATATGATCATTGATGTTTAACCACATTTTATTTTCTGAACAGATCGAAACTTTTCTGTCTTAAAATTGTCTTAGTGCAATAAAAAATATAGCTGGCAACCTTGAAAAATTTGTAACCTTTTAAAAAAGTTGAAGATTAACTTTTGAACAGGATATTAGTAAAACCTTGTCGATTAATGTCCGTGAAATTATACTTCGATCGTTGAAATCCATAAAGACTTTTAGCAGCGCTATCAAATTCTTAAAGCCAGCAGTTTGAATGCAGATTGCTCTGTCATTGAATGTTGAACCGGGTATTAAGCATGTGCATGCTTACACACTTGGAGAGATAGCATGGGTAGTGTGACAAAGAGCAACACGATGTTCATATCAATACAGGATAGGATGATCTTGCAATAAAGGTATGCACGAATACACTAATCACGGAACATTTGCCTGAAAGACTCACCTCGCATGAACCAACGCTCTACTAACGCCAAGCAACAGCACCTCCTTCTGACTATTATGTCGTGCACAATTTTAAATTTATAGAAGAAAGAATACATAAATTAACGCCCAACAGTTTGTGATTACCAAGTTGGCAGTGAATCATATTGCAAACTAATTGGATTTCCCTGACCCGTGAAACTTTCCGATGGTGGCCAATATGGCCTGAACTGCGCCGCTACTCCAAATATCCAAACACCGGATAATTCGTGAAGAACGGTCTAGATTTTCTTGTCAACGGCAAAAGCGGGCCTCTCACTAGATTCACCTCACCAGCTGTAAAAGGATATCCACGAGGAAAAGAGGTACTCGCGAAAGATTCTTCTAAGTGATTGACTTGGGTGGTAAACAGAACCTGCCAATGTAGGAAACGATACTTACTAGGATTGTAACCAATCAAAATATCTTAACACGTCTGCCATCAACTGAAGTGCTTCAAAAGTTCTATCTCTGCATCCAAATTAGAGCATCAGGTTCGCCGTTAATGTTTACATCTTCAATACAATTCTAATTCAACAAATCTACGTTCTAATAGCAAATTCAGAAAAGCAGGCACCGCGGAGCGTTGAGAAAAGTGGGGGGTCTAAAAAAAGTGGAGGGGGGGGGGCTAAAACCGTATAAAAGAGGCTTTACTGGTAGTTTATTACTTAATATATTTGACATTTTTTTGCAAAATGTGAGGGAGGGCTAAAGCCCCTCCAGCCCACTCTGCTCCGCGTTGCCTAAAAAGGTGTTCTCTACACATGAGGAAAATGCCCTAATTATTGAAGGAAACCATCCCAAAATAAAAAAAGGAATATTGAATAGCTCTAAGTGTGACCTGGTGTGAAGAATTGTCAGATATTGAGACTAACATAAATTGGGCAGATTTCACTTTTCATTGGCTTAATTAGGGGACTCCATGACAAATTCTTAGGAACAACATACAGCAATAACTGGCAAAAAATATCTTGAAAGCTGTCACCTTGTACATTGAGTTCCTAAATCAGCTATCATTAAATGTTCTAAATAAGCAATTTGACTAAATTTACAGGACCAAAAAAAAGTTTCATGCAATCAGTGAAGTGGAGACGATTTTCGACAAGAATCTCATAACTATATTTCAAGCCTTGAGACTCGGGTATTGCGCGGAACCTGAAGCCAAGCAATATTCCTAGCAAATCATTTTTTGAACTCTCTATCAATATGGACGCTATTGTTAATTTTTTTTGAGGAAACAGGATTTCTTTTTCTTTGATAGTTGATTGTACTGAAGAAGAGAGGATAAACCAGCGTGCTTGGGGGACTGAAGTTAAGATTAACTTGAATGCACCGAGCATTGTGGTTTTTAAAAGCTAGTAGTACATATCCTTATTGACAACATTTGGAGATGTTGATTCAAGAGTTTATCATTTTCGATAAAAATGAAATTTCTTAAAACGTTGATAAGAACAAGAACCTTCAGTATGTAGAAAGCCTGGTTTTCTAAATGTAACCGACATTATTTTATCTTAGCTATCTATACTTATGTAGAAAATTTATTACTTTTTGTTAAGGAAGTGAGATTTCACACTGCGATTAACAGCTGCTATAAATCATCTTGAATGTGTATCTTTCACTCCTATACTTAACTTTTTGCAATAAAGCATGCTTCTTATAGATAAAAAATAGATTCAAAACAACTATAACTTCAGTGTCCCTGAAAGTTGACGGCTGCAGAACGTGACTTGTGAAATCAATGCAGATAAGAACCGAGCAGAAAAAACCTTTCTTGTCGTATTCTTAAATAAAGATTGACAATAAGCATATGACCTCTTACAAGCTATGATGATACACAGATCTTTTCAATAATAACAGTCTCGGAATAGACTTCTAATGTCTAGAAAACGTTTAAGTATCAAGAGACGACTATGAATTACATCAAAACAGCAAGGCTAATGTTTGCAAAAGCAGTGGCGGACACCTGGGGGAGGGGGGCGAGGGGGCGGTCGCCTCCAATATTTTGAAGGATAATGAACTTTTGTTCTAAAACAATGGGGGAAATTTGACGTCATCTTATCAAATAACAGGATTGCCCCCCCCCCCCTAATATTTAACCAAGTGTCCACATCTGTGCAAAAGTATCCAGTCTTCCCATTGACAACAAATGTTTTCCATTAAGCTTCGCAAAGGTGAAAGTCATGAGTGGATAATTACGGGCATTGTGTAAATAAATAATTTTGACAATGGATCTTTATAGAATAACCTATCTAGCTGATTATTTGTGGTTCATGATGAAAAATCGAAAAATTTTCCACTCCTCCTGCTAATTATAACTGCACTTAAGCTGCTAGGCCAAGGGTTGTAATGTGTTCGACAAACATGGACATACTATAAATGCATCTTAGCAAAAATAGAGCAACGGACAAAATAAGAAATACAGAAATTAAACAAAATACAACTAAAGTTAATTCAGTTTCTGCGATGGGTTCAATTTGCTGAAATAATATTATACATTTAATGAGTCAATACTTTAGCAAGGACTTTTGACTATCAATCTCTATATGCACATAATGCAACGAGGGTTACCTAGCGCTGGCAAAAGTCACTCTACTAAATGCGACTTAATTTTCGACATTTACATACAGACTAGGATCATATTTACCAAGAATTTCACTTGACAATTACACTGCTTATATACCACAGAAAGTTACCGACACAACTTTTTATCTTTATTGCAACACTACCTCTACCTATCTACTCACAATTATAAAACAAGGTACAATTAACTTTGAAGATTTATCGCAGAACGAATAGGTCTTCTACCATGTACCATTCCCTACGAATATTCAAGGCGACATTGGCAGGTTTCTCTCAGTGTTGCAAACAAACTCTTCGAGTTCTTGTTGTATATAGTCTGGCGGCAGTGGCAACGTCGCAATAAAAGGAGCCACTTGACACAAGGACCAGGAGTATTTCTTGTCTACAATTTCCGTTTCCTCGTCACTAACTTGAACTCCCTGTAACAAGAACAAAGTCGATTTAAACAAACGGACATCAAAGTTGTCCAAACGCGGATCTTAGGGGAACACTCTAAGCAACGTTGAAGCGGAAACTTCTAAGAAAGTGTGCTTGAAAAGCTGTGACAGTAAGCGGAGTGTAACTGTAGACGGAGCTTAATTAAACAGCTTTGTATATTTGGGTATAGTTTTTACGTGACTGTAAACAGTAGTGTAACTTTATGTAGAATGACTATAAGCGGAGTCGATTGACGTATCGGAGATTAAACATTGTCAAACTGACAGCAAAAATCGTACATTTTCTGAGGTGGTTCAAACTTTCACTTTTGCTTGCCTTCGATGATCATAGAAAAACGTGGAACAACTTGGGCCCAAAGATAACAGTGTATTAAGGTTTAAAGAGAGCCTCCGCGTGGCAAGAAAACTCTGATTGCAATCAGAACACAGTACCAATAGAAATGACAGGCAAGTGTTAACAATAAGCACTGGTACAAAGGAGCAGATATGTTTTTTCTGGAAAATTTCAGAATAGCCCAATTTGATGAAGATAAGGATCGATTCCATATTTTTGTACAGGGAAAATTAAAAGAGTTAGTTTGGTAGGAAGATCAAAATTTGTGCCAAATGAATAAAGGTAAAAATTATTTCAGCGATTTTTATTTCAACTTCGCTCATTACCTGCTCTGCTAATTCACAAATGATTATCTTCAATAGATTTGAGGCAGTCTTGCCCATTTCAGCATGCGCCAGCCTAAAGAGAGATTATAGTTTGACTGTAATAAGGTCAAGTTCAGGTCAGAAAATCCATTTACCCTAAAACTATTGAAGGATCCATGAACTGCTGGACTCAATATACACTTACAGATTAAGTCTGAGTCCTTACTTACTGATTCATTAAAACTTTGACAGTATGTAATCATAAGCAGATAAAATATAATATCCTGGAGGTGAATAAATAAAAAACAGCATAGCCATTTTCAATAAAGCTCTATCAATATTTAGTGCGGTTACGCGTTAATCAACAGTGAAACACAACATATAAAAAAGAGCAGAGAACTGAATAACAGAAATGTAGGTCAAGTTTATTCCAATCAATATCAAGGAGACATGCAATGATTCTTGTGTGACAGCAATCTATGACGTCATCAAATAACTTGATTGGTAAGCAATTAATCTTTATTTAACGACTTCAATAAAACCGGGGATTAATGCTAAAATACTTGCCTCTCTTTGGAAGAATTCGCTTTCATGTTGCTGATCATATTGATTAAAGCGGTGACGTCACAACGCAAGTCCTCTAGATTATATGCAGTTACAACCAAGGTTCCCTGAAGTAAATAAAAGTTATAGCAAATGTCAGTGCACAACAGACCTCACACTAAATAGTAAAGAATACTAAAAATTGTGTGTGATTTTCCGCTACTTACAATGCAAGAATGAATTCAATAATTTACATCTCCCATGGTGGCGCAAATCACAGAAAATTGATTTACGTGCAAAAATTTTCATCTCAAGGAAATGATTTTAAAGTTGATATCTTGATACTAACTTCGTCTGTCAAGCTTTACTCTTATAGAATGTGGTACGAAAAGCATGGCATGTTTTGTCGCATACAGCTCTGTGCTAAACACCTCAAAGTAAAGTCACCGTTACAAATCATTAGTCCTCTCCATTATCAGATAAAGAAAGTTTCCAATTTTTTGCACTTTACCTACCTTTTCAAGTTGCAAAAGCTTTTCACGTAATAGAATGTAATCCAGAAAAACCTTAAAAAGAGAAATCAAATTAACATAAATATACATTTGCAGCAAAAGTATATATTTTATCAGGATTAATCAGGATATTCCACTCTACTCGTGTAAGCACACTCATGTTTCTAATCGACAGTTCTAAAAGGTTCCATTATTTTAGGATATATAAGCTTGCTTTACCTGTCCCGCTTGCTTCCAGTTCTTAATCGTGCACATACGCTCAGGTAGGGCCAGCTCTAATAAGACCTCTTTCAAAAATCTGTAGTCACCATCAATGATTGCATCTGCTGCCAGATATTTCACAAGCACCTCATGTGCGTCACTCCATCTTTCTGCTTTTAGTAAATAAAATGTTTCGTCTTGGGTTTTTCCACTATAGCGAGCATGCTGGGCCTACAAAGATGCGTTTGCTTTTATAAATACCATGTAGAAATAGCATTGCATGAAATGTTTTGAAAAAGGTTAAAAAAACTTTTGCACATTGGAGAGCCAGCATACACGGGCTTTTTCGAATATAAAGAAGCCCTCACCGTCCCAACTGATGGGATCTTACATGAGTGATCCAGTGGCGGACACTTAGGGGGGCGAGGGGGGGCGATCGCCCCCGCAATACTTTAGAGAACAATGGTCTTTTGCTCTAAAACAATGGGAAATATGACGTCATCTAATTAAAACAATAGGCTTGCCCCCCCAATATTTGACAAAGTGTCCGCCCCTGAGTGATACATATCTATGCATCTAAAATGTCTACAAAACCTGAAAGACACGAAAAGACAAAACCTTGAAGACTTGCTAAAGTGCCATCAATTGACAGCCACATAAAATGACATTACCTTTGCGTCATAAATCCATGTTGCAGGTACTTTCAAGGACTTGATCAGCAAAAACTCCTTCTCTGTGAGCTTATTAAAATCTTCTTGTATGCAGCAGTGTCTTGATAAAACCTCTCGAACAGCAGTTTCGCGTCTAAAATCAATCAGGCACGATTGTTTAAAGATACTATGTTTAATAAAGCTTGACAAGGCAATAGTGTTTACACAGAAGGGGAATATCATAATCAGGTTACCCTTGACACGATTGGGTTCTTAAAGCTTCACGCTTTATGTGGACAAGATGCAAAATTACACTGGGATCGCAAAATGTTGGAGTAGCAAGATCAATTGCATTGTAATTATATGGTTCCTTATAATGATTGGGTAAACAAGATGGCGAGTGGGCTTTTAAATGAGCTGAAAAATTCATGGGCCTATCAAATGAGCAGAAAAATTCATGGGCCTATCAAATGAGCTGAACTGATCCCATCAATAGCGTATATTTTCATTATGCCTCCACACTCTCTGCAATTGATGTTGCTATTATATCCTTTGTCAGACTGACTGATGTCTACTTGCATTATCATATGTTGATACAAAGCGCAGTTAAACAATATCTTTTGCAAGGGCACTCCATTTTAGCTCCTTCTTTTGTTCCTACAAACCAGTGATGATGTCCACTGATTTATAAAAAGAGCAATTTTATAGATTCAAGATCAACACACCTTTTATTTTCTTTGATATGCAAAAGGACAAAAACTGCCCATTCCCACAGGCCATAAGTCTCCAATTGTGATGCAAAGCTTGTTTGAATGAGACCACGGTAGGATTCTGACAGGTGGGTGTAGCCCAATGACTCTAAAACTTGCTGCAATTGCCAGCTACAAAAAATTTCCACATGAATTACGATAAATCTACACCAGAGTTAAGAAAGCAGACATTTCAACTTGAGCAAGGGTTAACCATGGAAATTATGTTCAAGCATTTCTATTGAAAACTCACGAAGAATACACGCACATTAAGCTTGCTTTTTATTTGGTCACAGAATAGAAAAAAAGCAGTACATCAGGTGAAATATCTTGTCAATAAGGAAAGTAGACAAATTAATTAAGATGAAATGCTACATGACAGCAAGCAAAATAAATTGCAAATTTTTTTTTTACAGTCTAAATAATAAACTCGTCAGTGGCTAAATTTAATAAAAACGAAGTTAAAGGGAAATTAAGAATCTCTATAGGTGATTCAGGCTTCAAAAACAACAAAGGAGCCAACGAGAGTTTCCTTTCTGCCTAATGCCTATTCTGTGATTAGGTACTTATAAAGAGCCTTAAAAACTGATGACAGAAATATGTTAAAAAGACTTCATACTGGTCGAAAATGGCGAATGGCTGGGAAGAGGGCCTGGTTGGTTTTCATTTGACAGAAAAGCATTGGCAAGTTTAAAGAGCCATTGTGAGAAAGTGAGCTCTGTATGTCTACATCAGAACAACTTAAAAAGATTTTCAAGTTTCCAAAATAAAGTAAACTCTTCTGTTACTGAGGCAGAAATAATACCAATGGCAAGAATATACAGAAAGCTTGAATAAATTGAATTTTCCAAAAATGTTTCTGATACTTCAAAACACAAAAAGCGGAAATATGGCACGTTCGACACTCCTGAAGGTATAAAAAGATTGTGACCAAATCACGTGATAAGAATAAGGTGTTTGAGCAGCAACAACGACAGTTTAGCAAGAGTGGCAACTTACCATAACTGATAGTCAAGAGGATCTTCTGTGTGGGTATTGGGACACAGAACTCTTTCTAAGCGATGTGATCTTTTGCTGTATAATTTCAAAATATGGTAACAAATGTCTTTGGGTTGTCTTTGGGTTTCAAGGTCTTCATTGTCAACCATTGCGCATCTGTCTGTGGCATAGCATGGCTTTGGAGGCGCTGCGTAAGGCGAGTAAGTGTCTGTTCCCTGGAATTAGACAGCGAGTGGTGATGGGATATGTGAATCAAAGAGATGGCAATCAGCGAAAACTACAAAAGCCTAATACTACCTACTTCCTGCTTATAAGGAACCAAAAAATAAATCTGTCATAAATACACAATACTACAATCATTATAAAAATTTCAGATATTACAATTATCGATAAAATGAATGCCTTCATGAAATCTCGATTAATTCTAATATTGCAGTTGGTTTTTGCAGTTTGTCCATTGAAAAATATCTGAAATTCATTTACCGTTGAACAGGAAATCAAAACATCCAATATCATACCTTGAAAGCATTCCTATATTCTTCCAAACCTTTTGAAATCGAAGATGTTGTTGAACAGAAAAACCTGTAAAGAAAAAGAACCATTATCAAGAAGAGAACCATAATCAAATAGATTTAAAAATATATTTTAATTTAAAAATTGCAAACTACTTTATGCTGAACGACCAAAACCACAAGCATCCTTTAAAATACTTCCAGTCAGAATTCGAACATTTTCTAACACGCCAGCTGGTCAAGCTGGGCTTCGATACTCCTAAAGCAAACAAAATCAAAAAGCATTCTTAGTCTGACTTGAAAGTCTAGTCATGTCTATGGAAATAGTAATTGAGGGACTAGAAGTTATTTAGCTAGCTGTGACATCAATCAACAGTGCTTCTGTATGAATTAACATAATTACCATAAATGCAAAGCGAAAGATCGCTTCCAGTCAAGATTCTCGCAGAGGTTGAGGTCACCGTGGGCAGACATCCAAACCATCAGACCAGATAACAGCTGATAAATTTTCAGCCTCGAAGCATTCATAAATTTGTCAGCCTTTATTAAAAAAAACCATTGGATGATAAAGATCAAATGATTAAATAAATTGGAAACACGTTTTTTGCAAGCTAACTATAAATATGAATATTATTGCAATAGTTCCAAATTTCAGTTAATTCAAGCAAAATCTTTTATGTCTAACCAATTTCTAACAACGGAATAGGCTTCACGACAATTAAGCATGGTAAAAATACCGTAGATCTTCTAATGATACCGTAGATGCTCGTTATATTTTCAGCTGTTTTAGGGTGCACTCATTCGAAGGAGCGCTAATTCAAGCAATTACGGTATCTCTAGCAGAGACTTTTCTGTTAATTTAATAAATCATATTCATTTAAGAGAATCAACGAGCATATATCCTAGTGTTCTAAAGATAAATTCAAATTATATTCAATATAAATTCAAATTAAGTTCAATTTGAAACGGCACTGAGCTGTATCAAGGACATATCTTATGGTATGGAATGTCTGGTAACTAAAAGGAATTCTATCGTGATTGGTTTCTTATTGATAAATATGTAGGTTGGCCAGTTTTTATCCGTTTTTATCTGTGTCGCATTCCTTTTGATAAAGAAAAATCCTTACATCATTGCAAATTGTATAACATTGGACATATTAATGGAATAACAATGAGATTAACAATGAAATCAATAATTAATACCTAAAATAATGATAATAACAATAATGATACTGGCAATTGATAGTGACAATAATTATAATGGATGTCAGTGATGATCATGAAATATGACGATTGATTTTGATTATGATTATGATTATGTCTGATGATGACGGATAGCTAAGAGAATAATTAACAGGGTTACCAATGACGTTTTCCATTCATCCAGCTGTTTTCTGAGCAAATGCTTCATTTGTAAATCGCCGGATGCTTGAGAAAGTAGCAAGGCAAGGCGGTATTCGCGGTTTTGACAGGCAAGCTCACAAGCTTCGCGGATTTTCCGAGCACTTAGAAGACTGAATATCGCATCAAGATGGCCTGAATCCTGTCAATAAAACAGTATAGGAATTTGACAAAACCGTTTTTACCTAATAACAGCAACGACACCTTCTGTGGGTAGACAAAACTGAATTTCAACGCTTTTTGCACCAATATGTCATGCTTATTGATGACCTGATCAAGGTCGAGGGACGCACAAGGGTCTTAGCCCCCAAAATTGACGTAACACCATACACAACATCGCGTTGCTTTTTTCATTAGTACGCCTAGCCACGCCCCCCAACCTAACAAAAGTTCATCCCCCTTCAATCCACACTATACTCAAAACTAAGATTGGCATTTACTTTGATAAACAGCCGCCGTAGTACGCAGCTTGGTTCTACTGGCTGTCTGAGACAAATCGTTTAGAAACTGTTTTTTTCATAACGTTATAAAAGCATCTGATTAGCATACCTTTGTCTTTAAACTATCAATTTCCTTCTTGATTTCTTTCTCGACAATTTTTGACAACCATTTGGAAACTGCATGTCTTCTGTGCACTTGAGACTGGTAGGAGGAGAGTTTTACATGGTCTGCAAAAAATATAGGCATGCTAGTGACATTTGATAGCGGGCAATGGCAAAATAAAAATCGATGCTGGCTTTATCTCGAGATATTCCGAGGGGCAAATCACGTAATAAAAACCTCGTACACCTTTGGTTGAAATCCTATTGTTTTATGAGAAATTCCCTGGAAATCCTTTTGTTTTCGTGAAAATCTCGTACACTATTTGCAAGAGTGAACTACCCCTCGAGATATTCACACCTAGCTGAAATGAAATTCGCAGAGTTAGAGACACCCTGTCTACGATTTCGGATAAATGCTCTGCCATAAAAAATATATATTTGGTAAAATTTTCGTGATTTCGAGAAAAGTTAGTGCTTAGAGTATGGGCAGGTTAATTTATTTGCTGAAAAAGATTCTGATTGGCCAGATACTGTACTTTATCCCAGCTCCGGCAACAAAGCAGTCGGCATTACTTCACGCTATATATATATTCCAATATGACATAAACGGCTCTTTATAAAAAGATTAGGAACTTTGTAAAAAGATGCAAGAACGTTACCTGTATTTTCGAGACGCCCCCAGAGAGCTTTGACGAGATCCCAAACAACAGCATGTTGGTACTGTATGTTTGCATAATCCATGGCATCTGAAGAGACAACAAAAGCAATCCTAAACTCCACAGATTTATATCTCCAAAACTGTGGATCTTAAGGTATTCTTTCTCAGAAACAGTTCTTACGCTGATAAAATGTAGCAGAAATATTCACAGTTCAATAAAAATATCTTTGAATTTGAAAAAAATCTGCCAATCTGCCGGAATCCGTTGTTCTTTCAAATTTTGATCACTTTCCAAAGTATGAAACCAAAACTCGGTATTCTTTTACTGAGTCTTGGTGTAGATTTTCTATCTTATCTTGTATTGACGGTTCAAGCCTCATTTTTCTACTCTGATTTTCATGAAGTAGATCCTTACTATTATCATGAAGTAGCCATTGTTTTTAATCAACTGAATGAGCAAAAATACAGACTTATGTTTTTGTCAACAAAACCTTCCTCATTTTCTTGCCAAAACTTTCCCCCTACCAAGTCTGTAGGTTTGTATGGTTTTTGCATCTCTGGAAGGCCTCTTTTCAATATCTGTCGCTTCAAAGTCAGATATATGGTTAGTATCCATACACTACTTCAATTATACTGACAGCGTTTAATTAAACAAGTTTTTATACTGATAGCGTTTGTGATATGCACTTTATGTGGATGTCAATCTTGAAATTATTCCGGTTGTAATTTCAAAGCCCCGGTCACTTTTCACTTTCAAGTTCTTTACAGTATTCGGAAACTGAAGCCTGAACCTCGATATGAGCAGAATTATGACAATTTGTCTAGCCTTCAAAACGAAGCTTAAGTATGTTTCAATCTCAAAGTAACATGAGGTTGTTTAAGAATAGACTGAGTAAAACAAGCATGCAAAGTTACCTTTATTATTTAGATATTTTTCGGTTAATTCAGCAAAGGCGTGCAGAGCGTTTACCCCCTCAACAGTTTCAACGAAAGGAGGTTCTTCGTTTTCAGCAGTCACTTTACTATGTTTCAAGACATTTTGAAGGCATTCCTAAAGGAAAAACGCGAAACGGTAACTCAATTTTATAAAGAAGGAATATATAGACAATCAATTACGACTACATTCTCGTGTGCAACGTGGGTTCAAAATCTCACAAACTCCAAGAAATCGAATCCTTGAAAAAAGGCAAACAGAAGGCAATACGTTCAAGTGCAATAGAAAAAATAATCGATCAAGAGCTTAGATCATTGCTCAGAAGTGTCAAAACGATCGCAATTATCTCCCAATATTTCATTCATTTGAACGGGCTGGTGGCGTGTTCTGGAGAAGGTAGCCTTTGACCCCACTCTCGCTTCTTATCAACATGTTTAAAGTCGATGGCACCTTCCTGAGGTGAAAAGGTTAAAGTTTACTTGGTCGTGACTTGCCTGAAACAGCTATTTTTGGAGCAAATTGACACTTTACTTACAGTAACTTCGGAAGATTAACTTAAGTGTTTTGAGTGGGATTTATTTGCTACGGGCGGTATTTTCCTAAAGAGAATGTAAATAGAGAAACCCGCCAGAAACTGCAGAAACGATGGCAATCAATTAAAAAAGCCTTACTTCCTACAAAGACTACAAACTACAGGGAGAGATTACGTTTCTTTACTTTTCTAACTCTATACATGAAGGCAACTTCAATTTTATTATCTCACCACAGGCGTCAAGAAAATAAAAGTCTTTCAGTAGAGTTCGATGAGTAGTGCAAAAGGGCTACATACCAAACTGGCAGGTGTCTACACGTGAAGTAATACACGAGTTAATTTATGTACAGAGATTCAATATATATAAAGCATCTTAAACGTCGTTTTTCTAATTAAACAAGAGACAGCTACAGGCACGTAATGGTTGAGAAAACTGCTACAAATGAGTTTGATAACTCAGTATTCTTTGCTACAAGCCCAATATTTCCTGAGGAGTAACAAAGAGTTTTTTCCTTGTGTGTTAATGCACCCCGTTACTGCAATGAAGACCATTCATTCAATTGATAAGGCTAGGACAGTCGCCTCAGTTCTATAATTTATGTTAGGGACAAGCTCAGTATTGATGACCCGTATATACTTCTTCAGCATGCACCTTGAATAAGAACCTACACAACAAATTTGAGTAAAATATCGTAGTTCTTAACCTTTTCTGTAATGTAACTGAATAGCTGTTTGACTACTTCCACACTGGTTTTCACACACCCCCTAGTATGTGACAAATATTCTAGGAAAATCAGAGTTTGATTTTCTTGATATATAAATAAAAAAAGGGGGTTGAAAAGAACACCACAAAAGACTGCAACCAAAGCAACGCTACAGATTAAAAAGTAACTTAGTAGTTTAGCTGATTGAAGCTCTCAATTTGCTCGGTGTTTAAGTAACTGCAGCACTTCAAACAGACCAAAATACGATAAGCTTCTTGTGACGTAAAAGCTAACCAGGTCTTCCCTCTTTTAAGCAGCAAACAAAAGGTGAGCAGTGCGGCATCTAATCACGAAATCATAAGGATTATGCTAAGGCACCCAACAAAAGTATGACGTCATTAGAAATACGATTAACAGTGATGTTATGTGAATGTTTGGGTGTAAACAGGTTTGATGTAATATTATTAATCCAGAGCCTTGATGCATACGTAATGAGATTAATGAAACCAATTAGCTTCCAAACAAAACCATTATTATAGTTAGCCAATAGAAATAATGGTACTTCTATGCGTAAGTCTGTTTACTTCAAACTTAAATTACCTTGTTTAGCTTTGTAATTGACAAAGAACCAGATTACGCAAGATAAATTCCGAGACAATCAAATAAATATTTGCCATGTTTACGATCTCCAAGAAGTTTGTCATTCTCTAGTCTTCGATGTGTACGCTATATAAAGCTTTGCATACCACGTGATGGTACTGCAAACATCCCACCCCTAGGAAAAACCTTTGTCTGCGTCAAGAAGTCAACCAAAACTCCTCCCCCGCAACACAAACTACTGCGTAACGAAAGTAAAAATATATTCATGCACGAACATATTAGGCAGTTCAGAGTTCGGCAATATTACAGCGAAATATAATCCTTTTGCGTCACTATGACGCATTAAAGAATCTGCGCTGTAGCATGAGCTGGGCTTTTGAGCAGGTTCAATGAAAACATTGTTACACAGATTCTGAGATGGAAAAATGCCCATCTTGGTAAACACGAAATCTTTATAATCATGGGTGATAAGACAAATGAAAGGCAACCATTGTTTTTGAAGCGAAGCTACATGTCCAAGAACGATGAATAAATCAATCATGGCTGACAAAATCAGAGCAAATCCAGCGCCGAATTGTCAAAAATGACATTGACTAATTTATAAAGACAATCAATATGGCAATTTTTATCGCCTGTTGGGCGAGTATGCACTAAAAGGAGGAAAAGGAAGGACAGTTTACAACTCTTATCTTCTAAACATGCTCACTGTTTTATTCTCTTAAAACTCATTGCTATGAAAGCGCAATACAGAGCAAAGGTTCCGAAACTTTGCCTGGGGAATTTATTTTTTAATTTTCCTGCGAGACAATCTCTCCCTTCTATTTCCTTCTAAAAAACATTCGTACAGACCAATTTGATGACGTCCAGCAAACTCGTCTATACGAACGTATTTTAGAAGCAAATAGAGGGACGATATGGCTATAGATGCAGTGGTTTTTGAGAAAAACAAAGGAAATCGAGAAAAAATAACATTCATGCTTGTTTTTCACAACGTCCTCCTCATGTTAAGCATATGTTTTCTCGGTACATATGAATATATATGAAAGACACACTGACTTTTCAACAAAACAAAGAAATGTAGCAATTTCATACTGGACATGGCTAGAAATAATGAAATAAAGTTGTTTTCGCTGTCCTCGGATGTGTCGCCAAGACGAAAACAGAGGAGATCGTGTCAGCTGGTTGCTCCTCTATAACTATTACGCTGAATAGGAAAATCCGCCCTGAGATTTCCTATAAACTCTTTTTCACCAAAGAAAATGTTGCAGATTCGACATACTGCATCAATCTCCTTTGTGCATCCATTTGCAACAAAATCCAAGTTGGATTGTACGAGGGAATTTTATATAAGTACCAGTAACACTGAGAAAAGAATACATTGAGGATACTCACAACAAGATAAGTATGATCATCCTTTTCATCACCGATGCAAATCTTTTCCACTGTAACCGTGAAAGGGGAGGAAGGCAAGGCGCGCGAGGCATTACCATCAAAACCAAGCAATATGGCCTGTTCTTTTGTGGCACTTTTGAGACCATCAATTTCACTCCCTAGGGGACCACCGACATGAAACAGATGTAGCTTTGGGCCCCATCCAACACGACTTCTGCGTCCATTTGAAAGGCCAGCATCACTGATATGGGCTTCCTTTGACTGCAAACATGATAATCGACGAGGAACAAGAAACGCTTTTCGTTTTGCGGTAATGATTTGGGCTTGAGCCTCTTTATGAGAAAATCTGGTTGTCGAGGAGAAAAGCAACCGATTCGAGTCAGCATAATCTACAAATTTTCCTGGAAATTAAAGTATCAAATAAGATTTTTTCTTTTAGCAAGAAACTAGAAAAATTCAATACCGTTTTGATAAAAAATTAGGCCATAACAATCACAGAACCAAGAAATATTATCACCTTCTTCCTCTTCTAAATGTGACGTCTTCAATAACTTTGTACGCCTTGTGACAGTCATAGGGCTATCTGCCCTTGGAAGTCTTTCAGAAAACAAGGAAACAGTTGAATTGCTCTTGTCAACTCTTCCATTGGTTTGGTCGAATCTGTCTATCAGCTGAGCCTCTCGAACCCCAGCACTTATTATAGATTTGTTTGCTAAAAGAGACTTTTCCCTCGGGCTAAGAAAATCGCCAGCATCATCATCATCACCAAAGAGAAGCGCTTTCATTCCTTGAAGCCTCTGTGGATCTACGCCAGATATCTTTGCAGTTTGAATGCTTGTCGAAAATGCATCTTCTTTATCATTTTCTGCATCAGATTCCGCTGTGAAGAAATGGCAACGCTTGATATAAGATTTTCGTATAAACATAATAACGTAACTTGCATGACGAAGTTTAATCGGCTCTGTTTTAAAATGGAGATTACAACTTGCTGTGGAAAAACGTTGGTTTCCAAAACTCTCTAAGTAAAGCTACAATGTCGACGAAGTTTGAAGACTTTTAGAGTCACAACGCATGAATGGCTCTGACATAAGCGCGGTGTAATAAACAATGAGAACAACTGACCAAAAGGACATCTGAGCTGAAAGAGACTGGGGCATCTTAATTTGAAAATTGATTTCTGCCATTTCAAATGTAACGAAAAATACCTTCTGCCATGGTTGTTTCCTCGTCCATTAACTCCTCCTCCACAATTGGCCTTGTCAAGATGGCACTCTGTTTTTGTTTTAATTTTTCTTTTTGAGATTCCTCATCGATAAGCATTTTATTCTGTTTCTCAGTTTCCATTTCCTTAAGATAAGGATACGTAAATAACAAATGAAGGATTTTACGAATAAGACTTCTGTCAAAGAAGGCATTTAACAAACAAGTCTTTAATTTTGCCCTAACACTTCACTGTAGCTCACAAGGGAACTCAACTCTTGCACATGTTTACCTTATTCCAATTAGGCCCAAACCAAAACACAATTTCCCCAAATGATTCCAGCTTTTATTTGCTTCTTTTGAATTTTAACCATTACTACAAAGCTTTCTTTTTGAAAATGAAGAAATTAAGGCAACCCATACTTGTCTTATTGCTTCTGCCTTCTGTGCAGCAGCCATCTTGAGCTTCTTTAGAATGATCTGCTTGCTGTCCTCTTCATAAAGCTGCTCATTGAGACCGTATCGGGTAAAATGTTCCACCTGAATGTAGGAATAAAACAGAGGGAGTTTAAATCTATATCTAATATTGCTTTATCAACATTAAGAATTTCTATACATCTGTATCTATAACAAAATCCAGTAAATAAGAATACTATAAAGAAAGTTGCTTAGGTGGCAAAAAACTCAGACAGCCCAATTAGTTTATGAGAACAACAATGACGTCATTTTTACGCTACCATCAATTTTAGTCAAACTGACTTTACAAAACATCATAACTTTAGACTGTGATTTACCTGAAACACCCATGTTCCTTGATCGGGCTTATAGTCCAAAAACATGGCACCAAGAGCAGATGTCTTCTCTTCCAAACGCTCAATGAATCCGGATTTCTTTAATCGTTCTGGACTCTGAAAAAAATGGTCAGTAGCTTCATTGGTCAACATAAATACAGAAACAGCCAAAAGATACATCGAATCCAACTTAACCGATCGTACTAGCACCGACAGATGGGAAGTGAAACTTTGATTAAATGAGAGCAAATTATATAAGTTGTGGCTGTTCCGAAAAGAAAACAGAGATACAAGACGTGTAGAGACGAAGGAAAGGGATTGTATTTATGTTTTAACAAGAGCCTTGGAGACAAAACTAACGTTTCAAAGTATAAAGGTCTAAGCTCACAACATCTGTGATGATGCTGATGCAGGATAAACAGTTTAGTTTTAAAAAGGCAGCTAAACAGCAAAAATTAAAACAACACAAGGACGATAGATTGGCTAAAAAGCGTAAATGTAAAATAATACGTATATACATATTCTTTTTGCCCTAATCGTTACAGTATTGAGTAAACAACATAAGTATTAAAAGGAATATAGAGAAATTAACAGAGTAAGCAGGTAAAAGAATGCTTGAGTGGGATATAGGAACTAACGTCCTAAGCTTGTGCGTAGTTTCAAAGGGTAGAAACAATTAAATTCAGAAAAACCAAACAGTTTACCTTTATTGGTGTATGCGACGTTTTGTCATTAGGCCAGACTTTGTGAAGGCTGATTTCTGATCTTTTGTTTAATTCTTTTCCAACTTCTGGTTTATTTGGATAATCGTCTGGGTACACTTCCGCTTCTCTTCTTCTGAAGAAGACTGCAGATCGCAAAAGACAAACAAGTCATAAAACTTCGCAAGTTTAAAAGTTTAAAACATCAAAAGCTGAAGTAAATTACTGGCGTTCCTTGTAAAACGAGACAGGTGTAGAATACAATATTTTCCAAATAAACCCATTTCATACTTGAAAATTGGCTTGCTGGGCAAGCTATCAAAGCTTCAAATATATCTACCTCTTGAAAAAAGTAATCCATACTTTCTGCTAATATTCTCATCTAGAAAAATTTCTGGGAACTACGTTCCCAGGTTCCGATACTTTTTCCACCTCTGTCCACATCCTTGTAAGTGATTCTAGCTAGAATCAACAAGCACATGAATCCACTATATTCACAGCATTTTACGAACGAATCTTTTACGTATGTTTTGCTTGCATCCAAGAGCGAATCCAAATGACAACATGAGGCCTGTCGGTTTCAAAACAATCGTCAAAAAACGCAATAAATGTTTGTTAGAGCTTTCTCTTACCAATTTTGTCCAGATTCAAATCTTTCACATCTGTAGTTCCCAAAAACTTAACTTCACCATAATCTTCTCTACCAACAATGAAGTTCTCGACAAGGCATTTTCCATCACTGAGATCCATTTTATTCAATTCTTTGGTAGAAGGGATTGTGTAGTATTCAGGCCTGTAGAGACATAACACGTGAAATTCAAATGAAGACATTGGAATAGAGTAGCACTTTTATGTATGGATGTGGAATAAAATGTGATTGTGCAGTATTCAAGCCTGTAGAGACATTAAAACGTGAAATTCAAATGAAGACATTGGAAAAGAGTACAACTCTTTTCTATGGAAGTGGCATAAAAGGCTGGACTATTGCTGACCTTTTCAAAACAATTCCGCAAGGGTTTTCCGTCTCTTCATCAGAATCTGAATGCTCCTCCGCATCACTGCTATCCACTGTGCTATCGGCTTCATTGACGGATGTTTCCTTATTTTCATCAGCTTTCTCTTTGACAATATTCAATACGGGAGACGCTACTGTATTTTCAGTAGGCACCTTTTCAGACTGGCTATCGGCTGGCAATCTTGGCATTGCAGGAATCCTTGATACCAAGTCATCATAATCAACATCAGTTGTGCTTCGCAAACGCAGTGGAGAGCTTTCCACAGTGCCATTTAAATACCCCTTGGAAAAGAATAAAATGTTGGTTATAATATTCTGAACCTTATACTGTAGAATATGACATTGATAGTAATATCAATATTGGTATCTCCAAATTTGAAACATTTCAAGAAAACAGGACAACAATCAGCCGTTCTACTGCATGACAGAATTCCTTAACAGTATTAATGAAGTTTTTTGGGTGTAAAAGCCCTACAGGAAATGCCTGTAGGCTCTGTGTAGAATCTCATGACGTAGACGTGAATATATATAAAGGATGGAATTATTTCATAATGCATAAAGAAAAATTATTTTTACCTGCTTGTTGTGTTTAAAATGATATGATATCATTGCTTTAAATTACAAATAAATATATAACAAAAAAAACATTTACAGTTTTAAGTAAAGGCTTATAAAACATCAGGGTAGCCTAGGAAAACAAATAATTGGTAAAGTGAGATGAATAGATGAAGAGGTAGAACCTTCGATTTGCCTTTAATGACCAGTTTCTTTACACTTCTCCTTGGAGTGAGATTAGCGTCTTCTTCGCAATAGTCATCACCAATTCCGTCAAATAGAGATGTCTAAAAATTGGCAAAAACAATCAAGAAAAATCTGGTATTACAATGAATGCTATTTTTAATCAAGGAATTTCTGAAAATTTGTCTTCTCTTAATTTTCACAGGAAGGTGATTAATACACAGAATTGTGATGATTTTATACATACCTTTGTTGAGGCCAAGAATGGAGAAGATTTCATTCTGACCTTAATTGCGGGTTTTGAAAAAACCTGAAAGTTAGAATAATTATTTACTTAAAAATGAAAGCATAGATTGTATATATGTTAATAGAATTGAAGGCTTATTTAAAGCCAACAGAAAAAAGCTTCGTAAGAACGAACATACTTTCGTGCCCGTTCTCTATTGAAATCATCTACTTACCTTAGTTCTTCCTATCTACCACAGAAGAAACATGATGTAAACATATGTAAACAAATGTTATTGTAAATAACTAGGATACTTGGATTAAAAAACAGCTTCATTTCTTCAACAGTTGCCTAATGATCGCCTTAAGTGTGCAACTCAGGGTCGTAACCTAAAACCGTCCTGTTTTATACCCCTGTACAGCTCTGCCTACACGGCATCAAAAAATAAGCCAGACAGGTAAAACAGTAATTTTCATTGGTTTCTTCAACTATCCAAATTTGATGTAATAACGGTTGTAGAATATTCGTTCGACAAACCATAGATATGAAAATGGAAATTCTGGCATAATATGACTACAGAGGCTTTAGTTGAAGAAAAGCTATACTTATTCACCTTGTAATGTGAGGACGCTGTAGCAGACTTAGACGAAGGTACTGGTACGGTAACATTTGAATCGTTTTTTCTTGAAGCCTGAAACAAAATGCCAATATTTACGGTTAAGAATGAAAATGCATCTTTGAGTTCACATGTATATGTATATATAACTAGATGATGTTAATCAGGGCTGCAAAAAGAATTGGAAAATTTTTTTTAAAGGTAATGTGTCCAGCTAAAGCAAGCGACTCTGCGGGGATTTCAGAAACATGTGATTTTTCATGTCATCGCCCCAGTCATTACGGTCGTTCTGTTTATTTATCCTGCTGCGAGGTCAGCTTTTCATGTGAGCAGTTTTGCATCGCAAGAATACTAACCAATCGCAAACCGTTATTTTGATGGGTGGCTTGACAAGTTGGGTATACGCAGTCCTTTTATATGGACACATTACCTTTAAAGTTGGCAGAGAACATTTTACCACAATAAACATTATACCCAACAAATAGTTGGGAAAATGGGAAAATTAGGCATTGGCAAGAAAATGTAATCTTTGCTTTCCCATTTCTTTTTTATCCCTTTCAATGGCAACAAAAATGACGTTTTCCCTTTAAGTAAAAATAACTGCAAGCTACACGATAAAATATTTAAGAAAATTTTTCATTTTTATCTAAAAGTTAGCGTGGGATGTTTTTTCAAAATAGAGACTGAAAAATGCTAAATTCAAGAAACGACATAACATGTTTTTGTAGACTTTTAAATGAAGTACCTGGTGGAGAGAGAAAGAAACGAAACAAAGGGAAAGTGAGATGTGAAAGAAAGAAATAGGGCAGCATACTAGGAAAAACATGTTGCGAGAGACATGCAGCGCCCTTTTGCGAGAGACATGCAGCGCCTTTTTGTGACAGACATATTGTACCGTTTGCCAGCTTTACAAACAAGCTGCTTTTGAACAAAGGTTTTAGCATTTGAAATCATTATATTGCAACTTTATTGCAACTTACCGTTAAATTTCTGAAGAGGGGAGAGTCACCGAAAGGAGAATTTGCCAATGCCTTGAGTTGTTGCTGAAGAACTTGCTGCTGCTGAAACGCGGCAAAGCTGGCCTGGTTGCTGGAAAATCGAAGAAGAATGCATACGAATTTATACGAAGAACAGACCGCGTCTTACATAGGGCCGCTTGCAAGAAGCTACTCATTCCAAATAATATAGCTTTGCGTGCGAGAAACGGTCAGTAGTATCCCACAGTTTTATCTTAAGATACATACAAACAGGCCTGGCCATTTCAGGAGAGCCATAGCTCTTGCTCCCCTCCAAGCTCTCCTCAAATGCTGGAGGGGAGCTACAGATTGCTCTCCTTAATTGCTTTAAAAAGCTAATTGCTCTCCTTGTAATCAATTTTTACTTTTGTTTATATTCTTTTTTCATCTAGAAATTGCTCACCTGTAGATTACTAGGAGAGCTGTTTACAGCTCCCCTGCTAAAAGTCTTATGGCCAGGCCTGATATAAAGTCTGAACATAGCCAGCAAATGCAAATATTATGCGTCAACTATTGATCGACGTGAGAAAGGTTTGCAAAAAGAAACCCATAATTCTAATAAAACATAGCAGTTTTTCAAACCAGTTCAATTCCCATAAAACATATAAATTGCTATTGTATATGACTTTGGAGTAGTTACAACACCAAATCCCACTTCTTGTGAGAAAAAAACCTTTCCCTTTCCCTTTCCCTTGGTGGTTTCCTCTTTCTGCATCATCAACATCTTTTCAGGCGCAAACCAAGAAATTTTCAAACTACAACAAGCAAGCTATTATTCTGTGTACGTAAAGAAGGATTGTGTACGCAGCAACAAAAAATTCCACGCCTGAGAAGACCCAACCAACAACCCTTCCCTCCCTGAAATAAAAGAGTTACAAAATAAAGAGGTTTGATAAAATGAAAATTGAAACAACATACACGCCAGTGAGCCCAGCAAGATTCTGGTTTCCCGTTAGTCCAGTTGCTGCACCAAGTCCACCTAAACCTGTAGAGATATGTCATAAAATTATGTTAAAGTATGTAAATCTAAAGACAGTTATTCATTAACTGCTTGTCTAGAAAAACATGACCTAACACAACACTGCAGTAAATCTGCTAGTTCCTTTATTTATCATTTAACAGAAAAACTATTATGTACACAACTAGATGTTCATTGAAATAATAGTTTGTTTTCATAATAGATGCCTCTGATACATTGTGATATAACGCATCTGGTAAGCCTTTGAAATTTTCAATCCACTCGTCAATCTTGAGAGGGAACTGATTCTTATTCAATATGCCTTGCCAAAATTGAGACAGAAAACCTGTAAACGATGATAACATGGGACAACGTTAATATAAAATGGTCTCAACAACTTACCTCCTATGGCTGTGGTACCACCGAGAGTTGAACCAAAACCAGAGGTTCCTCCCAGTCCGGTTCCGAACCCTGTGCTCGTCTGTCCACCAAATAACCCTCCACCGGTTGTTGTACCGGTGCTTGAACCAAACAATCCACCAGATCCTAGTGACGTACTGGTTCCAAAACTTCCAAGAGTGGACCCAAACCCAGAGGTACCTGACGGGTTGAAGCTAAATGCTGGCTTCGAGGTAGCCGTCGATCCAAACAACCCAGTTGCACCAGTGGTGCCAAACGTGTTCCCTCCAAATGTTGATGTTCCGGAACTTGTAGTTCCAAAAGTGAATGGTTTAGACGTCGCGCCAAATAGACCACCAGACTAAAATTCGAGAAACAATGAAAGGTGAAGATATTTGTAAAAATCTTAGAGTTCAACAAGAAATTACGTAATATATGAAAGAGTCGACAAATCAGTTAACAGGGTACTTAATCTGCTCTCTAAAATCTTAATTATAAAGATATTCAAACCCTTCCATTTTGTTTTCGCAAGTGGCTATTTAAAGTACATAATCAAACGATAGACTCTTTTGAATGAGATAAAGACTAAGGCAGTGACAACTCTGCTTAGCCAGTCATGGCCTCATCGTGCTTAAAAGGTGGGTGGCTATCAGAAATGAAAAAAGAAATTCTCATTGGCACCGTAGTTAAGATAAAAGATTCTCTACGTAATGTATCAAATTAAGTTGAGTCTATTGAGATTTGGCTTACGTAGATAATAATACTTTCATTTTATTTTTTAAAAGATTATTCTGCAGTACTGCTATTACTATTAAGTATGCTGATCTAATTTGCAAAGCAACCAAATTGTTAATTTTGATTGTGACTCACAGATTCAATAAATGTATACGCCAATTTTGCAGCAAATTGAAACTTTGATCATAGAGGTTTAATACCATTTATCACAAGTTTGTTCCCGATAGTTCTCAAATTTATGATCATATGGCTGAATAATCATTGCTGACTGGTTTATTGCTTTTCTTTTTTGTATCCGAATTTTGTGGATTCTTTTGTTTTAAAGTCTTAGTATCATTCTCTATAAATTCTTTCTTTTTTTGTTTCTCTTTCTGGAAACCAAAATATCTTCCGAAGCTATCATATTGATTTGGTAGCAAACTCCCAAGAAAGATGTCACGAAGCATCTTAACGCCAGTGTGCAAGTTTCAGGCTCTTTCTAAACAAAGTGCTTTATACGAGAAACAATACTGTGCAATTACAGATGTTATATGAAATAGAGAGAAACTGCGTCAAAAATAGAAATAAAAAATAAAAGATAAAAAACAGAGGATGCGTCATACCTGTGGCTGACCAAACGTCGAGGTGCTAGTCCCAAACAGACCGCCAGTAGTTGATGTCTTCTGCGCTGCACCAAAACCTGTGCTGGCACCAAAAAGTCCCCCAGTTGCTGTGCCAGTTGAGCCAAAACGTGGTCCCTAAAACAAATATGATAATTAACACGATTTGATGTGGGGTACTGTAATATAAATCGATAAAAAATCGACAAAACTCGATTCGAAACTGCGCATTTTTATCAATGTTTTTTTTATGCAATCGCCGAATATATAGCATGCAGAAGATATATCAAGTCTTTTAGTGCAAAGACTGCGGCATTATGTTTACTCAATGTGAATAATTCAGGTTCCAAAATAGTTCAGTCGCAACTTCAGTTCTTTCGTTCCCAAGCCATCTTCATTTTGAGACATTTTGCGAACATGCTATTTACATGGGACAAAGGAATGTCTTAAATTCGGCTTATCCCCTTCCCTCTTCATCTTGGTGTCGTTTCAATTGTACATGCTTTATTCTGTGGTTGAAAATAAACCCAAATCATGATACACACATCAGGACTCGATAATTGTCCAAGATCGGCAAATTTTGCAGGCCAGGGTGCGGTTAAGAACGATATTGCAGTGCAAACATTCACATCTTCGAAATAAAAGGGTTCAAAATATAGCATCAACTCACTGTAGTGCTTGTCTGCCCAAACAAACCACCACTTGTTCCTAAACCGAACCCAGAATTGGTAGTTGTCGTAGTTGCACCAAAAATAGAGCCAGTTCCTATCGGCTTGCTGCCAAAAAGACCTCCTCCACTTGGGTTAGACTGACCAAACAGTGAAGAGCTTGTAGTTGCTGTTTGACCAAATCCTTGAAAATAACAACTGTATTAGCAAAAATTGCGTTTAAAACATCTAAAATCAAGTTGTCTAAACACTTAATCAAGCTAAACAAGGAATAAATACCTAACTAAACTAAATACCGAGGCTAGTTTTTGAATATAACTAGCACTCTTTTTAAGTAATGCCTTTTCCCACGCAACAATGGTAATCCTTTCATACTCGATTGTTGCTTTGTCAGTATGAGAACGCGATCTGCCATACTACAAAACAATTTATTGGCTGGAAAGCTACCACTTTAGATACTCCATATGTGAACCCCACACGGTGCAGAAGCAAGATATTCCAAGATACGGCAAATTTAACCGTCCTCTGTAAATGCAGAAAAGAAGTGTCTTAAATATAGAAATGTTTTGCAAGTGAGACAACTGCCGCTGAGGTTCAGTCGAGGACCCTTAAAGGTACAAATCTTAAAAATACAGATTTTTCGTATTTTATTTTGCCCCTTTTTAGGGCTTGGAGGAATCCACCCTATATTTAAAGGACCTGAGCATCACAACCCATAGGAGTACCTATGTTAGTCACGTTTACAAATATAAAACTTCAATATGGCTAAATATTGATGTTTTACATTTCAGACTATATCTCAGAATGTTCACATTTTTACTAATTGATGATCAATTATAATGTTATATCTTCATGATTTTGCTCGGCAAAAAAGTAACAAGCTTGTAACTATGCAATGAAGTGATACCTCCAAATGTTGCTGTTTTATTCTGGCCGAATCCAGTTGTTGTACTTGATCCAAACAACGAGGGTTGCTGCTTGTTTGTGCTGCTGCCAAATAATGATGCATTTGATCCTGTCTTTCTTCCTGCAGTGTAATCTTCAAAACGCAATTCCTGAAATGGGATAAGATTTACAGCAAGGAAAGTTTTGAATGGACTTAGTTTTATGTTCTTTTTGTTCCATAAAGTTTTACCGCCTTTAATAGAATGAAAGAGGAAAACAAGTACAGATGTACACACAAATCAATATATGATCAAATGAAATGACCACTAAATAATTTAAAAGCCGGCATTTGAAACCCCACTTGTAAATCACTGGAGGCAAACTTTTTCAAACTTGAGTATCAAACAAACAAAACTAATTTCCAAGTTTCTTATTGTGCTTATAAAGCTGTAAATCAAAATAAATCTAAAAAGCAGTTTTCAAGAAAAAACAAGTTTTAAACTTACATATTAAACTAAAACACTGGTATTTAAAAACACATTATTTTCTGTCAAAATTGGAACCGTTATTACATTTTAAACAAATCCTGGTATTTTCTTCATCTTATGACAAACTCAGCTTTTTTAAAAATCTTATTACTTTTTATATGAAAATGTACAGTCTGATCCAAAAAGAATTTCTTAAGCCAAAAACCCACTCCAGAAAATGATCAGCGGATCGGATCAGATTTTGTGTTTCGCAAGGGCTTTGGATGCAAAAATGGTCACATGACTGATCCGCGACGGATCAAAACGGATCGGAAAAAAAATTGAAATCATTTCAACTTTTTTTGAACCGTTCCAGTACAGTAGTTTTCTTTTGATCAAAATCGAATTAGAACTTTTTAAACAATAGAGCACTTGCATCATGAGGCAAGAATCCAGTGGAGATAATGTCAATGTGCATTCCAATCTAAAACAATCCACAGATCGAAAGAACAACACGATCTGATCTGATCTGATCTGATCCGCAGATCATTTTCCGGAGTGGGTTTTCGGCTTTAAATACAAGTGGAAATGGATGGAGCCTGAAAAATTCTGATAATATTTCTTAATGTAGCATATCAAAAATATTTGTTGATCAAAAGTTAGAAAGTAAGCAGCTGATTAACCTCAATGCTTTTTGACTCGTATTCTTTCATTGAAGTGATACATTGGTACTTGGTTTGCACATTAATACTTGTGCCATTTTTGTTGACACTCTCGGTACTAGTGACAGGCTGCAAGGCAAAGATCATCGATTGTCAAAAATATCAATATATTGTTTCTAGCACAAAGCTGAACAAATCATAGTTGAAAATATTAATTAGCTTTGGTTTTAAGACCAAGGAAGACAGATAATAAAATACTGCTTCATGAAGAGTTTGAAAAAACGATAAGAGGACATGGCAATGGACTTAACTTATTTTAGTCTTACTCTAGTTTAATTGCATTCAATACAAAAACAATATCTAAATTGAAAATAACATGAAACCTATGCAAATTAAGTACTAATAAATAATATATAACAAGTATATATATATATATATATCTTTAACTTCCAATAAGATACTTTCCTCAATTGAGCTGCATTTACCTACTTGATTTGGATAAGCTTAAAAAACATCAACACAATTAAATTTAGCAAGAAGGGAAAGTAAGTTGAATAGGTAATGAACTAACATTAAACTTCACAGTTGTTCCATTTGGTGCAGCACTGCCAAAAGCTGTTGAGAATACAGAAAAATAAAATAGTTCTACAAAATGCAAAATAATCACAAATAGACTCTCCTCTTCACAACATCATCTGTGTTCTGTCTGAAATTCATTGGTTTATTACGAGGTTTTCTTGTTGACTAAGGATGTACCAATGCCCTGAGCGTTCTCATTTTAGAGCTCACTAGCCCAGAATTGGTTTTAATGAGGATACCTAAAATATCTCAGGGTGCATATCCAGCCATAAAATTGATGAATAGAAATCTGCTTTTATATGGCTATCTGAAAGTACAAATGATAAACCATATCTTGGAGTTTTTGTATCTCCAGAATATTAACAAAGAATTTTTGAAGTTGTTGCCAGATTTTATTTATCGATTTTAAATTCATTATCATCAAAATCAATTTTTGAAAAAAACAAACATTCATTTGTAAAGTTTAAAAAATATACCTGAACTTCCAGCAAAGAGTCCTCCTCCTCCTCCAATTGGATTTGAAGTACTTGTCCCAAAACTGCTTCCAAACAACCCAGTGGAGGTTGTCCCTGGAGCTGTATTTGTGCCAAACCCTGCAAAATTGGAATCTAACTTGTTTTCAACAAAGTAGGAAAATAAAGAAAGAAGACCTTTGCTAGTTGCATTCTCAACAAGCTCCTATTTGCAAAAATGCCCCAAATGTGAAGTTTCATTTGCAATATTCAATATTATATTCAAATTGAGGACTTACAGATATTACAGCTTAATAAATAATAATACATAAAGGCAGGCCTTGCCCGGAAAGGCGCTCGATCGAGCGCGCGCGCCTAGAGCGCACCCAAAAGAAGCCTTGGAGAGCGATTTATAGAGCCCCTCAAAACGTCAAAACAATATTACCACGGAGCAAAATAATTTCTTGGCCTTTGTCTAATAAACTTGATCAAGCATAAACTATCTTCCCAATAGACCGCAATATTATGATTTGCGTAAGATTACCCCTTGAGAAAAAAATGCAGCAAATTCAACGTTGGGTTTTCGATACCATTTTTAATCTAATAACCCGCTAATAACCACCAAGGTCACAGGCCATCAACCCTCATCTCCAGAAGATTTATTTGATTTTCAAGCTTAGCCTTAGTCTTCTGTTGAAGTATTATTTTCTGTTTTTTCATAATAATCACCTTTGCAAATCAGAGATCACATTTCCGTCCAAATTACCGCAGTGCTTTTCAGTTTTCATTTGCTTTCGCGAGTAGTAGATGTTCTAGTGTCTCTTATAGAAAGAATAGCATAAAAAGGGAAACAAAGCTAATGTTCGACTTAAAGCCATGCGTTTTCCTATATTTCTATATTTGTATTAACATAGTGTTTGCTGCATGTTTTGTTGTTTCATATTATGGTGCTTTTTTGGTATCACCGTTGAATTTCTTATTTAACACTCTTCCAAAGCTTTCGATATGAAGCTCTCGATCTTCCAAAGCTCTTGAAGGATGCTCTCAAGGATATTTTATTTAAAGGTGCTAAATAGAGCGCCTAGAGTTTCTAAGGGGCTCTTTTTATGGAGCACCTTCATTTTGCTTAGAGCAAGGCCTGATAAAGGCAATTGTTAATAGACCTGTTACTGTTTATGTATATTGCTAGAGTCTGAGTTGCTATGCCAGCTATCCTTAAGAATTGTGATTCTCAGACTGAGCGTGCCAAAGTAAAAGAAACTTAAAAAAAACACGAACCTCCAAAGGTACTGGTGGTCTGTGGTGTTTGAAAGAAATTTGAAGATTGAGTGCTGGTCCCAAAAAGCCCACCAGTTTTCTGCTGACCAAAGGAAAAACCTGAAAATGACAAATGACTTAAAAATTAAAAAAATTTTCAAGAATAAAAAAGCATCTTGGCCAACTAAAATAATCCTAATAGAGCATGTATCATGCACTGTAATAAGAAGAAATTAGACAATAAATATGTCATTAATAAAGAATTACGTATTTAATACCATCACCAGAGTGACAACCTGACATTTTGTTCTGCAACTACATACAGCCAGATGTTGAAAGTTTAGAGTTCTACAGTACATAAAAAACTTTTAAGTTTTGCAAGCATCAAACATGTAGCCTTGAAATGTAAAAAACATTAAAGTGGCCTGTCATAATCAAAAGGTTGTGCAAGCTGTCAATGGAGCACACAAGATAAGTTGCATATGCAATATAAAAAATAATCAGGCCAATTTGAAACTTCAAAATTTAGAAGCTCAGCTACTATAAAAAGCTCCCTGCAGCTCAAGATCGCGAAAAATCTATCATGACTAACTTTTTTGAAGAATTTCAGGCCTGGCTGTTTGAGGCGAGCCATAGCTCCCGCTCGCCTCCACGCTCGCCTCCACGCTCCCCTCGCAACCTGAGGCGAGCTATGAATTGCTCTCCTAAACAGAACATGAAGGGAGAAACGCTCCCCTAAAATTTCCTATTCAGAGAATTATGAAAACGCACAAGGGTCAATTGGTTTATTTTTGTAACAGCGATTTCTCCTGTCATTGCATTTTTTGCAAATAACTTTTTGCTTGTTGGGCAGTTTTTGTTATGATAGGCATAAACTTCGAAATATTTGGAAAAGGATAGTTAACTGAAAGGTATGTTTGTAGCAATTAGAACCTTTCAATCTTAAGAAATAAGGAATATTTTTGGAAGGAAAGTCAAAGAAATTGGTAGAAATTGTAGATTGGGAATATAACAAGACAGCAGGTCCCTTCCAGCAATAGAAACAAAACTATCCCTTAAAAAGAAAAAGGTACTCTGGCTTGCAGATCAAAAACGAAAACCAAAACATGGAATTCTACTATCCAGCAGCATTTACTGAAAAACCCAGATTGGGTGAAAAACTATAACGGTGACATGTTTCGCATTATTGGCAAAGCATGATCATCGTTTCATCTAGCAGTTTGTGAAGTCACGGTTAAAGCAAATGCAAATTGAAAGAAGTAAAACAGCATACTCCTTGACTTCGAGACTGTTTAAAGGCAACCCACAGATACTAAAGGGGCTTATTAAGTCATCTGTCAATTGTCTTTAAAGTACATTCTATGTGTTTCTGATTTAGATCGCCTCAGCAAATAAGGGGAGCGATTCACAGCTCACCTATAAAAATACAAACGGCCAGGCCTGAATTTCCAAACATTTGTAAAGGATTAAGTTTTATCATATCAATTTCTGAATCAAATTCAAAATTTGAAAGAACATTCAGCCGTCTGTCACTAACATTCTTACAAAAGAATAACTGAAGCTCAATACACTGAATAAGAATTTGATGATATTTTGGAGTTCATTTGAGCAGTAAGGATTTATGGGCTTCCTTCAAAAAAGCTGACCACAACAAAGAAGCAAAAAAGGAATTTTACTTAGAAATACATGCTATATCTCAAGTTTGTAATAAATTGGGTTGAAATGCAAAACTGACATCAGATTTGCTAGAAGTTCATTCTAGTTGTTGGTTAGATCAAACCATTAAGTTGAAACACTGGCTACCAATTCTTAACAAAAACTCTGATGTGCTGCAAAAGGGAATTGCATAGAAACTAATAGGGAGTGATAGTATAGGTGTCTGCAATTTAGATGGGAAGGGGAATAAAGTGCAAAATAGAAATACCGGACAGAAAATTGCAAAACCTTTTTGAAGACAGGAGGCAATTGCCCCTAGCATATAAAAACTCAAAAAACAAATGGAGGGTAATTAGATAACATTAAAAAACCATTAAAAGTATATACATATAGAATATATCACTTTAAAAGAAACCTCCTCAAATGCTGGAGCTGAGCTACATGCTGCTCCCAAAGTTGCTCTAAATAGTAAATCACTCTCCTTGAAATCAATTTTCTCTTTGATTTTATTCTTATTTATCTACAAAGAGCTCACCTGGAAATTACCCGGAGAGATGTTTATTGCCCTCTGCTAAAAGTCTTATGGCCAGGTCTGAATACACACATTCTTTTTATAAGAAACAAAGGTTGATGTTGAGTACTCCAGTTTCTTAATGTTCTGGGAATTTCAATACTCATTGTTTCTTAAGAGTTCCTTAATTATGATGTCATGAATGATGTTATGAAATGTTTGTGATTTATCGCTTCAAGAGATTCGCTTCCGTTCTGATGCTGTATTTAGATGTGGGAAGTATATTTTTATCCCTTGCGTCTTAAGTTCTAGGCCATTAGGGCAATCTTGTTTTTGGATTTTACAAAATTTCGTTGTTTTCAGTTTTATCACGATTTAATAGTTTCTTAATTTTTTTGCTTTGAGCACTGAAGTTTCTTAATTTTTTCTGAATGTCCAGTACTCGTTTCTTACAGCCAGTTTCTTATAAAAAAATGAGTGTAGTTGTACATAAACATATATATAGTCTTGAACAACTAAATGAATAACAAAAAACACCTGTTGATTGCTGTGTTGATGGTTGTGAAAACAGACTGCTGCCAGCATTGCTACTGCCAAAGAGACCAGAAGTAGAGGTTCCGCCACCAAATGCAGATGATGTATTTCCAAAGCTTGGTGTTCCGAAAGCTGATGTTGCCTGTGTTTTGGCTCCAAATAAACCTAAAAAACATAGCCAATTGACTTTAGACCTGTTTTTTATCCTGTAAAAATGGACCAGGATTTCATCTATAATCCAGCTAAACAATGACAACAAGGGAGTTATAGAAAATTACTTTACTTATAGGGACTGAAAATTATACTGTTTTAAAGGGGAATAATCAGCACTACAAGCCAGACCAGAAACTTTGTCCTCTGTCTTCTAACCATTCAACTTGTTAATGCTGATTTTGACAAGGACCCGGTCTGGTCTTTTAGGTAGGCCTAGCTATCGATATGCAAATCATATCAGGTCTAACTTTCATCTAATAAACTTCGAGTGGTTGCCTAATTGTTCAACCCAATTTCGCAACACAAATCTGTTTTGCTCAAAAGAGATAAAGAGTTTTATTGGTCAATTTATACTTACTAGAACTTGTGTTTCCAAACCCCCCAGTGCCAAAAGGAGTTTTCGGAGTTGATCCAAACATGACAGCTTCCTGTCTTGCTATCCAAAGCAAGTCGGGCACCGCTATATGGTTGGTTTTGGGGAACTTTGTTTTGCTTTATTTGTTCTTCAATGCGTTTTCAAATTTTGTAACTCCTCGTAGAATGATAAAAGCGAATAACTGTTCAATCAAAAATTGTCTTCCTAGAAAAGTGACATATCTGCTTCAGACTTACCCGAACCGCCAAGAATCGGTTTTCAAAATGGAGCATGGCACTAGCCTCGTTTACGAGAATTCTGTTTTTCGTCGATTTTTTTTTGCTTTTCCATTGACTTTTTGACAAAATTGCAAGAAAGGGAGCAGCTGACAGAACTAAATCCCCCCCCCCCTCGAATAATTCAAAAACTGTACTTAAAGCAATACAGTTAATCATCACCCACTTAGCTATAGTCTGCTGTTTAACCCCCCCCCCCCAACAGAGACGGCGCCACGGAATCGAACCTGGGAGGGCTAAGAATCATGTTTAGTACCCTTGGCACCAGACTCACTATATATAAAAATATTTTATATAGTGAGTCTGGTACCCAGGGTATATGTTTAGTGACATAGGATGAAATTAAGAACATTTTCGAAATTAAGCCTACTAGAATGGCTAAGAATGCATCTCCAGGACTAAAATTTAACAAAATACCATACCGCTCAGAATAGACAGTTCGACGATTCTCAGAAAAATATTGATTATTTATTTTTAGAAAAAATTTGGGAGGGGAAGAGTCATGCTAAAACTCTGGTGACAAATGTTGGGAAAGGAAGAAAGGTTGACCATTGGTTCAGAGTGCACATCTCAATGATGTTGAGTTGACTGAGGGAATTTTACTTCCTGAACACACATGTGTATCTTCTTTTTCTCGAGTATTTCAGTAGACCACATTAAAAATGACATCGAGAGAAAATGAGAGAGTTAACTACTGAATTGATGTAAATTGTAAATAAAAGACAAAGAACAGAAATATAGCTCAATAAGTTAGTAAATAGATGCCACGACTGGTACATTCAGAACAAGAATGAATCACTAGAGAGAAAGCTGAAACTCGTCTCTGTACCTTTTGAGAGATGGCTGGTCATCGTCTATCTATCCCTACCCCGCACTCTCCCGCAACGCCCTATTTCCTTGACGCCCCACTCGCTATATTTGACGCTCTGGAACCCAGGGTAATCTATCCACTGATGTCTATGGTGAAATACCCTGGGTACCAGACTCACTATATAAAATAATAGATGATATGACAAACAAAATATCTCTATTCTATTTTATATATAGCGAGTCTGGTACCCAAGGTAATGGTGACAGACCCGTGCTTTTTGTTCACTGTATACCCCTTAACCAGATTTAAAGGAAAATATAATTTTGACAGGGTTTTGGGCACCTTTTGTGCGGGCGCCCATGAATCACCCGAAAATGCCAGGTGGCCAGCACAATAAACTTTTCCAGTGGATATTTTAAAGGCTCTTGCGCAACCGGCATTCTTAGCGGTAGCTATCTATTTATGCAAAAAGAAATTGACTGTGTTTTGTATTTTCATGCAGTATGATATAAGGTCAATGTTTGGGTTTATCTTCATGAAATTGAATGTGTAAATTGTCCATGACAGGTGGGGAGGAGGGGGTTGTTGGTGGACGGCAGGGCTTCTGGTTGATTTCCAATGAGGTAAAAATAAACACTAGAGTGCGAACTCCCATTGGTTTCCGTTGACGCGAGTGAGGCCGTCATGCGCACGGCTACCATTTTGAATGCATGGCAAAAGACAACAAATAAGTGTGGAGGACGACTGTTTGTGCTACTGGAAAAACAGAAGGAAAAGGCTTTTTTATTTCATTTTCGACAAAATTGTGCAAATTTAAGCAAAGCAGTGCCGAGGAAGACCTTTTGCAATGATTTCTATGGGAGGTAAGTTGTTTTAACTACACGTCCAATGCACTGAATGTGCATAGGCTTCAGTGCATTGCCTACCTTAATAAACCAAACTAGCTTCGAAGCGAATTACTTTATAAAATATTTCACTTAAAATGAAGGATTTAATATTTGGCGAACAAATTCTAAACGAAACATTTGAAGCAAACAGCAAAAGCTATGGTTTTTTAAGTTTATGTGTTTTTAAACAAAACTAATTTGTTCATCCGGTGTCGTAAACTTGGTGTGTTTTTCATTACTATCTGCCTTGTGTAATGCTTGGCGTAAGTTTGCATACGCAGAAGGAAGTATTTCTCGCAAATTTTCTTCACAACTTGTGTGAGATGATCATCCTCAAAGACTGGGTCGATTTCATGTGCATGTTTGGAAAACGATGGAAATAATTTGCTTAGGTTTTCGCCTTGACTTCGTAGCACGCCGTTCGTCATTCTCCGTATCAATCCAACTTGTGAATTGATTTTCATGTCTCCCTTCCTTGTACCTTTAACTCTCTCCCGGAATGATTTCTCACATAATGTGATTAATTTGTGCACCCCAAATGATACTTTTATAAGCCCTCCATTGTTCTTTCTATCCAGAAACAGGGAAAATGGTGCTGTCACATAGTCATGTTCCTCTGACATGCAATTGAGAATGAGGGCTTCAGAACATTGAGAGCAATCAAGCTTTTTGATGATACGACGAACAATGAATCCTGCAATGTAGTATATGATGTTTTCAGAGAAGTTTGACAAGGAAATCCTATCAAGACTCTCAGACAAAGCATTTGCGTCCTCATCAGTCATTTCATCATCATTGCTTGGATATTCGCATATGGGAGATCTATGCTTTGTCCACTTTAGACTGAATAAAGAACCTGTGCAATTCTCATCAAATGACATGACATTAGCCTGGCTCGATGCAACAATTGAATTCTTAAGCAGCAAATTCCTTATGGCATACTTAAACTGTAAGGTGTTTGGATTGTTATTATTACCACCTCGTCCTCGGATACAAGCAAACAGCAACTCTATGTGGTCTTGGGAAAACTTGTAAGTTAATACATAGTTAAATGGCCTTTCTGGTGCAGTTAAGAGTTCCTTTGCAATTGACATAATAGATTTCATTGTCATTAGAAAACCAAGTATGAAAGTTTTGCGTCTACTGAACACAAGCAATTGCCTTTCACTGGATTTCAAGGACAGAAGATACTCTGCTGATTGGGCAAAAGTTTGCTCGATATATTCAAGGTTTTGCAACCTTATTGGGCGTTTAAAGCCTTTGGCAAATGCAAACCGTGAATTGAGGATGTCAAAAATTTTATCAATTGTTCTTATGAAGACAATAGTTGCACTAGCATTTTCGAATTCAGCATGTTTTAAGTCTGTCTTTAAGAATTCTAATGCATTAGCAACTGATGAGCTCAGTGTCTGAGCTGCATATTTTACTTTCATTTTATGCTGCTGCCAATGCACATGGTTTACATTAATTTTGTTTGCCAAAGTTAAACCTTCCTCTTCTTGCATCTTGCATAATTTTTCAATATATTCCCAAGAAATAATATCCCCAGAATTTGTAGAAAATTTCCCATATTCGCCCAATGTATTTCTCGCTAGCTTAACCATGTGGCATGCATCTAGAACTCCATAAACATCATATGGCCTAGTCGGGTGTTGGAAAGAGGCTATCATGCCATCATAATTTGGTGTGAATGAGCAACCAAGTAACCTAAGTGTTTCAAGGTTAGCAGATGTGCCATCACAAGTTAGTGACCAAACCCTAAAGCCATAATCAGCAACCAAGGACAATGCACTCTTAACTAGTGATGCCTGTATTTGCCCGTTTAACTTATTTGTAAAGAAATATCCTATTGGACATTTCCAGTGACTTCTCAGACCAACAAGAAGAAATGCTAGTGCTTCAGAAGCTTGGTCTTCACTGTTTTCCGGGATGCAACCTCCATAATCAACAAAGCCTGAAAATTTCTGATTGCCCTTGTCATAAATCACTTGCTTCCTTATGGCCATTGCATCTATCATTAAGGCACAGTCAGACATGTTTGTGTTGTTGGCAAGCTGAGCAGCAAGATTTTCTAGAACATCTTTGAAAAATCCAGGCTCACAGTTCACAGAAGACTGCCAATTTCTTAAAGAAGATGGATGTGGTAGGTCAAAGACTTTCCTCATGAATAGATATGCCTTAGGCGAATAGAAATGAAGGGTTAAGGCAAACTTCTTAATCTCCTCGTGGTATCTCTTACCCCCAGCTTTTCGCTTTGAATTCTTTATTTGATTTTCAAACATTGTCAAAGTGAGGCCAGAGAATTGGTCTTTCAGAAGTTTGGCTGGCTCTTCTCTGAGGAGATTTTTGTCTGTCATAGCTTGAATTAAATCATTCAATGACTTTATTTTCTTGTTTTTTCTTCTTAGATTTTGTTGTAGAGTTTTAATCTTCCTTCTAAGTCTTAATTTTGTTGGTGATTGTTTTGTTTCAGCTTTTTTACAATAAGAATGTTCCTTGATATTAAATGTGGCATTTTTTGTGTTTTTTGCTGGGCTTGCTTTCTTCTTTACTGGTTTTGCATAGATAATGGAGCGGCGGGCCTTTTTTACTTTTGGTAGTAAATGAGGGGGGAAGTTAAATTTTGATGGAACAGCTGACTTTTTTAATTTTGTGTAAGGCTGACCAGGGGGGACAGTGTAGTCAGTGAGCAAAAAGTGTTCGCTGCAAATGTAGCTGTACTTTGATGGGGCCCACTTATCACGCCTCATAGCTTTAACCCATTGCAAACGGAGTGCTTCATTGGCTGGAAACCTGCAGTATAATGCAATGCATATTAATTTCAACTATTTTTTGTGTTGAAATTTTGAAACATAAAATTACAAAATTTAAAGGATTTTAGATGTTTCGAAGTTTGCTTTATTAGGATTTATTTACTAAACGCTTTTCAAAATCCTCTAGCAAAAGCCATGTACAAACCAATTAATACATACATAAAACTTAACTTGCATTAAAGAAAAGTTGTATTTTCTCCGCCGACAAAAGAATATCAAAACCATTTTAAAGTTCACCATATAGAAATAGGGACGATAAAAAAATTCCCAGCCGCGAGGCTCTTCGCATAGTATGACATTTCACATTTTTAGGCCAAAACATGCATGGCATACCGTACCTATGAAACGCGATAGGTTTTCCGTTTCCCAAAGGATCCATTGAAGGATCACTGCTCAAAACATTTTTGCCGTATCTATTTTGGCATCCGTACGCCGTACACGAAATTACCATTGCGGTTTAGAAACATCAATATTGCCGAAAAGCTGGCGACGCGTAATGACTACCGTACTGCATGGAACTTTTTTGCCATGCATTCAAAATGGTAGCCGTGCGCATGCTGGCTTCGGGCCTCGATTAGGAGTTCGCACTCTAGTGTTTATTTTTACCTCATTGTTGATTTCACAACAACCTCTTTCCCATGTTGACCTCAACCTTGAAGGCCTAGTTTGTTAGTACTTCAACATACATCTTTTTGACAACGAAAGTCGTGAATTTTAGAGAAAAAATATTCAGTAAAAATGGGAGAAGGCGATGTTGAAATGCAGGATGTTACTCCCTCAACATCAGGAAATTCTTTAAAAACCGAGAAAAAGCGCTTCGAAGTCAAGAAGGTGAGGTTTTTTAGAGCGTGAGGTCGAGAGACATTTAGCTTCCATCCTTTCTTACATTTAGGCCATTTCTCCCTACCAGATTGGTAGGTAAAAGTATAAGCATTACATTTTATATTTAAGAAACTATTTTTTTCTCACATTAGGGGGATTTGATATTTGAAATGAACCACATTAGCACCACAGACGGATTCCTGCAGAATGCATGCATGCATCTACTTTTGTTATCCGTTAACAAATTTTCTGACCTTTTACTATCGAAAGCTAGCTCAATATTAAATGAAGCTAAGTAGCTTAATGATAGTCTCATCTAAATCAGCATCTAAATCTACCAAATACAGAACGTCCTATTTGCTAATTTATTTTTAAAATGTAGAATGTCAGGATGAAAAGCCTGTAAATTCACTTTGTTGTATTGATTTTTTTAGTGGAATGCTGTTGCGCTGTGGGCATGGGGTAAGTTAGATCACAATTAGTATCACATTTTACCCTTTTGAAGTTACTATAGCAAAAGTATTTGAAAGGTGTAGAATAAATGCTTGCCTACTGGCTTCAAAGCAAAGTAAAGGTGCTATTGGATCTTGGGATTAGTATATAAATTAATAATCAATGGGTTGTCAGAGCATCTTTTTTCATGATCTATTCTTTCATTATTTGAATGTTCTTCAGAAGTCTCAATAACAATTATTACAACAATTTTGCAGATCATACATGGTCTATTTAAGAAAGGAAGTGGGATAAAGAAAGGAATATTTTACTGTTTTCCCTTTTATCCCAGTTTTGATACATATATTTACTTTTTTTTACTGACCTTTTAACATAAAAGAGTCAAATGAAATAGTGTTATTCTGTATTCTCAATATGCAATAATGCGATTATCACCAAATGCAATCTTAAAGTTTTTCAGCACCTGTTTGAAGAAGTTTTGCATTCTGCTAAGAATTATCAAAATTAAGATGGAATTTGGTTAGGATTAACCATAATAAGAACTTTCTCAGTGTGTTGACCCCCATGTATATTATAATAATAATATACATGTTTCTGCATATTGTAATAATTCTATATCAAATATATAATAGTATATATTATAGTATTATAGTAATTCTATATCAAATATATAATAGTAATATTTTCTTGTCCTTGTTTTTGTCTGATCATTCAGTTGCATTTTCCAAAGTCATAATGATTCTTGTGTTTTAACCTTTTGTGCTTTTATTACAGATATTGTTGTAGACAATTGTGCTATTTGTAGAAATCATATAATGGATCTATGTGAGTATAATGTATCCTATTTAAATAATTGACCCAAATATAAGATAATTATGAAAAAAAGAAAGTTTTTATCTATAAAAAAATTTTCTGACATTGAAGAGATTTGACAATTCATGTTTATTGTTACAGCTACTCTAGTTTGTTTCAGTATGGTTTTTGTATGAAAATATATTTAGCCTAAGTTTGATTTCATAACTAAGCCAATCTAACCTTAATTTTATCAGACTGTTAACATTCTGCACTGTTGTTTTGCTAAAAGGTTTGATTTTTTAGGTATTGAATGTCAGGCTAACCAGGCATCTGCAACAAGTGAAGAGTGTACGGTTGCTTGGGGTGTTTGCAATGTGAGTGCTTCTTTATAGTTAGAAACAAAGTTTAATGTATGTACTAAAAACGTTTTCATTTATTTACAAAAGGTATAATGAGGAGCAATGAGTATTAAAATTTGGCCGGAAATACCTTGCTACCAATATTTAAACCATCACACACCATTTCTTATTGAAACGCTTTTTGTTATTTTAGTAGTATTTTTCTGTAGCAGCCAAAAGACCAAATAAACAACTCTCTTTGAAACGAAACCAATTCTTGGCAACTATGAATCCACTAAGTACAAAACAAAATAAATTACCTTAACAAAAGAAACAAAACAAAAAAATTGAAACGAAGGTTAATTACAGCGACCAAATAAAACTTTCTGAAATAAGTTAGTGTCTATTAATCCAGCATCTACCACAGAATAAACTTACAGAAAGCAAGCCCGTTCACCATGCTTGAACACATAATTGAATTACAACATCAAGATCTCTTTCACAACACAAAACACAGCACAAAAGGACTATACAATTCATGAAAACAACAAAGCAGGACAAACACATTACACATTTGACTGGATAAATAAAATGATATGTCTAAAGCAAAAGATTTGTCTCATTTGACTCTTCAAATTTTCTTTTTATTTTAAACTATATAATATGTTGCCCTCAAATGTCTATTTCTGTCTTTCCAGCATGCTTTTCACTTTCATTGCATATCTCGGTGGCTGAAAACCCGCCAAGTCTGCCCATTAGACAATAGAGAATGGGAGCTACAAAAGTAAGAAACCTCCAACAATTTTGTATCATTGCCATTTGTTTTTTCCTTTATAAATTTATTAAAAATTGATATTCTACCAGTCTGTAATATTGTAATGTTGTAACCAGTCTTGATGCCATACAAAAAGATTTACATGCTGATCCAATTTTGTGTATAAAACAGCTGTGCCAAATTTGCATATAGCAACTCTGAACTTGATGGTCAAATGTGATCAACAGGCGAATCCAATCAATTGTTGAAAATTAAACCATTTTCTTTCTGCCATTTCTTAGTATTGAACATCACCAAATCGTCAATTAATATAGAATTTCTCTGCCTTTTTCAGGTATGGGAGATAGTGTCACATACAGTGATGTTTCTCTCTGTGTACTAACATTGGTGCAGCATTGGTGTACCTATGTTTACAGCTTTGTTTACACAATGAATACTTTGGATAAAAGATAAATCCTGAAGTGACAGCACAGAGAGCGTTTTGAAGATATATGTCATGTACAATGAGTTGGTTAATGTACTCTATTTTTTAATTAAGGTATTGACCATTAATGTTGCTTAGAACTTGTTAAAGTTTTTCTCATTTCATTTTAGTTCATTTACTTTGCAAAATTCATCATTATGAGATACTAATTTCTGTCAATATTTATAAAGATATACAAATAAACTTCTGAATATTCTTAAATGTCTACCAGCTGTGTATATTGTGAGTGTGGTAACCATTCACAATGGCTACATTAAAATATCTCTGAAGATCCTTACTGTTAACTCTTTAAGGGCACAGAGTCGTGGTTACAGGCAGTCTGTTCCCTCCATGATTGGCTGATTCTAACTTGAAAGCCTTGTCTTCAAAGAGGTTTATCCACTGCCTTTTTGGCATCAGACATCAGTTGTGGGTGAACACTTCCAAAAGGGCTCTCTTTAAGGGCACAGAGTCGTGGTTACAGGCAGTCTGTTCCCTCCATGATTGGCTGATTCTAACTTGAAAGCCTTGTCTTCAAAGAGGTTTATCCACTGCCTTTTTGGCATCAGACATCAGTTGTGGGTGAACACTTCCAAAAGGGCTGGATCTTTATATCATCCAAACTGACTTAGACATTTGAAACCAGAACAAAATTCACAGCAAGTCACTCAGGAAGAGCACACTATGGTGGTTCTTCATTCTGATTGGTTATTTGTGCATCAAACCAACAAATATTTGTGTCATTGAAAATCGTGGCCATGAAAGGAGATTCTGAGAACAATTAAATGGAGTAAATACTGCTTCTAAAAGGCATCGTCTGCAGGCAGCCTTCACTCTTTTGTGTGATCAGTGTAGTTTCATGAGACTTTGGTGACCATCATTTACATTGGTCATTGACATAAGCTCCTTTTGAAATTATTTCAAGACAATTTTTTTGTGATCAGTCTCAGCTCCACCAATAGCAGTGCAGCACTAATATCATGACTCAGCACAATTGTGTATACCCTCTCTTTTTATCGTGAATCAAAATCTTTAACTAGAGCTTGGGCATTTGACAGTTGCCAATGATTTTTACTGCACATCATTAGATATTTATGTGTGTAAGACATTGTAACAGAAAAGTACAAAGCAATTTTTTCACTTTCTTTCTATAAAACTATAAATCATGTCCAAAAATAAAAGCTAAGATGCTAATTATAGTACTAATCATGGCTTAAAAAGTTTTCAAATGTCTTTTACTCATTCTTAACTTAAAAATCTGGATATTTGGCATAAAATCGTAAATTTAAAAAGGCTGGTAACATGACATCCTTTGGCTCTTATTGCAGCATTTGATTGCAGAAACAGAATGAAAACTTGCATTCAAACAATCTATGTGCTCAGCATGCTAAATTTTGTCCCTAACAACTTCATGATATCTGCATGACACATATTGGGATGATCAGCTTTGACTGGGGGATAATTTTCTTTCACATAAAGAGCAAATTTATTTGGCACTCTTGGCTTTAACGGAGTAATGCCATCTTTTCCAAGTAACTGTAGCGATCTAGAACAGAGATTAAGCAACTTAAATTTTAGCAAATTGTCTCATTCATAAAGACATTCCAATAGACATAATTATACACTAATGCCACATAATATTACAATAAGAAAACCTAGCTTTTTGCTGAGCCTCAATATTCTTATTTTTTTTATTTTGAGCTTAAGATTATTCTGAACATTATTTAAATTAATTTGAGCTATAGTCAACACTGAAAGAATTGATGAAATAAAACCTTTGTGACCTTCTTGGCGGTATCATTATGTTTGCTAAAAAGATTGGCTGCCTTGTCTGTCTGAAACGTTCTTCAAAAAGGGTTTTCGATCTTCTTTTTGGAACTAGTTCTTGCAAATAAAAACACAACTAGTAACTGTTAATTGAGGACTAGTTTCTATGACTCAACTTTGTGTAGCAGTCATTAACTAAGATAATTTAAAAATACCAGGGAACAGAAAAGTGCTTGGTCATTTTTATTTGCCACACGGACCGCAAGGTTTTTCCCAACTAAATAACGTTTATGGCAAATATTCTTCTTCAGATCTAAAAAAACTAATAAAATAAGTACAGCCTTCTCACAAGAATAGATCAGTGAATCATAAACATACCCGTTGCAGTCTGGACATTTCTTTAAAGACTTGCTGTGACGGCCATAACTAAATAGAAAAATCGATACAAGTCAAGGGAAATGGGATAGATTTGAAATGAATTTGTAGATCAGCGCTTTAATAGCAATGAAACCAAATAATGTTGGAACATTTGAAGGTGGGGTTTTTCTGTTAACGAAAGTGTTTCCCTCTCTAGACTCAAGACTGTTTCACCAAATAAGGCCAAATAAATATAAATTTATTCAATCAATGAATGCATAGAAAATGTCGAGATGAAAATGGGCGCCCTTTTATTAACACTTAATACTTTTAAGCCACATATTATTAATACTTTAGCGCGACGTTTAGGCGCTTGATTATGATAAATACCTTTTGCCGCAAAATGGGTTGATACATCTGTAATTGAAGCGGCATTCTATATCAAATTGATGGCATCTTGATATTGGGGGCAAGTCAGGATGGGCTCTGTGTGCTTTGCTCGCCCTGAAAAGAAATACCAACTTTCAAGCATACAATGGAATTGGAAAAAGTATGCTAGTTAAAGGCTACAGCAAGAACACATAGATGGAGGTTAAAATTTGCAGATTTTAGATCGCATTCAGCTTTAAAAAAACTTGAGCTTTGTCTATTCAAAAACCGTTCATTTAAATATTCAAACCCAAATTACAGTTTCATTTATCATACCCCCCCCCCCAGCCTGCCCTACCCGTCTTACCATTAAAGATAAAAAAACACAATATAAATAGCAAGATTGCTAAGTGGAAGGTGCAACCCCTGTCCCCATCAACCTCGGTTTAGATCCCCATTCTTTCGTAACTAAGTAAAGAAATGCCAATGAAACAAACCAATATTTCCAGAAGGTTCCATGACCGCATTTCACTCCATTCAATATCCACGCGGCAGCGTGGCACATTTCATGAATCATCGTATCTCGAAGTCGTTCTATGGTAAGAGTCCTTTGGTTTATATCCGTTGCTACCAACCATTATAATTATTTTATCTTTATGCTAAACTTCTGCATTTAAAGGAAATTTAAACTCTAGAATGAATCAAAGTTAGGAAAGCAAACAGTCCGCCTGCATTAAAACTTTCAAGAAATGTTTTTGATTTCTATGTTATTTAATGCATTTGTTATTTTTTTTATTTCTTTTAAATAAATATACGAGTATATGCTGTAATTACGCAATTATATTCTTAGCAGTCAGGTTGCACAACAGTATTATATTTACCGATAGCTTGAAACACCTGGGTAAGCATTATCAAATAGAAATCAACTTGATTCAAATAACCAAAGCGAGGAATAATGAAACTTTTAACTTTGAATTTATATTTTATAACATGGAGAACACCATTGAATGCATTGAAATTTTGTCAATTAGCCTCCACATTTTTGCTATGTTGTTGGGAGGTCGAACGAGCGTAAAACCCTCCGTCCTGAAGGCAAAGAGCATGCGTAATAACGACATCATTCCATGCGCATGCTCTTTGACTCCAGAACGAAGGGTTGCTCACTTATTGAAATACTTTCTTATGTTCGTCTCCCCAAAGATATAGCAACGTGCACTAACTCAGTCACATATTGAATTGTTGTTTGATATGAAAATGAATACTTACCGACGGAGTCGCAAACTTTCTCGGCGAGCTCAATTTTAGCTGTTCTTGCTTTTGTGACTTGATTTCTATGAAGAAAAATTACAATTGTTGATGATTATGATAATGGTTTGGTAAGATTAAGATTTCTTTAAAATTTAGAAGTCAGAACTGTACATAGTATAAAGTAGTTGTTAAGCAAGGATACAGATAATACATTAGAACTAAAGTTTACAAGATTGATAAAATGCATTTTATACCATAAAAAATAATACGAAATGGTCGATAAACAGTGATGTAGAGCTAGGGCGCAAGGGGAGCTGAGGCCCCTTTTTAATGTCTAATGCTTCTTGCCATTGTTTTCCAGACTGCGACAGCCCCCATGTTCCTTTCAGAAAACTACACCTTTGCCAAAAGGTACCAACCTACTTATCTAAAATGCCTTCAGTTATATCACGTTCAGAGTCTCTGGAGGTAACAAATTTAAGGTAATCCTGGTAATACGTGAGCTAATGTGTATACATACATTGCAGTCCTCATTGCAACTGACCTCCCGGCAATAACACAGATTAGTGGGTGCTGTAGGAACCACATTAGGTATAACTGAAAATTCCTTGAAAATCAGGAAACTTTGAAATGTACCTACCGATAATAGTAGCAAAACCCTGCAGTTTTGGTCATTCTTTTATTGAAGACGATGTTAATATCAGGAAGCTGGAATGATAAATGTTGTAAATAGCAGCTCCCTGGTATTCCAGGCATAGGAGTCACGAGGTGTGGTCATGTCAGGAGGAACTGTTCGATTAGCATAGCTCTCAGTTTTCTAAAACTACCTTCGAAAGTAACATTCCCAAACACTGGTTGTGATTTCCTAGAAACAAAACACTTTTCCAAAAAAGGTACAAGACCCTTCCCCAGCCCCAAACTTCAACGATAAAGTTCTTAGATTGCTCTTAGATGCTACGGCTATAACTCAAAAATCGATTAGGCGGGAAAGGGGGGTCAGGAGTTTTCTGTTGAAATTATTTTCTTGAATTTCAAAACAATTAAAGCCTGTCTCAACCATTTGGTACAAGATAGTAGGGAGTAACAAATACCAAACACTGGGAACCACCAATTATCTAGTGCAAATTGAATGATGGTTAATACTTGCCTTGTTTTCGAAGACAGTTTCGTTGAAAAGATCTAGCAATTCCTTAGCAGTTTGGTCTCTTAACTTCTTGAAATCTCTCTTGTATGAAACACTACCGCTAGGTGTCTTAGGGGTCGTAACACGGTCCAAGATGCCAGCTATGAAGAAAGACGATAGCAAGTGAAAATTCACCCTCTAAGCAGAGAGCATAACACAATACATAGTTAAGAAACTGTCTCCATTTTTTCTATTTCTGCTCAATTTTGAGTTGAAACGTAAAAAATGAAGGGATTCATTCGAAAAACATTACCTGGTTTTTGGTGATAAAGGAAATAGCTATTAACTTACGTGTGCATCGAGCATGTCGTCTTGAGGACATTGGAGTTTTAATGCCTGTAAATAAAGCAATACTAAACGTAAGTGAAACATCCACTTCAAAACTCAATAGGAATGCTACTACAATTTCTATACACAGAAAAAACGAACAAAACTCTCATTTAAGTTTATCAATTATCATTAACTCCAAAAATAGCAGAAATAGAATGTGTTAAGAAAAATGTTCTTTCAGTATTCTTTGAGGACTGATTTTCAGAAGACATTGAACAACAATGATGAGGATAACTATTCCTCATATTGATGATTAATGATAACTGATTGTGATGACGATGATTGATGTTTGCTAGCAATCGACAATACAGAAGAGTAAAGCCATTGAAAGCACTTACGTGGAGTTTGAAACTTAGTAACTTTTTTGCCTCGAGGAGTGAAGTGTTCATCCCTTATGGAAAGAAATGGAAAGAAAACATATAGTCTCTTAGCACATAATTTGATTTAAATCATGCAAATTGTTATACCAGCATGAAAATGGGTATACTGAGGTGATTTCACACGTTATTGACGATGCCGAATAGACACAATCCGAAAAATTCTCCCAAGTGTTATTTTTAGACTGGGGTACTTGGCCCAATTTCTCAATTTTGGATTCATCCATACTTAGTCAGCTAGCGTTTAAAGAAGGTATAAGTTTAAACACAACTCAATATGATGAAAGTATAACAAAGAAATAATATTATCCTTTGATTCTTTTTTAGATTAGGGTTCTTGGTACTAGGCCTCTATGTAAACGCTCTTCTTCATGGCATTATCTATTTTTGACGTAAACATGATGGTATGGCTTTCTACCTTTTGATTAACCAAACAGTATTTTTAAGAGAAAAAAGTTTAATATTACCCCCAGATGCTACAAATGATGGACCCAGGACACTTTTTGACTTTTTCTTTTGTTAGTTGTAAGTCATTACTGCTTTGATTAACATGGAAAGTTTAGCATTCTATATTTTGAAATAGGGCAGCTATTCTTAACCTCCGGCCCAGAACAAAGATTTCATCCGGCCTGCCAAATGCTTTTGCCTCAAAAATATTTCCTTTTCAAGACCCTTCCTTTTTCATGTCAACATTAGAACAGATAAAACTATGGACTTAGTTATATAAAACATTATAGTAAGAATATTGACTTGGATTCTCTCTTCCTAAATTCTATTCTATATCCAGTTTCTGGCCATCTTTGGATTAGTATAATCTAAGGTTTTTTGCGGCCGACCATGGTGGCGGCCTAAACGAACTACACCCACAATAATCACATTTTGCCGTCTCTTTAAAATACGCTTTACAGCCCTTGGGTTGGGCTTCAAGCCCTTCAAGTCGACCTAACAGGATTCTAACAAAGATTAACGTCCCAATTGAAAAATTGCACAATGGGGGCAAACAACGATCTTGTGACTCAGCCTGGTAAAAGAAACGTAGAGTTGCACAATTTTGTGTGAACTATTTTTGGCTTTATATACTATAGTACAGTTTGAGGCTTTTAGCCCCAGCTCCCACCCAGAAAGTTATCCCTGGCTTCGGGCCTGTGAATCCATCGTGAATTGCACACTGAGCCAATCTCTTCATCATCAAGCCAACAGCATGTCCTATCATCCACCTTTTGGCCTTTTTCTATCCATATCTGGGTATATATATTTCCTAGCTTAGTGTTTTGATCTATGTTCTGACGTTTTATACTCTGCAGTGTGTCGGACGAAAAGCTTATGTGTGACTCAAAATGTTTGCTTTTCCAAAGCAGTTAATATAAGCATTAAGTATGTACGCGTTTCCTGCCTCCGAAGGTCAATGCAAATTATCACATGCACATGAAAATGTGACTTTCACATTTCGCTACTTCTGAAAGTCTCAATTACAATTAGTATAAAATGCTTACTATCCAAGGTAGCAGAAATGTTAAGAACCCTTAATGCATTTTCAAACTGGAACATATTCATAGGGGCGAAAATCGTTATGATTATAGGCTGTATTTGTATGACTTTCTGATACGATTAATGTTATATCGGCAGCCAGCGCGAGTAGTTTATATGATAAAGGCAAAGCATCCAAGGTGCAATCTGATTAAGGGCACTTAGAAACATGTGGAAATTCGAATCCCTTTTTGCTTTAACAAGCGACACTAGCATTGACTTTAATTTCATTACAGTAAACCATTAATCTATCCTCTGTGCTTTCCAACCTTTGAAGGCCTCTGAGAGGAGCAGTAGCAATCCAGAGATTTAACATTCACTTTATTTCATATTCATACCAAAAATAGTAATGAGTTATAAATGAATGCTTATAGAGACCTGGGCTCCAGCACTACATTCTTAAAATAGAATCATTTTAATTGCTTCTTTGTTATACTTTTATCGTGTAGAATTGTGTTTAAACCTATACCTTCATGCTCGTTTTAAACGTTAGTTAACTAAGTATGGACGAAAACAAAAATGGAGGACTTAGGCCAAGTACTCCAGTCTAAAAACAGCATCAAGGGGTAAGATTACTAATTATGTCTTTTCATATAACTTTTAAGTTTGTTGAAAGAATGAAGAAAGCTACATTTCGAATATTCAAATATTCATGTAAAAGAGAGTAATTATTTGTAGAAGAAGACCTAAATAGAGGCATGGGCACCAGTGTCATGTTCTAAAAATAGTATCAAGGAGTAATTTTTAATTTCATTTCCTCTTTAATATACCTTAATATATGATAATGCACGTAAACCTTTCCTCTCGCACTTTTTTCATAAATCAGTTATGACGTATGGAGATTGGCCAAATTCGAGGACTGGGGCCAAGTATCCTAGTCTAGCAATAGCACTCAGTGGCATTTTTCGGTTTGTGTCTGTTCGGCATCGTCATCAGCGTGTGAAATTACCCCCAGGGTACCCATTTTCATGCTGGCATCACAATTTGCATGATTCATGTTCCAACAGCCCAGACTAATATGACTTAAAGTAAATACTTAGTGTTTAAAAACTTTTCAAACCGAACAGATGTTTGAAGCTCTGACTAGCTCTTTTAATTGCAGTTAACATATCATATCAATCATAACATTAAATATCAGCCTCCGTGAAATAGAAATTTGAAATTTTATATAGCTGGTAAAATCCGAGTTAATCACTGAAAGGCTGGTAAAGATAAAACTTTTCAATAAACAATCTTCATTCGCATTTGTCTGACATTATCTAGTCTGGATTTGTTAATTCTGTAGCAAATTTACAATGGATTAATAAAAAGCATAGGGATGCCATACTCTTTGTAACTTTCTTCTTCAGAAGATGATATGACGGCCTCAGGTATTTTTGGTGTTCGCCAAGATTGCTTATCTGTATGAGACAGAAATCAATATTTTCTGGTAATTCAAACCTAATTTTGCAAAAAAACTGTAAAAGATGACGGCGTTGTCAAGGGTAAAAGAAATTTTGTTTAAAGATCTTGTAATTCAACTCATCATGCTCATTCTCAACTCATATGAAACATACATGGCTACATACGATTGCAATTATATCTTACATGTCGCGAAATCAAAAAAAAGAAATTGAAGAAGTAAGATGAATAAAATGAATACCCAGATACTCAAAAAATGAGTATTAAATTTGGGCACTAATAACGGGTCGAATCACATTATCAAAAGAGTGAATAAGTAAATTATGTGAGTAACGTCAGGTGTTAAAATGATAAGCAAAATGATGCAATGAACCTTGTTTAGACTCAGTGGCGGCGCCAGCTATTACAGAGTGGGAGGGTAATGGGCGCGGCCAATGGGACCACGCCCATTTTGCCTCGTCTCAGTGATTTTTATCAAGTTAACTTTCCTTAGGAAATTTGATCTACCCCTACCCAGCGTTTTTAATCCATTTTTAAACGCAATATGTAGACCATATTTTCAGAAAAGTGTGGGGGGGGTAAACTGTTTATTGCTAAATAACTAATCAAGCACACTCACCAGGAGTATTTGGCATCGATCCGTCACTTACTATGAAATCATCCATGCTGTTTTCTTCTGAATTTGATCTAAAGGTCACAGAGATGGGCAAAAAATAGCTTACAAGATAAATGTCATAAGATAAAATAGTTGAAAGAATGTTTTCAAATCTTAAAAACGTATTAACTACCACGTCAAGTTTCAGTTGAGCAAACGATTATGACATACGATAAGAACAAACACGGGTATCAAAGAATATGCTTTCTATAACCAAACAGCTTACCCATCTTCGTCATCAGATGACAGCAAAACGGCTGTCTTTTTCCTACTGCTCGTCTTCACTTTGCTAACAACTAAAAAGAAGGGTTAAGCTGTAGTTTTGTGCAAGTCATTCAGCTTTGTAATTTTGTTTACGCTTGGCAAATGAATTATTTTATGTTTATGAATTCTACATATGCCAATGAATTGAACAACAAACAAACAAAATGTACGCTACTTATATCAACGAGCTATGAAGATATAACGCAATGACTGGAATGTAAAATTTGGTGTGCAAACAGCAGCCGTGCTTTTTTATACAAAAAAACAAGAAAAAATACGTTTATTTATATAAGGTCTGCTTCATTTCATAATATGAAAGAATTCTAAATGATTCCACAAAATTTATTTTCATTTGTGTTCAACAAAACGTAAATCCAAGAAATGAAAAACGGCAAAAGTAAATGGAATACATAAGAGAAGTTGTTTTACTGAATTAATGAGAACATAAACAGATACATAAAGCATAAACAAATGATGGCAAAAAATAAGTGATATCTAAAAACAAAAATTTCCATATTCCAGATTTCCTTAGAAAGATAATATGGCGAAGACACTTACAGGCATTAAAACTATCGTCATCGTCGGCAGCATCTTCGGACAATCTAGAATCAAATAATTTCCATCTTTTATTTGCGAAACAACAATATCAATTGTTTCTGTTCATAAACATTATCTGGTCATAAAGACGACAAGACTTGCTAGCACAGGATTCTGATTGGAATCATAGTAAATTAAAAAATACTTTCTGCTAAAAGGATGAAAGACATTAAACACGACAACCTGAGGATACGTCGATGTAATATGTTTTAGTGCCCACCCTTTGCTATCGAGAGTTGAAAATCAATTGCTTTTAGTAAAGATTCTAGTCGTGAAAGTTGGACTGACAAAGATAGCAACAAAAGTATTGCGAATGTAAAAATTAGGACTGATCGATATTATACCATTTGAAGAATCAGAATAAAACTTACTCATAGTTTTCCTCTTTATTGATTTCTGCGAAGAGTAAACGAAGACCGATAAAAACAAAAGAAGAGAGTAATGAAACAAACCAAGAATTCACATTATACAAGAGTGTATGCAAACTTCTAAGGTTTATAGGAAGAAAACGAAATCCGAAATCCTAATTACGAAATCCTTATGAAAAAATTGCATAATGCATATTTCAGATTGCAAAAACTCTAACATGCATAGTTTTGTTTCTTGGATGCTATTCCCTAGCATCTCTAAACTTCCAAATTACGATGGCATGGAATCAATGATGTATATGGTTTTCTATTGTAAATAACCTGCCTATATTGTATGTTACTTTAAGCAACAATAGTTTTTACCTTGGACGACTTTATTTTCTTTAGTGCCATTAAAATCAATATCATCATCATCATCATCATCAGATGAACTGCTGTAGTACAGAATAGAACTCTTATAAAAAGATGTCTACAAAACTTTTCAATAATTTTTCAACACAACACAATACAAGTATAAGATTAGTAACTTAGAATTAATAAGCCAGTTATAGAGCTCTAATTTTTTTCTCTGAAAACAGCTATGAAAACTGTCCACAAGACAAATAAAGTTTGTGTTTAATACAATGACATCCAGAAGAAATGCCAGGAGTTTACAATCACCTGGCTGCTTGAAATCCCATATTAACTTGACTGCGCAATCTTATATTTTTATTACATGGAATCAATGCAATTCACAGACATGTAGATGTTATGTTGCGCAAAATAATATTCCTCAAGTTTATACTAAAAAGGTGTAAATAACTGATAGAAATAAATTGTACCAAGAAGGAACTCGTTGAATACAAACAGATCTTCTCTTCTTTTTCTTTTGCTCTATCCTTGTTTCTAAATAGAGAAAAGGCACTGAAACATACAACTTTTTTCAACAACAAAGACTGCTAAAATACATTCCAAATATCTTTATATCTTTTTATATCTGAAAAGATTTGAAAACAAAAGAAAAAATTAGTAGCAATTAAGATCCTTAGAACTCATCATCATTTACAAACAAACAAAAGAAAACTCATCATCATTTACAGTTCCATGGAGAAGCAAAAGTTGGATGTAATGGTACTTACTTTCGATGGCTATGGCTTTTTCTGAATAAAATTCTTCATCCGATGAAAGTCTAGCTTGAGATTCGTAGTAACTAGGAAAATACATGATAATAAATTACTTGCTTGAGTAAACACCTAAGCACTAATTCTAAAGCATTACTTCTCCCTCCACAATTATTTGGAAGTATCATTGTTTGAAGGCAGTTTTTCTGTCATGAAACCTTGTAAGGCTTTTGTTTTTATGCATCTTGGGGTTGCATATGCTGGCCCTTTCTAGAAAATGATTGCAGAGCCAGAAAGGTTTTTATTCAATGCTAATAGAAAAAAATGTTTAGCCTTTTCTACATAACTTTGTAGAGAAACAGGCATCTGATTGTTCATTTATGCTATTTGATTGTGATGTTGAAGAACTGTGTATTGTTTTCAGCACTTTCCCCTGTTGAAGGTTATGTTGCTATCAAACTCCCTTGTATAGAAAAAAAATTTGAAATTTTTCTCTTAAATAGACATGCAAGATGGCCTGCAACATCAATAATCTGCTTGAAAGGCACTCCTGTAAGCCTTTTAGGTCCAAAAGTGGAAAAGGACTAGATGAACAATTGTCCCATGAGCATGATCCCTAGAGGTATGAAAAGCATCATAATCAACAGTCAATGGGCAAAATTGATCCCTGATATTCAGGCATATGCTCTGAAAATCCAAAAGGCCAGAGTTTTCAATATTTTTCACTTGTATGCCTATGCCTATGGATGCCTACACCAGAGAAGTTGGCCTTCCATAAGAAGAATTTTGTAGTTCTTGAAATTTTCAATATAGCACAAGATAATTACTAATCCAACACTATAAGAGATATGACTTCAAAGAAAACTTACTATAGAATAGCAAGATAACAAATGAATTTCAACAAATTTTGACTGCTTCCCTTGCTAGTTTCAACAGTTTTATCTTTTTCTAACTGGAAATTTTCTTGTCCTGGTATCCAGTGAAAGGTTCCAGCAAATTTAGTATTAAATTCATCCATGAAACAAAGCACAAAGTTTGTGGTGATAATCTGTTGCAAGCACATAATGTGGTTGAAATACAACTTAACTTTCTTTCAAATAATGTTTCATATTATATTCTAATTTATCTCTTGACAATCAAACTTATTAAAAAAGCAGAGGAGGAAATATGCAAGTTTTTAATAAAAATTGATTTGTACCTTTGGATACAAGAACATTCTGATTCTGAAACAAAATAGAAGCAAAATTATAATTCACTTACAGAAACACATATCAAGGCATACAACACAAGACAATAAGATTCAAAGGTTTTTCTGCTATTTTATAACATAATGTTGCATCATTGTAGGCAATCAGTAACATGGTTTAAAGACATATCAAAGAATTAAGAAGAATATCATAGCATTACATTTAAATTTACCACTTGCATAAATGTTGAAAAACTTGTAGCTTTTGAAATACATATATTTTTCAAAATGGCCTACCTTTGTTTTCAGCAATGGCCATCTCAAGCTATACAAACAAAAATTATTACTAAGTCCAATAGTGATAATCTTCAATACATTGATAAATTATAATATCAAAAACTATGATATATTATAACATCTTTAATATAAAAATCTGACATGCTCCCAAGGGGTTTCTATTTTGATAACTCTTGCACTTTAAAAGGACGTAAAGACCAGTTAGATTTTTGACAAATAAACAATGCCTGATACACATTTTATGTAGATCGCCATCATTATTTATTATGATCAGGAATTTTTCCTTTTCAAGGGGCTGCTGACTTCAAAGCTCATTCCAACTTAACTTGATGAAACTCCTTCTGTATCATCACTTTCAAATTCAATTTTGGTCTTCCTATCCCTTTCTCTAAAGCCTTCAACCTCAAAATTTCATGCCTGCTTTACACACTCATCATCATCATGATCATCAGTCCTCATAAGATAACAGACCAAAAAGTGGCCCCAAATGTTTAACAGCAATGTAATACTTTTAAATGCATATCCCGCATTAAAAAATCCAAAGAATTCAAGTCATAGACATGTCTATTGATTAATTTGTATTTGTTTGTTGTTCATTCTCAGCAAGTTGTGGTGTTCCTTATTTTTAACATCATGATGACTTCACTTTTAGCATTCTTCAGGAGTCTATCTAGCAGTTGTGCTATCATATAGCAATTTGAACTTTTTTACATATATACAGTGAATTGGTTATGGCTAGGAATTACACAACTCTATAACCAATTCTTTGAAACAATTCAAAGATAATTGTTCATAGTTTTCAAGCCTCATTTTGGATGCATAGTATACTTGAATACTGACTACGTTCAAAGATAGAGAAATACTTATGCTAGATTGCAACCAACCAGGATCCATCTTATTGGGAAATAATATTTAATCATTTTATCTTTTTCTCGGTATTTCAGATGATTCATGTTAAACCTATAATAGGTTTCATTGAACAACAAAAAATCATAATTACTGTACATAGGTCAGACCTTTGCAATGTAGGTATCAATGGAGGGTGCATTTTTACCATGCAAACCCAATCTTGTTGCAATCTCTATGATTTGCTCCTATAAAAAAATAAACTATTAACATAAATTGCTAAAAGTCATTAAAAATCAAATTAATATGAAATATTTTTAAACACAAAAAGCTCCCTAGCAGCGAGACACTAAATTTTCAAAAGAGCCACAAGAGCCATCTGCATCCTCGTGCCACAAAAACACTGGGTAGTGGGTCTGGCAGCCTGGCAGTATACCCAACAGAGATTCTAAAGGGTAAGGTGGGTGATGGCATAAATGTCATCGAAACTAACACTCTTACACGGTTAAAAATATATACAATGCGTCGTTATTCCCAGCTCTATAACTTGATATGTACCTTTTCATGCAAGATATATAGCATCTTTTCTTAGGTAAATACGATGAATGGAGATAACAAATAAATGGCAGCCATAGGCATAGTGGGCCTGGCCTAAATTTCACTTCAAAAATTACAAGATATAGCCGATACACCTACCACCACATCTGATGCGTAGTCTTGTTCCAATTCCATCATCGATACGCTTATAAGAAACAAGTAGTATTTTCTGGCGATTGTTTACGATTTATCTGGATTCAAGACTGCTTCAAGAACCTTTTCCCGCCAAACTTATCTGAGTTCTTGTCCCAGTTCGAGACCAGACCATACTTGATTGCAGTAAAATACCGGATCGAAGAAAAATAACGGATGGAGAAAAAGCCGGACGAAAGTAAACTACCGGATGGAATTAACTTTTTTAGAAGTTCCTTCAATCAGTTTTAAACGCTGAATAGATATAAATAAAAAGGTTTTTCAATCATACTTTTCGCCAATTATCTAAAAAAGATCAAATCGGAATTACCTGCAACTACAACAATCAGTTCGGCTTCATTATAACAAAAAAGTGGTAGAAATTCAGGGCTCCGGAAAGAGCAAAGGCCGAGGGGGGGGGCAGACTTCAGTAACAAGCCTTTTGAAGGGTAATTCCAAGCTTTTACCAATTCTTTTAAAGCTGTTGTTATATCTCGATCTTCTGTGGGCATCTCGAAAATGGACAGGATGCATTCCATGCAGCAAGTCTAGAAGAACTTTGGAGTAAATTTAAGTTTTTTTTGGGCGTGGCTTTAGCGTCAGATGAGCAACTTTCGGCGTTTGACAGACGGTTATAGCCTAATCTACGTGAAGCAGTTAGAATAACTTTCTTGCAAAGAATACAGCTGGTAGCAAAGTTCCTTTCATAAACATATTTTTATTTAGACTCTGTAATATCAAATAAGAAGTATGTAAATTTCTAATCGAAATTCATAATAACAATCATTAAATATTTCACTAAAACCTCTCCTCTTCATAATTATCAAACCGGACAATCCACGAACATAAACTTCCCACTACCATTGGTCTTAATCGAATTCAAAAAGAAGTCAATAATATTTCAAGGCTGAAAAATTTGGAACCATATCCACATTTTTTATCAATATTTTTAGCATCTTATTATTTTATTTGCTCTCTCCATATATATACTATTTTACACAGTTAATTTGACAACATTAGTCATCCAGCTTAGATTAAAATTACTATTTAGTAAAATAATTAAGTACAAAGTAAAGTTGGTTTTTTTTAGGAAAAAATTAAAATTTTAATTTTTATTGACAGGGGCATTTGGCTAGATAACTAAAAAGAAGTTTACTTTTATTGTTATCATATCAATTTTTTATATATATATCCTGTTATTCAATTCTCTTACAATAGCAAAAGCATCTTTAAATCAAGTTCCCGCATCGCTACGGTAATATCCGGTAACGGCAGGATATCCGGCACACCATTGAGAGTTCAATGCGGCACACTGAGGCAACAACACGACATCGCAACAACACAACTTTGTTTTCAAAATGGAGACCAAGGAAATGATCATCTCTGGCGAAATAGTTTTCACAAATGATCCACCCAAAGGTCGCTTACCAAAACCTTCTCGTCTGGTTGTGAAGTTAGAGGACTGCAGACTTGCAGATGCGTCATCAATCGTAATATGTAGCGTGACTATTGATGCCCACACAGACTACGAAGAAGGGAAGCCTCTGGGATTTAAAATGACTGTGCCCAACTTTGTCATTGGAATGGAGTATGAGGTGCGCAGACTACCTGGGAAGGGCTTTTAGAACTGGATTTAAGAATCGCTTAGAATCCTAAGCATAAAGCATGCCCCTTCATGCCCCTTGGAGTAGGCTAGCTATATTTGATTGTCGAACATCTAAGATCATATTTTAACATCATAAAGGCCAGGCCGTAGCTCCCGAGAGGGGCAAGGGACACAAGACTATAGCTCCCCCAATAATTTCCAAAGGAAAATTATAGGCAACCTATGTGAGTGAGCTTAAAATATTTTTTTAATTGCCACAATGGACCCACTAAAACCAGGGCCAGATTAACCCAGAGGCCAACTAGGCCATGGACTAATTTTTTGATCCATAACAAAATTTTGATCAAAAGTAAATTTTTTGATCCATGATTCATAAGACAACATCACTGGAATAGCATGTAAAAGGGGCATTTTTGGGGCCGGTAATGAGACTTTGTGATGTGTACAGAATATGTATTCATATAATTTGCAATGTTCGCAAACATTTACATGACAAGCTTTGGACTTGTTTCTCTTGACGACAGAGCCAGACATGAGAAAAAAGGACACCTTAAAACACCTGGAAATTTTGGAAACCAGTTAAATTTTTTGCATATTTTATGTGATATGGCCATTTGAAGTTTGCTAAAGGAAAACTGTTAATTTGGTTTGGCTCAAAGTTAAAACTGATGCAAATCTCTTATTTTCATTACTTCCACAACTGCCATGAAACAGAATATGTATATGGTCTTATGTAACCAAAAAGGCACTCAACATTGTCAAAAGCAATAACTTTGCCCTAGCAACAGAAAGAGCTAACAACAAGCAAATTTTGAAGCTTTTTATAATGCTGTTTGATGCAGTCATTCTATCAGAATCTTGTTTTTGAAAGATTTCTGAATTTGTTTTTGATGATTTCATCACATTGCCTTGTGATGAAATGTGGGGCTCCAGACCCCCTTTTGTCCCTCCCACTTTTCCCGGGCCAAAGCCGTCACTGGGTTTGGGTAAGATAAGCACCTGCCTGTGAGTGGCTTACACTGAAATTTTGGTAAAACTGCATGGCAGTGTGGAAAAAGCTTTTTCTATGATTGTTTGTCCATCATCATTAATGTATTATCCCCAGTGTATGAATAATAATTGGTCTGATAATTATGAGAGGGGTTGCGTCAGCATATTTTTTGTAGGTTTTTTCTCATATGCACCTTTGCATAACCTGGTATATCCTTTGTGTACCTTTAGCATCTCTATCATAAAATGCACCCTGCTGGTCAGAAATGGGGAAATGTTAGAAATGGGGAAGGGTTGAAACTGTTGGCCATATGACCAAAATATATTTCTCTAACATGCATTTTAAGCATGGCATCTCAATATATTTGTGATAAATTGCATTATTTGAAAGAAGCCTTTTTTAAGTTTTATAATACTGTTGATATTTTTGTTGAGCTATTTTTGGCATTTTTCTTAGCAGTGTTAAAATTATCAACAGAATTTTAAGAATAATATGAGTTACCTAATTTTTACCTGTATCGTATTGTTTTAAGATGGCTGCAGTTTTAAATGTTGGCTGGATTCCTGACATTGTAAAAGAAGAATGGATTCGCAAGGGAGACTATCTAAATGATACACATCATCACCTGATGATTGCAGATTCAAGTCAGTCTGAAGTCAAACACAATGTCAAAGTTATTCATTACACATAGGCTTTTTCTTTACTTTTATATACACACCTTTAATTGAAGTGACATTATGACTATATTACATTGTACATTTTACACTGTATTTAATATTGCGCTGCTTTAACATGTATTAATTATTAAGAATTTATTTTGATTTTTAAATTGTAATTTATAACAAATTATTCATATCTTTAGAACCTGACTTCTTTTAAACTAAAATCAATCAATCATTTTCATGAAAGACTATTTTGTACCTAAAACAAAATGTCACAACCTTTGACTCAGATTTAACAGACCAGATTATAAGTTTTTAGGGGCCTACAATCTGGAATTTACTCCTAGAATCAAAAATAAAGACAGCACAAAGTACCGCACAATTCCAAAATTTGGTTAAAATTTGGTTCCTCAGAAAATAAGGGCCTGTTATTTTTGCAATAAGTAATCTGTCTTATCTTATGCAATCCTTGAAATTGCTTTTTATGTTAGTCTTAATTAACATATGTTCACTAATTGTAAAAACTGACATTAAATAAACCATATAATTAAAATTATAAAGAGAATATTCAAAGTCGTTGTTTAAGGTTGGGATAAATGGAGGTATTGAAAAACGAGCCAACCTTAAAATTAAAAGAAAAATTTTAAATTTTTATTTACACTAACAGATTGAAAATTAGTTCAAGACTCAGAAGTCAATAGTGATTAAACAGAGGAGAAGGTCCCTTCTATTTTCAATGTCAAAGTATGCCTTCATTTCATTTAATTGAAAAATCTTCACTTGGCAACCTGACACTTAAAGCCCCCTATGAGAAACTTTTCTAGCCCCCCCTCGGGGTGTGTGTATTATTGGAAAGAAACAGTATGTACAAAAATTTCACTATTAAGAAGTATTTCATTTTATCGCATATATCTTATTTATATCTCTGTTGCTGAAGTTGCGTTAACTTATAGTTTGAAATTTTGAAGTATAATTATCCAAATATTGATGAAATGAAAAAAGTAAAAGTAGAGAAAGGGTTGAAGCTGTGCAGCACCAAGTGATAAACAGTAGCAACAGCAACAACAAACATACAAATAGGTTTCGTAGTGATCAAAGATGGAGTCAAAGGAAATGATCGTTTATGGTAAAATATTTTTCACCAATGATCCACCGAAAGGCAGTTTACCAAAGCCTTCTCAATTGGTTGTAAAGCTAGAGGACTGCAGACGTGCGGATGCTGCAGCCATCACAATTTCTCAAGTGACAATAGACGCCCACACCAACTACGAGGAAGGGAAGCCTCTGGCATTTCGAATTACTGTGCCAAACTTTATCATTGGCATGGACTATGGGGTGCGTAGTCTGCTTGTTCTAGGCCATAAGAACACATTTTATAATAATATTGAGGCTTAATTGAGGCTGGTGAAATTTAAGAATTAATTTAGTTAGATATCCAGGCTTGAATTTCATTGACAATTTGACTTTGGGTACATCATAGTGGAAGCTAGGGGCAGAGCCATTAGAGGACTTGGAGGGACAGGTTCCCTTTATCTCTGCTGGATTGATTAGGTAATTTTTTCTTAATCTCAGAAGTGTCCATATTGATGTAGTTTCTTTATAATAAAAAAGTCTGAACAATTTTTTTCTTTTGTTTTTTCAAGATGTCTGCTGTTTTGAATGTTGGCTGGATTCCTGATGCTGCAAAGAAAGAATGGATTCGCAGGGGAGATTATTTAAATGATACAACCCATACATTGATGGTAACAGATTCAAATCAAGCTGAGGCAGAACAAAATATTGAAGTTATTCATTACACATAGGTTAAGTTTTTGTTAACTTTTGAATTCATGACATTGCAACTCTATTACATACACACAACATATTTCATTCATTCAATGCTGTGAGGGTTATTTTCTTATAAGTATTAGATTGTATTTTTGTTCTCGCAACATAAGACAAATTACAATATCAGTGGCTCATAGTTTTCAAGAAATCTATCTTTGATATAGTTGTTCTATTTTGTTTTGTCTACATAAAGATAAAAACATTCTGGTAAACAATTTAACCTGAGTGTTTTTGATTGAGCTAAATAATAAAAGTACTTTAGTTTAAATGTTTGATGAGACATTTTGCAATAGTAAATGTCTAAAAACTACATAACCCTGTCATATATATCTAATTGGTATTTTTAAATTTATCACACTTTTTATACTGCACTAGTTTGACAGACAGCAGCTTGTTTCTGTGTTTCTTCTTTCTTTTTTGGAGGGGGGGGGGGGTAGCCTGTTAAGGCATCTATCTATCATTTTCCCAGTAATAAGATTTCAATTTGTAGTGTGTTCAAGAAATAGAATTTGAATTGAAAACTGGGATTTCAGTTAGCCACTTTCTTTTGGCTAGCTGGTAGTTATCTGATGAAAAAAGAATGTCACCCTGATAGCTATCCCATTGAAGATGAAATATCTCCCTAGAGATTTTCCCATAAAAATGCCAACCCAAAGCTAAAGAGTTCAAATCAGTAGATAGTAAATTTGTTCTCAAATGAATAAATGTTACTTCCAAATAGGCAGTTTGCAGAACAAGATAAAACTTCAACAGCATCTGCAGATATATTGCTGCTATAATATCCCAACCTCTGGCATTGATATTCAGCTCTATGTTATCCTTAACAGCATTTCTAGATTTTTCTAAATTAGTAAAGGTCACCTTATATTGAAATTTGGCTCAAAATAAGGCACAAAAAAGCTACAAGCCTGCCTCAGACTTTGCAAGGCTGTTGGAGATAAAAGTTCATAATCACTTTCTTCAATATTTTGCCTCCTGTAGCATTATAACAATTAGTCAGCATTTCACAATCCCTGCTCTACAATTACATCATTTGTTTGAAGCAGTGATTCTTGATGCAACATAACATTTTCTTTATCTGAGATAGCATTTGACAGGCTTGATTACAATATTATGTTAAGGAAAATCCTTGAATGGTATTGATTCAGTTTGCTTATTTTAGCTGTGGTATACCTAAAGTATCCTGCTAAGGCCCTACCCTATGTGTAATACATCTTAATGATTTCATAGAAAGTTTAGAATTTTCAAAAGCTGCAATATATGCAGGCAGCTGGGACCCTTGGGGATTTTTTCAATTGGGGACCTCCTGGTCATATTTTTTAGAAAAAATAAACAAAAACAAAAAATATTGATTTAATATGAAAAACAATCGAAAAATTGTTGATTGGAAATTGAATTTAAAAATTGAAAAAAAAACAATAAATTTAAAATTCCCATCGGCATATTATGTTCTAGACGTATCCATTCGATCACAACAACGTTTGACTCACCTCTCTTTGCAGCAAAGCTCGCTTGTATTTATGATACTGTTTCAGAATCATAAGATAGTTAAAAGTTCAGAAATCATAAGATAGTTTATGGATCGTTGTTTGTCTACGTCAATGTTCTGGAATCAGGGACTGCGGGCCAGGACCAACATTCTCTCTTGCCTTCAATGTTCTCATCACTCGGTCCCAGAGCCGTAGAAATTTCCGACTTTTTACAATTATTATTTAGTCTGGAACTGAATAGTTGGAAATATTTAAGATGTGACACCCCACAACTTTACGCCCTTATCGGAAGTAAAGTCTTGGAGTTTAAATACCCGAGGAGTCTATGCACATTTGCTACAGCCTTTCATTGGTTGCAAGGACACAATACTGAGCCACCAACATGTGGCGTTGTAAAGCACAATATGGTTTTTATTTCATAAAGATTTTGCTTTCGGATTTATCTGTTACCAGGTGAATCAGATATTACTTATCGAGTCGCAAGGCAAGCAGGTAGTAAACATTGCCTCCATATTTGAAAGAGAGAAAAGTTGCAATTGGAATAGTTGCAATGAGCAGCAGCACTTTATGAAATGAAGACAGCATTACATAACACTTAAAAACACAAAATAAAACCTAAGAGGATATGTCTTATTACCATCAGTTCGATCTATTAATATTTTAACTGAATGAATTATTTTACACCAAAGGGATTGTTGCTTCAAGTATTGCTGGTCCGCGACCTGCTGCAGGGGTTACTTGTCTAACCCATGCTGGCTTGCTTGTACCCTTGTAGCCAACCATTGCAAATGATCCTCTGTACTGCATTTGGAATGACCCTGCAACACCCCCAAGGCGTTCTAATGAACTGTAGACATAGTATTGATTGGATCTAGCAGTTGCTTCGTCTTGTATGCCAACCAAAACAATTTTTCTACAAATCATAAGCAAAAGATGCATCATTTTGCTATATAGTCCGTGAAAATGAGACATTGGCCAGGCAGTAAATGGAAATACTTAAATCCTACCCAGATACAGTGTCACCTGACAATAAACTATTACAATAAGCTGTACTTTTTATACCAGCCACCATTCATTTTCTTGAGAAAATTACCACGGCTCGATCAGAAACCTGAATTTGAAACTGCAGCAGTGTTTATGGGTTTGCTTTTAGTGATTCTTTGTAATTCGTCATAAATACTAACAATGACTACAATATAATTCCATACTAATATGTTAACATATGTAATCTTTGAAACAAGCACAATGATTGCAGTAAAAAAGTAGAAGCACTGTTAGCTTTGTAACTTTGCTTTTCTTAGTAACTGTACATAGAAAATGTAGCACAAATGAACAATGAGAAACGCAAGTGTAGACCAAGCCACTTCTCTGGTCTACATTATTCAGAAATGTTGCTATTTACAATGTATGAAGCACACTTTACCCATTAGATAAATTGTCAACCAAGTTCTTTAGATCAACTCTTGCATTCCAGTTCCCATGAGTGTCAAATGACACAGACTTTTCAACCGCACCTATTGAAATGAAGGGTTACATTTTCTCTTAGATTTTTATAAAAAACAAGTCCTCAGCTCAGAAAATGATGAGGAGCAATTATATAGAAATGGTTTTCAACTTGGGATTGTATCGTATTGATGCATATGAAAACGATAAAGGTTAGGGATCGTTTGCCAAAGAGTATAGGTTTACGTTTAAAAAGAACTATCAAGCTGGTATTGTAATAGCTAGGTAAGGTAGGTAGCCGGATTGTTTGACATACCATAGAAGGAGAACAAAAAGCACTGACTCAATTTTAGCGTTCTGCATAAAACCTTTCACCGAATTGGTTTAAATACTTCAAAAATTCTTTGAATCTTGCATGAAAAATAAATTAAGTTAATTTGATTTCTTCTGCTCAAAATGATAAAGTGCAAACTACCACTTGTGTCTAGCCTTACCAGTATTCCCATTGACCACCACAAGATTGTAACCCCTTCTCTTCTGTGAGTAGTCAACCCCATCTACTTTGATGGTCACTATTCCACAAGTGCCAGGTGCTACAGATGGATCGTTACAACCTTCAGACTTGATCTCCACTTGAATGGCTCCTGTGATTCACAATTTGCATTTTAGGCATTTGTCATTACTTTGCTTCATCGCTATCGATATAATCAGTATAACAATAAGAAATAACTGTTTACAGATCAATTTTGTAGTGCATTAGGCCGTATAAACAAAGCTGCATATTTAATCATATTCTATTTTAAAAACAACTGTATTACATGTAAATTGATAATGGTCTGATCCGAACATGCAGTTTGCAGTAAATTCTAATAGTTTAATAGTCTAATAATTTAATAGTCTAATAGTTTAATAGAAACCTATGATTATGCATTAATGACGTCATCGCCGATCACTTACGAGTAACACAACTGGTCTGAATAACAGATCCTTTCTTGTCAGTTCCTTTTCCTTGGGGACAGGGGATGCAAGAGGTGCTATTTGATGATGGCTGATATGTTCCTTTCGGGCATGCGATGCAAGTCGCCAAACCATCAGCGGAGTAGGTCCCTGGTCGGCAGATTTCTGATGAAAAGAATATTGCAATGATTAAGCTCAATTAAAAAGTCTTAACATTCTATTCTGATAGCATGTTTTCTATCTTGAACCTGAGGATTGAATGCTCAATTATGTTTTTTTACTCGTAAACCGTTTTTTTAATTTCAAGTCATTTTGATAATCCTTTGGACTTTGTTTTGTTTATAATGTTTCAAGAATACGTGCCATTTTTCTTTGTTTCTGATCATCATTTCAAACATTCATAACCTAAGTATAAATTAAGGGCGTCATAATCATTTCAAAGTAGAAATGGCACTGTTAGGAGACAAAAATCTGAAAAAGGAAAGTTTCGATGTCTCTGATATGAAATGTGGATTGTAATATTGAAAAGCAAGATTATCTTAATTAGTAGAAATTTACTCACAGAAGCCTATCATTTCATAGTAAGGTTTTGGCTTTTCGGAATAAATCTTCGGAAATATCTACCAAATAATTTGAAAAACCGAAGAGGATTACCTTTGCATTGAGTGTAATTTGAAGATTTGTACCCATGGGTAGAGAAACCCTGTTTACACTGCTTACACGTTAACTGTCCTTCATTGTCTTGGTAAGTTCCAACAGGGCACACTGTACAGGTCCGTGAGTCGGCATTAAACGTTGTTCCAGCTGGGCATTTAACTGTGGAAAAATAATTTTATAGCGTTACTCGGGGTACTTTTCCCTCCATTTCGAAGATTAAAACCTTTACATCGTCTATATAATAGCAAATAGGAAACTACGTCGTAATAGCAAAAAAAAGAGGGCCAAAAAGGGAAAAGCGACATCTTGCTTGGATTTGTGACAAAATCATCCTATCTTTTATTGATTTTGGGTACTTAGGTGCTTCGTAACGAAGAAGGTCTTGGCTCGTACCATCAAACGGATTTAACAATTCATAACGTTCTGTATAATAAGAAAAGGGGAAAGTTTTCCTCCTTACAGAAACTTGTTCTTGATAGGAAATTCCACGTTTTGATAGATAATATGAGTGTAAGGAAAGCAAATTGGAAATGTAAATTACAGTAAGACCATATACATTTAAAAAGCATTTTAGTGAGCCCTAAAAACTTTCTTGTTACGAAAACAAAGTGCAAGTGATTTCTTTCTTTTAAACTCCACAAAACCCGAAGGGTATGATTACTACATAAAAGCTGGATGCTAAGGATCTTCCTTTACTTGTCACTTGGCCGTTCTTTTGCCAATGCTTACAATGAAAAGCGCCAGTAGAAAGCTCTCAGAACCATTATGTGGTCGATAAATTTATTCTTGGAAATTTAACCCAGAAATACTACCAGCAGTTAGAATGCAGGTCTGCTTTTTTACCCACAATTCTAATCTGCATTACAGGTTTGGTCGATTTAATCATTGACAATTGGTTGTTTGTGAATGATAAAATTGACGCAAAAGTAATCACCGCATTTTGAACGCTCTTTCGCTGTTCCTGTTCCATTTACAACTGAGAAAGTGGATCCCGCTTCACAGGCAAGTTCTGGGGCTTTTTCTTCCATGATTATGTTGGCAACCGAAGTTTGCACTTTGGAAGCATAAACCCTTTTTACCTAAAACAAATTGGTTATTTTCATAATCTTTACTGAATCAGTGAAAGAGAGAAGCAAAAGCTTGTGAACTAGCAAAAGTAGTCAAGAAGAACCATGACGGTAAACAAATACAAGTCATAATTTATCTTTTCCTTCAACTAAACCAGCATTCTCATTAATACATCTTACAATTGTAAAATATATCTGTAGTAGAATCTCCAAGAAATCTATTACGGTATTCTTGCAGGGTCTATCACGTCAATGCGAAGTTAATAAGATCAAGATATTTATTGGATCAACGGGAATCTTTAAAAAACATTTATATTATGTACAAAATAGTATTGAAATACAACAATATAATACTAGACAAGATGCAATGAAATACTAAAAGGTCAGGCTGCACATTCATTGTGAATCAATGAATATTTTTTGCAGAAAGCTTGACATAATCGATATGTTTCTTTATAGGCAATATGAATTGTCATCAATTACAAAACTCTGCCGAAAAAAATAGCAAAACTGCCGCCTTAAACATTTTAAGGATAAGCAAAGTCTTTTAACAAAGGTTTTGCATTACAAATTGATATCGTTGACATAGATTTGTAATTTGAGTAAACCTCTTTGCCAAGGGATCCCATAGTTGCAATGATTTGTGTCATTTTTAACATCTCTGTGTTCTGGTCGGTGCTCGGGGCAGCATCCTTGACGTAAAAGTCAAATGTGATGTGTACTTGGTTTGAAATGGCACCAGTGCTTCGCTTCCTGACTGAGGAGCATGAAACCTCCACATTCTCTAGGGAGCAGTGCTGTGCTTGTCGAGTGCAATAAAGGCTAGCTATGACGGGATCACTCATGAGTGCAGAAACAACTTCACTTTTCAGTTTTGTGATATCCACCTGCGAGCAAGAGCCTCCTACTAGCTTGAAAGGCTTTTTCGCTTCTGATGGGGGCTCCCCTTCTGTAAAAACAATCAATACTATGCTGTTACCACATTTAAGGTGCAAAGCAAGTAACTATTAGGCTGTTCTCACAGGTTATACAAAGACAACCAGCAAGGACCAAGTAACCAATAACGGATTGAAAGGGCTAAAGCGTTTTGGGGGGGGGCTAAACATGCTAAAATCCAATAATAAGGCAATTTTTTGTATTGTTTAAGTACATTTTGGAAGTTATTGGGATTTTGGAAGTTATTTAGCCCACTCAGCCCCCCTGCTTTTTCAGTCTCTGATAACCCGTCATACTAATCATTAATATTACAACGTTTGTAGCCAAAATGTGTTCACTCATAATACAGAGTGTGAATATGTCAACATTTTGGCTCGGTTAAACTGGTTGCTAAACTAGAGCAGTCACAAAAACATACTTGAACAATCTGGCCAAGGACTCTTTCCGCTTGGAATCGGCACGAACATCTGAGGATTTGTCACATCTAACTGATTTTGTCCCTTCCATGCACCATCAGCGGTACATATATAAAAATCATACTGGGTGGGTATTCCCTCGCCTTGTAAGAACCAGAAGTTGGACTTGCATGCTATGCTGCAAACGAACACTTCTTTCACGCCCATCTTTTTTATATTGCAGGTCGAAGCACCGTGCTTTGGAGGTTCATACACCGGACATTTCATTCCTGTTTAAGATTCAGAGAAGTCAGAATCAATAACAGTCAGGTGAAAAACTAATTACGATAAATCCCAATTTCAAATAACATTTGCAATAGTAATCTTGTAGGTATTGCACCCCTTGTTAGATTTTCGGAAAAAATACTCGTGAAAATGTATCAAATTATTAGTATATCAATTTCTTTTCATTTGATCTTCATCTTTATTTTTTAAGGCATTACATTGCTAGATCACGATATTAGCAATTTGATGTATGACATGACTCAAATCTAAAATTTGAAATCAATTAAAGAAGTTAATGAACTTGTTGTAAAAGAAGCCAAACGAAACTACCTATTTAAATATCTGCAGTAGTGCTTAAAAGAAGAACGGAAAAGCTGTTTAGTTTAGAAAATTATCTCAAGTAAATAGAAAAGCTAACAGCTTAGTACTTACTTGACACTTGGACATTGAATTCACAAGTAGCTTCGTTGAGTGCTCTATCGTGTGCTATGTATTTAATGAGGAATGTTCCTTCCCCGAATTTCTGGCCGTTTTGGTGGCTTGGAATGATTGAGATCGCATTGGCAGGGTCCACGTTGTCAGAGAATACCGGTCGGCTCCATATAACTGTGTGTGGAATCCTCTCAGTTGATACAATAAGATCCTTAGGACAAAACTCAACTTTTGGAGGCTCAGTATCTGAAAAAATGTCATTCTAGTAAAACTTTAACGTGTATAAAAATTTGTTCAAGTCTCTAAGATACTAGATTCATATTTTAATCTATTGGTGAAGATAAGACTTGTCACTAATTTTATCCGTCACTGTTTCTGATTGTGTTTACACAATAAAGGCAATCTGGCTCAAAGTCAATTCCAATTAACATTAGTCCCCTTTCACTTATCGCAGGCCTCACATAGGTTGCAACAATTTCTGTGTAATTAGAAAAGCATATGCTAAACAAATAAATATTTGTACCGCAAAAATCTTGCTTAGGTGAGCCAGCCCGCTAAGTTAGGCTGGCCCACTTCATAAGGAAATATTCTGACATATAAGTTTGCACTGACATGTAATCAAAATAAGCAGTACCTTTGGCTTGGATCTTAACTGTGCATTCCCTTGTATTTCCAGCAGCATCAGCGGCTGTATATTTAACTGTCACTGGTGTACCAACTGTAACCTTGAGCGGTGACTTGGTATCGATAGTAACAGTCACGTGACCACTGTTGTCGCTTGCGACTGCATCTGGGAGGTCGATTTCAGCGTAATTTTCGTTCGGCTTGTTTGGGTGTGCTGGTATTACTGGACACGTGATCTGCGGTTTTATAGAATCTGAAAGAAGTGGGAAGAAATTTTGCTTCGTTTATATCAAACAGAGCAGATCTCTAGACAACCATCTTTTCGCTTATTCTTGATAAACATGCTCCCAACCTGACCAGACGAGTTTCAGACAAGTATACACCTTGGCTGAACGGTGAATTTTTCCAACTTGCTAGGACGAGGGATAAATTGAAAATCCAGGCTGTAAAAAGTGAATCCACCCTTTTGATGGGTTGTTATAAGAGAATATTTCTCTAAGAAAATTTCTGCATGTCATGGGGACCTTAAAAGATCCTGGAAGATTATTAACCAAGTCACAAGCAAAAGCAGCAAGACCACTTTTATCACATCCCTTAATGTTGAAGGTGAGTCGACTAAAGACAATAAAACGATTCCATAATCAATAGATGAGTTTTTCTGTACCATTGGTAATAAACTGAGTGACAAAATCCCAGAAAACCAAACCCACTTTTATCCAATGAATATGAAATCGGTAGCGCTATGGAAAATTTCTCTTTCAAAGCTGTTTCAGAGAAAGATGGAACTAAAGTTATGATGAAAATGAAGACATCGCATGGCTCTGGTTGTGATGATATCGCAAGCTTTTTTTATAAAGATTGCTTTGCCTCTAATCTCTGGTTCATTATGCGATCTTTTTGATATGTCTTTATTCTCTGGAAAATTTCCTACAAATTGGAAAATAGCACGTGTTGCCCAAATTTTCAAGAGCGGAGCGAGAGTTCAAATTATAGAACGATCTCTGTGTTGCCTGTTTTGTCTCGTGCATTCGAAAAAGTAGCATATAATCAACTGTATTACTACTTATATAGTAATAGGCTCATATTCAAGCATCAGTCTGGTTTTCGGTCTTTACACTCCTTATGGCTGGAACAAATGACTGGTATTTGAATATAGATAGGGGCAAGTACACTGGTTTGATTTTCATTGACCTTAAAAAGGCATTTGATACAATAAATCATGATATCCTACTAAAGAGGCTAGAAAAATACGGAATAAGTGGACTAGAGCTTGACTGGTTGAATTCCCTACTTACAGGAAAGAAAACAGTTCTGCAAGGTAAATTCCACCTCCTCCAGGATAAACGACATAAGTTGTGGTGTCCCCCAGGGGTCCTGTCTTGGCCCACTTCTGTTCCTTATTAACATAAATGATCTACCATTCTGCCTAAACAAAGGGAAGGTCACCATGTACGCTGAGGATACTGCTATTTCACACTCCTCGAGATGCCTTTCTAAATTGCAAGATGATCTAAACCAGGATCTTGTGAATTTACAGAACTGGCTACATGGAAATAAATTGTCTCTAAACTTTGTAAAAACGCAGTCTTTGATTATTGGATCCAGACCAAATATTCAACAGATCGAAAAGCAGACTGACGCTAAGCCTAGTTTCGAAATAGGTGAATAAAAGATCAATATGATAACCGATACTAAGTATCTGGGAGTTCAAAATGATGACAAACTCTAATGGGATCACCATATTGAACAAGTCAAGGCACTACGAGCCCTCGGTCTTATTAATCATGCCAAGAAATTTCTTCCATCAGGGGTTTGGCAGAAAATGTATAGAGGAATTTTTGAGACACATTTCAGTTATTGCTGCTCGGTTTGGGGTTGTTGTAGTGAAACCAAACTCAATTCTCTCTAAAAAACCCAGAATAGAGCTGCAAAAAAAACTACAAATAGTCCTTATGAGGCTCCTGCTGCTCCTCTGCTCCAAATCTTGGCTGGCCCTCAATCAGAGATCTTATCAAAAAAGAAACAGCAACGCTGATCTATAAGGCATTGAACTCTCTTGCTCCTCAATATTTAGGGGAACTTTTCAGCAAATGTTCAGAGGGCAGTGTTCGCAATCTTCGCTCACAGAGAAAAACTTGCAGATACCTTCTTTAAGAACATGCACAGGCCAAAAGCATTTTCTTATCGCGGAGCAAAATTATGGAATGATCTGAATAAGGAAACTAAATTGGCACCGTCCCTTGCTACCTTTAAAAAACCCATATGAGAGGTACATTTTATTTCTAAATGTAGTTCTGTTATGCTCTTTTGATTTTAACTTATTGTACATTGTAATTCTCTTTAATTTAGGCTTTTCTGTTTTTGCACAGGTCGATTTTTAAAACAGTTATTTTTTCATTATTGAAATCTATAAACCTGTATGAATATTTAAAAATAAAATGAAATGAAAATCTCTCATGCTCTCCCAATACCTCCCTCCCCCCCTTGAGAATGTATCTTTTACTCTCCTTTTAAAAAAGATTCCGTACCATATCTTTATCTGTAAAACCAGCATGACGATGATAAGTGGTGTCCTTGTAAGTAGCTAGCTTACCTTTACATGCTCCAATTGAATTGCTCCACTGACCAGTTGTAAGGCAGGTTGCGTATGCAGGTCCTTCTAAGGGATAGTTTCTGTTACATGAAACAGAGCATGTTGCTCCACAGTAACTGCTTGCTCCATCACATGCTGGCTCTTGCAATGTCCCATGGGCCGGAACAACAATTGCTGGACAAGTTGTGGCTTGGGAGTAAAAGAAAGAGGAATTTTGCAAGTTATGTTTGGAAGCTTGAATGTTGCTGAGAAACACCCATCTTGACATTAAAAAGGATGCAAGCAACTAATAGGATTATGAGAAATCTATGTACTTTCTAATCATATACAAGTAACTGACAGTCTTTCGTTTGTTGTCAAATCTTCATAGTGTTCTGTCTTAGAGCATTTCTAACTTTATGACAAAACTACTAATATACGTCCAAATATGCACAAAAACTATGCCATTTGCCCTTACATCCTTTTAAAATCTCCTTCGATTCCTTTGTCGCTACAGGCCGACTGTTCCTTCTTGCGCGCAACGAACGAGCAAGCCGCACACGCATACACGGTCATTTGCAACGATCGAAACGTGTCACATGATATCATACAGCTGTTGTTGCCTGTTAGAGCGCGTAGTTGATACTTGTTTGTTCTTACTAATTATATGTATTTATATGCATGCATACACATTTGGAAGTATATATAGACGGTTTTGATCGCTATTTTTGCATATTAAAATTAACTTATGGATAAACATACGTTTTTTCCGAGTCTCCTTGTTTTCGTTTGGGCATGATGTAGGACCTATTCCAATGCAGTCATTGTGTGCACCTTTGAACAACGTAGTGCCTTTGTGTTTTCTGACTCTTTGCTCATTCGGACATGTCCCACTGTTTGCGACCAATACCCAATTGGACCAATCTTCAAGAGTGCAGTGTAGGTATGGACACATGCCTACAGGTGAAAAAGTAATTTTAGAACATGTTTGCTGGTAACCTCAAACTTTCCTGCTTTTTCCACCGTACAGTCACAAAAGATCTTTCAGCTATATTTCTTGACATTTTAAAGGCATGTTCGAAACAGACTATGTGCATTAGAAGTTTTGTTAAACGTCTTAGCACCAAAAGCATTTGAACATTATTTCACAAGGAACAATAACAAAATAAATACCGCAAAAATCTCAGTCATTCTAAAAGTAATTTCTGTCAAACAGGAACTGGGCGTAAAACCTTCTTGTTCCAGGGAGCAAAGATTTTCAATAACCTACCCAATAACTTGCAAACTGAAGCATCAATTTTGAGATTCAAAGCATCCAGAAAATACGCAAACTTAGATATTTAATCATTTTCTCGATTGTAATTGTTAACCCTGTAAATACTTTAGCTTTGATTTATGTAAATTTTTAACTTTTACGTTTGTAAACTCTACTTTGTAACATTCAGGTCGTTGGTTGATAACAGTAATTAACTTACCAAACAAATTAACCTGCATAAATATGAAATAATATTGTTATTTTATTATGAAAGTTAAAGTGAGTTTTGATTTGAAGCTTCAGAAAATTGATATTCTATCTTAGAGTACGGAAAGATTCAGACACTGATTTATCGAGAAATGATCTACTTACAGAACGTTCTGCTATTAGTTCTTCTTGATTCACACGAAGACTGGATTCCGTAGCAATTGGTCTGTTGCTCGATGTACTGGTACGTAGGTGTAAAGTCTCTGTAGCTTGTTTGAGTGCCACACTGACCATCAGGAACATTTCCTGCCCAGGCACTCCAGTTTGAAGGTTCACATCTTGCTGCTTTTCTGCAATTGCCTGAGTATAAATGATTTCAAAATGTTGATTATTCATTTGCATATGTCACTTTGCTTTCAGACCAAACTTCTCCAGTTATCTGCTGTCTAATATCTTATCGTGGATTTATCTCGAAAGCATAGACTTTTTAGCTGGTTGCAGGCTTGATATAAAAATAAAATGCTCAATGACAGTAAGTAGTTTTCTACCAGGCTTTATCAAGCTACCGAGTCATGTAATAGATTTACAATTAATTTATAGTGAATATGAAGAATGGGGAATTCAAAAAGTATAATAATCATCATCATCATTCGCACTTATTTTGTTTTTGCTTGTTGCTTTGGTGTTTTTGTTGTTTACTTGTTGTTAAATCAACGGATAATAAAACTTACACCAAGTTCTTGTTTGTGAATCACTTTCACGAGGGCAGGTTGTCACCGTTCCACTACAACTTCCAACTCTTGCCACATAGGTGTATGTCTTCTGTGCATATCTGTACCTTCTTTGTGTGCCACATGATCCCTTTGATATGGAGCCCTGAAAAGGTCCCCAGCCTCCCCATCGACAATGATCTATTACTTTGCAGGAGCCTGACAATGAAATATATAGAACATAGATTGAGGGAGACATTTTAGGTTCTAAGAAAAAACAAGGAAGGCACAAGAGCTATCTAGGACTTGCAAAAATTGAAAATAATTTTATATTGACATAAATGGCAGCTATTGCTACATGCAAAATTATAAAAGCGTTTTTTCTAAATTATTAGTATAAAATGTTGCCCCATTACGAGAAAGAGAAAAAGATGAATCAATTTTGTGGCACTTTGACATCACATTGCTTCGTTTTCGTTCGACGTGCGTTGCTTACTAGCTTGCAAATTACTATGCTCTAGAAGAGCTCGATAGTAACTAATTTTCTTTGTTTCGAAATTTGATTCAGTCGTCGAATTGCAAGTGCTTATTGCTGATAATTATACAAGATATTTAAAGGCAAACAAGTTTTACCTAGAGAGGCTATTTTCAGTATTGAGACAAGGAATCAATCATCAGTTGACCAATGAAGAGGTTCTATCGCTAGCGGCATACATCTAATAAAATTTAACTTGGGTTTCACTTGAATTATGCAATCAACGCGTGGCTTATGAGCTCTTTCAGAACAGCCGAGATATGATATTGAGGTGCTACAGCCTGCATCCTTGAAAAGGTATCTAAAAATCTTTATTGGTTCAAAGCATCCAATCATAATTCTATGTTATTCGGAGAGATGGCATAATAGGCCTTTAGTGTCGACCGTGCTTTCTCAAGGCTTTCTCCGAAAAACTTAATTACTATGGGTATGGGAAGCTACTTATTGACTTGGTAACTAACACGACAGTAACTCAGCTACATATGCACTTTTTCTTGCACTTTTGATGATAACATTGCAGCAGCTTACTATTCATAAACATAGCCTCTTTACTGCCGCTTTCGCTCAAATTGTATGACTAAAATTTACATAAAGACGCAATTTTGAAACATGTAAGGCTATAATTCTACATAACTTTTCTATAAGAATTTTTGAATTAGATGAACCTCTCGCGATATAGAATTTGAGTTTGTATTTATTGTACTTGGAGTTTGCAGAGCAAAAACAAACGGAAATTTGCCAAGCTGTCTAGCTGTTTAAATAGGAATAACATTCAAATATATTCAGCTGCGCATCACCTTCTTTCTAAGTTCAGGAATATTAACGAATGTTCGTATGCAAGATCATTGTAGCTTTTTAACAACATATTGCAAATTTAATGATATTGATAAAGTCTATTGACTTTGGTAACAATTTTAAAAATATTTGATAGAGTTATAGCAGTATGCATAGCTGTTTGGTACCTTGAGTGAAAAACTTCTTGATATCGCATCCTGATTTTTTCGATCGAACAAGTTCGCAAAAATCCACATAGAAATCGCTCTGAATCACAAACATTCAGCAACACACTGACAAATTAATAAAAACGTAGCTTCGAAGGTTTACTACCGATAACAAGTACCTTATGGTATTACCCTATTTGAGGATGTGCTCTGACAGAATTATATCAATTTTCTTTATAGAAGATATCTCAATCTTAAAGCAGTTGCGCTACTTGTTCTATTAATTGGTTTGCTTGTAAAATCTTTTCTAAGGTGGGTTTTCAGCATGATGCAGGACATTCTGAGTTAGATATGGAATTGTTTATGGCCTTATTTCGAAAATCAAGTTGTTAATCGAAAATCAAATACGCGTGCCAAGCAAATTATTATCGATCAAGGCTTGGAGGATCTGTTTTCTTGTAATATATTATTTGCAGTATTTGAAATATTTTCCTGGAAATCTGGAAAAATGAAAAAGTGCAAGATGCCAAAGGCAATCTTCAAGAAATTATAAGGACCCTCTTTTACTGATTAGGTGAGAATTGGTTGTTATCCTTAAAGTTCTTAGAGCAATTTTAATATAAGGCATCAGGCTACCAATAAATGTTTAAAAATGAAAGAGCAATGGCATATAGTGCGAATTTTAAACCGTGTTAATATATGTTCTGCCCCTGATGATATAAGAAATATTGTTATCTAGGAATGCCTGGGTTGATACCAAAGAAATGCATATGAGAACGCGCCAAAGTTGTCTGTGAAGGGAAACATTTTTAGCATCATTAACGGAATGAGAAATATTGTAACATATCACGGCTACTGGGAACATTTTTTGAAAAGACGCTAAAAACCATCAGAAGCCAGGGAACTGTGAAATAATATGCAATGGGACAATTCAAAACTTACCAGAAAAGTAAAGCAAAAGAAATTGCATGGTGCAACCTCATTAATAAATAAAACTAGTGTGCAAACAAATTTATGTAACTCTTATGCAATTTATGCTAAAGGTGAGTTGAATGATGGATAATACGGTTAAAAAGATTATAGGAGTGCCTTTCTGTAGAAAATGTTTAGTACTTAGGCAAAACTGTATTATGGCTGTAGAGGTTTGTTTCTAGAAGTCGCTTTCCTGCATCGTTTTGTCATGTTCTTCGACACTTAAACAGCGGTTTTCTTCATGATTTCAAAACAACGATCATGTAATCAAAAACTTTCAAACAAGATATCGTGAACTGAACAATTGTCCAATCCACAGTTGAAAGCTGTCAAAAGATATCACAGAGCTTAAAAAGCCTGAGAATGTTTAACTTTGACATTCTAAAAAACTTTTTCCATATGAGTGTAGTATGACTTGATTGAAACGCCTTCATATAATGGCCTTTGCAAATAATTTCGCAACAATGCAATGCCATTTTATTTCATGGAAGGTTTGGGGATCTGAATATGTTACAATGCAAAACAATCTTTATGATGAAAGAGAAATTGTGAAAAATTTCCAAACATTTGGTCTAATGTTTCAAAACTTTTGATGGGCATTGCAAGTCACCTTAACATATCATCAAATTGCATTTCACTATATTGTACTCTGCAAAACTAACTACGTGCATATGATTCGTGAATTTAACGTATAAGTTTCTTACAGCCAAATCTCGCATTATCTCTAGTTGAACAGCTCGTGCTTCCTGGACATCCACTACTCCTTTTGTATGTGTTATAAACATGATGTGCCTTTTGAACCTGCCATCTGCAGGATCCTTGCGCAATTGACGGTGACCATGTTCCCCATTGGGTATAGCACGTTGTGTAAGTGCAGCTGCTGCTTCCGCCACCACAAGATAGAACTTGACTAACGTATATCGCGACGAGCAAAAAAAGCAAAAAATACCCTCTCATTTTGACATGAGTTTTTGTCCCCTTTGAGACATCAAAATGACAAACCTAGACCAATAATAATAGTTTTATCATGCTCAATATTTTTAGAATTTGCATAGCTGTCTTGTCGAATAACTCACTTAACTGACTCACCAATTCTATAAGCATTTCTCAAGTACCACTTGTTGTTTTTCGAATGACATTTGCTAAATGAAAGCATACTAGTGGTTGTTATTTGCGTTTCTGAACAAAACATTTCTTTGCGCATGTGATTATGGTAATGTTGTGAATAAGAGCTGATAAATCATGCACAGTGACTGTGAAACACAAAAAGCTGAGAACACCTTTTGTAAATAAAGATGCAATACAAGATCCAATATTTTGGGTTTTTTGATCATTTAGTACATTGTATTCCTGGAAATAGTTTTGAAGTGACAAAACTACAGCTTTCAGAAAAAAAAATACAAATATAAGGTATAGTAAATTATGATTAATTGTGTTCTGTATCCCGTTAATTACATTTTTAAAGAATATTGATGCTTTAGTGCAATACCTTCTGAAAAATGTCTCTTAAAAAAATTGCATACAAACACTCTCGACCTACAAGCACTTTTATCATTAGCTTTTATTATTCATTTCCTTTAAGAGGTTTAGAGATCTCTTTGAATTTCAAAACTGAGGTAGCCTTAGCACTCAGTTATTCGTGCATGTTGTATTTGGTTTATATAGCATAGAACTGAGAAGCTACAAAGATGTTTCAAAGATTTCAATTTAACATAAATTGATAAGGACGAATGGCGGCCAAAATACCAAGTGTAAATTGATATGTAGTTCTTGATATAATGCGTGAGTTCACTCAAATAGAAGTTGCATCTCGTTAATAAACTATCTAACAAGGTCGTCCAAGATTTATTAACTATAAACCCATATCCTATCGCCTCATTATCAACTATCATTTTATTATTCATAATCAGCACTAGCAGAGAAAGATAAGAGCGAATCAAGAACTTAAAGGACTATGACAAAGTATGGTCTAGGTCCGAAGTTTGAGAAACAGGGCACTTTGAATGTAGACTGTCGGCTAAATAATGGAAAAATGGAAAATTAATCTTATTTGAACAGATTCTCTAATATTGCCTTTATGATGTACGCATAACGCTTATTAAGTCAAAGTTTGAATTGCTGTGTAAATACATAAATATTTATCAAAGAGCGCCTAACTAGAAGTTCTTTAAGCTATGCGTACCGTAGAACTCATTATTTCCATTAGATCTATTCGTCCATATTGTTAGCATCTTCTGTCCAGAATTTTCTGCAAACAGATGGATGCGATGAAGTTATCCAAACATAGTTCGGATATTAGAATTTTGTCAAATTTTCTTGGTACTGATGGGACTGATACAATATCTGCTAAAAGTTTTGGAACACCAACATCACATTTTTCCTTCACACTTGCTCTTTCCTTTCTACCTTTTAAACAATGTTGGATTGTTCTCCATAGAATTGCACGTAGGTTGAGAAATATTTATTACTTTGTTTGGGGAAAAAGGGACAGATCAGCTATTTCTACATGGGCGAATTAAAACTAGATCGAAAATTGACTAAAACTGCTTGGTTGTTCCAAGTCTTATTGGCAAGCATTGTTGTCTCGAGAATGAAGATCTTTCTTCCAATTTGGAAAATATGATATTGACAGAATCAAATATACAACAAAGTACCTAAAATGTTTCAAAATCTTACCACACAAATCAAGACCTCAAATCGTTTGTTACTTTTAAGTAGTTATCTACGATCGTGATCGGTTGCGTCGCCACGGAGTAGACTGGGGTGAACATGTCCACCCTAGTTCTCCCAGAAGTCGATTTTCTAATTTCTCAAAATCCACTGAAAACTTTGAGGGGGGGGGGGGGGGTTGAGTTGGGCTGATCAGATAGATTTCGATTTTTGTACTGGCAAAAAAGCCACTGTTAAGAAAAATGCTGATTAAGAAAGCTGCTTGTCCAAATATTTCAAAATAAATAAAAAAATACTAAAAAGGATTTTCCAAGAGCTTGAAGGGCGTGGCCGAGAAAATTTGTTTTTTCCACCCCAGTTTTTTCAAGCTGGCGACGCCATTGATTATGATTCTAGCTTTGCATCAAACCTTCATTAAGGATTATCGTTTTTCAAAAGAAAATTTCGTAGGTGTTTGATGTGGGAAAACCGAAAGTTTGAGTTGATGACAGGGTCACTTTAAAAGAAGTCATGTATTCTGCCTACTAGAAGTTTGTTTCTACAGGAAAGGACATCATGGTGCAAAAACGAGAATCTGAGTTTCTAAAAAGTCATCAGCACTAGGGGCTATGAAGACATTTCAGCCTAAATCACCTTTATAGACGTTTCGCCATTTGTTAGACTGTCAGCCGACTACTACAGGCATGTATTCTTTTGTACTGGATGCTTTCTAATGTGCTGGATGAAAATTAGGCAAGCTTGAATGTCAGCAAGGGAAACTGCGTCAAATTTCTACTTACAATACACTCTTGCCTGATCTCTCTCTGTGCAGCCTCGGTTGCCAGGACACCCGGACGATTGCTTGATTGTTCTATACGAATGGATGACCCTTGCATATTGGTAGACGCACTGGCCATTGGATGGCCACGGTGACCAGGGATGGTAGCTTGCAGAGCATACCTGGTACGTGCATTCACGTGATCCACCACCACCACAGGCAAGCACAACAGCAATGTTTATGCTACAATAAAACAAGCATCTTATTGTCGCCCATACCCTTTTTGGATCCATGACTGCAACAACTGAAGTCGCTTGTCTCTTGCAAGCCTGCTAACTTCCTTTGTCGTATTTGTATGTTGAAGCATGATTTGTTTATCAAATGTGACAAAAAGCAATAAGGAATGAATATTTGATAACTAATCTTATGTTTAAGCAGCTATGTTCATAAAGCTAATTTCACCAAAGCAGAAAGGACACAATGCAGCACCCTGCTTTCATTTGCTCGGCATCATCTTAAAGTATTTAAAATTTTGGTATTCATTAAAACATCATTAGTTTCGGACTTGATTGGAGGTGACCAAAGTAAATGCTTGTATTTATGGACTTTTTGCAAAACGGCTGATGCCACAATGGAAATGAAAGCTCTCTCCTATTAAAATCACGTGCTTTTCCTGCTTTGGATATACAGTTATCTACATATCTATTATCTACAGTCTCGATTTCATATCTGATGAACTTTGTTAGGATTGGATCTGTGCGTTAGGAAACCATGCCATTTCATAAATACTTTACTCTTTGATAGTCAATGTTATCACAAAACCAGGGCCGTATATCCCGGGGGGGGGACAGGAGGGACTGGACCCCCCCAAAAATCTGGAGCAAAACGATTTTTTTGGAGAAATTACCATCATTTTCCTTGAAAGAAAGAAATCCCTGGTAGCCGGGTTAGAACCAAACTACGTTTTTCTGTGTTATTGCAACAAACCTCAGCCACTAAGGTTATTTTTGTAAGCAGAGTGGTTTTTAGAATTTTTACAAGATAGAAACTTACCGTTTTCTACCGTTTTTTCCGTTTTCTACCGTTTTATTTTTGAAAACAAATTATGAAATAAAAAGAGAGCAATCTGTCATTTTATTTGGCCTATTTACTAACTTATTTATGTACATTTCTATTATTTGTCTATTATTTGCTTTTATTTAGTGAATCACTTTTTGTATCATTAAAATGTATTAATTTTTTATGTGTAAAGATGGCCTACTGAAAGCGCTCAAAATAAGAAGACGCACATTTTTGTTCAGAAAGTAAATTTCTACCAATCAATACAACAGCTTCCCATATTTCCCCAAAGTCTGTCACTAAGGTTTAAGCACGACTCTTCCCCTCCACAATTTCATCCAATAAACAATAATCTGTGTTTTTCTGAGAAATGCCGAACTTTTTATCCTGAGCGATTCTAGTATTTTATTAAATTTAGTCTGGGGGATGCTTTTTTAGCCTTTCTAGAAGGTAAAAATTTCCAAAAATTTTCTTCTTGTCGGACCCAACCATGATGGGTCCTCCTGCGACAGTAAACTTGATTCTTAGCACCCAAGGCTCAATTTCTTGGGGCCGTCTCTGAAAAATATTATCCATCAAATTATCAACACAAGTCAATGTACTAAGGAATATCTATAAATACCTTCTATAGAGCAGAAAGTCTTGAGAAGTCCAAAAATATTGACTTTTGTTTTTAAAGTATTTTGCCCCTAAACTGTTTCCATAACACACCCTTGTGGTGCCATGCCCACTGCATACTTTATATTCATTTGCTCTGCTGACCCCCCCAATTCACATGACAGATTTACGGCCTTGCACAAAACAACAATACAAAGTACAAATATTTTGGGACCATGCCCTTGATGCTGTTCGAAAACGTCCCTTTACTTACAAGGAATGCCAATATTGCCAGTGACCAACGCCAATTGCTAACTTCGATTACATTTAGGCAGTTTTAAAACCATAAGATTTCACACAATATAATATGTTGCAAAGATATTACACGTCCCAAAACTTTTTCTCGTCGTTTTTAGACGAAATACAAAATTGCTCCTGCCGAGAACTGGGGTGGCGTGTCCCCCAGACAACCGGGGGACGCCGCTATTGCTTAGCCTCCTTTAAACTTTCTGGCCCCTCCCTCCCATCATCCTTGTGCAAACCCAATGAGGTGAATACCTCATTAGTGCCTACAAATTGGATGTGGTATGATGACATGGTAGCAGTGGTAAATATGCGTTGAGTTATTTATTCAAGAATCTGAGCAGTTTTTTCAATGGGTTTTATGTTTCCGAAATCCGAACTGTTCTAGCCTTGAGGAGTAGCTGATATTCATTTAGTGTGTGTAGCTAGTTGGAGTTGACTCCAGAAATCAAAGGGTTAGCTAGAATGTCGCGCAAGCTGCAAGTGTCGAATAGTGGTTAGGCCCAGCAGTTTGACAAAATGGATAATTTTTTTAGCATTATAGTTAGGATCTTCTCGGAATTTTTTCAAGAAGCCCTGACTTTGAGGCTTACGCCGTTTTTAGGCTCACAAAAATGCTTATGGTGCAAATATACGAATGCAATTGTCGTTTTTACGAATTGAGGCTTACAATTTTTATCTGTGAATTCAGTGCATAAATCCTTCCTTTCAGAAATCAATTTTACAGTTGTGGAAAAAGCAAACACATCTGTCAGGTATCTGCAACATGCACAAGGCTGTCTCACATGTACCTAATTTTAAGGAACAGGATACCCATTTGTGCAATAATAAAACTATTTTGTGGATTTACACAAAACTTAAAATCATTGTAGTTTTACAGACTGGTTAACACAATAGCCTAACTTTATTTAATATAATAAAGAACTATACTTACATTTGGTGATACTTACTTATATGTTTTTGTTTTATTAATTATTTATTTATTTTACTGCCAGTGAAAAACCTATATTATACTTAGGATCTGTGCAATGAATTACATTACATTACAATACTTTACATTACAATACATTACATTACATTACATAACATTACATTACATTACATTACATTACATTAAATTACATTACCTTACAGCGATAAACAGTAAAAGTGTACAGTGATAAATATATTATTCATTGTCAAAGTGGGCAAATTTTATGAATTTTTCCAAATTTGATTTTCAAATTTTTTGGTCTATGAAAAGGATGATAGTGTTCCATTCAAATTTCATCACAAGACATATCTTTTACAGTGCTTGTATATGATATAAGTAGTCTCTTTCAAACTATTAAGCCAAAATTACAAGACATTAAGTGTGTTTTAACAGCAAAGACAGTAAGTGTGTAATAACGGCAGGTGTAAGGTTCTCAGCTTACAACCATTTGCGTAAAAGTCAGAAGTCATGCAGATTTTGGTAGAGAATACAGGAGCAGTAGGCAAACGTTGGCTAAGATAACAACACTTTTTTATAAAAACAATTTTATAAAAACAGAAGCTTTAAATTTAGTCAAAAGTTAAAACGAAAAATAAAAACAAAAGAGACCCGCCCTATGTCAAAACTTTGTCCTGACAACCACGTTTTTGAGATTTTGTCCTGATCTTAAGATAATCCATCATGTTGCGTTTTATCATACAGGGGCTCTGACTAAGGTTGGAAAGAGGGGTGGACAAAGGAAAATTTAACTATCATAACAAAAGATTTTGAAAAATCTATTGTTTTGCAAAAACATCAGGGGAAATAGTGCCAACCACGCTCCCCCCCCCCCTTCACGAAGGCTCTGTCATAGTCAAAAGAAAAACTTTATTTTGAGGGGCAAATTACTCTTTGTTTCCGTTTCCATTTAAGAATCTGTTTGTTCTATCTTAAATCCTCTGGGAATCCTTTGCTCTCGGTTTTTTTTATAATAAGTTTTTCAAAAAGTTGTTTCAATGTTTATTTGCTTAACCTATTGTTCTGTTGCTATTGCTTTTTTCAATTTTTGCTAGTATATTTTTTCTTTTTTCCTGTTGAATCACAGATTGCCATGTCTTTTATGTTGTTCTTATTTTTTAGCATATTGGCCTGACTCTATACCCATACCCTGTCGCAGAATCACCCCTGAAAGTGTACCCAAGATTTTCCGTTATAACTAATTGTTCCAAGAAAAGTCTGGCAATGTCCTCTTTAAAAAGCCATACTTGCAGTGAAAATTGTTACTGATTCCCCACCCTCGAATACGCCATCCTCGAACATGTCATGATAAGCCCTCAAAGAGGCTGAATCAAGATAAATACATCGTTTCGGTTTCAGTCGAAGAAAATAAACATGTCAATATCTTTTGACTTAAATATCTTTTTGTTGCTTGATATATGCTTTGCTACTAAAATTTAAATGAATTGATAGTTCTCCATGGGTGTAATTCAAGGTTTTAGGGTACCCCATAAATTTTACCAATTACCACAAACTGACACTGAGCACGATGATCAATAAGCCCAAGAATAGGAGCATCCCCTCCTCCTCCTCGCCCTCCTCCCCCTTGCCCTCCTCTCCTTTCTCCAGGATCTCGTCCCACAATAATTCTTACAGGAATGAGCCAGATTCTGCACTTTATTCTGCGGATCAATGGGATATGAAAGCATAGTCAATAGAAAAAACTCTGGACCATAGTTTGGTGTTACTTAAACCATCAGTTCAGACTTTGCAACACCCACAGGCCACCACATGACTACATGTTGGGAATTTCTGTCGCACACAATAACTAGCTCCAGCAGCAATTGAAAAGGAAGCATCAGGAAGCAGATGATGATTTGCCGATATTTCAAATTTATTTGTTCTTGGTGGATTTATCGATGCTCAACACATTAGTGGGTGACAACTTTTATAAACACAAATTCAAAACAGCAACGTCAATAGGCTGTAAGCCTGAAAGCTTTTACCCATGGCCCCTAATTTGGACCGGCACGATTTAACCTGCATTTTATCAACCTACATGACCTGCGTTTTACACCTGCTGGTGTAATAACGTATAAACCAATATATATCTCTACATCATCAATTAAACTTCATTTCTAAACATAGCTAATTGGATATCACTTTTGCTAATCTTGACTCACCTAAATGTCTTTTCTAACTGTTTCTAGGTCTAAATTTATCAAAGAATACTAAAATGGGAGGCAATCAGTCGAGTTTGATCCCAATGCAATATGGCTTTGACTATATGGCAATCACTCTAAGAGCTTCTGATCGCATTAGACTGATATATCCAACAGATCAAGAAGTTAATGCTGTTAGAGAAACTATTATGCAATACTGGACAAGAGGTAGGTAGTAAAATGGCTCATTATGAGACTTTTAAATGTACATATATTATGAGACTAGTACATGTATTGTTTTTTTTGTGGTGATTCAAAATTGATTTGTCAAGTTTACTTTTAATTGAAAAAAATTTGAATGTGTTTATAATAAACTGAAAAATAGGTTTAAGGTTTTTTTATTGTTCTGTATCAAGGATGAATTTTTCAGAGGTGCAAATTATCAGACGTGTATTTCAGAAATATATGTAAAGATTCTTCTTAATGTTAGAGTATGATGTTAAAAAGCGTTAATATTGTTCTTCACAAACTCTGAGGTCCATGGATTTTCACCTATTTTCTTACTTAGATTGGAAATACACAGAGTGTTAAAATTATCAGGAAGAGGGCATTGCCAAGTGCAAAATTTGGTAAATGTTTGGTAGGGGTTAGAGGTCAACATCCAACAAATTTCAAATAAACAAATTTCAAACAATGACAGATGTAGACAAAAGTTTGAACTTTAGACAGTCTTGTCTCATTTAGTCAAATGTTTTCTTCCGTTTAATGCAGATTGATATAGAAAGCAGGGGATTACCAAGTGCCCAATTTATTCCCAACCTTTGTTCAACAGTTTTCTTTGGTCAAGATGAGAGATCATAAGTTAATGGTTTTTGCCGAAGAATTATAGGAATAAGAGGAAGTATTCATTGGAAACAAAAAATTTTTATAATTTTTTGTGGAGGGGGGTGTTCAGAAGCACAAGAATAGGTATACTAGTAATTCACAACAGCGTAAAAAATGTGCATTTGTATTTGTCATTTCTTATTCAAGTTATATTTTATTTTTTTCATTGCTGCCAATCTTTCCCTTCAAGTTGTGATTATTTTCCTGCAGGAATTCAAGAGGAAAAAAATCTTTTGGGTAATGCCCATGAATTTAAGCTACGTGGCAACCCATTTTATGCTTTGACCTCTTTTGAAGAAGCAGTTTGTGCAAGGAAGCTGGGCTGCCAGTTGCTTTTTCGTCTCTACAATATGGGTTGTAAATTGTTGCTCTCAAGTGATCTATCAAGAACAGCAGACCTGACAACATGGATTTTTCATAGAGAGCAGACACAGCAGGCCCAGTTTCATTTTGCTGCCATTGGGGTAAGCAACACTGACAAGTTACAGTTTGTAGATTTTCCTGTCTCTATGCATCAGATGTTTCAAGGTATTGTACAGACCAACTGGCCCCAGGCTATACAAAACATTAAAACTTTAGGTGATGCCCTTCAAATAAAGTTACATGGGAATCCATGGATGTCTGCAGGTGGTGCAGAAAATATCCAGTCCAAGACACTTATCAAGGCTCTTATTAATGAGCTTGATGCACAAAGGTGGGTTCTTTATGGCAGCAGTAATTTGAAAGGGACAGCAGATACAATATTTTTTCGATATGACCCAAGCGTACCAACAGATGGTTCAAGAATGGCAGGGTTTGTGATCAGCTTGAACAGAACTGATCGCTTAAGGCTGATAGATAGCCCACAAGATGCTGTCAATGGTGTTAAAATGATGCTGGCTCAATTTTGGGGCCGTGGAATACAAGAAGAAAAACAAAAATTTAATGCTTATGAATTCAAACTAGCTGGTAATCCTTGGTGGGCAGAGGGCACGGAGGCAGTAGATACAAGATTTTTCATGTGTAAAATGTTTGAAGGCTTAATGAGTATTGGGTGGAGGGTACAAATTGCAATTGATTTGTCCAGAAAGCTGAATGACAAGAGTGTGCTCACATTTCAACGAGGACCGCCTATGGTGCTTCCCATATTTTGCCTCTCGCTCAATTACACTGACAGGATTCGCATTATTAATGCCCCACCAGACATTGCACAGGCTATAAGTAATGAAATTAAAAGGCTTTGGCTATTTGGTGTCCAGCATGAACAGCCATATGGGGCAAGCATTGAGTTAAAGCTGAATGGAAACCCTTGGAGTTATGGTTATGATGGTCATGATGGTGCTCATGGGCGTGTTCTGTTGCTTTACTTGCTGAAACTATGTGCCAGTTTAGGCTGGTTCATAATACTTTCAGCTGATGTGTCTGCTAAGTATGTTCATCAAGACAAGGGTCCTGATTACCCTGTTGATGTCCACAGTTGGTGGTTTATGCGAATAGGTGGGCAACCAGCACCTGCTCCTTTTCCACAAACACAGTTTGGTATGGAGGGACAAAATGCACAGGTCTTTGGGACTCCAACAGCGCAGCTTACTGGTTATGCAGGTGCCCCACCATCTTACTCAGATGTTTCAAAATAAATATTTGCAATTTACTATTGCTATGCACATAAAGCATGTTCAAGTGTTTACATATTCAAATATTTCTCTTTATTGTAATCTTCAGACTGCACTGTTCAATGAGATTAAGCAACCTATAGTTTACAAATGTGATATTTCCATTTTTTTTGCAATAAGGCTTGTAGGCCGAAATTGCCCATCGCCAACACAATTACCATACATACAAGTTAACATAATTACAAATTAACAATAAATCTCAGAACATAATTACAAATTAACAATCAATGTCAGAAAACAGCCAGCACAATTATTATACATACAAGTTAACATGATTACAAATTAATAATAAATCTTAGAAAACAGCAAACAGCTAATACAAAGATAAACAGATGAAAAAGTGATTATGAGCTAGAAAGTTTACATTACGAGGATATGCACGTAGAGGACTTCCCAAAAGATTCCCGTGATTCAAAAGCCAGTGATATAAAATTAGCTATTGATATCAGACAATCCGTATCTACCATTAAGTCTTCTGTTCAAAATTTCATGTGCCTGACTTAAATTTAGAAAGAAAACAGAAAACCAACATGTTCATTGCAGAATAAGAAAATTATCTAAAGAATATTGCCAGTATCTTCACCCCTAATTCAAATAAATTTATTGTAGTTCCCTTCCTCACCTTTGTTTGGTTCTTGCATTATTTCCTCCAAGATAGGAGTGTTGTGATAATCTATAGCTATTTACGATTACATTTTATTATGCATTTATATAGATTTTCATGTTAATAATTAACTGATGCAAATGGCACCTGTTTTTCTCAAGGAGTCTGAGCTTGTCCATTTCGTACTTTGGAAATTATTTATAAAGCACTTCTTTACAACTAACAGAGCCAGATAATATAAAGTTGTAGCTATCTATAATGACTATGCTTCAATTTTACCAAAGAGACCAGCTGCCATGTGTCATTTTTTCCAAACTATTAAACCTTTTTATTAACACAAATTTAAAAGCACAATATTTACCTTTTTATTGAAGCTTTTTGCTGGATGAAAAATTCATCTGCATCGCAATTAATTCCTTCTGGTTACTAAAATTCAAGCCTGTAGCCATGCCTGTGGAGCGGATTGAAAAACTCCCAATTTCCAATGTAGGTGACAGGGCCTATTTTAGTTTGGTTTTTCCCACATTTTGTGGTCTTGGAAATCCAAAATGTGGTCTTGGAAATTCAAAATTGTGGAATGGGTTTTTTCATTTTAGCTATATTTTTGTTATAAATATGTTTTTCTGTTGATAGAGTTTTGAAACTTTATAACATAACAGAACAGTACAAAACATCCATGAATCGTAGCGCAAGTTCCTTGGTCCAGATTAATCTGTGAGCGAAAAATGTTACAACCAATCAGCTTTTTGCTCTCAAATGGTGTAAAAGCCAATCAGAGCTTGACCACTGAATTTAGCGACAATTACAAAAATGGCGACCAAACAGCCACCAAGCTGCATGAAAGTGCACTACAAACTTCGAACTGCTGCAAGCGAAATAATCTCAAGGCAAAAAAGTCTATGATTTTTTCAATATGTTAGGGTCGTTCTAGATTTTCATCGTGCGCATTTTAGAATTACGCTCCTAAACTGGAGATATGACTGCATAAAGGTAGCCTAGATTCACCAAACTTTTACTCTGTTCAATAATTGCACAGGGGTTATTGTCATTTATTTTCTATATCGATTCTCTATATCATCCTCTTACGCTAACGCAAGAAAGAGTTCAATTATCTGTATGTGTCTCAAACATGCCAAGCCTATCAGAATTTGACCCTATTTCATCTGCTTTGTTTTGGATAAACAAAAAGCAACGACGGGAACATTCGGTATCGAAAGCAAAGGAGCAAGAATGGCTCCTTGAAGTATTTCCGGAAGCAGATGATGCCTTCAAAGAGAGAAGGATCAGAAAAATAAAAAAAGGCAAACCTGATGTCGATTTCTGAAACCTGGAATAATTGAAACTGATCAGCATACTCTAAGGCCCCCAATAAATAAATTCCCCCCATTATTTATTTTTCAAAAATCTTATAGCTCCCTGTTCTTATAAGAGCCCCCCGCTTTTTAAATTTTTGGCTCAGCGTGTCGTTCAATGTTATAATAAGTATAAATTTTAGAGCTTCTAGCAATGTTAGCCTTTAAGTACTGTTACTGTCGGAGTCCATAAAGATTAGGCTATAATAGAAACATATTTGAAATCGTGTTATGTTGAATATGTTTGTTTTACACGAATAAAGAAAAAAGCATTCTGCAGCCACGGTCGATATTTTGAAATTCCATGCTTCACATACAACCTTCTTTTCGTAAAGTATGGTCTTGGAAAATTTAAGCTAATTATTAAACCTTTTTATTAGCAAAAATTTAACCTTTTCATTTAAGCTTTTTGCTGGATGAAAAATTTATCTGCATCGCAATGAATTCCTTCTGGTTACTAGAATTCAAGCCTGTAGCCATACCTGTGGAGCAGAGATAAAAAACTTCCAATTTCCAATGTCGGTGAGGTTTTGAAGTTAGGTTTTTGAAGAGTGGGGTGGGTGGTTGGTTAGGGAAAAGAAACAGGCAAACAAGGCTGTAAAACGTTTTCATCAATTAAACAATTTTCTTCTTATAATTTTCATTTAAGTAAACAAAATTCAATTGTAATGTCTTCCAGCAAGGTCTTATTTTCATATACCAGGTAAGCAGGATTGCAATCCTTCTGTCTTCATAGAACGCTGCTGAGCGGAATATACCAATGCAGAAAACAAGCACTCCACACGCGTTGAAATGAAGCCTGCAGTAACTACAACTTTAAACACTATAAGAATCGGTGCACTTTCTCCATTTTCTTGTGCAAAAATCCGTGCAACAGTCGCTAAACCTGACTTTGCTTACTTTCTGGCTTATTTCACATCTTTAAGCACCCAAGGAAAAATTCTACACTCTGCTTTCAGATCCGTGTAAGGAACGCTAAGATCCTCAAGCATTTTATTCGGAACAGGAATTTTCTCTGCATATTTGTTTATAGTTAGCAGGGTCCCGTAAATTGAACGAACGTGGCCAAAATCTCCGTAAAGCGCTTCCATAATCTCCCCTAAAGTTGTGTTGACTGTGGGGAAATTTTAAGCGACATCAATATACCAGTCTTGTGCTTGCGTTTTTCTTGTTGGCCTATTTCGATCCAAAACTGGGTATATATTTTTCAGCGTGTTCTTTCGGATCTTTATTCTGAAGTGTCAGACAAAAAAGCTGATAGCCAAAATGTTATAAAATGTTTGCTTTTTTCAAAGCCATTTTCGACATCAAGTTAGGTGCATAATCATTATTGTATATCCCTAAGCATTGCTTTTACGGCACGGCACGGGGCACGTTTAGAAGTACGGAGCAAGTGTAAAAAGAGCGGCATGTAAAATCGATAATATAGTTCAATAGTTGTTGTTAGTAGTAGCAATCCAATTCACGACAAAACTCTCTTACAAAAGAGTAGGTTTTTATGTAATCATTCGAAGTAGAATAGCCAACACGAAGAAGAAGATAACATCTTTATGTTTCGACACAAATCGGCTTAGGACCTGATTATATGGGGCAAGCTGGCCCAGTAAACGGGCTGGCTCGGCAAACGGGCTGGCTCGGCAAACGGGCTGGCTCGGCAAACGGGTCAGCTCATGGCTATGATCTGTTGCACGTAAAAAGTGAGCTGCTATCACATGGAAGTGATGCCGATGATGCCGCGTCATTTTACTTCTACATGTACCGCCTTTTTACATAAAGTGCGCAGAACTGTAATGCGCCGGCAAATGCAGCCGAGCTGGCCCGCTTGCCGAGACAGCTCTTTCCACATGGAGCTGGTTGCCCACCAACGTAAGTTTTGTCTCGGTAAACGAGCCAGCCCGCTTCCATAAATCCAAATTTGACAAGAATCACTCCAAGGTGCTCAAATCCAATTAGAAATTTGCTGACTCTAAAGAATGGCAAAAAGGGAAAGCAAAATTGACTTGTGTCCCCAACAGCAGATTTCAAATAACATGGATGTAATCGCAACGAAAAGCTTTTCAAGAAATGTAAGATATCCTCTTTGAAGCTAAAATATCAAAAGTTTCAAATTCTGACAAGGGAACAAAAATATCGAGCATGTCCTTTAAAGAGGAGAAGGTCTGAACCAGTATCAGGATTGTAACAAATGGAGCATTGATACATTATACAGACTTTAAACCAACCATGTTTTGAAACAAGCATCAACCACTTTTGCATATTCTTACATGAACAGACCATTGTTCAGACAAACAAAAAATTTGATTAACTAACTTAAGGTTTTACCTATGAGTAAAACTTGGTATTTAAGTTTTTAAACTAAAATTTGATTCCTGGTTTAGCATGATTTTGTTTATTTTTGAGGGGAATGTTTCAGCGTAATGCTATTAGTTTGTAAAACTTAAATTTTTTTGGATGCCATTTTGATTAGGGGCAATACTTTTGTCCTGCTGTGGAAATCTCAAAACAACTCACAGAAGATCTTCTACAATACACTGAAATAAAAAGTTTAGAAGTTGCCAAGAACTGATAGCTGATGACACACACTAATTTGAAAAGTTGACGATATTGTGTGCTGAGCTGAGCCCCCCTTGTTAGTTCCAAAGATTGGCAAGTTTCTACTTTTGCTACTGTTTTTCGCAACAATTTGTGCAAGAGCCCTCCTTGTTATTTTGATAGCACTACACCACTGACTACAATACAGCTAGTAACTTGCAGAGTTTTAGAGTAAAACCTTTTAGAGTAAGAAATGAATATTAAGATAAACTATGAATAGTATCCTATGACGACATTATGCCAGATTCAACAGTCAAGGTATGATTAAAAATTAGGTCAAGCCCAAGGTCTCTCAGAAATACAGTTTCTTTAAAAAACTGAATAACTTATCAAATGAGCTTATTTTCAAAATAGAAAGAATAAATAGAGCCTAACATTTTCCTCTAAATGATCTTTATGAGCTACTAAGAATATATTTACATTATTCTTTGCCTGATGATACGATGTGCTAGAAAATTTTAGATAATTTCTGCAGGATTCCACAGCTTCCTCGCTCCTACAGTATACAGCAAAGGATTAACCACATTTGCTTTCAAGGCGATTATCCTAATAATTTTGTCCCGTAAGTGTAGAGAGGCTTCTAGCTGCTTAAAAGAATAAAATAGAATAATTTATTTTTTCCCAAAGAGCTTAATCAGTCTTTGACCACAACAAAAGCAAAAAAATTTAGATCTGTTTTATTTTAGTGAAAACGATATATTGGATTTTAGCTGCCATTTGGTCATCAAGCAGCTGCTACTTGGCAACACGTATGACGGTTCGGCTCACAATGAGCTAAAATTAAATCTAGTCAAGACCATAGCATCAGTCGCAAATAACGTTTAAAGCTGTACAGCAGTAGAAACTGTAAACCAAAAACATCAATACAAATGACCGATGTAACTGCTTAAGCAAAACATTGCAGAAACCAACCTCAAATGTTAAGATTTCTCCATTTCCTTGTTTATTGTTTTCTTATTGTAAAAAGATATCCACAATAATCTATTCTATAAAAGAAGATTTGCCTTTACAAGCAAAAGAAAAACAATTTATGTGTGAGTTGTTTGGAGTTTTCCTTATTGCTAAATTCTTACTATCCTTATGATTTATTATTTTCGCGAACTAGATGTTTGTTACTTATGCAAACCAATTCAAAACGTACTCCTGCTTACTCTATAATTTACCCAAAAGTCTAGCCGATTTGATTTAACACTCCGTTGAAAATCCAACAGACGCAGCCACCATGTCTCATTCAAGAAAAGGTGTTTTTTTCGTTTCTTTTTTGTTCTCTTTTCGGTCGTGAATTCAAGGTCTAAATTTTGATTTTAATCAGCGGAAGATTTTTTGTATGAAGCGTACAATATGAAAATTGTTCATTGCCTCCACTATCAACTGTCCCCCTTCAAATTTGTTCTGGGTCCGCTACTAATCTTAATTTTGTGTCCAAATGGTCTAGGGTTGGTCATATCCTTCTACTCCCCGGAGTAACGTCTCAATAGCATAGTTGTTTAGTAATTTCTTAAAGTATCTTGTAAATCTGTATTTTAATCTTTTAGTGGATATACAAACAATTATTATTTGGAAAAATATTAAGCACATTCTTCTTGCAGAATTTCCAAGACGCTGAGCGCCATCAAACTTGCTCACAATAGTTGAAAGTCTAGCAAATAATATCGGTACGAAATGTTTCGATAAATATTCTTGTTTATTGGTTGTATTTATCGTTGTTTAATGCAGTTGAATTGCCCCTCCCTCACCGAGTTGAAGCAAGTCTGGCGCCCTTTTTTTGGAGATTGTGCGCCTCTTTGGAAAAATGAGTATCAGGTGAAAAAGTTTCTGAAACTTATAGGTTTAATAAGCCTGTCAAAAGATAAAATATTACGAAAATTACGTCATCAAACGAGTACAAAATATTGACCTTGTTTTTTCTTGCTTATTTCTCATTGTTTTGACAAGTGCTAAATCTCAGAATGGCTTTTTCAATTAAAAAAATGTTTTTTGCTTGGTGCAAAATGCCGCCACACTCATATTTTGTTTCTTATGGAAAACTCGGTAGTGATTATTAATCACTACCGAGTTTTCCAAAATCACTGATTAACGAGGCTAGGATGTCAAGTAGACGCATTTACTAGGCTATAGAAACCGAATTAAGGCAGCTAACAACTGATTAGATACCACTCACATTAATGCAAGGTTGGGGTAAATAATTAACAAAAGCGTACACAAGAAGGAAGCCAAAAGTGGACTGTAATCTTCAAGTGCACCGTAAGCATCAACAAAGTAATCCTGAGCCATTTTGAGTTTAGTATTTAGCAAAACATTTAGAAGTAAGCGAGAAAAGACATGGTAAAGACCCTGTACTCGTTCGATGATGTAATTTCGCAATAATTTAAGAAGTCATATCTTTTGACAGGTTTGTTTTCCAAGGGATTGTTTCTTGTGATTTTTTCATCATTTATGAATGTTCTTTTGAACCATATCATTGGTTTTAAAATTAGATGATGAAAAAATTTTCGATGACCAGGGACAATATAATGATTGATCACGTGACTACCAGTCCCCTGATTTTAGGGCACCTGAGGGATTTTGAGTCAAAGACCCACCAGGATTACATATCGAAACAAAAAATTATTGTTACCTTGTTTGCTAGACTGCTGACGAAATTTCCTGTTTATCATTGCATTGCTGCCAAAAGGCAATTTCTCCCCCCCCCCCCTCTCTGCCTCCAAACAGGGGCAGAAATTTTCCCGCATGCGCGGCGTTATTTCTTCACCTCATCGGGATTACCGATTAACGAAACATTGCGCCATGGGAAGCAAACATAGGACAAAAGCCAACCAATCAATTTCAAACATTGTTCAAAGGACGGCATTGACGGACGGTAAATAATCCCAGGAGGAAACATTTTTATTTATTTATCGAATCTTTTTTATCCCCAGCTCGTCTTCTTCAATGACAAGGGAATAGAGCAAGAATCGATGTCATTTTTCCTCCATCTGTTTCCACCAGCTGATTACTCAACTGCGTAGAGGTATGCTTTAAAATTATGGACATTATGCATGATCGTGCTTGATTTGTTGTGACTGGATGAAGAATGGATATATATGCATCATGATCATAGAGAAACACGTTTTTATGTGATATCTTCAGGACACAGTGTTTAAAATCTGGAGGAATATGATAAAATAACGGGGGCCGATTCCCAGAATTTATCGGAATTTCTAGGAAAGAAGTTTGCTTGAGCCCCCTGTGTACATATACGAATGGCTCTTTATTCATGAGGACATATGTGGCAATGGTTTTTATTTCAAGGCAACATTCAAACTAATAGATGCCAAAATATACACATCTAAATTTGTTCTCCACCAGTTCAACCTTTGAATGTGTTTACTGTAACTGTGTCTCAATGATAGTTTAAATACAATGATTGCTAGGCTTAGGTGGGCCTTCTTTAAGTCAATCAGCATTCTCTGCTCTTTTGCACAAGACCTTTTGTAAGTACACAGGTCATAGGACATGAATCATCTAGTCATGAGGTTGATCCCATAACTTTCATGATGCCAAAGTCCAGTATTCATTTCCATATTAAGTATACCTAAACACATTAAGAACTGGCTCTAATATCTTAGTCAAATGCTAGGCATAAAACAAAGGCGATTATTATGGTTACTGATAATGTGGTTTTGTTTTCTACAGTTATGTAACTGTTAAGGTTTTGTTTGCTGTAATTAGCTTGCTATATAAAAAGTATTTAATTGTAAAGTTTTCAACTCAACTGAAGCCCAATGTGTCAGTCCTTTCATCTAGATTCTAGAATTTATCTTTCTATTTGCAACAGTCTCAAAATGTTTGCTATTCTATTTTCAGGTCTGAACCAGTTAAGATAAATCTGTTGGTACAATGGGAGCAAATCAGTCAAATTTGATCCCAATGCCTGATGGCTTTGACTACATGGCCATCACTTTTAGATACCCAGATCGCATAATTGCTATATATCCAACCTATGAAGAAGTGACTGGAATTAGAGAAACAATTATGCATCATTGGCCAAATGGTATGTAAAAATGAAATCATTTTCTGGAGACAGATATTCCACCACATCAAATATGCCTCAAGTTTGACGACAAAGAATTACATCCCCAATTGTCCATTTAAAAGTTCAGGATTATCATTTCACCTTGAATTCTTTCAACTCTAAAAGCATTTTAAGCTACTTTCTTATTGCTTATATTCAAGGTAAAATCGCTGTTGAGAAACCGCAAATTCATTGCTTGAAAATATTTTTTTGCATAGCTCACATGTCCTAAAGAATTTATTTCAGCAAGTATTAAAAAAAGATGTTCAGAACACAAGCAAATTTTTGTGGCAAAATTGTCACGAAAATTTATTTCTAAAAGCTTTAAACGAAGCATATCTCATATATACATAACATTGGTAATTCTGGTCAACACATCCACTTTTCTATCGAGACTGTGATTTATCATGATTAAGCTGTAAAAGTTTAAAAGTATCCGCAGATGAAGGCCTGCTTTCTCTCCATATCTCATTTGCTCCAGTATGTTCTGTATTTTTGTCTATTGCTATAGGAATACAACAAGAAATTAATGTGCTTGCTAGTGCACATGAATTCAAACTCAAGGGTAATGCCTTTTGTGATTATACATGTCTTCAGGAAGCAATCAACTTAAGGAAACTCTGTTGTCAACTGCTGTTTAGATTATATAATTCTGGTTGCAAGTTGTTAATTTCAAGTAACCTAGCACAAAAAACAGACCTGACAACATGGATATTTCATAGAGAGCAGACACAGCAACCCCAGTTTCATTTTGCTGCCATTGGGGTAAGCAGCACTGACAAGTTGCAGTTTGTAGATTTTCCTGTCTCTATGCATCAGATGTTTCGTGATGTTGTTCAGAGGAACTGGAAAAAGACCATTAAGGATGTATTAGCTATAGGTGATGCACTTGAAATAAAGTTGAGTGGAAACCCTTGGATGTCTGAAGGTGGATTTGAAAATGCTCAGTCTAAGACACTTATCAAGGCTCTTATTAATGAGCTTGATGCACAAAGGTGGGTTCTTTATGCCAGCAGCAATTTGAAGGGAACAGCAGATACATTGTTTTTCAAATATGATCCAAACCTACCGATGGATGGCTCAAGAAGACATATATTCGCTATATTCTTTGGGGGTGATGATCGTCTGCGGTTAGTGGATAGCCCACAGGTTGTAGCCAACTGTATAAAAACAATGTTGATTCAATTCTGGGAGGGTGGAATTCAGGCAGAGAAGTATCATTTCAATGCTTATGAATTCAAACTTGCTGGTTATCCTTGGTGGTCAGATGGCACAGAGGCAATATACCCAAGGTTACTTATGTGCAAGATTTTTGAAGCATTGATGAGGATCGGCTGGAGGGTACAAATGGCAATGGACCTTTCGAGAGTAGTTGATGACAAGAGTGTGCTTACTTTTCAAGCTGGGCCCCCAATTGCGGCTCCCATATTTTGCCTTTCACTGAGTTACACTGACAGGATACGTATCATAAATGCCCCAGTAGCCGTTGAACAGGCCATAAGTAATGAGATAAGAAGGATCTGGTTGTTTGGCATCCAATGTGAACAGGCAAATGGCCCCAGCATGGAGTTACAACTGAAGGGAAACCCATGGAGTAATTGCAATAATGGTCATGATGGTGCACATGGGCGTGTTCTGTTGCTTCACTTGTTAAAACTATGTGCCAGTTTAGGTTGGTTTGTCATTGTTTCAGCTAATGTATCTGCTAAGTATCGTAGGAACAAACGAGATCTTAGTAGTAAAAAATACCCCCTTGATGTCCACAGCTGGTGGTTCATAGGATTGGGAAGACAAGCAACTGCACCTCTACAGATTCAAGCTTTTGCACAGTAGCCCAAGAGAAAAGGAGACACTATGGATAAGGAACTCCTATTGGTTTTGAAAATTCCTTAAATGTTTCTTTTCAACTTATCAAAATTTAAATTTACATTGACAAGGTATGGGTTTTGTTTTAATATTTTTATTGCTTAAAATCTAGTTATTATCAACTTGTAAAAATGCTTATGACAGCAGTTAGCCCATTTTCAAGATGCTTACAGAATATCAAAATAAAATGACTTTTCAAATGTTTTCCTGAAGACTGATCTTCTTGCCCCTCGGTCGTTACGGTGACATATGCGTTTCGGTAAATAAGTAACCAAAACGAATGGTACAATCAGGGACCACGCGCCAGTCAAAAGTGGAGGGGCTGAAATGGGTGTACCTGAAAATTCATTGAGGCCACGCCCTCTAGAGCGCGGGAAAACGCCCCTCCTCAAGAACACTTGCTTATTCCTACTGAAATTTTTAACAGTCAGGTTCAGAGATGATATCAATAGCTATAAAAATAATTAAAATTAGCTTGAAAATAATAAAACACTAACCAAGTTAGAAAATACATAATATCATTAAACAAGATAAAACACCTAGAAAATGAACAAAGAAGGTTCCCAGTCAAGAAGAACTGCTACTTCATAGGCATAGGCTTACGGGACGGGGGGCTGGGAGGGCTTCAGCCTCCCTCGATTCGGGCAGCTGGTTTTTCGAGCAAAATTCGGACAGGAGCCTTCTCCAAAAACAAAAATTATAAGAAAAACTACATTTTGAACACGTTTGAAAATCTCTGAGATGAAAAAAATCAAGTGGTCGTAATCGTGAGCGCTTTCGGAAGTAATGGAATATGGTAAAAATCAAAGATTATCTTTTTGGTAAAGATCTATAGGGTGAAAAAACAAAAAAGCGACAACAGCAGCAACAGCCCAATTAGTGCTTGAAAAAATTGTCGAAGAAGTACAAGAAGCGGCTGTAATACTGTCATAATTGATGAAGCATCTGTCTTTCGTCAGCACGAACAAATGCCAGTTTGTGTCAATTTTACACTGAATGGTGCCCGAAAAAAAGTTTTTGCTAAATTTTACAGAACTCGGTCCCCAGCAATTGTACAAATTCGGCTTAAAGCGTATTTCAGGGTTTTTTTAAAGAAAATTTGGAGCTGCACATTTTTCTTGGAAGCACTGTGTTGAAGGAATAATTATTGGTTCTTACAAGTATAAACAAAATGTACATGATGCGCAGGTACAGATAGCTTGTGCTCCAGACCAATGGCGCAGCCAGGGTTGGAAGATTGGAGGGGCAAAGAGAAGTCCGACAGCAGAGGGTCCGGGCTTAACCCCCAGGAAAATTTTTGCTGACCACGCCCTTGAGGATTTGCAGGAAAAGCAAGTAGATTCTAACTCAACTTGGAAGCAAAATTATACAGTACATTATATCAGAAAACCAAATTTTCGAGCATAGCACAACCATTAAGTTTTTGGTTTTATAGAATCGCAAGAAACCAAAGTAAACTCTATAGAATCTAGAAAACAAAATTGTCTTTGTTGAGCGACATTTAATAGCGATGTAATATATAATGTTTTGATAACTTTAACATCGTCTTTTTTCGAGCTATGTCATTAAGACGGACGAAACTGATGACGATTAAGCAAGGTATAAATAGCAATTGCACAGCAGCTTGAGAAGTAAATGTTAGATTGTCTCCAATTTAGTTGTCGGTCTGTTTTGCTTGACCATACAAAGGTAAAATTTAAATTCGAAACTGGTTATATGATTTATTTTTTGCTCTGAATTTTTAATGTTCGCTTATTTAAGAGTTTAAACTGGCTCTCCTGCTTGAACACTATCAATTTCGTGCTTCGTGTATGTGTGACTCAAGAACGACATAGCGACTATGAAGTTTCGCAAAAATTATATTTCCTTTACATGGAATGTCTTTCTATATCTATAATTTCTATATCCAAATAGGTCTTTGTTTAATTTGAGCGCCATCTTTATTATATTTTTGCGTTTTATGATTTAAAATTTTCTTGATTTAAAAGTTTTCCTAATTTTTTTTTCATTCAAGTTAAATTTTAGAACTGAACCCTGGCGTATGTAGAAACTTGTTGGCAAATGCTTTGACAGTCTAGAATGAGCGGCAAAGCTGAGGGCTTGGCAAAGCGGATGGAGGACTGTTCTCCGCTGAGCATCTATGTCCACTGCCTTAGACATAAGTTAAATCTTGCAGAAAGTGAGTCAATGAGAAATGGACTTGGTGTTGTTTAAGGTCTTTACAATTTCATTGAGGCCAACACCAAAAGACATGTATTTTGAAGAGAAAAATTGAACATGAACCGCATATAGCTAATAGGGACAAAGCGCAACGCACTGAGCTTGCCAGAGGGGGAAGGCAGTGGACGGGACACTTATTTCCTTTGAAAGGATAAATAACCGAAAACCCACCTAGACAGCAAAGGTCTGTTTAATTGTTTCAACAATGTAATGGATAAAGCTTGATTTGGAAGAAATCTATGCACGATTTAGTGATAGTGACTATCGCATTTAATGTGCTTACGCGTAACGGAGGCATCTGGGGCCCTAAGCAGAATACTGCTACGAGACTTCTATTCACGCACAGCAAGAAGATCACATTAAATGGTGTAGAGCATGTCAAACACAAAAGAAAAAGATAAAAATGACAATTATTTTCTTGTTAGCTAGGGAGAACTGAGTTTTAGAGCTTCAGTTGAGGAGCTTTCAAAGTTTTCAAAAGTTATTTGAACTGGCGCAAAGCTTTAAAGATCTGGACGTAAAAGCACCTTGGTCCCCTTTTGGTGGGGGGCCCTTTGGTGTTTTCAACCACTGTGTCACGACACACTACGCGTGCCTAGTGTACCGTGAGAAATTCTCTAATTTCACTTAATTGGTCTATAAAATTGAAAAAAATCAATAACTATCCGTAAATAATGTGCCGTGGATAGAAAAGGTTGAAAAACGCCGAATCAAGGTGCTCTAAACTGTGTTACGCAAGCTTGAATGCCAACCCTTCGACAGAAATCATCATAAAGGTTTGCTCCTTCTACAATTAGATTATGAGTTTCTAACCTCATAGAAATGGAACACAAACTGTTCAATAATCACAAGAATAGGCAGGTAAGCAAAAAAGTGTGCGAATTGCTGAAAATGATGCAAATCATGTTCAAAAAAAGATATCGATAAAATAATCGATATATTTGATCGCTGTCGTGGAAGAGATTCGCTTATTTTAATGAAGATGTGTGAAGTTTTAAAAATGCTTATTAGTTAACAATATTTTAATTACGTTGCATTTTAATCATTTCTTGACTAATATTAGAAGCTCACATGTGTTAAAGTATACTCCTTAACATTTTGGGCGTTATTATTCTTCAAGCAAGAAAATTCGGCCCCCCTTACCTGGACTAACCCCGTACACCTATGTAACATATAGGAGTTAACTATCCAAAGTTGCGTTAGAGAAAACCTTGCTAAAACTTTTCTAGCCTTTTCTTGCAAAAAAGTGGGAGGGGGGAAGTATAGCCCCTGCCAGCCCAAAGGCTGCGCGGTGCCTGGATACAATCACAGAATAGAAAATTCTGTGATACAATTTAGTATGCATTTCCGTCCGGGTACACAAGATAATTTCAATAATAAATGAATGTCAAACAACCAAAGTTTTAATACAATTGCTCCTACTGCATTGTTGCAGTAAAATTTGGTATATCAAGTAAGTTATCAATAAAGACATTGGACGAAGATGGCTCAGTGGTTAGGTTTGTTGACTACAGACCAAGGTTTCGTGATTTGCGTCCCTGCAATTACCAGCAACTTAGCATGATGAGAGTTGGCAGCCCTCTCTATTTTGAGGCATAGGAATCATGTGGTGTAGTAACATCGAATCGAGACAACTCACCTTGCACCTGGCCTACTTCAAGTTGGAGCCGTGGGGTGAAGCCAAAATTTTTCTGGTTTGGTAAAGAAATAGAAGTAGTTTTTGCCGACAAAAAAAGGCGACAACACAGCAAAAATTACAATTACAACCTCTGAATTCCGTAAACGTAACACTTCACAAGTGGGACATTTCTCAAAAGGGACCATGCTCACGACAAGAAAATGCACGGTGCTTCAAATTGTAATATGCTTCAGTTTTCTCCAAAGAATCTAGGTGTTTGTTGCGACAGCTATTGGGATGTTTCACCTATATTTCTTGATGACATCTTTTTGGTTAAGAATTGCTCTTATCAAGGACATTAGCTGAGGGAAATTAACAATTTGGCTTGTAATGAGGAATTTTAATCTTCGTGTTTCCATTTTATTACATTTAGGAAATTGTTAATGACATAATGATCACGCTGTATCGATGCCGAGTTATTTTAGGATTGAGTCTTATGTTTCAAGATTTTACTCGTCGAATTACTATAACAAAGTCTCTTCAAAAAGTTCTTGCAGATTGTTAATAAACCAAATTGGAACCGTTATTTATGAAATGTTTAAGACCCGTCGTTGACTGAACACTCCTGGAACAGGCTGAACACCCCCAAGAACACACTAAGAACAAGCCATAGAATCCCCATTAAGCGGCTTAACACTCTTTTAAACATATTAAAATCAGGATACAATTGGAAAAATAATTTGGTCAATCAGTCAAAATTAATTTTGGGGCGGGAAAGGGCCTGATAAGTCTAATCCTGTTGGTGTTGTTATAACCTGCTCTGCAGTTCCTGTTTATAGGTACTAAAGCAAAGCACAAATGATGGAAAATTCCAAAAACAGGACATTTTTATTTTTACTACACTTGACGAAGAAATATATCTTGTCATAGATTTTCTTACTTCTTACCAAGCATTGTAGCTGAAAAAGGGCGTAGTTGTATAGACTTGGGAAAAAGGTTATGTTGTCATCATGTGATTCTTTTTTTACCTCTGAACACTAAACTACCTAAAAACTTTCTTCCATTGAACTGATTTTCCAAAATTCCAATGAAACTACTATTGGGGGCTGTAACACTCCAAACCCCACACCCTTTGTTCGCGACACCCTTGGTGATGAGTAGAAGCAATTAGGCATCAATCTGAATAGAAAATTGAGCTTGTCCAACTGTTCTGTAAAACAGCTGATTAGAGTCTTCATGCTTTGACTCGTACTTCAATTTTCATGGAGGCGGAGAAACTAAAACCGTTGATGTCTCAGATTAGATACTGCCTGTTGATTTGTGTGTTTCGAGAAAGAAATTTGAACAATAAGAAAAACTGAATTCACGAGAGGGCTTATACTAGTATATATTGATGATGCCTCAAGCTTTTGCTTTTGTAGAGATCTATAAAACAATATCACATCTAAGTTCTAGCTTCATAAAGCTAACTATGGTGGAAAAAATTCCTTACAATCTAACCTCTCTTGATGAACTACAATTACCAATACCAACTTGCCTCGAATCAAACGGTCATTTTTATAGGAAAAAGTACGAGAGACACTATAACCAGAATTGAAAAATTCAGACTCCCTTTAGTTATTCAAAATATTATTTATAAAATACCATAGATGCAAAGCTTGCAACAGCATAAAATGTAAGATATTTATAAAATTTGAGGTTTGTTTATTGTAACAAGTAGTTCTCTGCTTTTTCGTAAGCGACTGGTAAGCAGTTTCAACAACAAAGCATTAACAATACTAGAAATAGAGCTGTGGAGGATGAAAATCAACTTCTACTGGTTTACCTTTTTATCAGAATGATAGGCATTCTATGTTAACCGTGATTTATTCAAAATTGCCAAGAAGTTGATTCCTTGATCTGTGTGACAAGTTTTTCTGGTTCTGTAGCCATCAGATTAGTCGTATATCAACAACATCAACAACTAATTTAATATCCTTGGCTGTGAATTATGGAAATCATCTGGGGGAAGCTCTTTGTGTAAATATACAGAATTTTATTTGTATAACTGGAGCGCTGGGTGGAAATGGTATTAATCCTACTCCTAAGTTAATTTTCCATTTTTTTTACTCCAGATTGGTTGTATAGCCTTTAGGAGTTAACAATTGAAGATTGAAGATAACGCATGATATTATCATATGTTCTCAGCTTTATATCAGCTAGATGATGATTGAATGAAATTTCATCAGAGTTATTTTCACGAGAGGCTTTTGAGCTTTTCCTAATATTCGCTTGAGATAACTGTTTTTACTTATTCGTTATGGTCTCTTGTGCCACGCTTCCTTGCGTTTTTCTTTCACTGCGCTACTAGTTTATGGGTAATACAGGGAAGTCTTTCGGTCTCCTGAGAAATTGATTTGTAAAACTAGGGTAGAATTGAGTTTCATGGCGTTTTCATGCTCTTGGTTAATCTAGAGGTATTAAAGGTTTTGGCATAGCGTGGGTCTCACCTTGCTTGTTGAAGCCACAATACAAGAAACCTGTTTTATTATCCTAGCCCTCCCTTCTTCGTTTTGTTTCTTTATGCAAAATACCTTTTCAGTATAGCTTTGGATGTTGAGTTTTCTTTTACGGCATCATTAAATACCCTCATACTTTTAGACATCCTTTGTGCTATTTAGCGCTTTTTGATTCTATTGAGTAGGACTGGTGCATTGACTATTAGTGGGGAAAAGAGGCTTTTCCTGTCCATTTTCTCCCAATTATCAATCATATTTGGGGGTTATTGGGTAACTTCTCTTGGTAACCCCTTTAGTGAATGACTTATAGTAGGTTGTGCGATATGTGCCGATGCACCAACGGCCCATCTCGCTCTCGATGATGTGGGAACGTAGCCTCATGACTGACCTTTCTGATGTCTGTGGCAGTTTTTCTGAAGGAACTTTATGCCCTTTTTATTGCATTGGTATTTCATTCCCGAGTAAGCAAATTAATTGCTGTTTTCTAACTTAGAAGTCTAAACTTGTAATATGGTTTTGTGGTGATGAATCATTTCAGCCCACGAACCTTTATCAAAAGTTGCTAGGAAATGCACACCCGTTGAAAGCCTTATTGTAAAAGAAAGTCTAACACATATAATATGCGCTTCACGCCATTCACAGCTAGGCCCTGCATGTCCGCCATTACACTGTAGCATTAGAAACGCGTTTGCGTCTCTACCATAGAGTTAAGATCTCTACTCATGCAGACACGCATGCCTATGCAGAAAATGCAGAAACGCATAGTACACCTGCCTCCCCCCTGAGGAAATGTTTCTATTCATTTCTAGAATTTTTAAATCAGCTCGTCTTTGATGATAGGGGAAAGTGGTCGCAAAGAGTTGGAAATTCCATCTGTTTCCGTCAGTTGATTTCATCTTTACACAATTGCGTTGGTAGGCTTTAAAATTCTTTGGACATTATGCATAATCGTTTTATGTGGATAATACTTAAACGGATGATAGGCCCCGGGTAGGATGCTTGATTAATTATGGCATCGAAGCACGATTTGTTTAGATGGGGGAGAATTTAGGCGCTATTTCACCTACTAATAGATGATATTACCAACAAACTAAGGACATTGTAGACAAATTGAAGATTTACCGACGAATCTATGAAGTATTGGGGGGTGTTAAACCCCTACAGACGCCACTAGCTACGGCCCTTGGATACCTGTGATGCGTATACTAATTCATAAACTTTACATTTAACACATTTATGAACATAGCACTGTCTGCAGGTAAAGCAGGCCATGGCCATTTTTCATTTCAAGGTAGCGTTCAAACGAACGATTTCACAACATAGACATCTAAAGTTGCTCTCCACCAGTTCAACCTTTGAATGTGTTTACTGTAACTGTGTCTCAATGATTATCTAAATTTAATGATTGCTAGGCTTAGGTGGGCCTTCTTTAAGTCAATCAGCATTCTCTGCTCTTTTGCACAAGACCTTTTGTAAGTACACAGGTCATAGGACATGAATCATCTAGTCATGAGGTTGATCCCATAACTTTCATGATGCCATAGTCCAATATGTATTTCCATATTAGGTATACCTAAACACATTAAGAACTGGCTCTAATATCTCAGTCAAATGCTAGGCATAAAACAAAGGCGATTATTATGGTTACTGATAATGTGGTTTTGTTTTCTACAGTTATGTAACTGTTAAGGTTTTGTTTGCTGTAATTAGCTTGCTATATAAAAAGTATTTAATTGTAAAGTTTTCAACTCAACTGAAGCCCAATGTGTCAGTCCTTTCATCTAGATTCTAGAATTTATTTTTCTATTTGCAACAGTCTCAAAATGTTTGCTATTCTATTTTAAGGTCTGAACCAGTTAAGATAAATCTGTTGGTACAATGGGAGCAAATCAATCAAATTTGATCCCAATGCCTGATGGCTTTGACTACATGGCCATCACTTTTACAGCAACTGATCGAATAAGAATTATATATCCAACATATGAAGAAGTGACTGGAATTAGAGAAACAATTATGCATCATTGGCCAAATGGTATGTACCAAAAAAACCAAAAAAATTCCAGATACATGTATTTCACCACATCAAATATGGCTCAAATTTGGCAACATAGACTTGATTATTTTGACCACAAATCTGTTGCTTGAAACTTGTGTTTTGCATGGCACTATCACTTTACCAAAATAATCTATTTGAGCCAGTATTAACAAGAATAGATGTTCACAACACAAGCAAATTGTTGTAACATCTGCAATTCTTGAAAATATGTCGAAAAGTTGTTTGTTCAAAAGAAATATTTGCTTTCAGGTTAAGTAAACACTTCATGTGTTTGGAGAGGCAGACTTTGCCAAGCGTTTCAAAACACATGCTACATAAAACTAGCTATAATTGCAAATGTTTGATCTGCTTTTCTAAGATGGAACTCCCTATGAAACATTTCTTGAATAAGAAGTCTAATGTAATATTGGCAGGCCCATAAACTTTAGGCTTACAGGAATAGGCTTTACCAAGGGTTTCAAATATTTCCTGAATAAGTCAAGACTAATGCAATATTTGCAGGTGAAGGCCTGCTTTCTTTCCCTATCTCATTTGCTCTAGCATGTTGTATATTTTTGTCTATTGCTATAGGAATACAACAAGAAATTAATGTGCTTGCTAGTGCACATGAATTCAAACTCAGGGGCAACCCTTTTTGTGGACATACATCTCTTCAGGAAGCAATAAACTTACGGAAACTCTGTTGTCAACTGCTGTTTAGATTATATAATTTGGGATGCAAGTTGTTAATTTCAAGTGACCTAGCACAAACAACAGACTTGGCAACATGGATTTTTCATAGAGAGCAGACACAGCAGGCCCAGTTTCATTTTGCTGCCATTGGGGTAAGCAGCACTGACAAGTTACAGTTTGTAGATTTTCCTGCCTCTATGCATCAGATGTTTCGTGATGTTGTTCAGAGGAACTGGCCAAAGAACATACAAGATGTTATAGCCATAAGTGATGCTCTTGAAATAAAGTTGAGTGGAAACCCTTGGATGTCTGCAGGTGGATCTGAAAATGTTCAGTCGAAGACGCTTGTGAAGGCTCTTATTAATGAGCTTGATGCACAAAGGTGGGTTCTTTATGCCAGCAGCAATTTGAAAGGAACAACAGATACATTGTTCTTCAGATATGATCCAAACTTACCAACAGATGGCTCAAGAAGACCTGCATTTGCTATAAGCTTAAGTGGGTATGATCGTCTGAGGCTAGTGGATAGCCCTGAAGATGTAGTCAATTGTGTAAAGACCATGTTGATTCAATTCTGGGCGGGTGGAATTCAGGCAGAGAATTATCATTTCAATGCTTATGAATTCAAACTTGCTGGTTATCCTTGGTGGTCAGATGGCACAGAGGCAATATACCCAAGGTTACTTATGTGCAAGATTTTTGAAGCATTGATGAGGATCGGCTGGAGGGTACAAATGGCAATTGACCTTTCAAGAGCAGTTGATGACAAGAGTGTGCTTACTTTTCAAGCTGGGCCCCCAATTGCGGCTCCCATATTTTGCCTTTCACTGAATTACACTGACAGAATACGCATCATAAATGCCCCAGCAGATACTGTAGAGGCTATAACTGATGAGATAAGACGGCTCTGGTTGTTTGGCATACAATGTGAAGAGGAAAATGGCCCCAGCATGGAGTTAAAACTGCAGGGAAATCCATGGAGGTACAGCTATGATGGTCATGATGGTGCTCATGGTCGTGTTTTGTTGCTTCATTTGTTAAAACTATGTGCCAGTTTAGGTTGGTTTGTCATTGTTTCAGCCAATGTATCTGCTAAGTATCATGTGGACAGAAGAGATGATCATAGTACAACAAAATACCCCCTTGATGTCCACAGCTGGTGGTTCATAAGAATGGGAGGACAAGCAACTGCAGCTCCACAAATTCAAGCCTTTTCACAACAGCCAGAGGTTTTGAAAGTGCTCCAACTTTTGAATATTCTTTAACTTCCAAAAACTAATTCTTACAACAAGGACAAACTGATTTTGTTTAACTGTTTTTGTAGCCCAATATCTATTTATCATCAGCTTATATTTTAGTAAATAGCACACACTAAAAAACTTTCAAAATTTAGCTTGCAATAAAGGTTGATGTCCTATTTAGACTGTTGACCAAATTGGATGTGCAAAAAGGGGAGTGAAAATAAGTGTTCACATTTTATTTGATTTTTAGCAGCACTAATTTTGTAGAAAAACGCTTTAAAAATACAAGTTAAGCTGAAGCAGTTGGGTTGTCCTAGGTGTTGTTTTTTCTAAATTATAGCTGATTCCTATTTTGTACGAACTATTTTTGGCTTTTTCCAGTTAACTTTTAATAAACCTCTATTGCTAGGAGCTTGGGCACACCGGCACTTGAATCGTGATATTTTTTATGACAAACATAATCCCTATTGGTCTCTAATCTGCTAGTGTGCCCTGCAAATGTATTCTTTCTGGCTTTGACAACTTTTGCATCATCCATCAAAGAATCTTTCGTTGAAGCATGACAATGGGCAATGCCCTGCAGTTTATCCAAGTTGAAAAAGGCTTCCTTCAATTTCAAAGTTTTGATAAAGATAATTCCATTTAACTATGATACAAGTGCACTCGGTAGGGGGGTCATGGAAGTGACTTCAAAAGAAGGGGCTGACATCCAAATTCCTGACATCCAAATTCCTGACATCCAAATTCTTATTGAAAAGTGATGACTTTATCATGGTGATTCTCGGTTTTTCTAAAATGCTGGGAAAAAAATGCAGTTTAACATCTGTTTTCAAATTTTGTTTCATAGAAATTATCAATAATCAGTACTTGTAATTAAAAGTAATGCACAAAATAGGATTTGTAACTAGTATCATAAAAATCTAACGAAATGAACTGGACGATTTTCAGTTCATTAAAAGTTTCCTTAGCAATAGTGTGTCAGTATGTTCCTAAATTACTTCATCATAACTAAGGCTCAAACTTGGTTATCATTTTGGAAAATTTAGCCCCTCTTGGCTAACTGTGACCGCAAGGCTGTTTTTACAAACTTGAGCACTAAAAAGGTGAGCTCGTATTTGGTATAGCAAATGGCAAGGTTGCAATTATCTTGCACAAAGTCTACAGATTTGGACTGGCAGACTGTAAATTCAATTTGCACAACGCACTGGGCTTGACAGAGGGGGAAAGACAGTGGACAGGACACTTATTTCCTTTGCAAGGATGAAGAACGCAAAACCCACCTAGACAGCAAAGCTCTGTTTAATTGTTTCTACAATGTAATGGATAAAGCTTTGGAAGAAATCTATGCACGATTTAGTGATAGTGACTATCGCATTTAATGTGCTTACGCGTAACGGAGGCATCTGGGGCCCTAAGCAGAATACTGCTACGAGACCTCTATTCACACACAGCAAGAAGATCACATTAAATGGTGTAGAGCATGTTAAACACAATAGAAAAAGATAAAAATGACAATTATTTTCTTGTTAGCTAGGGAGAACTGAGTTTTAGAGCTTCAGTTGAGGAGCTTTCAAAGTTTTCAAAAGTTATTTGAACTGGCGCAAAGCTTTAAAGATCTGGACGTAAAAGCACCTTGGTCCCCTTTTGGTGGGGGCCCTTTGGTGTTTTCAACCACTGTGTCACGACACGACACACTACGCGTGCCTAGTGTACCTTGCTACGTGTGCCTTGAGGTATTGCCTAGTGTACCGTGGAAAATTATCTAATTTCACTTAATTGGTCTATAAAATTGAAAAAAATCAATAAATATCCGTAAATAATGTGCCATGGATAGAAAAGGTTAAAAAACGCTGAATCAAGGTGCTCTAAACTGTGTTACGCAAGTGTGAATGCTAACCCTTCGACAGAAATCATCATAAAGTTTGCTCCTTCTACAATTAGATTATGAGTTTCTAACCTCATAGAAATGGAACACAAACTGTTCAATAATCACAAGAATAGGCAGGTAAGCAAAGAAGTGTGTGAATTGCTGAAAATGATGCAAATCATGTTCACAAAAAGATATCGATAAAATAATCGATATATTTGGTCGCTGTCGCGAAAGAGATTCGCTTATTTTAATGAAAATGTGTGAAGTTTTAAAAATGCTAATTATTTAACATTATTTTAATTACGTTGCATTTTAATCATTTCTTGACTTGAAATTTTCGGCGTTATTTTTCTTCAGGCAAAAAAAATTCAGACCCCCCCCCCCCCCCCCTTACCTGGACTATGTAACATAGGAGTTAACTATCCAAAGTTGTGTTAGAGAAAACCTTGCTAAAATTATTCTAGCCTTTTCTTGCAAAAAAGTGGGAGGGGGGAAGTATAGCCCCTGCCAGCCCAAAGGCTGCGCGGTGCCTGGCTACAATCACAGAATAGAAAATTCTGTGATACAATTTAGTATGCATTTCTGTCCGGGTACACAAGATAATTTCAATAATAAATGAATGTCAAACAACCAAAGTTTTAATACAATTGCTCCTACTGCATTGTTGCAGTAAAATTTGATATATCAAGTAAGTTATCAATATAGACAATGGACGAAGATGGCCCAGTGGTTGGGTTTGTTGACTACAGACCAAGGTTCCGCGATTTGAGTCCGTGACAGTTGACCAAGGTTCCGTGATTTGCGTCCCTGCCATTACCAAAAATTAACTTAGCATGATGAGAGTTGGCAGCCCTCTCTATTTTGAGGCATATGAATCATGTGTTGTGGTCACATCGAGACAACCCACCTTGCACCTGGCCTACTTCAAGTTGAAGCCGTGGGGTGAAGCCAAAATTTTTCTGGTTTGGTAAAGAAATAGAAGTAGTTTTTGCCGACAAAAAAAGGCGACAACACAGCAAAAATTACAATTACAACCTCTGAATTCCGTAAACGTAACACTTCACAAGTGGGACATTTCTCAAAAGGGACCATGCTCACGACAAGAAAATGCACGGTGCTTCAAATTGTAATATGCTTCAGTTTTCTCCAAATAATCTAGGTGTTTGTTGCAACAGCTATTGGGATGTTTCACCTATATTTCTTGATGACATCTTTTTGGTTAAGAATTGCTCTTATCAAGGACATTAGCTGAGGGAAATTAACAATTTGGCTTGTAATGAGGATTTTAATCTTCGTGTTTCCATTTTATTACATTTAGGAAATTGTTAATGACATAATGATCACGCTGTATCGATGCCGAGTTATTTTAGGATTGAGTCTTATGTTTCAAGATTTTACTCGTCGAATTACTATAACAAAGTCTTTTCAAAAAGTTCTTGCAGATTGTTAATAAACCAAATTGGAACCGTTATTTATGAAATGTTTAAGACCCGTCGTTGACTGAACACTTCTAGAACAGGCTGAACACCCCCAAGAACACACTAAGAACAAGCCATAGAATCCCCATTAAGCGGCTTAACACTCACTTAAACATATTAAAATCAGGATACAATTGGAAAAATAATTTGGTCAATCAGTCAAAATTAATTTTGGGGCGGGAAAGGGCCTGATAATTCTAATCCTGTTGGTGTTGTTATAACCTGCTCTGCAGTTCCTGTTTATAGGTACTAAAGCAAAGCACATATGATAGAAAATTCCAAAAACAGGACATTTTTATTTTTACTACACTTGACGAAGAAATATATCTTGTCATAGATTTTCTTACTTCTTACCAATCATTGTAACTGAAAAAGGGCGTAGTGGTATAGACTTTGGAAAAAGGTTATGTTGTCATCATGTGATTGCATGATTCTTTTTTGACCTCTGAACACTAAACTACCTAAAATCTTTCTTCCATTGAAATGATTTTCCAAAATTCCAATGAAACTACTATTGGGGGCTGTAACACTCCAAACCCCACACCCTTTGTTCGCGACACCCTTGGTGATTGAGCTTGTCCAACTGTTCTGCAAAACAGCTGATTAGAGTCTTCATGCTTTGACTCGTACTTCAATTTTCATGGAGGCGGAGAAACTAAAACCGTTGATGTCTCAGATTAGATACTGCCTGTTGATTTGGGTGTTTCGAGAAAGAAATTTGAACAATAAGAAAAACTGAATTCACGAGAGGGCTTATACTAGTATATATTGATGATGCCTCAAGCTTTTGCTTTTGTAGAGATCTATAAAACAATATCACATCTAAGTTCTAGCTTCATAAAGCTAACTATGGTGGAAAAAATTCCTTAAAATCTAACCTCTCTTGATGAACTACAATTACCAATACCACCTTGCCTCGAATCAAACGGTCATTTTTATAGGAAAAAGTACGAGAGACACTATAACCAGAATTGAAAAATTCAGACTCCCTTTAGTTATTCAAAATATTATTTATAAAATACCATAGATGCAAAGCTTGCAACAGCATAAAATGTAAGATATTTATAAAATTTGAGGTTTGTTTATTGTAACAAGTAGTTCTCTGCTTTTTCGTAAGCGACTGGTAAGCAGTTTCAACAACAAAGCATTAACAATACTAGAAATAGAGCTGTGGAGGATGAAAATCAACTTCTACTGGTTTACCTTTTTATCAGAATGATAGGCATTCTATGTTAACCGTGATTTATTCAAAATTGCCAAGAAGTTGATTCCTTGATCTGTGTGACAAGTTTTTCTGGTTCTGTAGCCATCAGATTAGTCGTATATCAACAACATGAACAACTAATTTAATATCCTTGGCTGTGAATTATGGAAATCATCTGGGGGAAGCTCTTTGTGTAAATATACAGAATTTTATTTGTATAACTGGAGCGCTGGGTGGAAATGGTATTAATCCTACTCCTAAGTTAATTTTCCATTTTTTTTACTCCAGATTGGTTGTATAGCCTTTAGGAGTTAACAATTGAAGATTGAAGATAACGCATGATATTATCATATGTTCTCAGCTTTATATCAGCTAGATGATGATTGAATGAAATTTCATCAGAGTTATTTTCACGAGAGGCTTTTGAGCTTTTCCTAATATTCGCTTGAGATAACTGTTTTTACTTATTCGTTATGGTCTCTTGTGCCACGCTTCCTTGCGTTTTTCTTTCACTGCGCTACTAGTTTATGGGTAATACAGGGAGTCTTTCGGTCTCCTGAGAAATTGATTTGTAAAACTAGGGTAGGATTGAGTTTCATGGCGTTTTCATGCTCTTGGTTAATCTAGAGGTATTAAAGGTTTTGGCATAGCGTGGGTCTCACCTTGCTTGTTGAAGCCACAATACAAGAAAGCTGTTTTATTATCCTAGCCCTCCCTTCTTTGTTTTGTTTCTTTATGCAAAATACCTTTTCAGTAATTTTGGATATTGAGTTTTCTTTTACGGCATCATTAAATACCCTCATACTTTTAGACATCCTTTGTGCTATTTAGCGCTTTTTGATTCTATTGAGTAGGACTGGTGCATTGACTATTAGTGGGGAAAAGAGGCTTTTCCTGTCCATTTTCTCCCAATTATCAATCATATTTGGGGGTTATTGGGTAACTTCTCTTGGTAACCCCTTTAGTGAATGACTTATAGTAGGTTGTGCGATATGCGCCGATGCACCAACGGCCCATCTCGCTCTCGATGATGTGGGAACGTAGCCTCATGACTGTCTTTCTGATGTCTGTGGCAGTTTTTCTGAAGGAACTTTCTGCCCTTTTTATTACATTGGTATTTCATTCCCGAGTAAGCAAATTAATTTCTGTTTTCTAACTTAGAAGTCTAAACTTATAATATGGTTTTGTGGTGATGAATCATTTCAGCCCACGAACCTTTATCAAAAGTTGCTAGGAAATGCACACCCGTTGAAAGCCTTATTGCAAAAGAAAGTCTAACACATATGCGCTTCACGCCATTCACAGCTAGGCCCTGCATGTCCGCCATTACACTGTAGCATTAGAAACGCATTTGCGTCTCTACCATAGAGATAAGATCTTTACTCATGCAGACACGCATGCCTATGCAGAAAATGCAGAAACGCATAGTACACCTGCCTCCCCCCTGAGGAAATGTTTCTATTCATTTCTAGAATTTTTAAATCAGCTCGTCTTTGATGATAGGGGAAAGTGGTCGCAAAGAGTTGGAAATTCCATCTGTTTCCGTCAGTTGATTTCATCTTTACACAATTGCGTTGGTAGGCTTTAAAATTCTTTGGACATTATGCATAATCGTTTTATGTGGATAATACTTAAACGGATGATAGGCCCCGGGTAGGATGCTTGATTAATTATGGCATCGAAGCACGATTTGTTTAGATAGGGGAGAATTTAGGCGCTATTTCACCTACTAATAGATGATATTACCAACAAACTAAGGACATTGTAGACAAATTGAAGATTTACCGACGAATCTATGAAGTATTGGGGGGTGTTAAACCCCTACAGACGCCACTAGCTACGGCCCTTGGATACCTGTGATGCGTATACTAATTCATAAACTTTACATTTAACACATTTATGAACATAGCACTGTCTGCAGGTAAAGCAGGCCATGGCCATTTTTCATTTCAAGGTAGCGTTCAAACGAACGATTTCACAACATAGACATCTAAATTTGCTCTCCACCAGTTCAACCTTTGAATGTGTTTACTGTAACTGTGTCTCAATGATAGTTTAAATATAATGATTGCTAGGCTTAGGCGGGCCTTCTTTAAGTCAATCAGCATTCCCTGCTCTTTTGCACCTAACCTTTGTAAGTACACAGGTCATAGGACATGAATCATCTAGTCATGAGGTTGATCCCATAACTTCCATGATGCCAAAGTCCAATAGGTATTTCCATATTAGGTATACCTGAACACATTAAGAACTGGCTCTAATATCTCAGTCAAATGCTAGGCATAAAAAATTATTATGCTTACTAATAATGTGGTTTTGTTTTCTACAGTTGTGTAACTGTTAAGGTTTTGTTTGCTGTAATGAGCTTGCTCTATAAAAAGTATTTATTTGTAAAGTTTTCAACTCCACTCAAGCCCAATGTGTCAGTCCTTATATTTAGATTCTATTCAGATACTTATATATCAAAATGTTTGCTATTCTATTTTCAGGTCTGAACCAGTTGAGATAAATCTTTTGGTACAATGGGAGCAAATCAATCGAATTTGATCCCAATGCCTGATGGCTTTGACTACATGGCCATCACTTTTAGAGCAACTGATCGCATAAGAATTATATATCCAACATATGAAGAAGTGACTGGAATTAGAGAAACAATTATGCATCATTGGCCAAATGGTATGTAAAAAACAAAAAAATTTCCAGATACATGTATTTCACCACATCAAATATGCCTCAAATTTGGCAACATAGACTTGATTATTTTGACCACAAATCTGTTGCTTGAAACTTGTGTTTTGCATGGCACTATCGCATTACCAAAATAATCTATTTGAGCCAGTATTAACAAGAATAGATGTTCACAACACAAGCAAATTGTTGTAACATCTGCAATTCTTGAAAATATGTCGAAAAGTTGTTTGTTCAAAATAAATATTTGCTTTCAGGTTAAGTAAACACTTCATGTGTTTGGAGAGGCAGACTTTGCCAAGCGTTTCAAAACACATGCTACATAAAACTAGCTATAATTGCAAATGTTTGATCTGCTTTTCTAAGATGGAACTCCCTATGAAACATTTATTGAATAAGAAGTCTAATGTAATATTGGCAGGCCCATTTACTTTAGGCTTATAGGAATAGGCTTTACCAAGGGTTTCAAATATTTCCTGAATAAGTCAAGACTAATGCAATATTTGCAGGTGAAGGCCTGCTTTCTTTCCCTATCTCATTTGCTCTAGCATGTCGTATATTTTTGTCTATTGCTATAGGAATACAACAAGAAATAAATGTGCTTGCTAGTGCACATGAATTCAAACTCAGGGGCAACCCTTTTTGTGGACATACATCTCTTCAGGAAGCAATAAACTTACGGAAACTCTGTTGTCAACTGCTGTTTAGATTATATAATTTGGGATGCAAGTTGCTAATTTCAAGTGACCTAGCACAAACAACAGACTTGGCAACATGGATTTTTCATAGAGAGCAGACACAGCAGGCCCAGTTTCATTTTGCTGCCATTGGGGTAAGCAGCACTGACAAGTTACAGTTTGTAGATTTTCCTGCCTCTATGCATCAGATGTTTCATTGTGTTGTTCAGAGGAACTGGCCAAAGAACATACAAGATGTTATAGCCATAAGTGATGCTCTTGAAATAAAGTTGAGTGGAAACCCTTGGATGTCTGCAGGTGGATCTGAAAATGTTCAGTCGAAGATGCTTGTGAAGGCTCTCATTAATGAGCTTGATGCACAAAGGTGGGTCCTTTATGCCAGCAGCAATTTGAAAGGAACAACAGATACATTGTTCTTCAGATATGATCCAAACTTACCAACAGATGGCTCAAGAAGACCTGCATTTGCTATAAGCTTAAGTGGGTATGATCGTCTGAGGCTAGTGGATAGCCCTGAAGATGTAGTCAATTGTGTAAAGACCATGTTGATTCAATTCTGGGCGGGTGGAATTCAGGCAGAGAATTATCATTTCAATGCTTATGAATTCAAACTTGCTGGTTATCCTTGGTGGTCAGATGGCACAGAGGCAATATACCCAAGGTTACTTATGTGCAAGATTTTTGAAGCATTGATGAGGATCGGCTGGAGGGTACAAATGGCAATTGACCTTTCAAGAGCAGTTGATGACAAGAGTGTGCTTACTTTTCAAGCTGGGCCCCCAATTGCGGCTCCCATATTTTGCCTTTCACTGAATTACACTGACAGAATAAGCATCATAAATGCCCCAACAGATACTGTACAGGCTATAAGTAATGAGATAAGACGACTCTGGTTGTTTGGCATACAATGTGAACAGGCAAATGGCCCCAGCATTGAGTTACAACTGAAGGGAAATCCATGGAGGTACAGCTATGATGGTCATGATGGTGCTCATGGTCGTGTTTTGTTGCTTCATTTGTTAAAACTATGTGCCAGTTTAGGTTGGTTTGTCATTGTTTCAGCCGATGTATCTGCTAAGTATCATGTGGACAGAAGAGATGATCATAGTACAACAAAATACCCCCTTGATGTCCACAGCTGGTGGTTCATAAGAATGGGAGGACAAGCAACTGCAGCTCCACAGACTCAAGCTTTTTCACAACAGCCAGAGGTATTGGGAGCTCCTATTGGTTTTGAAAGTGCTCCAACTATTTCTTTAACTTCCAAAAACTAATTCTTACAACAAGGACAAACTGATTTTGTTTAACTGTTTTTGTAGCCCAATATCTATTTATCATCAGCTTATATTTTAGTAAATAGCACACACTAAAAAACTTTCAAAATTTAGCTTGCATTAAGGTTGATGTCCTATTTAGACTGTTGACCAAATTGGATGTGCAAAAAGGGGAGTGAAGATAAGTGTTCACATTTAATTTGATTTTTTAGCAGCACTAATGTTGTAGAAAAATGCTTTAAAATACAAGTAAAGCTGAAGGAGTTGGGTTGTCCTAGGTGTTGTTTTATCTAAATGAAAGCTAATACCTATTTTGTACGAACTATTTTTTGCTTTTTCCAGTTAACTTTTAATAATAAACCTCTATTGCTAGGGGCTTGGGCACACCAGCACTTGAATCGTGATATTTTTTATGACAAACATAATCCCTATTGGTCTCCAATCTGCTAGTGTGCCCTGGAAAATGTATTCTTTCTGGCTTTGACAACTTCTGCATCGTCCATCAAAGAATCTTTCGTTGAAACATGACAATGGGCAATGCCCTGCTGTTTATCCAAGTTGGAAAAGCCTTCCTTCAATTTCAAAGTTTTGAGAAAGATAATCCAATTGAACTATGATACAAGTGCACTCGGTAGGGGGGTCATGGAAGTGACTTCAAAAGAAGGGGCTTAGCTGGCAAATTTGCTGACATCCAAATTCTTATTGAAAAGTGATGACTTTATCATGGTGATTCTCGGTTTTTCTAAAATGCTGGGAAAAAATTGCAGTTTAACATCTGTTTTCAAATTTTGTTTCATAGCAATCATCAATAATCAGTACTTGTAATTAAAAGTAATGCACAAAATAGGATTTGTAACTAGTATCATAAAAATCTAACAAAATGAACTGGACGATTTTCAGTTCATCAAAAGTTTCCTTAGCAATAGTGTGTCAGTATGTTCCTAAATTACTTCATCATAACTAAGGCTCAAACTTGGTTATCATTTTGGAAAATTGAACCCCTCTTGGCTAACTTTTGACCGAAGGCTGTTTTTACAAACTTGAGCACTAAAAAGGTGAGCTCGTATTTGGTATAGCAAATGGTAAGGTTGCAATTATCTTGCACAAAGTCTAAAGATTTGGACTGGCAGACTGTAAATTCGATTTGCTCATTGATTTGACTAGCATAACAAAACTCTCCATGTCTAATCTTTCTTTGCAAACTCTCACTCGTGCTGATAAGTTTCTTTGAAATTTGCATAATTTTCTATTAGCAACCAATATTGGTCAGCCAAACAGATACAAAATTTCAAAAACATTTAAGAATGGTTTATTCTAGTGGGGAGGTACCCCCTGCCCCCACCCTTATTCTCCTGGCACCTTGGCTCTAAAAATCCTGTGGTAATTCTACCTAACAAGAGGTATCTATCAAGAGGGATTTCGGTTACCAAGAAAGGGATGTGATAAAAAAAGAAAGATTGCTTGTTCAAAAGTTTAAGACAAGTTTACTTGGAAAAGAATTAACATTTTTCGTGTTGCTGTCTCTTCTTCAGCTTCAGAAATATAAAAATTTGAGCTTGAAATGGCTTGATTTACTGCCCAATCTATCTGCCACGTCCAAAACCTCTTCCTCCACCGCGATCTATGAAAGATAATGGATTAAAATATGTAGAAAATTTCAGTGATAAATTGCCTTAAAATTGTAGTAAATGTTAGGCTTTTCTAGCATAATTTCTTCCAATGAATGTAAAATGTCATCTGAAGATGGCTCAGTGGTTAGGTTTGTGGACTACAGGGACCAAGGGTCCGTGATTTGAGTCCTGCCATTACCAAACTTAAACTGGGAGAAAGGAGAGTGACCAGCCCTCTCTATTTTGAGGCAAAGGAATAATGTTGTTCTGTCAAATTGAGAGGAAAGACCACCACACTACTCTGAGGCATAGCTCCTCAGTGTCTTTGCTAGCTAAGGAGAGGTATTGTGAAGTGTGATGCACACAATGATTCATATGGCCCTACTAGCATTTCTCTACCTGGATCTAGCAGGATTTTAATATTTGAATTTCAAGCAGTATTTTGGTGAGAGCCTCTGTCTAGAATGGTTCTCAGTGGTAAATGTTTCATTGATTCACTGCTTCACTGCTTCACCTTCTAATGCTACTCAGTACACATAAATTTCCTCTTATTTTCTTTGGGTTCGAAGGTGCTACTAGTTTTGTTTCAAAATGATTGTAGATCACTGTAATCACTGTGAAGGTTCACTGGTAATTTACCCTAATGCTAAAAATATTTGGATGTCAAAAATCCTACTAAAAAGGTTTCTCTGTTTCCTAGTCCTTGTTTTGAAGTGTACAAGCTTCCTATCAAACAAAGAGCAGAAAAAGCTGACAATGAAAAACAAGTTTGCCCCAAAAATGCCCTGTAAACATCCTGACAATGATTTCATGTGATTTCATTTTGTAATTTGCTATTCTCTTTGCCAGGCCTGCTAAAGGGGGGGGCAAGGGACAATTGTCCATAAGCAAAGAAAGGCACTCTAGATAGTTAACTGTCTTCATTTGAAATACGACTCTTTACAAATATATTTACTGGTTATTACAAATCATATCTTTACTAGGATATAAATTAAAGTAAATAAAGAAAAATCTATCTATGCATCTTAAATCTATTTTAAACAAACTTTAGGTTTATTGCTTTGGATAGGAAGAGTGCTTTTGCATGTAGCTCCAACATAGAAACACCCCTATATGACAAGCCATCCCCAGTGAGAAACTTCTGTGCCGGACATAATCAGGTTTTCCAAGGAAAGGATGTTATCAAACACTGACAAGCAGACAATTTAGGTTTAGGTTTCATTTTCAAACTATATCATATCCCTTGGATTGTCAAATCTCAAATTATATCTTTAACTAGACCCTAGTCAACATTGCACAGACTCCGATCTAAAAATCAAACATATTGAATGCAAATTTGGCTTGCTGGCTACAATATAAGAAAGACAGAAACTTACTGAATCCACGCCCTCCACGGCTGAAACCTGTACCACGTGGTGTGAAGCCACCACGACCACCTCTTCCACCTCTACCACCTTTGAGAACAAAATCATAGAAATTACAAATTTCATTTTTTTAAAATTTAAAAATCTCATCTCAATAAAACAAGCCAAGATAAAAATACTGGCAACTTACAGTCAACAGTCAAAAAGTATTTGATGGCAGACAGTGCATCTATAGCACAAAGCTAATGGCTAAGCTTTCAGATTTGGCTGTCATATTTGTGAGATAATGCGTTTAGCAAAATTTAGATGCAACAGACAATATATAAAGCCAGAAAGGGAATGCAGGGTCTGTGAAATCTGATTAATACATTAGCTATAAAAGTAGCCTGCATTAAACACTTAATAGGTAGTCAATACATATATTAAGTTCCTCAGTGCTTTCTAACCAAATTTATTTACAGATGGCACAACATAGTGGAAACATAGCATACTGAAGTACTTTTACTCCAAGACTCTTCATAAACATAAGATGATGACAATTTATAGCTGAAATTAAAATAAAATTAAACTGAAAATTTATAGCTAAAAACAAGATAAGAGGAAGAAAGATGCGTTTGATTGGTTCTTCTGCTTTTTAAAAAAAAGTGACCACTAAACCTCTCAACTAGTTGATGTGTCCAAGAAAGATACGAAATATTCAATATCAACTTTAATGGGACCCCTCAACTTCTTACCCTTTTGGAAAATACATTTTGAAAAAGAAAAAATGTTTGTATTACCTCTCCCACCTCTGGGTGTTCCTCCTCTTGGTGTTCCTCGACCGCCGCCTCGACCGCTGCCTCGACCAGCACCTACAATAATCATTAACCAACATGAGATATGATATATTTACTACAAAAACTTTCACTCATTTAATGAAAAATCTTAAACAATGAATAAATAGTTTTTATCATTACAATGCTCATTTGAAATTTAGGTTTAAAATCTTAATGCAAAAAGGAAGACAGCAACCAAGTTTGCATTGAATATATTTACACGTGGAATCAAAAGAGCAAAATAACACATTGTTTGCACCTTTTTGAAAACATAATAATTTGATGTTTAAAAAAACCATGAATTGATGCTTTCAGGTGTGACTATCAGCTAGGTTTAAAAAAAGAATGGTTACCTGAAAGACTTAACATCCTAAAACTACTAACCTTTTGGACCTGGTAGGAATCTTGATAAAGGCAGGAGCTTGTATGGATCAATGTAGAACTAGGGGTAAACACAAACAGAAATTTGTCTTTGTAAGGATTGGGTGATAAAAGTATGAAAAGATTGAATCTTGAAAGATTATGGCCTAATTCTGCTTCAAATCAAGATTGAACTGTTCTAGGTTTTTTAAGAAACTGTATGACATAACAATGCAAACTTTCTTGGGTACTTAAAGAAAAATAGAGAGAGAAGATGATTCCCTTTCTTTTCTTTCATCATTGACTATAGTCTCATTTGATTGTTCATATAATTGGTAAAGGTTGGGTCTAGTAAATCCATGATCAAATCAATGAATCAAGCCTCATCAGAAACACTCGCATAGGTTTTTCTTTAGGAAAATAAATCACTATTAAACACACTAATGGTTCCAGGGTATAATCTTTATGCTCATTCATTGAAATTTTAGCAGTGAAATTGAAAATCTGTTGCATAGAGTAAAAAAAGTTTAGTACCTTGTTTAGAACATTCAGATAAATGTCCTAGTGAAATCATGGTGATTGAGTCAGAACATTAAAAATGATTTATTGATTAACCTAATGATAACTATGTAATAAGTCAGGGTAGAGCTCCAGACTTCAAAAATTGGGGAAGAAACTTCTTCAGCTATCTGTAATAAATGAGTATACACACTTCTGAAAATGGCACAAAATCTTACCTTTTGAGCACTTTTAAATGAGGATGCATGCATATTTTCTGAAAGTTTTACTGAAAAATAGTGTTTTCAGTCAAGGAACATATCTTATCAACTAGATCTAAAATAAATTACTGACTGAAATTATCCATGCTAAGAATCACAGAATCAGTCAATAGGCTCATTGTCCTTAAAATTTTTTTGGGTAACAGTTACATTAAGATGAGTCTGAGTAAACAATCATCTAGAAAGATCACAGCTTTGTGGGTAATGATTTTTCATTAAAGAAACTTTCTTGCTTGTTGAATGTAGAAACTGGCCTATAAGTTACAACAAAAGACCTTTAAATAATGCACATTAGAAAAGGATATGAAGTCTGTCATTGGTCCAAATATTTCATCGACTTTTCCGATTTGTGATTTGTTTTCAAGGTAGATTGGTGCATTGAAGTAAGGAACACTTTCATTTGTGCATTTACAGACCAGTTCATTCTCACAAGGATGCAGAAAATGTCCAATTTCTGAAACAAAATGCATTTCTTATAAGAGATGAGATACTAATTTACGGAAGCCATTAGAAAGTTCATCGAAATTCTGTAGCATAATTAGGGTAGTTTATACAACAATAGTGAAAGCGAGACTCTGCAGTACTTGTGAATCGAGTTTTTTCTGACAGGAAGGCTTCCTGCCAGCTTTCAGAAAGCCAAATTCTTTTGGAGACCTTTTTGGAGAATCTATGGTGGTGTTGAACTGCATTCCTAGATATTTGTTTTTTGGTACAATTTCGAGCTCATTATCCAAAACTATTAGCTTTGCCATTTTTCAGAGTTTTGTGCAAAGGCTTCATGTGAATGTGTATCAAGTTTTTAATTTCATTAAGTGAAGTATATTGCCTTTAAAATGTAGTAAATAAGTAACACTGCGTCACAACGAGAATGAACAACAACAAACACTCTGGCATACAGGGCTTCATCAGAGCAAAAGTAAACCGACTAAAGATGTACTTGGAATTTAAAAGAGGCAATAGTGGAGTTGAATTGGTTGCTGTGAAATGATGTTAATGCAGCACAGCAAAGAAGAAACAGGTAATGAGTGTGGAAGGTGGGTGGTGGTGGTGGAATGAAAGTTTTATGAGGGTGGGCAGCGGCAATAATAAAGAAGAGTTCTTATGATATTAAATAATGATGATAATAATAATGACAATGATAGTAAAAATAAAAATAGAAAAAGTAATAAAAGACCATGATAATGGGAATATAGAGAGGAATGATAACAATTACAAAATAGAAATGTTTGGGTGGTAGAAAAAATGATCATGTGAATGATGATGGTGTGTTGCTGAAGGTTTACGGTCAGTGGTTTGGTTCATGCCGTTCAGTGTGAGAGTATTTGCCAAGCCAATGAAGTATTGCTCTTTGGCTCGTTGAACACTTTCTCGTTTTTCATTAAGCTGCAGTAATGGTTTATTGTAAGGTCATTGATGGTATGTACTGGGCTGCAGAAGTGTTCTGCAACACCATACTTGTCTACTTTTTTTTTGAAAATGTCTCGTCTGTGTTCATTAAATCTGTCCTTCAGTCATTCACTTGTTTTTCTGATGTATCGGCAGTTCTGGCTTGTTAAGGAGATTTGACTTGACACTAACAGGAAGAATCGAGGGTAAAAGGAGCAGAGGAAGACAGCGGCTGACCTACTTAGGTAGTCTAAGCAAATGGATGGCAGCCCAACTGCCTGAGAGGGAGAGATTAAAGGTGTCAGAACAAGAACTGATGAGAAGAACAAGGGATAGGAAGCTGTGGAGAGCCATGATCGCCAACGTCCTCGCCAGACATGGTACTTGAAGAGAGAGAGAGAAGGAGATTTGCGATTATCATCTTCTAGGAAAACAGCTTAAAATACTAAAAACTTTTGAAAAAATTGATTTTGATTTCTTTTTCAGAACACTTCCATTCACACAATTCGTCTACATACCATGTTGCAAAATTAAATATACCCTAGATGATCGGAAAATCTTCATCTTTATCAAAATTTTGCTTTGGTAAAAAGTGAGTTGTTAGTTCTCAACAAAGGCAGTATACACATAAAAACTTAATTTGGTCATCAATAACAATTCGCATCGCCATTCCTTTTATAAACAAAAATATTTACATTTGGGGCTTATAAGAAGATTCTTAGAGTTTTGTTTTCCACTTTTATGTTAGATATTTGTTTTATGTTAGATATATTAATTGATATTTGTTTACGTTAAAGAATGATGGCGTTTTGCATATTATCTCTTTTATTATGGCTTTTTATATGCCTTACAATCTTTCAAAAGCAAATATCTATTCATTTTTGCATTTTTCTCTACAAAATCTAGAATATACCAATTGTCTTTGGGTGTGAATAAGCTGTGCCGGCCCAACAAGAGAATGAATGGTAAATGAAACGGGCCAATCTTCATCATATTAATAAACAATCCACTCACCAACAACTTTTTCCGGAGGTCCTGCATCATAGTATGATCCGCCACCTCTCCCTCTTCCGCGCCCTCCGCCACCTCTAAAACTTCCCCTTCCACCGCCTCGTCCTCTCGGAAAACCCATATCGTTGTTCTGGAATCAACAATGCTCCTGACAAAAAGAACATGCGGTACTTAGGCCACATTGAACAATCACGCAAGAGAGGCAAACACCATGGAAACGAAGCCAGTTTAGAGCATGATTCTTTCATTATGTGTACAGAGTGAAAAGCTCCCGTTTCACTTGTAATTTTAATTCAGTTCTGGTTAGATTTATGCTAATGTTTTTTTTTTAAAATAAAATTTCTATTTTGTCTTCCTCTCATTTCTTTTCGGAATTTTCCCCAATTTTCGTAACCTGGGGTATTGAAGAAAAGAGTGAGGTTTGTGGATCCCGGAGAAAAACTTTGAAGACAACTTTGCTCCAATTTGAAGACAACACAAAACTACATGGTCCTAGAAAAAACAGTCTGCAAAATTAATTTGCCTTAGGAACATTTCATTAAACATATGTACCGTATTGACATAGAAAACATCTTACCCTAATGCTCCAAGATGCTTAACATCTATTGTTCTATGTACTTAATTGGTTATAGTTTTCTATTGCCCCTTTTTTCTTGAATATGTGATACTCACGCAAAATGTATGAAACTTTGTTGGACTGTGTCAAAAATATATCAGCTTTTGGAATGAAATTCCCCGGAATTCCAAAACAATCCATTGATAAATCCATTTGCTTTTCACAGTTCACATTAAACATACACATACACATTGTACTTTTTTCAAAATTTCCTGTATCATAATTGGAAATAAAGAAGAATGTGTGGATCCTAAGTCAGGCCAGTTTCACAATTTAAAAGACTTATAAGACAATCAGGCAATTACTGAAGTATTAACTACCAAGGACAATATGGTGATAAATTGCAAAATCAAAAGCTTTTAGGCAGCTCTGTTCTATAAGCACTAATTAAATTAAAAGGAGGCAGCAGTTGCTGATATATAAATAGCCCTTATTTGGCAAGATTGGTCATAATCATCTTATACTTGTTTTGTTACTGATACACTAGATGACAGTGGAGGTAAAAATTGAATAAAAAAAGAAGATCACCATTATACAAATAGATGTCATGCAACAATGATCTTTTTAAGAATGTTATTAATTATATGCTTCCCCAAGCAAAGAATAGGCATTTTCTAAACTTGAGACCTGTATCTGTCAAAAGTCAAACCTAATGGGTTATTTAACAAAAAATCTAAATAATTCAAGATTTCCATCACTAAAGATTTAATCAATATGAAGAATTTACTAAACTAAATCAGTTCTAAAATTTATGCAAATAAAAGACATCAGAAAGGAGTTCATTTTCATCCTCCTCACTTTCAGTGTCTGACTGGTCAGTACTAGCAAATATATTTTCATTTCTAGTTTTTCCTTGCAGAATATTTTTGGCAAATCCCAGGTAACTTCCCAGTTCATATGAGTCTTGAAGTTCTTCATTGTTTAACATATCATGATCAATTTCATCAAAAATGTTCAATAAAGATGATTGCTTTCTATCAGCAGAGGGACTCAAAAATACTTTCTTTGAAGAGCTACTGACACTTGGTTCTGCTGAGAGAAATGTATCTAAAGATGTTTTTTGCTTTCTTCTTGAACTAACCTTTAAAAGATCCTTCTTATCAAAGTCAGTGTCATCTCTATGTGGGAAATCTTCAAAGTTCTCGTAATCAAACTCCCATAAATTAGTCTTTGGTCTGCTATTTCTGCTTATGTTAGACTTGGCTTGAAGGCTCACTGGAGATTCCATTTTGAAATAAGCAAGTTGTTTTGTATCTGGTGAATTTGGCTGCCTTTGGTGATACTTTAGTTTTCTTAATTCATTTGACTTCAATAAATCTCTGCCACGAAAGATCAAACTAGCAGCCTGATCCATAGAACTTGTCTGGCTACTCAAATCACCCTTCAAATCATTTGGCATTTCCTTATTCATGGACGTTTGAAGAGATTTTGCTTGTGATGGCTTTGGTACTTCTTCTTCCATAACAACACGATTTAAAACTGTTTCATGGTCAGTTTTTGATTGTTCTATAGACTCTAAATTTTCAATATTGCATTGCACTGCCTGTGAAATAGTTTGATAATTGCTTGTACAAACAGCTGCATCTTTACTAGCACTAGTAGTTGGCTTTTCTGATTGTTCTAAATCAATGTCACTTTTGTTACCGAGGCACGTTGGGGATATTTGTTGCATGGCAATGTAAGATATGTCTTCCATATACTTTTTATGCAACTCTTTAAGGCCTGCTAATTGTTCTTGAATGCATTTTTGCTGTTCTAATAATGCATTTTGTTGAGTCAATAATACATTTTGAGCTATAAAATCAGAATTTGCTGCTTCTATTGACTTGGTGCCAGACTTTGATTCTTCAACATCATGCTTATCACATCCACCAATACTGGTTCCATTCCTTAGTGAATTATCCAAACTTTCACAAGTAAATCTTTCTACAGTATTCAAATTTTGATTAGAAATTTTTTCAGTGTGTTTTGTAAATTTTTTTGGGGAGTTTTGTGGGTTGATCTGTTGAAATTCCCTTTGTTCATGTCCAGCTACAGAATAATACGTTGGGATTTTACCAACATCAGGATCTTTCATAATTACTGTTCCTCTCAGATTATCATTAGAGTGAAGTTGAGTATGACTGTCAGTTTCTTTTGAGTGATACTTGTCTCCTAATTCTGATCCCTTTGAATTTCTATCATTTATTTCGCCTTTGGACTGGTCTTGTTTCTGTTGAATTTGATTACTGTATTGGTTGATAAGAAATTGATACTCTAAAATCTTCTCCCTCAATTCGTCTCGTTCCATTATTAATTTTTCTTGCTCTTGCTTAAGGAGCTCTTCTTTCCCTTGGAAATCTATTCTCTCTTCGTGTAATGCATTGATAGCTAGCTTGCGTTCCTCACCGGCCTTTGCAAGCTCCTTTATCAAATTAGCCACCCTCCTTTTATCTTCACCACTTAAATCCTTCAGGCTGATTGCAATTTTCTTTTTGCTTTTTTCGTTTGCTTGCTTCATTTTTAACTGGTGTTCTGTACCTTGCTGCGGCTTTTCATCCGATTGGTCAATCAAAGTTCTTGTTGCCGTTTGTTGGCCTACTTTTTTAGTCCGAAGCCACGGTCTAGCTAACGCAGTGACCGTTTGACCATAGACATTTGAAGATGGTCTTGGGAACACACCAGGAACATTGACTTCCTTTATCTGGGATTCGTCTGGTTCGTCTTTTTTCCAAAAGATTGTGGCGCTCATTATATTTGAAGACTGGAATTCTTGCTTCTTCCACGGTGGTTATTCAAATTTTTGCGCTTGTTTACACCAACGACCTCAGTCAGCATTTTGCTACGCAGGGGCATGATGCAGAAAAGGACATGACACAATAGCCTCGTTTTGCATGCCAAATTTTGATGCAGGATGCAGGATGCGGAGGGAAATTTATGACGTCCGTTAAGACCAGGTTGGGATGATAACTTGCGTTGAATATTTATCTCTTGGCATTTCCGAACTCTGCTCAATATAATAAAACCAAAAAGGTAGGTTACACAAGAAAAACATAAAAAATCCCTATACCAACCTCTTGCGGTGTTGAATCTTCATACCAATTTGATGCTTTGTGCCTTTCTTGTCCATCAAGTTGTTGCGAACTGACGCTGTATTGATATGGGAAGATAACAGATACTACACAGCTTTTATTGTTCATTGAAAAAATTAAGAATGCCCAAATTATAAATATTTATTCTGCATTGATTTGGAGGGTTGTTTCTTAATTGCCCTTTTTGAGAACTAATTATTTTGTGATATATCAAATCAATGTTGAACAAATTGCTTTCCAAAGTGAATATATAAATTACCCTGGGTTCCCAGGCTGAGTGTTTGGTATCATAACAAACAATATCATCTTGGTTGTCTCGTTTTTAAAAAAAATCATTTTAAAAATCAATACCCAGAACAGAGCCCAGCATGAATCACATAAGATACGTGCAAGCCACAACCAACATTGCATACCTCAGCATACAAAGATTATCTCTGTGTTGGTACACCGTTACTATAGGGCTTTCCCCTTTTGGCCATGGCTTGTTCATATTATTAAATCCATCTTATTCATAGTTAACAGCTCATATTGACTCATAACCGTGTTAGTATATCTTAATCTTTAAGTGATTAGTAGTTCTCTGTTAAAGTAGTTCGTCTAGTTGTCTCTTAAAATCACAGCTTCTTCTAGAAAATCATGTATTTGTCTCTAAAATGGTCTAACTATAGGTGAAATAGCTTCTAAATTTTTCTTCATTTATGTCTTTGTAAGTAAATTTTACTATTGAAAACCCTCAATTCCTCTAGTTTGGAGCTCAGCTCACCACTTAACACATGGAGCAGGGAGGGGGGAGTGTTACCCCTTCACTTTTCTGCTGAAGTATGTTACCAAAAATAATGACCATCATGGTAAAATTCCATAAAAGTTTACCAACTTGTCTACAACCCTGCAAAATATATTCCATCATTCCTAAAAAAAATTTCAAATATTTACAGTATGTTCCAAATGAAGCACTGATTCGGAGAGTCTCTTGCATTTTGTTGAAGCAAAATGGGAACAGAATATGTTGGCAAAAAAATTTGGATACTTACTGACGAAGGCAAATATAATGGGATCATACACTCAGTTGATGAAAAGAATAAAAGACTTATTCTTCAAAAAGGTTAGTCAAAACAATTATGTAAAGGGAATTTGATTAACCAAAAGTTTATTATTTTCTTATAATTATCATTATCAGGTGTCAGTAATGATTTCTTATGATTTTAGTTTCTATGGCAGATGGAAGGAAGATAAGGGGTCTCCAGATATTCTTCACAAATGAAATTCGAGATTGTAAGTTTTAACATATTGTTTTTGTAAAGCACTTTAAGTTTTTTGTCCAGGGAATTTTAGTATTGAAACACCTTGTCTTTAGCAGGGGTGGTGCAGGGGCAGACACTTGATAAAATATTGGGGGCAAGCCTTTTGTTTTAATAAGATGACATATCATTTCCCATTGTTTTAGAACAAAAGACCATTGTCCTCTAAAGTATTTGGGGGTGGTTGCCCACCTCACCCCCCCTGGTGTCCACCACTGTGGTGGTGCACAGAGTTATGGGGTTGGTAATAGCTTCTATGATCCATTCCCAAAATGGGGAAGAAACTGGGCACCAAGGAAATGCTTGATGTAAGGGACCGTTGGATAAAAAGACAGAGAATAAGAATTTGCAATTTGCTCCATTTTCACAGTGCTTTCCTTTTATATCTGTTTTCATATCACAGGCAAGTAAATGCAAGGCACTTAATTAAATACTTAATTATTGATCAATTTTGCAGTTCACTTCAGAGGCATACCTGTAGGTGTGCACACTGCCATGCATGTTCCTGAATTAACTGTACAGCTAAATAATTGTTTTGGAATTATGGAGCGCTATTCAACTTTTATTTGAACTTATTATCCAAAGCTTAGTGATATTGTTCACTGTAGTGTTATATATGCCTTTTTTGTCAAACTCTGGATAAGAAGACATCTTTTTCCTTGTGAATTTCCGAAAATTAGCTCCACTTAAATTTTTTCTATGTAGTGCAACTTTTAGACCAAAATGGAAGTGATGCAGACACAGATGATAGGTAAGTAGCCTACCTTTTTAGTTAGATGGGAGTTATCAGATGGGAGTTTTTCATAATTACTTAAAATTGTAAAAAGTAATTCAAAGAAACACAAAGATATATTTTTTCATGATAATCATTTCAACAATTCTCTAGATGTGAAGTAAATTATCTTCAAGAGATTAAAGTTGCTTTTTCACTGGTTATCTTTGTATTGATCACCTTTTTGCTTATAATAAGACTGCTAGATTTCTTACTTGTGCCTTTAGAAATTATTCCTATCTATTCTGCATTCAAAAAATATACCTTTCATGAACATTTTTCAAATTTAATTCCAAGAAAGAATAGTATAAACAGTTATGTTATGTGACCATTTTGTTTAGAAAACTAGAAGTTTAGGTTGTCAACATTATAATTTGCAAGCAAAAGAGAAGGAACTACCAAGTTTTATCTTCTATTTGTTGCTAGATTTTTAAACTTAAATATCTGTTTTGGTATTATATTGAATTTACAGCATCAGACATTTGCAGATTAATATACCTCAAACTGCAGAACAATTTTTAATGCTGCTAAAATCTTATGTGCTATTTGTTACCATCAGATCATCAGATCGAGGGCTTGATGAACTTACTAACGAAAAAGCCCTTGAAAATGATAAAGCTGAGCAAAAGAGTATATTCACTGAGAAAGACCCTAGTGATGAAGGCTCTAGACTTATTGCCAGGAAACCATTTTTGCCTAACAAATGTAAGTAGTGAATAGATGTGCTTTTAATATGATACAATGAATGATAATATATAATACATCCAAGTAAAGTTGAAAACTAATTCAATTTTCAATGCTTGTTTGTTTCAAATATTGGATATTTTTTAGACCCCTTCTCTCACTAATTATCCTCAGAGATTCTGTTTTTTGAATGTTGAGGGTCACTGAGATTTTGTAATGCTTTGTGATTGTGATCTAACTAGTTGTTGTATAACTTACGATGCTATGTTTATTTTAATGACACTTTTTTGTTTGTTGTAATGTCCCCGGACTGTAGTAATTAAAACTTGCCACTTGTGAAGAAATATCCTTGATAAATTGCAACCAAATCCCCGAATATCTTGAAATATAGCTGCAGCCCTCTCAAACAGATTTCCCTATTGAAAATTCTTTGTTCCTTTTATGGTATACTAGATTTTTGTTGAAAATGATAATGAATTGGTTTATAGATTTATCTGGAGAAGAAAACTTAAATATGACAATTGAAGATGATGAGTTCTGTGATCTTCCTGATGTTATATTGGTTGATGAACTGAATGAGAAATTTGATCAAGCAGTATGTTTGACTTAATTTAACATTATTAGGTCTAACTAGCAGAATATCTACACCTATTAAACTTTTCTTAATGCTTGTTTGAATTTATGGTGTGTATTGACATGATAAGCAGCATTGAAAGGAAATACATTTGAGTTTTAGTTGGCTTTGACTGTTGAATTTTAAATATGTTTTGTGTCTTGACTCTATTAGAGATTTTCTTTTACTTTCCATGCCCCACCTTATCTATGTACATCACAGTTGAATTTTATATTCATGTTATTTTTTTATTTTTTCCCATTACCCAAAGTTTGTTATTCTTGTAATAGTATGATGAGAATTACTGCCTTATAATGCATAATATTTATGCTTTTTCATAGCAACTGGGAATTCTACAATTTTTACGCATTATTGATTATTACTTAGTCTTTTGTCAAACAGTTCATGTTAAAACTGACTATTACTGTCCCAAAGTTGATTTCATGGTTTTCTTCTTTTCATTTGTCTTTCGATTACAATGGTTATTATAACATTCATTATCACCCCACTGATGTGTGTGAAGTTATATCAAAAAAATACATCTGGCTTTTTTTCTTAGGTTTACTTTATCAATGAGCAAAGAGTAGTGGGACTATCAGCTGAGGCCAATCAAATGGGAAGGTCAGGGGTCTTGTGTTTGCTCATTGTTGGCTGCAGAGGTGCGACCTATGTATTTGATGTGCACAAACTTGGTGCGGAATGTTTTGCTAAAGGTTTACGCTCATTCCTTGAAAACATTTATTTGTTAAAGGTTAGTAGTTTTGGTAATCTATTGCGCTGTAAAGGAGCCATCATTGTCTTGAAATATGTTTCTGCAGTTTAACTAACTTTATAAACCTTTCATCTAAAGTAACTTCCATTATTTGCTTCTTTTGAAACATTCAATAACGCCGATTTACTTGTCAAATACATTTGTTTGGCAATGAAATCATAAAGGGCTACTAAGTGCGACCATCATAGTCTGTTATTTTCGCCCCCAAATTCACAGTTGCAGATGAATAACTTGTTAACCTAATATGATGAATCTAATAGAGGTATTTTTATTTCACAGGTTGTTCATGATTGCCGACTCCTTAGTGACTGCCTCTTTCACGTGTATGACATAGAAATGAGGAACATATTTGATACCCAGGTAATAGTCTGCTTAAGTTTCTTTTCTTATACATTCAACAACTGATGGAATGCGAAGTATGTGGTTTAGATGTTTTCATACGTACAAGTTGCTCAAAAGTAATGTTGGTGCCTTTCAACCAAAAGACAAAGAGTAATGTTTACATCCAGTAAAAAGTTTCATAAATTTGTTAGTTTGGCAACCTCTATCGGTCTATTGCAGCGTACTCAATGTCACATCGACAGAGTCATACACACAAGTGTGTAGAGCTGGGCAGCTCTAAGCTGTTAATGAAGGACTGGACGGTTCTAATCCGGAATTGAAAGCTAAAACTTCTACACACAAAAGCCGTCATAATTTCTTATATTTTTCCATTTCTCACGCGTAGCATCATCCTATTCTTTCTAGTACATTTTGGACACATAGTTATCTGATCAGAAATAATATAAAATTTCGTGGTCCAATTATATTTGCACGAGTTCTCTTTTAAATTTCGTACATTTACCAAGTTTTATCAGTTTATATTCAATGTTATGAATAATTTTTCATCATTTCACAATTTTCACCAGCTTATAAACCTTTTTTACTGCCTCCGAATTCTGTCAAATATGAATGGAGAAGCAAATATTTGTGGCTGCCATTGCAACATCGTATCAGAACATATTATTTATTTAGCTCTTAGTCCCGTATTTGTTTTAAACGCGCGTATTTGTTTCGTTTCGAATCTAGAGTCAAACTTTTTACACACTTTTCACTCTGTTTAGGTTGCAGATATTATTATTTACAAGCAAAAAAGAGGAAAACTACCAAGGTTTGTCTTCTGTTTGCCCCTAAATATTCAAACATTCAAATATACATTTAAAAATTATCATTAAGAAACGACAATGTTTGCAAAGCTTCTTAAGTAAAAGAAATCAAGAGCAGCAGTTGGGCAGACTTTAAGACTTTAAGGGCAGTCATCCTAAAATGAAATTGTTAATTGCACGATAAAATTTTGGACTAGCATCTTCTCGATTCTACTTGAATCAGTGCATTAAAACTCTTTAATAAATCATTCTAGTCGCTCTCTTGGCGTATTTTCGACAGACGATTTAGAGTATCACCATGACATATTTTAGATTAGAGTTCATTGGTCTCTCCTGGTAGAAGTAATGGCTGACTGCTATAAGTTAATGAATAAGGAAGTGAAAGTTTCAAATTACAAAGTTAATTTGAAAATATTGCTTTTTTAGGGAAGTGAACGGACTCGAGCCTTGTCTCTTCGATTACCTGAATCTCAAGCCTTCTAAATGCAGTTTTTCGTCAATTATTGGTAAATTCACTAAGGTATGATACTCTTACTTTTAAAGTAAAGTTTTGTCCGTGCTATAACCGTGAATACTTTAAAGGGCATATGTCGCATTAGCAGTTGGCTAATAAAACAAAAGCGTTTGGAGTTGAATTTCATTGTTTCGTGACTTTTTATTTCTTCTTAATTAATTTTTACTGCCGTAAAAATTCACCCTGAATTCCATGCTTTGTACTAAAAAAAAGATAATTGTATTGCATTAGCCAATGATGTTCACGACACATGCCTTTTAATACTTCCCCCGGGCATTTTATTTTGAAACGATTTTTAATGAGGGCTTTCTCGAAAGTTACCACGCAAATAACTTGTTTACGAAGCTTGTTGCTTGTTTCGATCGAAGTTGACTTGGAGAAAGGAAATATTCTGCCAAACATTGTTGAGAAAAAAACATTTTAAATGCTTAATTTATTGTAAATTTTAAATTTTTCACTGAAAATAGTTCATTTTGGGCTAAAGTCGTATAATTGACAAATTCAGATGGGGGCTTATTCAAGTGTAGGGGCTTATTCGAGGATGGGGCTTATTTAAAGGGTTGGACCATTTTTATTCTCTCTTTTTCAATCATAACTAAAGTTTGAAGCACTATTCATTAATGTGTAGAGGTAAAGGTCAAATAAATGTATAATTATATCGTCTTATTGATGATTCAAGTGATTCAAGACTTGATCTCGTTAAAATTCGTCTTTTATTTTGTTATTCTATCCACCCTACCTTTAGCATCCTGTACTAACAATCGTTTCATTTTTTGTTGAATATTTAAGGAACCAATAATCACCTTCATTATTCAATGTCTCCTCTATGCTTTAGACTGACGCAAATCTTTGGACAACAAGACCACTTCAAAGAGAGTTACTTAATGCAGTTTCTGAGGTATTTTGGTGTTGATTGATTTGGATCTTTCTAGTTTCTGAGTTGTTGTGTCAACAAAGAGCAGTTTTTGAACTTGAAGAAGGTTTGAAAACATTTGTTAAATGCTAAGTGGGTAAGATTCAAGTGCTGCGTTAATACAATGTGCCTTTCCAATTTCTATTGTTGTTTTGGGTCACAGTTCATTTTCAATTCTGATATGATCTATAACTGTTCTTGTTTTTTTTTAATGTAGAAAGTTCTGTTCTTGAGAGAGTTAAGAATTGCACTGATGGAGAAGATGCTTGCTGAATTTTTGTTTGGTGTCGACATATATCTCGCTGTATTCAGAGATTCGCCAGTCGATTGCACAAATGCATTGGTAATTTAATCTCAAGTTTCTTTCACTTCGACGCCATTTTCGTAACCAGATAACTCACATGTTTGGAAGATTTTGTCTGCCATTGAAGAATTTTGTGTAGACAGAAATAATTCGTTTTGTCTCTTGAACTCTTCAGCTATGTGAAGGGTTAACAGTTGATCTAATTGCTCATGAACAAGGAAGAAATCAAGCGCACTTTTCTTCCCCCTTAGCTTTTTTGATCCGCGTCTGGATATAACTTTCCGCTGACCTTTTTTCATTTTCAAACGTTTAAAATCTGACAAGTGTTGAACAAAACGTACTTCGGTATGATGTGTTTTTGCTTTCATATTTTCATTTTTGCTACACCAAAGGCTTGTTTCAAGAATGTATTTTTGTTCGTCCTTCTTTCCAATGCATCATTGTTATGTAGTTTTGTAATGTCATATTTTTCACATCATGAAACCTCCATGCATTAGTCAAATGGGTGACTAGGGGTAGTCCTGTATGAAGGGTGCCCATTTTCTACAGGTTCTTGTACAAGGCTTTGGTCGAAGGAAAGGAGTTTTGGTACATAATTGTGTTTTATTCCATGATGATTTTTGTCTTACTTGTTTCAGGCCAAGACACGCAAAGTACCTGGGGCATTTCACGATTTGAAGAGGATCACAGAAAGACGATGGAGACGATACGAGGACAAAGACAAGCAGATGAGTAAAAGAGATGAATTTTATTCAGGAGGTCAAAATGGAGAGAATATTGTAAGCAAAAACGATGGAGGATGGACAGAGGGAATTGAGTTTGCCGATATATACAGGCAAAAGCACGGGAAGATAGTTGAGCGCGATGACCTTGGGCAATCAGCTTGGTCATCGCTTATGACTGATGAAGCACAGATCGATCCGGCAATGAGGCCATGGAGATCATCTAAACCAGATGAAGTTAAAGACAGTTCAGTTAAAGGACAAGAACCTTTAGTATTTAGATCAGAGGGGGATTTTAGGGAAAAGAAGAAAACACGAAGTAAGTATGGTTTAAATTCTAGCACGGTTGTAGAGGGTATTCCCGAGAAAGAGAGTGGTTCAGCAAAGGATACGATGGTCGGACATACCGTTGAACATGCAGCCAAAAATGTGCAGCTTACGACAGAAATCATACAAACGGATGCAGTACGTATTGAAAGCTTTGAAAAGGACATGTTAAACAATAATCGCCTGGAAGGACCGCGATCTAGTAATAAATTTACTCCAGCTGACAACTGGATCCCATATAAGGGTAAAGAAAATGACAGCAACTATTCACCGAATGCTAAGCAAAGTCCTTTGGTAACGAGGTATCACGAAGAATATCCTCCTTTAAGTCCGGAGAACCAGAATGGTAGCAAATCTGCAGATTCGCAAAAAGACACTCCAGAAAGTGAAATGAGAGCGAGAAAGAACTTGGCTTCTGTTCTCGGTGTAAAAACCGATTTGGCAAGGTCAGTACCTCTCGGTCGAGCTAAAAACAGAAGCTATTTTGCTTCTTGTACTCCTCCACTGAGAGCCTCTCCTGGACCTGGTGACGCATCACGTGCTAAGAATCGAATTGACATTTTGACCGATACGCATTCGTTTCCATCCGATGAAGATATTTTGCATACAGACCCAATAATTCGAGTTGACCATGACAGTCCAGTCGTTGGACAAAACATGCGAGTTCAAAAAATCAAGTTGAAGGACTGAGTTGAAAATTCGTCGTGGTATTAAAAGCAATATCGTTTCATGTCCGTTTTCCCATTGTTTTTTGACTCGCAGCTCAAGTCTGTACAGAAGGAACTTGTCTTTAAACACTAATAACTGAGCTGTGCCTACTTGCAAAGACATTTCCCCCATTTAAAACCTCGCACGTATACTTACCTTATATTTACTGCCAGTTGCGAAAATGATTTTACTAGTATACAAAACTGATGCCTTTATTAAAGCTTTGTTTACGTTGAAGAAATTTCATACCAATTAGTTCCTGTTCAAAATAGTGGAACACTCAGTGGTTGCGATAACACATGAACGGTTTGAATGGTATTCTTCCGTTCTGAAAACTGGAACACTTTTTACAAGTCATACATACGAACATTAGGAATATTTTTTTACATATGGTGCCTTGCATCATTTATTTAAAATTAAACATTGGCTGTTGCCATTTTCGATTAAGGAGCAATGAGTTAAATCCTTTCCTCGGAATAGAGAGCAGAAAATATTTTTTGAAATATTTATTAAAAATTCTATGCAGTGTTCTACGAAATATCTGTTGATTGTCAATACAATGGCGATTTTTTTAACCAACTGTGATGTAGAAGTCTGAGAGAAGGAAACTTTCAGCTTTCAACTTGCCAGCAAAATGTTTAACGTCTTCCAGTACAGTATGTTCTTTTTCTAAAAAGTTCTAAGTGTCCTGTTGTCACATAATTGTTACATGGAAAAGCCGTTTTACTAACATCAACCAAATGGTGGGTGTATGAATAACACAGGAAAAACAAACGTTTAAAGGACAGCTGGTTTATTGAATGTGCAAAGATTTCGCAACATACTTTGGAACCTTGCCCCAGCTTTAGAGACTATGGAAGAATACTCCTGAAAATATCATCTTATTTGAAGCAAAGAGGGATTGTTCTACTGTTTAAATATAGTCTTATTTTCATCCAGTTTTCAAAGGAATTTAAATGGGACGTCAAGACTTGGGGAAGTTTTTCATTGTATATACTACATCAGTTACAATATCATAGGTAGAATTTTAACATGTTTGAACTTAAGCAAGGTTTTTTGATGACCTTTGGATGGTCTAGTCGACTTGGTACTTAAAACTTGCCATCTGAGGCGCTTCGAATTTTGAACAGGAACACATTTATTAAGTCAAGAGTACATTTTAGTTTATGGAATATACCCAGACAATTTGGAAAGTACCAGCCTCTCTTCTTAGATAATAAAACAATTATAATTTAATTGAATTGTAACTATTCTTGTTGTTACTCTTTGTTGTTTTTATTACATTATAATTAAACACGAAATTGTTCTGTTACGTTTTAGTTTAAAGAAAAACATAAAAATGCATTTTTTATCATACACTTATTGGCCTGTGTGAAATTGTTTGTTTACTAAAATGCCTAAAAACGACACAGAATGTATATATCTCACTTCTTACTGCCCCTTTGCAGTTATACATACTTAACCTTTTGATGAGCAGGAAAGCAGAAACCTCAATTTTAAGGCCAATATTATTGATCCAAGAGGAATCTTTTCATACTGTTGTCCTTGCACTTTTGACCTTCAAATCACATGGTCTCACTATGGTCACAACTATCTGAGAACAATACAATGATTTGCAGTCCCAAAGCTTTCATGCAAAAACCTTGAAATTGGGCAATAAAAAGACACACATGAATTCAACAGTTCTTTAATAAGTACAAAAAATTTAAATGTGATACAGGTTTTGACAATGCATATGATTTTGCTAATTTTTAGAACACACACAGGAGTATAGCCTAGGCAACAAGAAGGGTTTTTTGGGGGGGGGGGTAGAGTGAGACTAGATGATGGCTGTTGCTCAACTCACCTCTGCCATGACCCCTTGGGATGTTGGAAAATGCCCCCTGTTGAAAATAAATTTGAAAAAAGCCATTGTCATTGGCTTTTGCAGCATCCTATTGCAGATTTGCTTTCTCGGGCACCAACCTTCTTATCGCTATGATGTCTCCTTTGCTTTCCTTGCTAGGCTAGTACACCCTTGCGTACATATTATAGTTGGTCTACTTTTCTAACAGCATCAACATTCAGTGATCACAGAACCTTATCACTTGGATTACATCACAATATATTTAAAGCCTTGTTCATAAGTAGGGGCTGAGGAAGGAAGAAAAGCTTTGATAGGGGGCAAAAAAGCTATTCTGATTCTTCCCTTCATTTTCTGGACAAAGAGTACAACAGAACATTCCCATTTCCAGCCAATTATAGATAAGGGGAATCAAACTGAAAATGGGAAAAATCTGGTAAAGCCTGGAAAGTCCTGGTAAATGCCAAAAATGGAAGCTACAAGCTACAAGTCAGTTGCAATTTTCAAGGTTGAAACTGGCATTGGTGACATGCCTTTTTGGTATGTGATCAAATACAAGGATGAACAAGGACACTGTGCTTTTTCCAACTTGTTCCCCAAAGGTCACATTGGATATTTCAACCTTTGATTTAGCCAATGAAAAATATAAAAGGACCCTTTCCGTAGTGCTGGAACAAACAAGTTGCAAATCATTGTAATGATTTAAGCATTTTGAGATATACAACTCCAAGGTTTTTGGCCAGCTGCTTTTAGTTTACAGGAAACCAAATTAACAAAACATGGAAACTATCGATTATGTATTTATGAAAGAACTGATCAACTTATGATATTAATATTATCATTATGCCTAGTGTCAATGTTGCAAGATTAAAAAATTTGATTTCAAATTGCAAGTTACCAAATTGCTGCTGGTGAAGTGCCTGCTTCATTACATGAAAACCATGGTCATATTGAAATGACAAAAGCTTTTAGTGAAAATTTAAAACTGGAATTAAACTACTACAAACCATAGTGAAAAAGAAAATACATCTTAATTAAATTTTTGTTCATAAAAATATGATTCAAACTTGGATTCACCATGGAATTTACCAAACAGCTTTGTGGAAAAATGCAATTTCTATTACCTTTAACATAGGCTTGCAAGTTTTTTAATAATAGGTTAAACAACTCAAAATTATCTACCACATTCCCAAAATACGGATGAATAAAAATGAGGCATCTAAAACAACTAATTGTTCTACTATATACAAGACAAAAACAAATTATCAACATATTTACTACATTTACAAATTCAAACAACTAAATGGTGACAATACCTAACTATACAATGGTACAGCAGCAACTGCTCTCAGAAACTTTCTCGTTTGTCTTGTTATCTGGAAAAAAACAAATTTTAGATAGAAAACATGTTTTATTTTAATGAAAAGGTCTCTAGTACATGCAGCTAGGAGGAGGAGTACATGCAGCTGGGAGGAGGGGATGGCAACCTCAAGCTTATGAACAAAAAAATTCGGAAGATGTCCTTTCATGCAGACTACAAACCAATTATGTCTAGTTTATGACTAGTCTGAGACACAGCAAAACAAAGTGTGAAAATACATATTTATCAACCAGGTTTTGCATAAAACAACAAACTGATAAGCTTAAATTGATAGCGCAAAAAACCTATTTACAAAATCATAAACCAGAGAAAAGTCAAATATCAAATGTTATCTTTGTGAAATGGTGGCTATGCCTATTGTGACTGCTGATTTAAGTGGTACCCTATTCAAAATAAGAGACTTGGAGTCAATAGGCATGAGACTGTCTTTCTTTAAAAAAATTTTGCCTGTTATAAAGTCTCCTTTGCAGAAAATATTTGCTTGTAAAACACATTTGTCATTCAGACCTTTCTAAAAAATATTGAAAATTTAATATGCAAGTTTGCAAACAGTATTTTTCTTGGTGGTTTTCCTGTATGTATACATACCTGTTACTATATTTTTACACAAGAAAACTTAACCTTTAGGTACAATAGTATGATTGTACTTAATTTTTTTAGACCTGTAGATAAAAAATATATGGTGACTAAGACCATTGACTGGGATCTTGATGGTGGAAAGCAAATTTTTATGATGATCGTTTATTTTAAAAATTAACGATGGAAAATTTATTTATTTATTTGTTTTTTTATTTGTTTGTTGTTTTGTTTTAAAATTGACAAGGTCTTTGGGTCTGGGTATTTATCGCAAATCATTCCATGCACCCCAGACATATGCATCACAGCAGGATGTGCAACAGATTTTGTTAACTACTAATGAAACAAAACATTTTATAAAAGTATTATATTACATATATTAATAATGACTTCTATTAGCGTGATTTCTTACCATCAGATGACAGAGGGGGTAGTTTTTCCCTTGGTACAAGATGCATCACAGTCCTTTTTCCTGATGGAAGGTTCAGCGCTGAAACAAAAATCACATTGTTACCTGGTTGAACTTGTCTGTTTATGAGAAGACTTGTTGAATATTTGCCAAAAATACCTCTTTTGATGACAAACTGCAATTTCATCTTGCTTAGCTTGTATTTTATGATACAACTTTAACAGAGATAAAATGTCAATTGCAGAACTATGCCTTCAAAGGCACTCAATCAACTTATCACCTATAGATGATTACCTGAGAAGGTATTCTAAACTCCATGAACAGAGGTCCTGCAAGGTGATTACAAAAAACAAAGCACCTGAGATGAAATTTCCAAACTTTGGTTTAATTAACATAATGTTAATTGTTAATTTTAAATGATTTCATCAAAGGGAATGTTGTTGTCATCATACCACACTATTTTATTTCCATATGGAAATAGACACAAATGTTTATAATGTAGATCACTTAATAAAAAAGAACAGTCATTCAATACTAGCCAAACGGAATCTGAATTGGGCTTTATTTTTAAAAATTCAAAAAATTTAAAATAGCAAGAAAAGGCACAAACAAGGCCTACAGTTGAAAAATTAAATATAGCTTAAATTTGCAAACCTGAAAAAGTAACATTTTCATGAAGAAAACGCCCTTGGTATATCAACCTCAACACCTGATGATTTGAAACATTATCTTTCTCATCTGCCCAAGCTACAAGCATAAAATTGCAAATAAGTCACAACAACACACCAAGGCAAACAAAAATATAACTACCATATCCAAGATAACTAAGCACAAAACAGGCTTTCATGGGGAAAAACTGAAGGAATGCTAACCATCACACATCTGAATCCGTCCAGGCATGTGGAAGTGTGTGATCATTTCTGTCTACATGGAAACTATAAATACATCTCAAACACATTTAATAACTTTTGAAGTGGTGCTATCTATTTTTGAAGCATGAGAAAATGTAATCAAAGAACATGAATCTTAGAACACAAAACCCACAAATCACCAATCTCCCTTATAAGCCCCCCCCCCCCCCACATAATTTCTATGAAACTTCAAGGAAGGTGGTCATGCAGCAAGGAATTTAGAGTGAATTGGGAAGTTTAATCAAATTAGTAACCTGCAATTCTTTAAATTTTTGGCAATGGTTGAACCTTCTTTTTTGTGATATTATATATAAATAACTTGCTTTAAATGACAACTGCTTCCTTATGTGCTGTGAATGCATCACAAATGAAGTTTTTACTGTTGTTGCTGGGTTTGTGTTACATGGTTGCTAAAGACTCAAACAATCCATAGGTCAGGGTGTTTACATGCGTTTTCACACCTTTCCTGAGAAATGCCAACACAAAAATGTTAAATAGAAAATGAGATGTTTAATAGTAAGCTGAACTAATGCTAAAATGACAAAAGAGTCATTGATTAGAGAATTTTTAAACAAGAATTTTCCATTGTACCTTCTGGCCAGTTGTTATAAACATATTCAGCAACCTCTCCAGCTGATGTTGTGTTCTTGAAAACAAAGTCTGCTGTTTTCCCACTGACCATAATTAATCTCAGATTCACCTAAAAGTATTCAAGGAATGGTTGTTGAAAGGGATTTGCACATATATTCACAATGACAAAACAAGTAAAGCAAAAAGCTTCTGTTTTCATTGAAACATCTTACTTGACAGGGAATATCTAAAAAATACAGAAGCATACCCTATGACTAGATGAATTTTGTAGTCAATTTGACAGCAAACTTATCTTGCTGCTGCAGTATTGTTAGGTTATTGTTTCATGTCAGTAACTTATATTCCAGACAATAGTTTTGGAGAATGCACCAAAGGTAAAACAATTTTATTCAGGGGGTTGATGATGGAGGTAGAATGCTATATTTGGCCTATACATTTTCTAAATCAAGTTTTAGAAAAGTTTTAGAAAAGTTTCACATATGATTTCAAAGAAAATTTTTAGATGTAGAATTAACCTGTATTTTTTACTTCCAAGAAATTCTCTCTGAGAAATCAGGTAAAAGAAGACATGAGAATTCCAACTTTGGGACAGGTAAGGGTTGGCCATTTTAAGCTTTTATGATAATTTGTGTAGTTAGTGACATAAAATGTAATAATTAGAGCAACCTCAAAAACGCAACAAACTTGAAAATGTTTTATTATAATATATGACCTATCAGAATATGTGGATAAAGTTAGCTTTGCATCTGTTCCGTTTTTCATATCTGTTGATTCTCTTCAATTGATTACTTTGGATCAACAAACAGTGGCAGACATCAAAGCCATCCCATTTCAACATTAATATTTTGCCCACTGAAACTATACCAGTGTAATGTGACTCAGGTAGGAATCATTCCCAATAAAATTTAAAACTGGGAAGTTCTCAACAGACAGTGATTTTTGTGAAGAATTAAACATTAGCGTTAAAAATGATACGATACGTTTCAGAAAATGAGACAAATAGAAAAAAAGCTCTGCAATAAGTCTGTTTGTCGTTTGTTTCAATTCTCAATGTCCTGCTCAATTCTCGGTCGGTGAGGGAATTGTGCGACTAAATTTTTTGTCTGTGACGTTCATTCGCAACAGTCAATTGCGAAATATTAAATTTACGTGCCTTGTTCAATGCAGTGTCGTACTCAATAAAAGAAAGCAGGCCATGATAAAAACGAAGAAATCTGACAGATAATGGTTTACCTTTGACTTCGACGCGCTGTCAGCTCGTCTACTACTTTCTTCCGATGTAGATCCTTCCCTGCTACTCATTCTGATATCGTTGCTAGGCCCAATTTGTTGAGAGGCTTTCGGGCCTATTGACAAATGCTGTCTCCTTCAAACGTGTGCTCAGAAGTTCGAAAGGCCACACAGCATCCTTGGCTTCCGCCCTAAACAATTCTTCAATCAAAACCACCTTTTATTCAGTCGTTCTTATAAAACTTAAATTTTTACCGAAGCGTAAATTAACCGATTGCCAAACACATTCAGCATTACAATCGGCGCATGCTCGAAATAACAGTCTTTCCAGTCCTTTTTTGACCATTTACGTCACCATGGGACGAATGTAAAAGTTAAATGGTTAATTAAATGATGTTGTATGAAGAGGCAATTGCTGTTTTTTTAATCTTTCAGGCTTGGAGCCTTGAATTAATTAGCACCAACAAAAGAGGGGGAAAGGAAAGATGGCGACTGCACATGTCGGTGGCAACTAAACTTTTTGGTCCCTTTACTGTTAAGGTCAAGCTGCGGTCCCTGACATGATAGCCCCCGGGGGACTCTTATTTACGGCCTGACAGGGGGTCCGGTTATTTTGAGGGTTTTCCCCAATGGCTACTAAATTTGCCACTTTAGGAAAATAACACTACAACTTGGGGGTATTTCAATTAGATGCTACCTCGTCGGGTTTCTTCTAATTCACTCTGATGAAGCCCTGTGTGCCGGGGCGAAATATTAGTATATTCTTTCAATTTAATTTATTTTGAAAATTTTATTTCGTGACATAGGATTCTCGTCATCGTATTGCTTTGTTCCTGTATATCTTTCATAACAACACTCATTGCAAGATTCACAGAATCCGGCAGACAGCCTATCCTGCGGTTCTTCCTTCTCACACACCTTCTTTGACCTTGACTGGACCTCCTGTCAGGCCTTAATAAGAGTACCCCCGGGAGGCTGTAATTATATTTTGGTTGTGCGTCATAAATCCTTTGTGAAAAAATCTATGATCTTCTATGTCCACTTCATTGTTACTATTCAGGCGACGTGGCTCTTGTAATTCTATCCTTCCAAAGCACTGCGTACAGTCATCAATAAAATTATCTTTTAATGACTTTTATCACTTTTTATTCTCACTAAAACTTCGAATGAGACAAGCACTGAAAGTCTATTCAATTTATTTGCTATATTTTTTATCAAATTGTTTTCAGAATATTGTACTAATATTTAGTGTGATGCATATATTTAAGAAGCATTATGTCACTCCTTGTTTTGGTAATTAGTAATACGCTACAGCCCAAACATTTTAGTATAAATGATAGCACTGATTAACATCCTTGAAAACTGCTGCTTTGTCAGTCCATTTTGTCATCTGCTTTTTACATTCACGTCTGCATTCACATTTTCTGGACTCCATGATAAAGTATTCAGGTTGAAATACTTTCTAATGAATGAATAAGACCTTTCATTACAACACAATGATAACATCAGGCTGAACTAATAGTTTGAAATTTTTAAGTCCCTAATGTTTAATTCCTTTGTGGGCTCTTCTTTAATAGAAGTTTGTGCGAAAGAATTTGTCAGACAATTAGTAAAATGAGACTGATTCTTGCATTGATTCGTGCACCAAAATTTGGGTTATAGTCTAGTACAACTTTAAGAATGTTGTACAGTTTTTTGTAACTTTATTAAGAATGAAAAACCATTATTGTGTATACAGGAGTCAACTTGTGATGCGAGGAAATGAAAAAGATAATTTAATTGCTACCTATACTTGTTATTTTAAGGTCCAAAAACCAGATAAGCCATCAGTAAATCGAGCTGCATGTAGGAGTTGAACACAAACGAAGGCGTTCAGGGGAGGGGGGTTCAAATTGCCCCAGGGCCTTGTGGTCTTGTCCCAGATGACAAGAAAATAATTGCAAGAAACATTGTTGTTAAATTATTGATATGTTTTAATTGTGTTCCATTAATCTATCTTCTCCTCTTTGTTTTGATTGCTTATTTCATTCAAACGATTTTGGCAGCCTTTACTAAACCCTTCCACGATCTAGAATTTTGGTCCCTCCAATTTCAATTACATTTCGCTGGTCCGGCATTTAGTCACTCTATATCATACCGCAGAACATTAAAGAACTACAGCAGAACATTGCATAGTGATTGTCGGTCTAGCTCAATGAAACAAGAGTTTTATTGGATTATTTCAAGTTATTGAGAAAGAAGAAGGCATGTTGATTATGACTAAAATTCACATCCTTTATCTCACATCCGATAGGTCTTTTACACCTAAAAACAGCAAATATTTAAATACTTCCATGACAAGTGCAACATAAATATACAAACAAATAACTACTTTGCAGTGGCGATACTTCAATCTTTATTGATCTTTGATCTTAAATATAAACAACAACCTTTACTGCATCTTTAAAGCAACGTTAGCAACTCTCACAATGCATAGCCAATTCTGAAGGCAACTAACTGCAGGGCAAGTATTTTTTTACATAAAGAGGAGGACAATAGCCTATTATTTAAAACACTGACAATGGCTGCTGGGGCAATTGCTTCCCAGTTAGTACGCTAAAAAGGGCGCTGTCATAATGATAAACTCGTGGCTTCAAGACATACCACACGACTTTAACGATAAGAACTTAAACAACAGAGAACCCTATAATACAGTCTAAAAGTCTAAAAACATGATTCAACTAGACTTTGCTTAGGTATTCAAGGGACGGGTGTCAACCCGAACTTAACAAAAATAAGAACATAGAATGTTTGAAACAATAATTTCAGCTAGATCATTATATCTAAGTTGTAATAGCTCTAAGATCGTACAATGCAAATCTTTACGTTCTTCTTATTTAATTACATCCAGTGCCAAAAAACTTCGTCGGTCAAATGACAAATTTCATGGTGCCAATGAAAATAAGCGGGTGTCGTTTCTTATAGAACTCTTTAACTATGCTTGAAAACGTACACGAAATTCAAAATACTTTAAAGTATGTGCGCGTCTAACTCGAGATTTAAGCTTTGCTGCAATTAATCCTACGACAAGAAAAGTGAAAAACATATCCAGCATTCCAGCCTAAGCGCACTTCATAATTTCATACTTAAATAAACACAATTCGACATAATTAAATAATATAATTAAACAAACAACAGGGACTGGAGATTGCTACATGATCGTTTTCCTCTTCAACAATTAGCACAACATCAGATGTGGATGTTTAGATGTGGATCAACAAAGCTCAGTATAAATTCTTTGGACAAGAAAACGGGAAACGAAGATGCGGAGAGTGTAGAGGATGTCAGGCGTAAGCTTCTTATTAATCTTTAAAACCTACATCTAACTACACACTACATGTATTAAAACTGGTCTCTAGGCGTGGCAATTTTAGCACCAGCCCTTTAAGTGTCTCTAATGCGTTGCGGTCAATGATAGAAATGTTACCAGGCACCGATATCGAAGATACGAATCGAATCGGTGCTGTTTTTGTTCCAACGTGTTTCTTGCGTGTAAGAAACGAACATGTAAGAAACGAGTTTCTTGCTCCTTAAAATGCATCAACCCAGATCTCTCAAACAGCCGCCAGCTTCTTTACCGCTAAACGATGAACCATAACCATTTTTGGTCAGTTTTTCTTGTTACCCTTGGGGGAATAACATAAAACATATAGAGACTTAGAAACACAAGACAAGACAAGTCACAAGACAAAAACAGGTTTGGAATCAAACTGATACGTAGCATAATCATAAGCGATCAGACCACATGGATATGTTTAGACATTTGTATCCGTATGGCCTATTGAAGGCCAAACTCAATCTGTAGCTAGTTTGCAGATGAGCTACCTAATCAATGTCCATAATTCGGTTCGGAATAAACCCAGAAATACGTAGGCCAATATGGAGCTAATATATTTCTTTGTTTGTCAAGATTTCCAACTAGTGGAAAAGGAGAAACAAACAGTACATTAAGCTAGAGCACTTTCGTTCGACACTTATGAGGGTGTGGTGGAACGTCTTGGAATGACCAAAAGGAAAACAGGAATTTATTGCCGAACAAAAGTAAATATCACGTTTCATTGGCTCCTTGTTTTGTCCAATCAGCGACCGCTAATCTCTCATTTTGTTGAAGAGGCGAAATATAAATTTTTTTCTCTCGCCCATTTTTTTCGTCCTGCAACTGTACTGAATTCCCGTTTACATTAAATGTTTTACGTTGAAGAGTGTCAGACGAAAAGAGCTTTAGAATTATATGCTTTATTTCTGCTTTTTCGTACTATTTTAGAATAATGAATATTTTTTCACTTGATAATTGTCAGCTTTGATAATTGCTATGAGTAATCTATAATATGTTACATGTAACATTAAATGTAATTTTATTTAAAGTAAATATGTTACATGTAATGGTCACAGGATCGCGATGTATTTCCATGCTTCCTGTGGCATTGTCTTGTAGTATGTTTGTTCGCAAAATTTATGAGAATATAACAAATAATGAATAATGAATAGTTACCCGCAAGCACTTTGTCCGCGGGCAGCATAGATGCTGCTTTCTCTTGATATTAGAGACACACATATTGATTGCCTGCAAAGCACTGGTCTGTTGTTTGACTTTATTTTGCAGCGGCAGCTCTGGGGCAAATTCGGTAGTGGGAACATTTAAGAGTTTTCTTGCTAATGTATCCATTTGCTCTTTGACATTTTTCTCATTGAAATAAAGGGGCTTCAAAGTTCCAATCATTTTATCCTCTTCAAAGAGTATTGGTATGACTGTGGTTCCGTCAATATCCTTTGCGAAAATACAGTTGTGAATTGTCTTTTCGTGGCATTGTAATGCATGCTGGGATACTTCATTTGTATCTAAAAAATAAAAAGAGTCAAGTAAATAATTTTGACCAAAATTTGCTAAATTAAGGTCAAACGTTTTGAATGATACAACTTGTCGTATGCTGTACAAACAGGGCATGTCGTAAAAATGATAGTTTTGAAATTATGAAATTTACGTATAAATTCCTTTCGATTGTAGGACTATCCCCATGAAATTCTGACGTAACAAAAGAAGCTACTCGCAACTAAGGAAAGGCCACTAGTATAACGAATCTGCAATAAAATACATTCGAGAACATTTGTAGCAAGGTGGTTTTCCACAACCAACTAACAGAACCAAAAAGGTCTACCTTTGTAATTGATGAAAATAATGTAGTTTGCCTCTATTAGGTAATCCATTACGAAGAGATCTCTCCCGCCATGTTTGGCCACTTCGGTCTCCTTGACAACATCGAGAATGCACCTTATTCCTATGTTGTGAATGAAGTTCCCTAACAAGACGACAAATTGTTCGATGCATTCACATCCCTCTGGGTAAACAAGCAAAACCGTCTGAGCTTGTTCATCAGATCCTGTTAGAGGTAAAAAGTCAAATGTTGAGCAACTATTGGTCAGTTTGATAACTGATGGTGGTAACTTGCACGGACCAATGTTAAGATGGATCCCTTCAAAATAGATTCAACTGATCCCAAAAAGCCTTGAATATTGAAATGAACCCCCGTCACCATTTACAATCAGAAATGATTTCCCGCAAATAATTGGTACTCATAGACAGAGCTAAAAAATATATCGGAACTTGGGGATTAGGTTCCAAGTAAATGTTCAGAATTGACAGTAACATTTAAAGCAAAATACAAAAATTGAACTCATTGTAGAAAATCATTTATTTGCAATATCTGCCACAATGAAGCAACAAATCAAACCCAGACTGAGAATTTCTAATAGCTACTTATGTAAAATGTTTGTGGAAGCAAAATCTACGTGTGTGGAACTTCCAGTCAGCATTCCCTAATGCGTAAGGTTCCCACAAAGAAAAACACAGGCTGATTTGCAGGCATTCTTATAGATTAAAAAAACCGTAATGTATGATCGTTTTCAAAGTATAATGCTATTTAAGGATGGTTTTCAAAATATTTTTAGAAATTGGTGACGATTGTAAGCTGTATAAACCAATTTCAGACCCTTACTACAGACAGAAGGCTCTGTATTCACTTTGTAAGGAAATTTTCACAATAATTGGGGCGCCAGACTTGCTTCAACTCGGCGAGGGAGGGACAACTGCCCCTAGTTGCCCCCTTTATATCCGCCACTGTGGAAACAGACAAGTTATATGAAAACCACCTATCGTAAATAATCCTAATAGAACGTAATTTATCGCAAGAAATCACCAAAATTTGTTTCTCCCGACAAAACCATTGAATTACGATGAATTAAGATGAAATACGTTTTTTGATGTTCATATACCGTGAAAATCGTGGACCCTGAATGGCGATGAGATGCGTCGAAATACCTTATATGAAAAACCATCTTTTAAAGCAAAAAGGACTTCGTTGCAAAGTACATCAAAAGCAAATACAATGATTAATAACGTAGGCCAAATATAGCTACAGATGATGCAAATCAAACACATTATAAAATCTTAGTACAGCACATTATCTCAAAATTTAAGCCCAACGACAAAAAACATCCTGCAACCAACCATAAAGAATAGCATTACCGTCATCATAATTTTTTGGTTTTTTAGTTGCATTAAGATAGAGATTCGACCATCTTTATTTGAGAGTGAAATGTCAAAAGAGATAAGGGCTCATAAAAACGCTTTCCGAAACACCTTCAAACGACATCTTCCCCAGCATCAATTTGCAAGCTAGAAATAATACCCTTGGACAAAGAAAATGGCACAAAACTATTTTAGATAATAAGTAAATGTACAAAAGTAGATTAATTAAAAATAGATTTTCGAATCTAAAGCAAAAATATCTGGTGTCAAAAATATCAAAAGCATTGTACTTCTTATTGATAACAAAATCTACTCTATATTACTGTAAACAATTTGCATCCATTATACTCCGAATTTTTAGAAAAAGCCTTATCTTTAAGTCTAGTTGTCATTTTTAAAGAATCTACCGATAGTCTTAATATTCAGAATAACAAAGCTTTCCAAAAATTGAAAACACGATTTTTCTTAAATGTTTTGATAAAATAATACCACTTTTGGTGCTCCTCTGAACATCGGCATACGAACGATATGTAATTTTCAGCTACTTTGAATTCTATAGAAAATTATAAACTAACTTTGAAAGTTATAAGACAGTTCCTAGCCTCCTATGGTCTTGTCGAGTAGCTTGATTTTAGAACTAGAGACTCTTACAGGCGTTTGCGAGGAACTAAATGTCAAACATAAATATCACAAAACGTACCAGAACTTTGGGCCTCTGATAGAAGCACGTTTCGTTTAGCTCTTTGACAAATCTTCAGCCTCAGTCGCCAGCTATTTCGCCGAGCAAAACATATCAAACAGGCAATAATTAGCACAACCAGAAGAACGCAAACGATTGCTAAAATGCCAAAAGTTCCCACAGGTTGACCACCACCACCTTGCTGGGTTTTTTTCAGTGCCCCTGTAGATAGAATTTAAACAAAAAAATTCAACAAAACCCGTTCACTTGGGAAAATGTCTTAAAGCTAAGTATGCAAACGATACATCTGTAACGAATGATGTAACGTGTCACGTGATAAAGAATCTGTCACTTCCGTTTTAACAAATGTATTACGTTAAGTGTTTTATGAAATGATCAGTTTCTTGAGTATCGGAATGAAGTGAGGTATGTTATCTTGTCTCTCTCTCCTTGCCGAACCTAAACGCAACCGTTACACATCAATAATGTCATTTTTGTTTCTTCAGAAACAACTAAGCATAAAAAAGGATGACCGACGAAGATAGAGAGTTATCCATGCTTCAAGCCATAGAGACATTGTCGAAATCTGATATATTTTGGCTGAAAACTGCTACCAGGAAGATCATATGAGTTGCAGTCTACTGGGTTCATAAAAGAACAGACAGTATTTAGTAAAGAGCTGAAAATATTATACAATTGGCCTGAGCATAGTGCATGCTCTTAGCATGTTAAGATATTAGAACCCTTCCCAGTAGTCTGTTTACTCTTGCAATATTTTTGCATGCAATATTTTTTGTGAAGAAGCATCACGTTTCATAAAAAAACAGCCACGACTCTATTTCATTCATACGCTGTCTCTCGTATGACGTCGTCGTTATGTTTCTGTTTCATATCCATTAAGCTTTAAAAATAAGAAAAATACTCTTAAATGAAAAGTAATAATACTGTCTTCACTATTGATAAAAAATAAAACTAACCTTTGCAAGAAAATGGCACCGAAGTCATGATAGCAAGGGAAATTTTTCGAAACCTCAGTATGACATGAACCTACAGACATGAAAAGTAGACACAATATAAATATCATTCCTAATTGAAATGGCTTAATTTTTTTGTGCTATTTTACTTTACTCAGCCTAACCCAAACTCCAGGCAGTTCATCAAAAAACCAAGTCCTTGTCTATCTATATTTGTACGGATACTGTGTAATATGGTAAACTTCATTCGAAGAGAGGGCTTCAGCTCACAACATAAAAAAACACAATACAGTCTGTAACTTTTTGAGCTTACTTTTCATAGATAAAAGTTTTGGATACGCTAAGAACACAATGACGTGAAGATTTTTGAATCCGTTTTCGGTTTCATCGCGTACTTGTAAACAGGCGCGAATGTGCTGACCAGTTGTTGGTATTCGCTCTTCATTGCTTCCTATTTTCAATTTTCGAAGACACAAATATAAGCAACATTAAAAATATGTAATCACAAGTGAGAGGATGGTTCAGCGATTAGGATCCAAGAGTGTAGGGTTGGAGCCCTTGACATGACCAATCTTTCACCTAGAGTAAGAGGAGTAGACAGGTCTCTGCCACTTGAGGTGTAGAAATTACGATTTATGGTCCCATCGAAAGGGAGGACCAGGAAATTGCTCGATAAACAAACTTTCTCAGTGTACTCAAAACTACCTTCGGAAGTTAGACAGTAAGTAGTGAATACAAATAAATACAAATGATCAAACTTTATGAACAAAATAAACAGCCAAAACATAGATCTCTACGTACCTCGAAGGTATAGCTTGTGTCTGTCCGCAGCCCTGATACTTTGAAAGAATCTTTCTCCTGCTAAAAAAACACATCCCTAGCAGATAAGTGACGTGAAGAATTGACAATTACTAAAGCAACGCGAGGATCACTTCAGATCCAAAGTCGTTTTATCTTCTAAACCTGACTTTATTGACATTAAGACAACCAAAACATAAAGCAATCATTTCAAAATCGACGTCAGTCTTCTCGTGTCAAGTTTCAAGCCTGTAGAACGCATGTCCAAAATTCTTATACTTAGATGCAGAAAAATAACTTACTTAGAGTCAACATAGATAAAACTTAAAGAAATATAGAGGTAGCCTAAGCACTTATAGTTGGCTAATATGTACGGTTCACCATAATTATATCACTACTTTGTTTTTAAATCAAATTATTTGGCATCTTCTGTTCTCTACATACATGAATTATACTGGGAGCTTTTTTCTCAGAATGAAAATTCCAAGACGTGCCTACATTTTGAGTTTCCCTTATGACTCTTTCTGAACCCGGACAAAAGCCATTTTTCCGAAACTATGAGAATCCTAATACAGCAGCGACTCTAGAAAACTGTATCGTATCATATCTATGCCTTGGGATTAATAGACAGTATTGTAACATATCTATGCATTGGGATTAGTAGACAGTATTGTAACATATCTATGCATTGGGATTAGTAGACTGTATTGTATCATATCTATGACTCGGGATTAATAGACAGTATTGTAACATATCTATGCATTTGGATTAGTAGACTGTATCGTATCATATCTATGCCTTGGGATTAATAGACAGCATTGTAACATATCTATGCATTGGGATTAGTAGACAGTATTGTAACATATCTATGCATTGGGATTAGTAGACTGTATTGTATCATATCTATGCCTTGGGATTAATAGACAGTATTGTAACATATCTATGCATTGGGATTAGTAGACTGTATTGTATCATATCTATGCCTTGGGATTAATAGACAGTATTGTAACATATCTATGCATTGGGATTAGTAGACTGTATTGTATCATATCTATGCCTTGGGATTAATAGACAGTATTGTATCATATCTATCCCTTGGGATTAGTAAAGTGTAGATACTACTTTGCTGGTTTTTGTTCTTTATTTTCAGCAAAATTTTGGCTTTTGGCTTACACCATCTCATAAATTCGCTAAAGCTTACAGAAAGATAATAGATCTCTTGGCTTTAAGGCTGATTTCAGTTACCTTTTGATTTAAACAAATGGTATATACAAAATTGAATTCACTGCGAAATTACTTTTTGATTTCCACAAGACGCAAATTTCCCATGTTCTGATTAGCTTTCAGTTACTGCAACATATTTCGCCGGGAAAACGTAGCCTTTTTTGCGAATTTATAGCGAAATCAAAAATCAAAAATCACCTTGAAAATCACCTAATGACAAAAAAAGATGCAAATAAACCAAAATTTGCAGCAAACTCCATCAACTTGATAACATGAGCATCGCATATGTAATGCAATTGGAATTTGATGCAACTGGAAATGTAGACTTACTCTCAAAATCTTTACAAGACGGCTCCAATGGAGGTTGTAAGGGACTGCTCTGACATACGGATTATACTGAAGACTCTTCCTAAACTTAATCCTTTCCCAAGAAGCATAAACAGTGCCATTTTTGCATTCAGTTACCCTTACACGAGGAAGCTCACCTGGATTTAGAGAGAAATTCGCTATGAAGTCAGTTTAAATAAGGAACAAATTTTAACTGCTATGTGCAAAAAGGCAAATTTTGAAGTATGAATCGGAACTAAATACACAATAATTCGAATAAAACCACTTATACAGATTTGCGAGAATATGTGATCACAACAGTAAGTTATTTTGATAAACGAGAAAACTACAAAAGTAAAACGGAAGTGAAAGTGTGTAGCATGGCCTGCAAATTCAACCAGATATATAAATTTCATTAGCTTATAGGGTTCTATACAAAAAAGTTTGAATATTTTCCCCCATTTTCCCATGCGCTAAATAAATCCAATATTATTCATAAAAATACGATAAAAGGGTCTTCGTACGCTTAGAGAGGGGAACGGATGCGAAGAGATTTTTCCCAACTACTCTAGGATAGCACTGGTTTCACCATCAGAAAGGAAATTATTATAATAAATTTAAAGAGTTAAAACCTGGACAGGTGAAATCGATTGAAGAATGTCTTTGGCTCTCTTCTTTATTTCTATTTGTGTAGAAGACCTGAAAATAATCAATTGCCTTTTGTTGACTATGCATTGTCACAAATTGCAATGCAATGTATATATATTGCTACAAATAAAAAAACAACTGTTCCGCAAAATTTATAATACATATCAACTTCAGAAATGTAAATTTAAAGATATATATAACTTAAATATTTTTCAAACTTAATTCATTAATTACTGTTTTAATTACTGTCACCTACCATTGCAAAATACTTGAAGCCCTCAACAAGTTCACTAACAGTTGCATTTTCCGTCTCCTGTAAATGAAAAAGCTTTTAAAACATTACTGAATGATACACTTTTTGTTGTTGCAAAACTGATAACACTGACACTGATAAATAGCAATTAGCGATACCTAATTAGAAAAAACTTGTTAAATTCATCTTTTTAAAAAACATATCGGTTAGAAAGCCTAACATCAAAATTGTAGCAAAATTTAAATCAAGTGCCTAACAGAAGGCTCTGTTAATAAAGATATATTTCAGAAATTCCAAGGGGTCTAAAACCCCCATACACATTTCGATCCCTTGCTGGTAACGGCTCTATCTGATGTTAGATCTTTCGATGTTTTCGAAAGAAATAAAAAAATTTATTGAAAAAAAATTCTAAATGTCAGTACGAGGGAGCTGATATGGAATTTTGCAAGTTAACAAAACTTGGATATGAGCAATTGAAAGCAAGAAATAAAGTTAGGAAAATTTTCTCTTACGCAAATAGTAAAATATACATGGTAGTAAAAAGGTCAGTAAATCAAGAAGTTACCCCATTGAAACTCTTCTGGTAAATTGATGGGTTTCTTCTATTGTCAGGTATAATCATCAGATGGTATTCTGAAATTTCTACATTGTCGATTCTTGGAAACTGAATTTGGATACTCCCATTAACACAATCGGTAGTATTAAGATAGGACGGCAGATCTGTAAGACGATTACAAAGAATCAAGTCTAAACAATCAGATTCATTTATAAAATTTTAAGCATTCTAGGAATGCATAACCAAATAACAGTTTACAATTTGCAACTTACTGCCTGACTTTACCAATTTACTAATTACTTATTTGAATCTGACTAAGAGTACTTTCTTGTGCGTTTTTTTCTGTTTTTTTCTAGCCTATCGTCAATTTAGATTACTAGAGGGGCCTAAACATTTGAAACAAACCTCGAGATACTATGGAAAGCGTTTCATATCTTACGGAATAAAATTGCGAGCTTTTCGAATATGCCCCCTTTTATCTGTTAAAACGAACTAAATATTTCCAGTTCGGATTGTCTTTTATTCAAAACGCGGGCTGTATTCCTCTCTCAAAACAGCACACCACACAAGATTTTTGTAGAACAACAGGATTTTTAAAGATTTCCCGGGGACTTTCTCGAAGGGATTTTCGCGCAATGTGTACCAGACTTTAGCGAAGTAATTTGCTCCTCAATTCAAAAGTCATGCTCACTCAATAATTCAAAGTTTTGCCATGCTTTCGCAAACAACAAATTTACTCGATGCTTTATCATTAAATTCTTTTTTCACAAAAATTTCAAACAACACAAAAAATTTTTACTTACTACAATCCCACGGTAGTTTTTCCTTGGCATCTTTGAAGACCTTACATTTATCTAAAAATGAACGTGGGAAATTAGAAGGTGAATGCATAAAATAGCTATTTTAATATAAATTAAAGGTGAGATGTTCCTTAAAAACTGTCAATATAAAAATTGGTGTGGTTCAGTTCATTAAAAAATCAAGTGATATCTTTGGTAGCCATCCATCAATTAATTGAAAGTATTTGTGTCAATAATTTCATGGAACATTTAAAAATCAAAGGATTTTGTGGCTATCAGGAACGGAATTACTGGGGGATGTGAGACGTGCCACAATACTTTTGTGGACTGCGGTAAATTCTGCCTCGATACGGTACAAAGCATTTTTTGTAGTTAGCAGTAACAAAATGATGCAAAAAATTACTCTATTCATCTTCTTATCCTAAAGTCAAAAATTGAATATTAAAAATTGGCCTTTCCATTATTTCCAGTTGCTTTAAGGATGTGGCACCAAATCCCCCCCCCCCCCCCCCCAACCCAACCCATCCCAATCCCCCATCCTTGTCAGTTAAACCCGTGCTTGGTTGCTATACGAAGTATGCATACGAGAAAAAGAAAAGAGAAAGTAATACATGAAGACTACCTGGTATCTGTATTACTTTGTATAGACTGCTTTTGCCAACACTTTTAAAGGCAGGAAGACTGATAAGTGTTATGTTGTACTTTCCTCCAAAAAGCACATTATCAAAAGCATATGAGACGCGATCCTATAGAAGTAAAAGTATTTCATGCTAAACAAGTCTAATTTATAAGCAAGAACATAAATCAGAAAAAGGGCAATGATATCGTAGGGACAAACACTGCAAAGTAAAGCATGTACTGGAAAGAAGAACCCAAGAACTGAGAACCTCAGACAGTGTTTCTTAAATGAAGCACTTTTTCAGCATAAAACACTTCAAGGTTTTTATATAAAACACATTGTCCAGTTTATTTCATCACTAAAATATCAATTTTGAATGATGACCTAATGCAAAAATCTTGCCATTGCCATCTACACCTTAAAAATAAGAGCCATATATGGTCTGACTTTCGAAAAAGTGGAATTTTCAAAATAAGTAACTATAATTAAAAGAATCAAATGTTTCAAAAACAACCTTTGAGTTCAATTGTATGCATATTGTCTGCAAACCATTGGTCAGCGAAGCAACTGCTATTTGATAACCACAAAGATTATTCAAGCCTACAAAAAATCAATAAATATTACATAGAATTAAAAGAAAAATACTGAAAACAATCTATCCAAGACATAAGAAATCCTGAAGAAAAATAATGATAAAAAGCTGGTCCATGCATGGGCATAATAATAAAACCTACACTTTTCCTTCAACACTCCTAAATGCTTGATTATTTTATGTTAAGTCAAAAACACCAGAAACAAAAGATCCTTTTTAGAAAACACTTGAATCTTATCAAACACTTCATAGTCACCTCGGGTTGCAAGGGCAGGATGGCAAGGCCCCTCTACAATCTTGAGTTTTGTTCTTTTTTCTATCAAGGGTTAGCTTTATCACAGATTCATTGAAAAATGACTAAAACCATGCTTTTTCTTACCAAATAAAGGCTTTTTCCATGTTATCGCAAGTTGTGGTCTCTTTGTAGTTTCATTTAAAAAATATTCTGATACATGCAACTCTGCAGGTGGGCTTGGCTTATTTGGGCATTCCTCTCCATTGCAAAATGGACTTACTAGACCAAAAGGAATGCAGCTGGCAACTAAAAAAGGATAGATTTCCTATCAATAAAGATCTAAGTTTGCCTGACAAAAAGATTTAAACATAAATGGCTACAATAGCCTTAATGAATGACTAACCCATAACATTGTAAAAAACAAAACTGTAGTGGTGTGCAATGGGTGCGTACTGGATAACACATTGATAGCATGGAATTTTTGGAAAGAAAGAGAGCTTTTTAAGAATTGAACTATGAATGGCCTGTAAAATATTTCCAAAGCTGGCCTGCACCTGTAGGCCGTAAGCTGTGTCAGATTTTTATTTGGTTTCGTTGCCCCCATTCCGGCACTACGTTTAATAAGCATTTTCCTGTGTGTTTTTTCGTGCTGATTACGAATCTTCTTGTTGTCAACTGTTAAAACCTGCAATTCTCTTGAAATTCAGCTTCAAACTTCACCATTCCCGCGCTTAAGGTGTATAACATGGAATGCCGAAAGCCGATGCTGCTTAATTATTCTCGGCCCTATATCACAGTCCGGGTAATACCTAAGTACCAATTGCTTTAAAATAAACATGGCGGTCGGCTAAACAAATTTCTCCTATTACGTTGTTTGATACATTCTTGACATTCTTGCTTTCCAGTAGCGGCACCAAGGGGTAGTATGGACGGTTACCCCCCCCCCCTCTTGCAAAACATTGTCCAGATATCCTCCTAAAATTGATAAAAGATGCACTGGGTAGGGGCAGGTCATATTTTTCAAGATTTGTCTATGAAAATGCACCTGGCATAAAAAACAATTAAAATGAGACAGTAAAGGCGTAGTCTCCTGGGTCACGCCCATAACCCTCCCACTCTGCTACAGCTGGCGCCACCACTGTTTTATTTTTAACCCTTTTACAAAGCTTAAATAGCTGAAATGTTTTTCATAAAATTATTGATTTCAACCTGATGTAAGAGAGTAAAGTACCAAAAACCATAAAGGGTCATCAACTATTCAAAACCTGTATACGAGAACAGGGCCGCGGAGAGAATTTATGGGCCCCGGGTCAGGACAAAAATTAAATTATAAAGCATGCCTAAGGCAGACGCTTCTAGGAGGTATGGGGAATGCTCCCCAGAAAATGTTTGAAAATTATGGTTGCTTAAACTGCTAGGGTGGCTATTTTGGTTGCTAAAATTGTCATTGTGGCTAAACTGCGCCGGTGGCAATGGTGTAGATAGAGGGGGTCAGAAGGAGCAAAAACACCACTGTAGAGCTAAACTGCTATTTTTTCGGAAAACCTCTGCTCTTTTCAAAAATTTCATGTGGTTGTCTATGTTTATCTAAATGTTATGTTTTGATGGGAGAAAATTTGTATCTAAATAAACATAAGAATATTCAATATATCAAATGATCTTTTTTCAGTTCTGATGTCGTTATGTTATGTTGAAATTTATGAGAAAGATATAGAAGCTTGTTAGATTTTTGTCGGAAAATCCATGGTTCTCACCCCTCCTGTGAATTAGAAAGAAATAGAAAATAACAGGTACAAGATGATACGTTTAAATAACTGTGAATAAAAAACAAATGGGTTAGGCGCAAGACTTAGGGATATTTAATGGAAGAGATATGATTTATCACAAGTACATTTATTACTTTAGGCAACTCTTTATTCTGTTCCCTTCCATATCGCACTGCTTCATTAAACCTTGCACTTCTTAAATACAATCGATATACAATGTACGCATCAAGTAGCATACTTACCATACCTGATAACTGATATCTGATACCTGACAATTTGAGCTTAACTGATGTCTTAGCACCATAATGCATGAAAATGAAATTTTCTTAGAAATTCTTAAAGGCTAGAAAATGAAAAACGTTCCATTCATTAACTAAATTGGACTACAACAGACACACTGTTGCAAATAGATGCGAACGCCATAGTGTAAATCTGTATGACATACATATTGCCCTGTATGTTACCCTGCAATCGCATTTCGTAACATTCAGAAGCTTTTGAACTTCTTTAGCCCTATCCAACAAAGATGAGAAATTCTTAACAAAAATTTCTTCACGACTTCATGGACCTTTATCATTATTGTCTCTAATATTATGTTTTGTTAATGTTGATGGGGAGGCTGGATTATTACTTAGAAATTTTGTTCAATTGAGTTATTATTTATGGGCCCCCGGGTCAGTGACCCCCCTGACCCCCCTCTCCTCAGTACTGTACGAGAATAGCCTGTACAGTATGAGCAAGCTTACTCGCATTTGCCAACTGTAAGCTCGTTCATGCTGCTAACTACGGTGTTAACTACAAAAACAGATGGTTTTGACCATAATACATGATGATGTTGTGATGACGTCATCAACTGTTAAAAGGCATCTTCTCAGACACGAAGCGTTTGACAACGCTCTAAGTTGCACGTTTATATACTAACTTAAAGTGATCTAGCTAGTGAGGGCAGTTTCTGTGTCAAAAAATGTTTTTTAAATAATTTGACTGTATCGATGACGTCATAAAACCTAGAAATTATTGACCCCCGTATCTCACGAGATGCATGTTTGTCAGAGTGACAACAACTGATTTTATATCAAGTAACACATTATGAACAAGAAAAAACAGTCGTGAAGTTGTGCCCGGATGCGGGCAACGAAAATTGATTTTGGAGCACCTTTTTTGGTCACAGCTTACGGCCTACTGGTAAATAATAAAAATATATGATTCCTTGCTAAATGCATCCCAGAAAAACATCAATCTAGCTAATGTTTTTTTATAAAGAAGGTACTATGAAAGTCAGAAATAAAATTTCAAAGTGTGTCTTTTTTTCATCATACAAAACTTGAAGATAATAAACAAAGACAACAAAAGAGTCCTACAGTTTTGATATGCCTCCTCAGCACAACAGCAATACCCTTGTATCTCTATTACAGCAGGTACGGGTTTTAGTTCTTTTTGAACAACAATCTCTAAACTTTAAGCTTTGTAAAAATCTCACCTTTTCTTCTTTCATAATTTCTAATTAATGACTTGCAATAATCTGCAGAAAAAATATAAATCCCTTAAAAAACATGGCACAGAATTCTATGTGCAAATGGCTTACTCCCAAAGGCTGAGTTTCTACCTCAATAAATTTACTGAAAGCATATAAGAGCAAATTTACAACTTAAATTGATTCACAACTGATTTGATTTGCTAGAGCCTTTATCACCATCAGAGGAAATATGATCAAAATTAGGTATAAATTTCATATCAAAAGATCCAAAGAAGATTTAGTCTAAAGACATGCATTTTAGGACTTTGTTTCTATGGATGAAAATCATTTGTTACACCAACTTAAACCAAATAAAAACTGAAACTACTAACCTGCTTCTCTCTTTGACACCCTTTTAAACTAAAAACAAACATATCATATAGTGCCTCGAGCAACATAACTTGGAAAGCTAAGAGGTAATGGCAAACTGAAACATGAACAAAGCATTTTAGTTCCTAACAATATGGAAGAAAACCAGAGATACAAAATTAAGAAAAAGTTTCAAATTTAGAAAAATGTCTATTTAGAAATATAGAAATATATTTTTGATCAGACTGAATAAAAATTGCTTTGCATTAAAAATATCATAAGGGATGGGCTCTTTTTAGATTAAATGATCAGGGGAAAAAATCCCATAGGATAAGCAAACAAGGGGAACTAAGAATTTTATGTAAATCTGAATACTTGCATTTGTTGAGAACATACAAAAATAATGAAAAGCAGTGTTTACATGTTCAATTTGGAACAATACTAAAATGAGTACAGTTAGGCCTTCCATTGACATGGAACCAGTCAGGCAGGTTGGTTTCAAATCAGTACTGACAGGAAAGTGACATACAAAAATCACTTTATGAACTTGTTTCACTATTGATTCTTAGGCTTCAAAATTTGGTTCATATCATGGATAATTTAGAATTCAAAGTTGTCCAAGTTTACACATGTCCTGATCTCCTGAGACAAATTCAAGTCACAAATTCAATTGCCCAGCAATTTTGGAATGATTCCAAATATAACCTGCTCCATCATGAGGATGTTTTTTGGGAATGGCTAGGAAGGGTTACTAAAATGTTTAAAAATCGATCTAACATGAACATACATAAACATTGTGATATCATGATTTCTTATACATGATTTTGGGAGACTATCCCTAACCTAAAATGTACAGCCATTATGTTTATCTAGAACATCAAAAGCTTCAGTCCCAAAAGTTGCTGTAGCTCTATGCTTAGCATGCAGAAGAACACTAACAGCCTTCCCCAAAGGAAGTAAATTTGGACAAAATCTTCTCTCTCTTGTACCCATTTTCTATAATATCATTTTAGAAGTGCTAGATATTGTACATTAAGTACTGGAAAATGCGGCGCCAAAAATTTTGGTAGATTAACCCCGGTGAAAAATCTTGCAGGATCCTACAGGATCCTGTGGGATCCTAGGAGGATCCTAGATTTTTAGGATCCTGGACAAGATCCTACCAAAAATCCTGCAAGATCCTGTGTGCATAGGATCTGATGCAAGATCCTACATAAGGATCCTGTAAGACAAACACAACTTAAGATCTTACACAGGATCCTACCAAAAATCTTACAGGATTTTAAAACAGGATCTTGAATGGGATTTTGCTAGGATCCAGAATGACATTGTAAGATCTTACAAGAACTAGATTAGGATCTTACACATAACAATTCCAAGATCCTATTGGATTGTGACATGGATCCTGTCAGGATCTTGAATATAAAGATAGGATCCTGTACAAAGTCAAACAGGATCCTGTTACATTCTGACCAGGATCCTTCCAGCATCTTCAATCCTAAATGTTTAGGATCCTATACAAGATCTTACATAAGGATCCTGTAGGAGATAAACAACTGAAGATCTTACACAGATCCTACCAAAAATCTTACAGAATTCTAAAACAGGATCTTGAATAGGATCTTGCTAGGATCCATAGTGACATTGCAGGATCTTAAAAAAACTAGATTAGGATCTTACACATAACGATTCCAAGATCCTATTTGATTGTGACATGGATCCTGCCAGGATCTTGAATATAGCGATAGGATCCTGTAGAATCTTAAAGAGGATCCTGTTACATTCTGACCAGGATCCTACCAACATCTTGAATCCTAAGCGGTGGTGTAGTGCTATCAAAATAACAAGGGGGGCTCTTGCACAAAAAGTTGCAAAAAACAATAGAAAAATATAAATTTGCCATGTTTTTGGCATTAACAAGGGGGGCTCAGCCCCTAGCACTACACCCCTGATCCTAAGTGTATATCAATCGATTTCGTGGAATTTTGATGCAGCAAAGCGCAAGAAAAACAAAATATATGATCATATCAATCTCTGATGTATATAAATACCACACCCTTTAGTTTAGCTTTTTCAAATACATTTCAGAATTATTTCTTCATGTCACTTTCATGTATTGGCTTAAATCGATTTACTATTTTTAGGCATGCTCTTTTTAAGTTGAATTAATTCCATTTTTAAAATGGAACTTATTACTTTATGTGGCCCCTTAGATGCTAGACATTGATTCTCTGTTGCAGTTTGCCCCCTCTTCCCAGAGGCGTCAGCATAGGGGGGTACGGTGGGGGTGTGGTATCCCAACAATTTGTTGGTCGGCACAGTAAGGATTTTTGCTGGGCACTCGCTCTGCAACCTATTTGCAACATTTCTGTGTAGTTGAACTATCAAAGTATGGCACTAGAGTATAAACTTTGAAACAGAAAGAAATAAAAGCAGCATGCAAGAGTATTTATCTTTTGACCACACCCTCAAAGAATGAAATGCGCCCTTTTTTGTCGGCAAAAATCGCCTCTTCATCCCTCTAAACAATTTTCTTGGCTACACCCCTGCCTCTTCCCCAACTCTTGGGGGCCCTGGGCATGTTCAGGCTATCAATTTTCTTTTTAAGGTTCAAAAAGTTTGAAGTTTATCTAAAAGGCATAAAATTCGTCCGCCATAATTAAAGCATCAGTTTTATAACGGAGCAGCTTTCCATTTTAGCACTGCATAAAACCGTTTTGTCATTGCACAAATTGGTTATCATTGCACCCCAAATTAGATATGCTGTCGGGTAAATATGGTTATAGAAAACGATGTTGAACTGGAAAGAATATTTTTCAAATAACTTGTTTTCGACTTATTCAAAATCAGGGACTTTCAAGGGGTGATCGTGCTGTAACCGGTGTTCTGGTAGGTACGGGGATTCATAAACTGCTGTAATATAGGTACTTATTTCATTTTAGGTCAGTCTTGCGTTTATGCTTATATTTGTTCATGCTTCTCTTTGATTAGGAAATATTAGTTTGTCGCGTGTTAGTTTTTCATGTTTTCCGGTATAGTAATATTTTACATGCCCTTTTGCTCTACAAAGTTCCCCCGCGTATCCTAATATATCTAACACCTCCTACTAGTTCATTTACGTATTGCACGATAGATACCGACAATAACACCGGCAATTATTGATATTAGTTTGCTATATTGTAATGCTGTTATATAAAGTAGAGTACGGAGAAACAGAGTTAGTTAGTTAGTTAGAGAGAGAAGCGTGGTGCTTGCGAAAGGCCACTGCTATCAAACATGTAGACTCTAACTCACACACACACACAGAACGGTAATGGATGGAAAGGCTAAGAGAGGGCTGATGGCATTCAACCCGAGTGGCTTGTGAAAGCACTCGAGGTTTCGTTTCATATATATATAATTTAATGGCGTAACAGTGCTTGTGAAAGGCTGTTTAGTACCTAAGTTTCGATATTGTGTAAAAGTACGTCTTAGCTTTGGATGGAACAAAAGGAATTGATTTTGTGTGTCAAAACGTGTCATTTATTCGCTCGGTCAATCGCTCAAACAACGAATGGTGTCAGAAGTTTTACAAATATATAGCAGCAAATTTTACAATGGTGTCAGAAGTGGGATTATATGGTGCTGGAAACAGACCAGAACCCAGATTCACGAATCAGTTTAGGACATGTACCTCAAGATGGAAGGCGACGAACAACTGTTCCCGAGACGACAGTTCGAGCACCCTGCATACCATCCAGAGATGCATAGTCAAACCCAGTAGCTGGCAAATATCTCAATCACAGGACTTGTCGATTTCTAGTTTACGGACACAAAATATTCATTGGACGTTTAATTATTTTTCATTAGATTCACTTTAAGAATCGAGGACGATTCATTTTCCTTGATAGGGAGGTATGTAATATAGGTACTTATTTCATTTTAGGTCAGTCTTGCGTTTATGCTTATATTTGTTCATGCTTCTCTTTGATTAGGAAATATTAGTTTGTCGCGTGTTAGTTTTTCATGTTTTCCGGTATAGTAATATTTTACATGCCCTTTTGCTCTACAAAGTTCCCCCGCGTATCCTAATATATCTAACACCTCCTACTAGTTCATTTACGTATTGCACGATAGATACCGACAATAACACCGGCAATTATTGATATTAGTTTGCTATATTGTAATGCTGTTATATAAAGTAGAGTACGGAGAAACAGAGTTAGTTAGTTAGTTAGAGAGAGAAGCGTGGTGCTTGCGAAAGGCCACTGCTATCAAACATGTAGACTCTAACTCACACACACACACAGAACGGTAATGGATGGAAAGGCTAAGAGAGGGCTGATGGCATTCAACCCGAGTGGCTTGTGAAAGCACTCGAGGTTTCGTTTCATATATATATAATTTAATGGCGTAACAGTGCTTGTGAAAGGCTGTTTAGTACCTAAGTTTCGATATTGTGTAAAAGTACGTCTTAGCTTTGGATGGAACAAAAGGAATTGATTTTGTGTGTCAAAACGTGTCATTTATTCGCTCGGTCAATCGCTCAAACAACGAATGGTGTCAGAAGTTTTACAAATATACCAGCAGCAAATTTTACACTGCGATAATCATCGCTAATGAAGTGAATTGTCGCATGCCTTTTTTACCAACCAATCAGAGGACACTTGGCAGTCCAGCGGGTCACATTTTGAACGAGACAATCTGTTGGTGGAAAACAGAAGAAAGACTTGCAAAATGCGACCCGCTGTAAAACGCGACCAGAGATGCAAAATGCTGAACATCTGTCAGGCGCTTTTTCCAAAAAGTCAAGATTGCAAGCAAAAGAATCGAGAAGAATGGATCCAGCCCAGCAGGTAAATGAATATTCTTCTTTGGTACTGTGCTAGACCAGAGATTATTTTAAAAAAATTAGAGTCTGACCTAAAACTGCTGCTTGAACATGTAAAGGCCAAGAAGACTAATTTCAGGAAACACTTTAAATGAGTAGATTTTGTGTGAACCTTGAAAATTGCACTTTAAAATTTCAAATTGCTCAAAAACTGTTTCAAACCGCCAACAGCCAATTTGCTACAAAGTTTAGAAATCTTTGTATCGTTTTAAATGTTCTTAGTGGGCCAAGTTTTTACATCACAAAAGCTAACATGCGCATTTTTCATAAGAAACTAAGCAAAATACCAGTTAAAATTTTCTTAACTTTATTAATGAATTTATTATTGAAAGTTTGCTTCAATACCAAGAACTAAAAAGCTACTTTATGGGAAAAAACACAAACAAACGCAACAGAATATCAAACGTAACAAACATCTAATCAGTTGTAAGGAGTTATATTCTTTCTATTATCTATGAAAATTTAACCACAAATAGGTTTCTTATCGACTAAAAGAACTAAATTTCGAGCAGCTTCTTAAAGTTGGGGGTGATGAATACTATTTTTTAATTTTTTGGCCATCTTTGGGCTCGTTCTTATGGAAAATCTGTAAAAACTACTAAAAAAATGCTATTCAGAGGATCATTTTCTGGCGCCTCGTTAGTTTCATGACGCACATCCAAGAGGCTTTCTCTTTTAAAATAGAGAGCTGGCACAAATCTTTCAACCCACTGCCAAAATTGGGGCTGTTCCAAATGCCGACAAGCTAAATTCCACTCAATTATCTAGATGACACCCCATTACTAGAAATCACATTGAATTCCAATTTGTTTTGTTTCTGTCAAACAATCGGTTGCAAGGAAATGGTTGCAGTCTTCTTGAAAGGCTTGATAGCGCAGACCCAGGTCATAAATACTTATAAGCAAATGCCACCATGCTACTTTTAATATGATCGTGCATTTCATAAATAATTCAGGCGCAGTGAGAGTCAAAATTCGTATTAGGAGGTTGTCGATAGACAATATTTCCTAAAAATCTCGACAGAGTAGCAAAATTTCGTACACATTTTCCAACAATGAGATGCTTTAGGAGGGCTGTAGCTTCCCTGACTTCAAGGAAAATGCTTTACACAAATGTCATAACGTTTTCAACTTATCTCAAACAAATATTAGCTCTCTTCTATATGAAAAATGCGTTTAGAACATCTACTTCATAAAAGACTGTAACTGAAAGTCTCAGTCCTCCAGGTTATGATAATTTTGTTGATAAAAAGGGGATTCTGACTTTTTTGTCTGTAAAAACGATTTTTTGTAGGTTACAAAAGAAAACAAACAAGTAATGTTCTGTGGAGATTTCAACCTTGGATTGTCAAGGCACGAAGATCTACCTCCTGGTCCCGGCAAGATATACAATTATAGCGATTTTAAAATATTTTTGGTTATGGCATGATTTGTCTTCAATCTACTATTTCCTTTGGCTAAAAGATTTTACGATTTTTGCAAGAAAGTCACATCTTTGGCCATAATACCAAGAGGTTGCGAAAAGCAACATTTGTTGATGTTAAGAATCAGTTGATGATGTTGATAAACTGAAATCGGTTCATAAAGCGTTCTACCATACTATGATTGAAGACAAAATAGTAGATTGAAGACAAATCATGCCATAACCGAAAATATTTTAAAATCGCTATAATTGTATATCTTGACGGGACCAGGTATAGCGGTACATTATTATATTCAAAATTTATAGGATTATAGTAGGGATAATACTGTAATGAAGTTCATAAATGCAAATAAAAGTTTGTCTGCCATGTAAACATGCAAAAACAAGAGTTCAGTGGCCCCCTTTGGTCCGTTGCACCATCCTTTCTTGTACTTGATGGAAAGAGGGCATGGCCATGCAAAACAGTCACCCTTCTGCGAGATTTTCATCGTAAGACATTTCAAGACTTAATTTTACAATGTAAAATTAAAACCAATTTCAAATCCTTATGATTCATCTGGAACCTTCTATTTTTTGAAATTTTAAATCTTTTCTCATTCTAGGTGCTTTCAATGCAGTTTAAAGAGAGTAAAATACAGCAAAGCAGAGTGAGGTTATAAACAGAACAATTAAACAGAAATGTCTTGACAAACTAGTAAATTAAGCATAGTTGATGAAGATGTAGTATACAAAGATTGTGACTTTATCAAATGTGAATCACATGAAACTTGATTTGCTCTCTACAGATCTACTTCTTGAACTCTTATTTGGTAGAAGGTCCTACAATATCCTTTATTAGGATCCTGAACAGATCATATACAGGATCCTGATTAGATCATATACAGGATCCTGATTAGATCATATACAGGATCCTGATAAGATCATATATAGGATCCTGAACAGATCATATACAGGATCCTGATTAGATCATATACAGGATCCTGATTAGATCCTATACAGGATCTTAAAAATATCCTGTCCAAGACCGGAATCATTTCCTACAGGATCTTGATGAGATCCTATTCAGAATCCCTGCACATATCCTATATAGGATCCTATACAGGATCCTGCAAGATTTTTCACTAAGGTTCAAGAAATACATAGGATCCTATTAAGATCTTTTAAGGAATAATTTTATTCTTATCAGGATCCTGTAAGATCTTATTAAGATCCTATAGGATCCTATAAGATCCTATAGGATCTTGTACAGAATCTTGCACAAGATCCTGTAGGATCCTTTACCAATATCCTGTGAGGATCCTGCGAGGATCCTATACAGGATCCTGCAAGATTTTTCACCGGGGAATTTTCAGTGGAAAAATTGTTGGTCATATTACTTTAAATTTAGGAGTAAATTTGTGTAAATCTTTCAATAGGAAGAAAACATTTCAGTAAATATGTTGCTAAAATGAGGAACAAGCGGAACAACCGGAAATGTGAATTAATTTTTAGTAAATAACATGTGGGGGTGTTAATAATTCAACTCTCTGAAGTTCTTATGGGCTAGCACGTGCACTATCAAGAGGACGTCAATCATGTCTTTGTCTGTTTCGATGGCTCTGTGATTTTGCCAACGGGCAGAGAGAATTCATGGGCCCGGGTCAGCACAAAAGATAAATAGTAAAGCATGCCTAGTCTCTGTTGGAATGTGGTTAGCATCCCCTCACGGTATATTTTGAGCGTTCACTCATTGATGTAACCGATTACAGAACAGTTTATCATTGCCACTAGCGCGACAACTGTTATTTTTTACTCTTTATAGGCCAGTGCCTTTTTTAAGAAATTTTAAGTAGGGGGGCAATTTTTGAAAAGGGACGAGATAAACAAGAAAAAATGGGAGATAAGGGGTATTTTCTAGGAAGCTTTTATGATCTCATACTTCAAAGGAATTCATTTTGTATTTCAAATGAAATGAAACAGCTTTGTGTTGATACTTGAAGTTAAGATATTATTCAAGAGTGAAAATATGCCTGATCAAAGTCCCAGAAAATCCATTAAAAAAACTGAGAAATAAATTTTCTATTTTTGTAAGTTTCTATAGTTTGTTTCAAACTTTGATGTTGGGACGCCATTCCATGCAATGAACAGTTTATTTCTTGATGTTGATTCCCTTAATAATGTTGTATGCAGAAACACTTCTATCAACAGTCATACTGTCAGGTGCTACAAGGATAATGGCAGACAGCAACTGAGTCAAGTATTTCTTTTAAGCGTGTATAAAATCCTCGTTGAAAAGTCTTGTTTGGCCTGAAATCAGCAAAAGTATCGAAGACGTTATCTGAAAACTCTTTCACTTGATCCCATGATATGCCTGGATTATTCAATGAAATCAGACACTCTAGGATGGAAGGTAGCCAAAAAATCACTATGCTAAAAATCTCTTTGCAACAGAACTGTTCAAAGATGAGTGGAATTGGGATGAATCATGCAGACAAAAAACACAATCAAATTTGTGGCACAAATTTATGCCTAAATGTAGACAAACAGGTTCCACAGCTAATTTTGCTGTCTGACCCTTACATTTTCTGTGCTGTTGCTTTTACTAATCTGGAATGAATGGCCACCACATTGATACAGGAATTAAACAGTAATTTTAAGGACTTTATTTTTTTAAGATTTGATTCCTATACTAAAGAGTGCCAATAAACATCTTCATTTAGTTTTGATCCACTAATTTCCTTCAGTTTTCGACTGTATAAAAGTCTCCCATGTAAACTTATGAAATCACTGTCATGTAAACACTTATGATATCGTATTCCAATCGTTTTAGAAAACTATGACTTATGGCTTCTGCAGGTGTGCCTCACAATTCTACGTAGTGGTGGCGACAAACAAGGGACTATTCTCTGGGGTCAAAAATCTCTTGAGTGCGGGGGCAAAGTCGAAGGATGGTAGGGCAATTGCCCTCGCAAGTTTATTTCATCATATAGTATATATAGTATGTTAAAAAGGGCCCTGTTATAGGCTGACCTAGTATTGCATTCCTTTTAAGGTTTGCAGGCTCATATTTGGGTGTAGCGTTCCAGAAAAAAACATTATTGTGGATACAAGTTTGAAGTAAACAGACAAGGTTTACCTGTGACATACGATTTTTAAAGAAGCAAGAATGAACTCCTTATGACAGCTTCCTTGAACAGAAATATTCAATGCTGTGCGAAAAGAGTGAAACTGTCTGCAGATCTGGTGGATATCGTGAAACATAGAAAAATTTCGTCCAACCCTTAATATTTTTGAGCTTCCGCATCAATTTTGAATCATTCTGTAGCAGTGATCATAGTGGCTGGTTGACGGCAAAGTTTTCAGTGCAAATATGAAATCGGGACGACTGCACTTTAATGAAATATAATCCAAATAAGTCAAGGACATATTTACCGAGCTATCATCCTGATATTTGACACCAATTTTCTCCGAAGGTCTTCTCGCGATTAAACTTTCTGGTGGGTCGAATCCTACCCTGTAACAATCTAGGCCAGGAAGGCCATAAAAAGAAACAAATGCGAAGTAAACAACGACAACATTAACTGGAATAGATTTTTCAGTCCTCATCACGGTGTCCTATTTTCTACGCAGACAGTAATCGAAATAAGACAGTAATCGTCATGTGTGCTTAGACATAAAATATAATCATTAAACCGTGAAACACTCATTGAAATTCGTAGGACATGCAGAATAGACCACTTACTGTGTTTCTATTCAATTTTCCTGAATTGTCTCTTCGGTTTCTTAGCAGAATCCAATGAATTCGTACATGAACTCTTTGTAGTTTTGGATCGCTACGGAGGAGCACGACAACTGACGCCAGAACAGTGGCGGCTAGTGGCGACTTTATAAAAAAATCAGGGGGGGGGGGTTCAGTGCTGAATTTGCCAATTACCATAAGCCCTCGAATTAGCCCGGGGGTGTAATTGTGGAAATTTCTGTAAAGAGGATAACGTCTTTTCGATTTTTTCCCAAAATTTGGTAACGATGCCTGAAAACTTTGACTATGAATTTATGAATTAAACAAAATGTTTGCATCGATCTCGAATACTAAACCCGTGAATAAGAGGATTTTGAATTCTTCATCATTTGAACGATATAAATGATAGAAATATTGTAGGTTATCTTAATAATTTATTAATAACTTTGAAATTTGCTCTGACATTTTACCATTTCAAAGTGGTAGCAAACGAGGGGCGATTCACTCTTGCAAATAGAGTACGAGATTTTTCCTAAAACAAAAGGATTTTTAGGGACTTTCAAACAAAACAATAGGATTTTCACAAAAGGTGTACGAGATTTTCTTAGAGTGATTTGCCTCTCGGTAGCAACAACATCGAAATTTTTCTACATTGACGCTTACCCAAACTCCTACAAATCGTAAAACCCGTAGAAGATTTCAAATAAACCGAACTTCTGTGGATAGGTAGTTCCGCTTGGTATAATTTATTTCCGTTAAATTATTTTGATTGTATGCTTCACAGCAATCATTGATATTATGTTCCATTACAAAGTCTACAAATTACTAATTTTTTTCCAACAGTGTTTGTGCTTAAACAAGGTCTATAAACGACAGCACTTTTAACAGACTCAATTGTTTAGAGCAGTATCAATAGCGTTCCTATAAAAGTACCCTTACAGTTTGGAGTGTGCTAGAGTTTTTTTTAACTGGTGATATTGCAATGTAAACAGCTATTGTTCAAAATTCTGTCACTTTTACAGAATATCTTAAATATTGTAGTATATATGTTTACTTTCGTTTCATTTTGTTGACAGTATTGACTCAATCGATCTAATAAATTTTGTAACATAGTTATTGTTGAATTACAATTTTATTCACCAAAGTAATTGAACCTATCGTCAAATTATCCATCGTGAAAAAATGTCATTATTTATACGAATAAGCTGTGTGCCATCACCAAGACTCGGAAGAAGGATAGCTTTTCTTGCCAAAATAGTTTCTGATATGAAGAGCAGATGAGTTTACTAAAGGATTTACCATATGCATATTCGTATCTTTATTCAATTTATCCAGTTCACAAGTTTGACTTTAAAGAGTCTTCGAGAGAAAGATACCTTCAAATGCCATTGCCAACCCAAAGAACTCAGAGGTTCTGACCCTGATAAAATTTTAATCAGTCTAATAAAGGATGCTGTACAAGAAAAATTCAAGGCACCCTTGAAAGAAGTCGTGTTTCCTGCAGTTTGAAAAGTTGCTTGAATGGTACCTTTTTCACAAAACTTGAAGTATGCCTGGTTACAGGGCCCACGCCATGAACTTGAAAGTGGGGGGCCAAGGCTAGCAAAAGTAGGGGGCCAAGGCTTCTTTTACTGCAGCTTTAAAACTACTTGCTTCGAAAAAAAGTAAGAGGGACACGGCCACCCCGGCCACCCGGTGGTGTGAGCACTGTGCTAACTGTTATGAACCAATAACAGTATTATCTGCCATTTCTAAAGTATGCCCATGAGCAATGCGTTGTTTTTTTAACAAAAATAAGTTATTTAGTGCTTAGCAAATTGTCTTAAAAAGACTACTCTCGACCATTGCTTTCGTATTAAATTCAAACAGGTGTGCTTTTCTAAAAAGTAAGAAAGGGGGGCTGTGCTGTCGGAAATTTAAGAGATCACACCCATGACCACACCTAATATACTTGCATTTGTGTAGAGACTCGCTGTTGTGTAAAGAAATCATTCAAACTATTCAATGACGCAAAAAGACTCATAAGAAACTGCTCATGAGAAATCTAAAGTATAATAAAGAGTTGCCATCATAGAATTCGTCCAAAGAAAGATGAACTCACTAGCTGAGACCCCCCCTCCCTCCAAATCTCTGTGGATTCTAAAAGGGGGCTGAGCCTCACTGAGTCCCCCTCCACGGCCCCACGGCACCACTAATGATATTTGGTACGATGGTACAGTTAAGTCAATAACAGCGAGCTGAAATTAAAACTTGGGACTAAAAAGGCGTTAAGACACGGTAGGCCATCGAGGTCTGTTAGCAAATATCGAGATTTTGATGCTTAGAGACATGAGGTAAACTGCTTTCAGTCGTACATTGAAGATCGTCAAAAATGAGCTATCAGATGGATCAGTAGATCATTTCTAAGTTGATGAAGTTTTCTACATAAATCATAAAATTCAACAGAAAAATGTGGAATACCGCAAGGATCCAACATAGGCCCATTACTTTTCTTTGCATTTCAACGAGCTAAAGGGTAAATGTGCAAATATATTGAAGGAGTAAATGCTTTGAAAACGGAAAATTCTGTTTCAGGAGACGATAATAAACTTCATCACCAGAGCAAGGACACTACACTTAGTTTATGCATTAATATAAAAAACATGTTGAAGTGAACAATTATTTTATTTACATTTGATTCTTGTGATTATTATTTTCCATTTATGATGACTATTTTCCATTCCAACACTAAAAACGATTCTGCAACCATAGAAACTTGCGGTCAGCCCATTTATAATTGCCATGATTTTCGCAAAAAACTAAAAATTTTGAATATTAACAGGTCCATTTAATATCCACTTGCATGGAGAATTTTGTCAACATGATGACTATGTTTAGAATCTTTGATTGCAAAAATCCCAGCTGTATGAACGCAACAGATCCCGTGCCAATATTTCATTTTGCACCTTCCCCCGCCCGCTCAAAAATAATCGATTATGGGAAAATTCATGCTATTTGCCCTCAGCACCAACACTGCCCCTCCTGCCTTAATCTTGCGCTGGCGCCCCTGGCCATGATCGTTAGAAAGTTTTCCTCAATCTTGGACAAGGTAAATCGATGAACGTTCAGTAGAAAAGACGGAACGTAACGTTTCATTTTTCAATAACTTGCATATCTTCGCACCAGTTATATTCAATACACTGGGAGCCAAAAAAATAAAAGCTTTTTAGAGATTTTAAGATTTTTGAAGATCTTTTTGAATTTCTGAATATTTTTTAGATTTGTTAGATTTTTTGATTTTCTTGAGATTTTTCAGGCCTTGCAAAGACTTTAACAGATTTTTTAGCAAAGTGTACGAGATTTTTTCAGTGGTTCACCCTTTGGTTTCAACTACGTAAAAGCCTGAAACCAAAGAGCAGGGCTGTGCATAAAGAATGAACTGTTGTGGAGGAGAACTATAGATCGTCGGTTTTGAGTAAAACAAACAGTGGTCAGCCTTGTAAAACACATGTTGTCAGCCTTGTCTTCAAATTGTATACAGTTTTTGAGTATTACCTGAATGGAAGATTGAAGATGTGTACCTTGTGAAATCATCAATGCTTTATTTTTTAATCCCATATGCTGTGATTGCTGCAAAGGTAGGAGCTAATTTTGCCAAGCTTGTAAGATATGCATGGCTCCCCAACCTTGCTTGCTGCAAAGCAACAAAGCTTTTTTGCAAATCTTTAGTTCTTAATTTGCTCTTGGCCTATCTAGTTTCGATTTTGCATCGGATACCCTTGTGAGACTGCCCTGAATGAGCAGGCACCCAGACTAACACAAGTCACAAATTTACCTAACCGTTTTGGGGGGGGGTTGGGGGGAGTACACCTTGTCTTAGCAAAAGTTGGATAGTCCATTGAAAACAATAAATTTTTGTTATTTTTGAGGGGGCACGAGAGCATTATTAGCTAGGATTATGTAGCGAAGGACATGTCGTTTTCTGCTGCCTTAACCTTCCTAGTATTCCCCCGCGGGGGGGGGGGGGGGGGGGGAGGGGGGTGGATTTATCTTAGGACCAGGTGCGAACAAGAAATGGATGCTACCAAAATTTCGGTTTCTATGCTACCGTTTGAGGGGTTTTGTCAAAAAACATTGCAATATGAGGGTAAATTTCTAAAATTTTAGGGTTGGCCCTCTTTGACCTTGAGCAGACCCCCTGTCAGGCCATAATGGGAGTACCCCCCCCCCCCCACGGGTATTCCCACTTGGCTTATAGGAAAACAGAGGGCTGTGCCTAAATCAAGTCTTATAGGCAAAAAGTTGACTGTGCCTAAATCAAAGGTCAAACGTAAATGGGACCTGCAACCTTCAGCACTATAATCCAGGGGTGCTACCCTAAAATTCAAGAGGCCACTCCAATGACACATCCTTACAGCCAAGTCTGCAAATTATGGCAAATGCACGGACAAGATCATTTTAGAATGGCTAGCTTTGCATGCCAAAATTCGAAATTCCATGCAAAATTTAAATTTTTTATATAAGAGGCACCCTTGGCTTAGATAACGCACAAAATGGACACCAGATATATTTATAGATATTCAGCGTTTATGGAGATGCCTAAATGGTATATGTTCAAATCCTTTATACCCCTCTTTAAACTCTATATATCTGCATATCTGGGCAAGTACACAATTTGCCTCTTATCCGAGGCAGCACCATGGTTGCCGCAGAAGGGTTGAAAAATTTTTGAATTTGGGTGCTTCCAGTTCGCTGGAAAATGCACTCTTTGAAGCAATTTTTCAAAATACAACCTTGCTTATATATGAATATTCACAGGAAGAAAGTTATTTCAAAGTTTTCATCACTTTCTTGGTGCAGTTGATACATTTTTTAATAGCTTATTCTACATTATTGGATCTTGAGATCATTTCAAATACCAATATATCCTTTTTTCATTTCAATATGTCCACTTCCTCTAAAATATTAGCCTTTCAGTCAAATGCAATTTGTAAGTAAGAATTTTACTTAAATTGTAGATAAGTATGTTTCTTTTACTCTTTTAGGCACTGTTGGGTTGGTCTGCTACTGAGGGGCTTTTGTATCCAAGTTCTAAAGGTAATGAACTTAGCTTACTTTGTTTGCATATATACAAAGGGCCAGGCAATGGTATTTCAGTTGTTCACCTCTGTCATTTTAAATGCTCTTTCCCTTTTCTTTTTTCCATGTCTTTCAAACTACTTTTCTTTCTTTTCTTTCTTTCTTTCCTTACTTTTCTTTCTTTCTTCCCCCGGTGAAAAATCTTGCAGGATCCTACAGGATCCTGTGGGATCCTAGGAGGATCCTAGATTTTTAGGATCCTGGACAAGATCCTACCAAAAATCCTGCAAGATCCTGTGTGCATAGGATCTGATGCAAGATCCTACATAAGGATCCTGTAAGACAAACACAACTTAAGATCTTACACAGGATCCTACCAAAAATCCTACAGGATTTTAAAACAGGATCTTGAATGGGATCTTGCTAGGATCCAGAATGACATTGTAGGATCTTACAAGAACTTGATTAGGATCTTACACATAACAATTCCAAGATCCTATTGGATTGTGACATGGATCCTGTCAGGATCTTGAATATAAAGATAGGATCCTGTACAAAGTCAAACAGGATCCTGTTACATTCTGACCAGGATCCTTCCAGCACCTTGAATCCTAAAAGTATAGGATCCTATACAAGATCTTACATAAGGATCCTGTAGGAGATAAACAACTGAAGATCTTGAACAGGATCCTACCAAAAATCTTACAGAATTCTAAAACAGGATCTTGAATAGGATCTTGCTAGGATCCATAGTGACATTGCAGGATCTTACAAGAACTAGATTAGGATCTTACACATAATGATTCCAAGATCCTATTTGATTGTGACATGGATCCTGCCAGGATCTTGAATATAACGATAGGATCCTGTAGAATCTTAAAGAGGATCCTGTTACATTCTGACCAGGATCCTACCAACATCTTGAATCCTAAGCGGTGGTGTAGTGCTATCAAAATAACAAGGGGGGCTCTTGCACAAAAAGTTGCAAAAAACAATAGAAAAATATAAATTTGCCAAGTTTTTAGCATTAACAAGGGAGGCTCAGCCCCTAGCACTACACCCCTGATCCTAAGTGTATATCAATCGCATTTGGTGGACTTTTGATGCAGCAAAGCGCAAGAAAAACAAAACATATGATCATATCAATCTCTGATGTATATAAATACCACACCCTTTAGTTTAGCTTTTTCAAATACATTTCAGAATTATTTCTTCATGTCACTTTCATGTATTGGCTTAAATCGATTTACTATTTTTAGGCATGCTCTTTTTAAGTTGAATTAATTCCATTTTTAAAATGGAACTTATTACTTTATGTGGCCCCTTAGATGCTAGACATTGATTCTCTGTTGCAGTTTGCCCCCTCTTCCCAGAGGCGTCAGCATAGGGGGGTACGGTGGGGGTGTGGTATCCCAACAATTTGTTGGTCGGCACAGTAAGGATTTTTGCTGGGCACTCGCTCTGCAACCTATTTGCAACATTTCTGTGTAGTTGAACTATCAAAGTATGGCACTAGAGTATAAACTTTGAAACAGAAAGAAATAAAAGCAGCATGCAAGAGTATTTATCTTTTGACCACACCCTCAAAGAATGAAATGCGCCCTTTTTTGTCGGCAAAAATCGCTTCTTCGTCCCTCTAAACAATTTTCTTGGCTACACTCCTGCCTCTTCCCCAACTCTTGGGGGCCCTGGGCATGTTCAGGCTATCAATTTTCTTTTTAAGGTTCAAAAAGTTTGAAGTTTATCTAGAAGGCATAAAATTCGTCCGCCATAATTAAAGCACCAGTTTTATAACGGAGCAGCTTTCCATTTTAGCACTGCACAAAACCGTTTTGTCATTGCACAAATTGGTTATCATTGCACCCCAAATTAGATATGCTGTCGGGTAAATATGGTTATAGAAAACGATGTTGAACTGGAAAGAATATTTTTCAAATAACTTGTTTTCGACTTATTCAAAATCAGGGACTTTCAAGGGGTGATCGTGCTGTAACCGGTGTTCTGGTAGGTACGGGGATTCATAAACTGCGATAACCATCGCTAATGAAGTGAATTGTCGCATGCCTTTTTTACCAACCAATCAGAGGACACTTGGCAGTCCAGCGGGTCACATTTTGAACGAGACAATCTGTTGGTGGAGAACAGAAGAAAGACTTCCAGAGATGCAAATGCTGAACATCTGTCAGGCGCTTTTTCCAAAAAGTCAAGATTGCAAGCAAAAGAATCGAGAAGAATAGATCCAGCCCAGCAGGTAAATGAATATTCTTCTTTGGTACTGTGCTAGACCAGAGATTATTTTAAAAAAATTAGAGTCTGACGTAAAACTGCTGCTAAAACATGTAAAGGCCAAGAAGGCTAATTTCAGGAAACACTTTAAATGAGTAGATTTTGTGTGAACCTTGAAAATTGCACTTTAAAATTTCAAATTGCTCAAAAACTGTTTCAAACCGCCAACAGCTAATTTGCTACCAAGTTTAGAAATCTTTGTATCGTTTTAAATGTTCCTAGTGGGCCAAGTTTTTACATCACAAAAGCTAGCATGTGCATTTTTCATAAGAAACTAAGCAAACTACAAGCTAAAATTGTTTTAACCTTATTAATGAATATATTATTGAAAGTTTGCTTTAATACCAAGAACTAAAAAGCTACTTTATGGGAAAAAACACAAACAAACGCAACAGAATATCAAACGTAACAAACACCTAATCAGTTGTAAGGAGTTATATTCTTTCTATTATCTATGAAAATTTAACCACAAATAGGTTTCTTATCGACTAAAAGAACTAAATTTCGAGCAGCTTCTTAAAGTTGGGGGTGATCAGAACTATTTTTTAATTTTTTGGCCATCTTTGGGCTCGTTCTTATGGAAAATCTGTAAAAAAGCTACTAAAAAAATGCTATTCAGAGAATCATTTTCTGGCGCCTCATTAGTTTCATGACGCACATCCAAGAGGCTTTCTCTTTTAAAACAAAGGGCTGGCAAAAATCTTTCAACCCACTGCCAAAATTGGGGCTGTTCCAAATGCCGACAAGCTAAATTCCACTCAATTATCTAGATGACACCCCATTACTAGAAATCACATTGAATTCCAATTTGTTTTGTTTCTGTCAAACAATCGGTTGCAAGGAAATGGTTGCAGTCTTCTTGAAAGGCTTGATAGCGCAGACCCAGGTCAAAATACTTATAACCGAATGCCACCATGCTACTTTTAATATGATCCTGCATTTCATAAATAATTCAGGCGCAGTGAGAGTCAAAATTCGTATTAGGAGGTTGTCGATAGAGAATATTTCCTAAAAATCTCGACAGAGTAGCAAAATTTCGTACACATTTTCCAACAATGAGATGCTTTAGGGGGGCTGTAGCTTCCCTGACTTCAAGGAAAATGCTTTACACAAATGTCATAACGTTTTCAGCTTATCTCAAACAAATATTAGCTCTCTCCTATATGAAAAAAGCGTTTAGAACATCTACTTCATAAAAGACTGTAACTGAAAGTCTCAGTCCTCCAGGTTATGATAATTTTGTTGATAAAAAGTGGATTCTGACTTTTTTGTCTGTAAAAACGATTTTTTGTAGTTGACAAAAGAAAACAAACAAGTAATGTTCTCTGGAGATTTCAACCTTGGATTGTCAAGGTACGAAGATCTACCTCCTGGTCCCGGCAAGATATACAATTATAGCGATTTTAAAATATTTTCGGTTATGGCATGATTTGTCTTCAATCTACTATTTCCTTTGGCTAAAAGATTTTACGATTTTTGCAAGAAAGTCACATCTTTTGCCATAATACCAAGAGGTTGCGAAAAGCAACATTTGTTGATGTTAAGAATCAGTTGATGATGTTGATAAACTGAAATAGGTTCATAAAGCGTTCTACCATACTATGTAAGATGTGACTTTCTTGCAAAAATCGTAAAATCTTTTAGCCAAAGGAAATAGTAGATTGAAGACAAATCATGCCATAACCGAAAATATTTTAAAATCGCTATAATTGTATATCTTGCCGGGACCATGTACAGCCGTACATTATTATATTCAAAATATATAGGATTATAGTAGGGATAATACTGTAATGAAGTTCATATATGCAAATAAAAGTTTGTCTGCCATGTAAACATGCAAAAACAAGAGTTCAGTGGCCCCCTTTGATCCGTTGCACCATCCTTTCTTGTACTTGATGGAAAGAGGGCATGGCCATGCAAAACAGTCACCCTTCTGCGAGATTTTTATCGTAAGACATTTCAAGACTTAATTTTACAATGTAAGATTAAAACCAATTTCAAATCCTTATGATTCATCTGGAACCTTCTATTTTTTGAAAATTTAAATCTTTTCTCATTCTAGGTGCTTTCAATGCAGTTTAAAGAGAGTAAAATACAGCAAAGCAGAGTGAGGTTATAAACAGAACAATTAAACAGAAATGTCTTGACAAACTAGTAAATTAAGCTTGGTTGATGAAGATGTAGTATACAAAGATTGTGACTTTATTAAATGTGAATCACATGAAACTTGATTTGCTCTCTACAGATCTACTTCTTGAACTCTTATTTGGTAGAAGGTCCTACAATATCCTTTATTAGGATCCTGAACAGATCATATACAGGATCCTGATTAGATCATATACAGGATCCTGATTAGATCATATACAGGATCCTGATAAGATCATATATAGGATCCTGAACAGATCATATACAGGATCCTGATTAGATCATATACAGGATCCTGATTAGATCATATACAGGATCCTGATAAGATCATATATAGGATCCTGAACAGATCATATACAGGATCCTGATTAGATCATATACAGGATCCTGATTAGATCATATACAGGATCCTGATAAGATCATATATAGGATCCTGAACAGATCATATACAGGATCCTGATTAGATCATATACAGGATCCTGATTAGATCCTATACAGGATCCTAAAAATATCCTGTCCAAAACCCGAATCATTTCCTACAGGATCTTGATGAGATCCTATTCAAGACCCTGCACATATCCTATATAGGATCCTATACAGGATCCTGCAAGATTTTTCACTAAGGTTCAAGAAATACATAGGATCCTATTAAGATCTTTTAAGGAATACTTTTATTCTTATCAGGATCCTGTAAGATCTTATTAAGATCCTATAGGATCCTATAAGATCCTATAGGATCTTGTACAGAATCTTGCACAAGATCCTGTAGGATCCTTTACCAATATCCTGTGAGGATCCTGCGAGGATCCTATACAGGATCCTGCAAGATTTTTCACCGGGGTCCCTTCCCTTCCTCCTGTGTTATTTGTTTTGCTCTCTCCTCTCCAATTTTCTTGCTTACTTCTCTCTCTTTTTGGATTACAGTGGCTCTACATACTTTTTCCTTCTCTGGAACCAGGTAACCTTCTGCTGTCTATCACTCACCAAGGGAGCCAAGGATGTTTATCACTCACCTTAATCCAATAATCTCAGCAGCTGCTTCCCTAGAAACATGATGCCTATCCATCTCCATTCTTAGCTTACAATGCAAAACTAAACAGCTTGTCATACAATCAAGATGCTAAAAAGAATATATCATAATGTAAAAAAGCTAAAAACAGGATTTATAAACTTTATCAATGGAAATGATTATCAATTGAGCTACTCTTTTACTGTGCCATTTAAGTAAACCTTGTTTTTTGGTTTATAATGATGTACCATTTCTTGTGTTTAAACATTGACTAATTTATGTTTTGTAGATACTTGTATTAGAAATGCTTCAGCCAGTGTTGTCAAGATACAAAATCCAGAAATCTTGGGGATTCAAATTAAGTGGTTTGTTGAAGATAATGGTAAGTGTTGTCAGTGTTATTGACTTTTTACAGCAGGAGTCAATAAGCAGTGATGTTTGAATTTGCAACCTTCTGAAGGTGTTTTTAGGATGCTTAATGTTGCTTATAAAACAGTGTCCTGACCTTTTTTCTTGATGTGACCACACTTCATGAAACCTTTGCCTGGAACTGGTGACTACAGAGAATGGTGACTATCAAGTGAATGACAGGGACTCAAACACAATATTTTTGATTCCTTGTCTTCAACACTAATCACTGTGTCATCCACAGACCTCTCACTGTTTGACTAAAGATAAAATTGTGACATGTCAAACCAGTAGAGATTTGACGGAGAAGAATTTATTATCATATGGCGGATAAAATTTTATGACATTTTCTATAAATGATGATGTAGGATATTTACAGGAACATCAACAAAACTAATTTAGATTCTTCTTTATGTAAGTGTTACAATTTAACAATGACATAAAGTAATGAAAAAAATACAGGTTGGCACTTAGGGTGATGTTTCATGTCAGTGGAAAAGACTTGTAAACAATTTTTTCATTGCCTTCTAGAATTTCCAAGTGATTTTCAATTATTAGTAAAGCTGGCTAAAGCAAATGTTTTTAGATTATGCTAAGTTTTGACATTGCGTCAAGTTTTGACATTATGCAAAGTTCTTAGTGCTTGTTAAGTCATAAAAGATCTAACTGTAAGTGATATGAATTTAACATCTTAACCTTTTTTGTAGCTTTGGATAGTATTGAGGGATTTCATCTATACCTTTTGACTAGCAGTGGTCTATCAAGATCATTTTTCATAAAAAAGGTTTGTGGATTTTGATGTGCATATGTTATGTTCAACCAAAAGCTTTCACAATTCATTCACTTATTCAAATGAATCTTTGTTTTCTTCACTATGTTACCTCAGCATGTGGGCCTACAGTTGACTTCTGAACTCATCCTACATACAACAACTTCTATTTGTTTCAAAATCATTTGTTCATTTAATTGAATGTTTTTATCTGACATTTCTTTCCCTGTAGTCTGTCAGATAAAATGTCTTTAGAGTATGCTACATAAAATGTCCAGCTTTCATACAGTACTGAAAGAAAAGCAAGACAAAGCTTAAGAATCCAGGGACATTCATGATATAACTACGAAAGAAGATAAATTTGAATTGTTGTGACATTGGCCACCTAACATGTTTTCTTTAAAGCAGTATGTGTATGTTAAAAAGTGTATGTGTATGAACTAATACAAAAAACAGCATAGAACATTTTCCACACAATGACAAGTTTTGTCACCAGCTCTTTGACAGTGTAACAATTTGAGCAAGCAGAGCATATGACCAGCTAAAACATGCAGACAAATTAAAGTACACTTGATACTGTCAAATGATAGATCAGAACAGGGTTTTGTTGGTCTCCATGACTTTCTACTCCCTTAACCCCCTATACTGTGTTACTATATTATTATTATATGTCAAGTCATTGAGGGATGACCTCTCTGAATCCTAACAATCCTTCAAGGGTTGCATTTCATTTAAAAGCAACATTGACTGTAATTCAGCTATCTAGTCCTATCTATAAGTAGCCCATAAAATACCAGTGATTCAGTCAGGAATTGTTACAGTGTCATATCATTACAGTGTCAGTGCAGAAAGAGCTTTTAACACTCAGTGATCAAGGCAGAACAAATTGAATCTGATGCATCCTTTTTCAATTTGAAATTTTCTGATCCGTAAATGGGAAAAGCTTTGCTCTCCGATTTAGTCACTTTTTGGTCAACATCTTGCATTTCACTCTTTTTTCACGCTGATGAGACAGTTCAGGTATTTCATCAAAAATCCACAACTGCCGAGCTTTTTCTACATTAAATGATAAATGTCTGTATGGTATCAAGTTCAAAATGAAGTTTTCTTAAGATTTTCAACTATCCATGTTGATTACGATGAAAGTATGACGGAGGACAGCACAATATTATGGAGAATGATGCTAGAGTGTTTTGTAAATACTTATTCTAGTTGACAAGTTATGACATAGTTCCACACAGAAGCTAACTCTTACACCACGTTGTCTTTATATGCTGTTTGTGAGTAAGACTTTCCATTTTCAAATAGTGAAAAACTTTGATGTGGTTTCCCTATAGTGCTAAAGTTTCGGACAGTAAAATTTTGGACCACGTAAATATTTCGGACGCTAAAGAATTTTTTGAAGTTCCAACTATCCGAGTGGTTAGTTATGATGAATGATAAGAAATGTTCACGTCCGAAATTTTTGGCTTTTAATGTAATTGTTTATTTTGAATCATTACTATTTTTACATTGATGTAGCTTCTTGATTTTATTACTGCTTATCTAAGTAACATTGATTCCACATAAAAAGCTCGCAGTTTGATAGTCTGTATGGATTAAAAGATAATGCACCCACATATCGAATAATAAGTAATGTATGCTATAACTTTCTGCCATGGAGAGGGTTTCGTCAATGCAGATTATTATAGAAATGCTGAGCAAACGCTCCTTCGTTTTTGTGTTGAATTCTAGTGTTCCCATTCTCGGTATATTATGTATAACTTCAGTGTCATACAGGCAACACGCACCTGTTTAAAAGTTGGAGGGCTGAAAAGGGCGTACCCGAAAAAATTTTTGAGGCTAAGCCTTTTAGAACACCGGAAAACACCCCTTTTAGAAAATACTTGTATACAATTCCACTTGCTTTTATAAATAGTCTGATTCAGAGAATTACTATAAAAATATATTAATTTTGCTTGAAGATAATCAAACACCAAGCTAACCAAGTTAAAAAAATATCAAACAAGATTAAACACAAAGAAAATGAACAAATAAGAGTTCCCAGTCAAGGCTACTACTTAGGATCTGTTAACTTCCCAACACTGCGTTAAAATGAACTTTCCAAAACATTTTCTAACCTTTTATTGCAAAAACGTGGGGGGCTGAAGCTCTTGCTAGCACAGTGGCTATGCGGTGCCTTGTGTCGTAGGAAGGATAGGGATTATTAGGGGTGACTCTATCCCACAAAATGATAGTAACTACGAAACCTGGTAACTTTAAGAACAATATGTATTATTTTGCTTAGCCCACCACCATGATTATTTCCATTGTCTACCTTATCAATTCTATTATCCCATGAACCCTGTAAAAGAAACCGGCGCACTTTCAGTTGCATGTGATTTTTTTCGTCGATATACTGTTTATTTGTGTCTGAGATTTTGTTTGACTCTTTATTTCAGAAAATCACAACTTATTCGATTAAGCTGCCTAAGACGTTGAAAAGGGTAGAACAATACAGGATACACTTGGGATGCATGCCACTAAACGTGAAAAACAGAATAAAAATGGTTATCAATCCAAAAGGTACAAGTTGTATTACGTGTTTGACACGCAATATTGATCGTGATTACTTTGTTATCAAAGTGCTTCATTCTGGCATTGATGCTGAAAACCAGAGGAACATTAAAACCGTTGAAAATGTTTGCCAAATTCGTTTTCGGCTACATCCAAACTGACTGTGAATAATCTTTAGTTTCAATTTTCGCAGTTGATTACATTAACAGGGAAGCCAGGGCACATTTTAGAGTCAGGGCTCTAAAAAAGTGGGGGCATTTCTTAGCATTTCATTCTCTTTTGCTTTATGTTGTAGATATTTGTGAAGCATATTCTCGATACAAAATCCCGGCTCCATTCCAGTGCTGTGAGTATCCATCATATTTTGCCAGGCTCAGTCTATATTTATCTTTTTAATGGTATTTTAACCCTTTATTCTCAACCTAGTTTTCTGACCTATATGCTGTGTAAAGTAACGGTTAAAAATTCAAGATTTGTCAATCAGCTGATGTGGAATTCCTTAAATGAACATCGTTGCTATTTGGCACCTACTTGTAACCAAAGCTAACTCGGTTAGTTGACGTGAACGATGAGCAGGAGAATATGGAGAGGAAAAGTAAGATGGGAGCCGCTTTTGAGATGAAGTCTAAAGATTCTATAAACCAACATTTTCTAACATGAAAGCAGAATTGCGACCAACCACGAGAAAAGCGATTCCTTGCAATCTTGTTATTTCAAATTTCAACTTATTGCAGGGGAGTTTTAAGGCTCAAGGCGTATACACGTAGGAACCGGGGGGCACAGAGGGCAGGTGCCCCCGCCCTACTCTTCAGAAACAGTTGTAAAGTACCTACTTGCAGCTTTCAGAGATGCTCCTATTTTGACCGCTTTTGAAATGCTTTCTGCATCTATGACGAGACGATTTCGCACCGAAGCGTTCTTGGATGCGAAAAAGCTAGTAGTCTAAATGTTTCGTTAATTTTTATGTGGATGATTTAAACGTTTTTGAGATTGCTATGCAAAATCTCTATTCAAAAGGATCATTTCACCAATTTATAATTTTTGTAAAACTTCGTCCTTGTAATTTGTCATCGACTTGTCCTTATAAAGTTTCTTTAGGAAAATATTTATCGAACATGAAGTTTAGTTATAAAGAATATTGAAAATACAATGTTTAAATAATGAACAAGACTTATTCAGATGTATTTTATTATGTTTTACTTATATAATGTTTTTTTTCTCTGTAGTGAGACGACTTAAAAATGTATCTGTGCGCAAATGCTTTGAAGAGAAGGCTGAGATTTCATGGAGTCCCCCTAACGTCTACGGTCATATTGGATATGTAATAAGGAAGACCAAGGTTAACTGCATTCATGGCAGCCTCTGTTGCAAACATGCTGAGTATCAAAGAATCTCGGGCCTTCACCTAGTAAGTTCTTAACTTCCAGACATATTCATCTCTGTTTTGTGCTGTTTCTAGTGGCTTTTTGAGCTTGCTTAAAGATTTCAAGTTGTTTTCTGCTTGCTATTAGGGAGCTTTGATTAACAAGAGTTGACATAACTAAAACGTTCACAATGCTTATCGTTACAATTGCTTTGTTTTAAAACTTCTTTACTAAAATTTATCAAAAATGCCACGGTATCAATAAAAATCATTCTAATTATTTGCAAAGTTTTTATTTCTGCTTTTTCGAATTCCGATTAACGGCATTTTTCTTTATTTTGAAATAATTGAGTAGAGTTTCTCTGGATATCGATTTCATCGTGCAATTAATTTTTGACTATCATGATTATGCAAAGTACGGCGTAAATAAGTTAACAAATTCTGAAATTAACCTGTCTAGATTTACAGCAACACGACGACGACAAGTATTGAGGAGGGAATGCAGTACTGTATTGAAGTAAGCAAATTTTGTGTTTCCTATGAAATGATTTTGATGAATTAGTATAAGTATACCTGGCTTAGATTAACGAAAAACTTTCCTCCATTGCTATTTGTTAGTATTAATTGCCATTTTCACACTAATAGAGTACCGACGTGATGACGTCACAAAATCTATTTTTAGATTTCTTGAATTTTGATCCCATAACCCGAAACAGCATCGTAAAATTCCTCTAAATATGCAAAAATAGTTAAAGTTGCTACCAATTAGATGAGATACGACCACATAAGCACAGGCTCTTGCTCCATAAAACCCTTTAGTCTTGGTTTATAACTTAACGAACCAGACCAGAATAACAGTATTCCTTGTAACAAATTTAAAAAATTCTTAATTTTTTTGATGATGTCACACCTCTGAACTCTACTCTTGCAGCTATTTAATTTAGTACTCTATGTCTCCTTCTTTCTTATCCACATTGACTCTTCTTGCCAAAATATATCAAGAATCAATGAAAAAATAAACGACGTACAGAGCCGCTGATCGGGAGTTGTAGTCTTGCCTTAGTCGTAGTACCCACGCGCATTTTTCTCAATAAATCAACCAGAATAACAATTTCCATTTGAGTTATTAACAATATTCCCAATAGAGTAGATTGGTGTTAGCAGAATATAAATAGCAGAATATAAATAGCAGAATATCCTTTTTGGAATTAGCAGAATATAAATAGGTCTAAGAGAGAGTAGAAATCGAATTGAAAAGCTAAATGAAAACAAAGCTCTGTACTTTGATGTTAGAAAAAGATGGAATGGTATGTTTCATCAACGGAGATTCTGTTGATGTGACAGAGTGATGTGAAGTTGGACCCGGTACAGGCACTGGTGTTTCGCCAGTCACAGCTGTTATGATTTCGTTGAAAAGAAAAGCTACAGCTTGTAATGCTGAACTATAATAAACTAAAATGATATTACAAATATTACTTGTGAGATCTTTAGATTGCAGTTTCAAACAGATCCAGAGATGTAGGCTGACATCGTTTTGCTTGGAAGCTCGCTACAAGAAGGGACAGGGGTACATCTTGTCAGGATATCATTGTACATACAAAAGATAATTTTTAGGTTAACACAACTTACTTGTCATTAATTGCAGTTTCTGGTGGCTGCATTATATCAAAGAAGCATTCTGAGAACTCTAAAGATAAAGTTATACATTGCTTTCACGTGTCTGTGTAAAAGTACTCAAAATGATCACTTATTATAACATTTACATAGGTGAACAAATAACATCTACAGTTTATTGATTAACGGCATTGGGTAGTTTGCTTTGAGTACCTTTTATTTCACTAACTTTTTTATATCTCACAAGTCAGCAGGAACAATTATATTTGAAGGATATTTATTTTGCATTGAGGTTTCCTTCACCACGGGTTCTCTGTCGACTTTTATCCTTGTGAAATGCTAGCTTATATGGAATCTATATTTTGGACCTTTTTACAGAATACACACTATTTTTTTCTCAGATTTTGATGTGCCCTGCTGGTGAGAAGAAACTTTTGAACTGCGAATCAAAACACCCCCCACTTTTCATCAAATGTCCGAGTAAGTCAAACAAACCCATTTGCTCTTTACGGCACTACTTTCTTCACTTGTATAATCCTTTTTAAGCCTTTAGAACGGCAGAAACCGCAGATTAATATTAATCTAAGTTACGTCAAATTTTAATCTTAATCTTCCCAGCAGAGTTTATTTTAAGGAATTTTTATCACTGCAATGTTAAATATTTTTGAAAATTTGGGTGTCACCTTTAGAAAATTTTCATGCCACACCCATCAAACTAACTGGATTATGAAAAATCTCGATATATTTTAGATACTGAACAAATTTCAAAGAGATTTTATAGATTATGATCACTGCTACTGTTATGTTCTCGTTTTTAATATTGTAATGCTCTTTTATTAGCTTTATGTGTCTACTGGCAGTTGCTTCAATTTTTCTTTTTCAATGCCAAATCTCTTTATTTTAGTTTTATCACTGCACAAAATTTGAGTTTATCACTGCACAATAACAATTTATCATTGCACGAATTGGTTATCACTGAACGTTAAAATAAACCCTGCTACCCAGCAACCGGTGACCTCATCCACAGAGTTAGATAACACAGGTTTTAGGAGCATAGCATGTCCCAAGTTTGATAAAAGCCTGGCAATGATGTGTCTAGCTAGGTGAATCATGCGACAGTTTATTTTTTTATTGTAAGCTATCTGAAAATCTGGATTTCTTGCTGTTGGCTGAGAAATTTTGAGGAAACTTAAGAAGAAGGAACAAATTAGGATCTCATCCGACCAAGGTTAGGGGGAATATAGGTTTTCCAGCATCGATTGCCTCCATCAGAATCATCTGCGTTGTAGTATGCACTTACATTATGCACATACACTTGCATTGTGTATTGCATTAATTTATGAACTAACCGGTATATTTTTGGTATATTCTCTGCTGAAGGTTAATGGACAATTGACAAATCATTATCTGATTGTTCGGCACATTGGTTGGTGTATGTCTTCTATAAAGGTACTTGTGATAGAGATCGCTGTTTTAGCTGATTCAGAAAGGTTTTGGTGTGTTTTCTTAGTTGCAGTGACGGGTTCAATGCATTGTTCTTTCTATTAACCTAATGCTATCTATTGCTCTGCAAGTCATATCTAAGTCTGTACATCTTCCCGCATCTTCCTGCCTTAATATATTTTTCTTTCGATTAGAAACAAGACGTCAGCATTCTTTGTTGGTTGGAACTGTCGCTGCACTGGCGCTTTTCTTCTGCATCGCCTGCATTTACACTGTTGTCTGTTTCATTAAAAGACGAAAAGCTGAGAGAGAGAGCGAAGGACTCGGCCTAAAATCACTCTCAACGGCACTCATTCAAAGTCGTGACGATGACGGGACCAAAAGAAAAGGTATCTCAGCAAAAGAATTTCCTTATTCCCCGTATTTTTCTAAAACAGCAAACCTGTACTTTAGCCGGGGATAAACTGTCATGTAAAAATTTTGTTCGGGGATTAAATTAACAGTACGATAATTTAATCTAAGAGTTCGGTTAATCACTGCAGAATCATCCATTATACCTAGAATCACGACCTATCCCGTTTGAAGTTCGATATGCATACTTTCCAATGTGAAATGCATTAATAAATTTAGTAGCTACAGAACAATTTGAATTGTGTAGGTAATACTGCAGGAAATAACGTTTTTAATGCAATTTTCTGTCAGAACAGGATAGACCATACTTTGAAGTCTTCCATCGTATCCGTAGAGCCAATGATGTTTATTGTGCATTGCGCTGGGTGTGTGGTATTGGAAGAGTTTGTCCTTCATTTAATCCGATTCTTTAGACTGAATGGAATTAATGCAGTGTCTGAGTTAACTGAAGAGGAGAGTGTTTTCAAATATGGCCGTGGAGTCTTTTTGAACGAAATGCTCAGCAAGGCTGATATCGTTTTTGTTTTATGCACAGATGGTACGTTGACTTTTATATGTTTTACTGTTTAAGAAACGATTTTATATTGGTTTTGATTAAGGGTTTCTCATGTATTGAAAATGATTTCATTATTCTAGAGACTGACCCAAAAAGATTCTATTTGCCAACCGCCACAAAGGCTTGGTAATGCTATATCTTGAATATACATGTGCCGCTAGGAGTGTCTCGGAGATACGCTTTCCCCTAGGCTCTGTTTTTTATCATTTGAAAGAGTAAATTACGTTTTGCCAACAGCTAATGTGCTGATTTTGACCTGAAAAGTTGAGAATCCAATCGATTTATTGACTAAATGCCCAGAGGTGTAGAGATTTTTGTTCCTTTGTAAAACATTGCCAAGCCAGGAGCTCTGCCAGCAAGATCTTTTAGCTTTTAGCAGAGAAGACAGGCTTTTAAAACTGATTTTTTCTTCTTTTGGGCCTATCTTAACAGTTTTTACCAATTTGGAGAAATCATGAAGCTGTTTGTGATGATGTTATACTTTGCTCCAAAATCAAAAGTTCCTTCACAAGATATCTACAATTAACACAGTCGTTAAACTGTTCAGTTTACGCCAGAAAAAGCAAAGGCTTGTCTTGTCGGAAAAATTGTAAGGAGGGATTTTTCAGTGGCGAGCATCGCATCGTACTGATTTTGTTTTAGGTTTTCATGTTAATTATGTTAATTAATTTTGTAGTAAGTTAATTTTTGCACGAATTCTTTTTTCAAACAGTCATGGATAACGTCGCATGCAATTCATCGTATATCTGCACTCGAAACGCCGTTCAAAACAAAGTCGTTGAGCACGGCGATGATCTAAGTCATTATTTCATGGCTCATTTTAATAAATCCGAGAATGTCCCAGATATGCTGCGCCCTGCAGGCCTGGATCTCAGTAAAGACCTCAGAAATCAGCTAGAGAAGACCCTTCTACGAGTCTTCGATACGAGGACCTACCTTGTTGGCGAAAAAGCTGTTCTAAAGAACAAAATAGAACTTTGCGGCAAGGCGAAATCGGCAATTGCTGATCTACAGACGTGCTCGTCTCATCTATTATTGCAGAGGCATTCAAAATGTCTCTTAGGAACCTGTCCAAAGGTATGACCCCTTTTATCGTAATACATATTTTCTGGTTAGATATGTAAAGATTTTTCATAACCAGAAAACTGATATCCATAGATAATGCTCCTTTTCCATTATACGTCACAGATAAAGTGTCTGTTAGATCCTGCTTCTGTAGCTGTTTATCTTCAAATGAAACATCTGTATCGTGTCCTAGTTTTGCTAGATTTAAAAGGTTAAATATCTCTCCTTGGACGACCGTAGGTTACTCGGGAAGATAGAAATTTGAAACCAAGCCAAACCGAAGATTACTTTATTTCATTGCCCAGCCTCTGTTAGCCAAGATCTAAATGGTTTGGAAGGTTCCTCTACTTCCACACCTTCTCCTGTCACTTTGTCTCTTGTTATCAGTGGACTCGCAGGCATTGTCTTTCGCTATGCTTGGAAAGGCAAAACCTTCATTCACGTCAATCTTGGCACTAGTCGTTTCTTTCTTCCGTAGTGTTTGTCAGCAAACAAGATTTTTTTACTCTTTGCAAAAATTCCCCATTCATCCTTCTTCTGCCTTGAAACTTAGCTGGCCATTGCTGTTTATATTTTGCCTGCATATATGTTGTCTACATTTGCATCTTTTTATAATTTGTCTGCTTGATAGCTGTCATTTTAGGCCTATATACTCTCTTGGCAAGTACGTGATCGCAGTCTTGCTTTAATGACATGGGAAGGTCTGATCAATGATTATGCTCTCTGCATACACAATAAGCATGCTATGTTTATGAATAAAATTTCAAACCTAAGCGTGGTATTTCTCTCCTACGCTGTCAAATCTCAGTGCAGAATGTTGCGTCTGTGGCTTTTGGGCCCTGATAAGACTTTTAGCCGTCCAGCCACCAACTCATTGGTGGACTGACTGCAAGATTACCTGTGTAATTGCTCCAGACCAATATGACTCCAGGGTCATATCGATCCAGACCAATATGACACCCAGACAGAAATGACCCCAACTGGACCAATATGACCCCTGAGCTGCCAGCCTCGATTGCAATTTGTTTTAAGAAATGGCAAGCGAAAACTCTGCCGGCCTCTCCGGGCGAATTAGACAATATTTTGAAACTTTTAGCTTATCATATCATTTGAGACAATATTTTACTTTAGATTGCTCCTTGCCGTTTGGCGTTGTTCCTGCTTATTGTTGATTGACACAACTTCGATGTATTTTTGCAGCGCGCGCAGGCCATGACGAAAACATGTAAACAACTTTTTAACTTAGCCCTGTTATTCACGTTAAAGAATTTTATACATACAACCATAAATACAAGCTAAACAAATTCCATTGAAATGTAGAGCCCACGGCAGCAGAGCCGCTTCACGGACGACAAACAAATACATACTTTCAGCAAATAGATTTAAAGAATAGAATAAGGAACTCAACAATGCGCAAAGATAGAATGCAAAATGGCAACTATAATGCCTATTAAAAAATTTATTTTTATTATAAAAAATTGTAAGGCCTTTTAAATCTTATGTCTTTGGCCTTCTAAATCTGGACGATATGCACAAATGTTCAATTGATCTTATGGCACTATCCAAAGCGATTCAAACTGCAACAAAGAACACCATTGGATTGAATTTTTTTTGACACCTAACTTTCTTTGTTTTACCTTACGAAGGAAACGCAAAGGTCTCAAAGGAAATGATCGACAAAAAGGTGCTCCCTTAGAGGCAATTAAAGCAGAGGAATAACAAACGAAACAGCTGCTTAAAAAATTCAAATATTCGGCCAATTTGGAGAATTATCCAGATAAATCTAGAATAAGCCAAATTTTTGGCTAAGTCCAAAATATATTTTGAAAGTCAAACAAGCTTCAACACATTAAGATTAGTGGAATTTGGATTTGAAAAGTTAAAACCACCAACTATAGGCCTACTAGAAACTAAAAGAGCGCTTCGGTGCGTTTGCAATCCTTATAAAGCCTCAAATTCATTATTTTTGCCCAGACCAATATGACCCTCCCTGAACCGGTATGACCCTGGTGTCATATTGGTCTGGACCGATATGACTCTCAGGTCATATTGGTCGAAGGGGTCATCTCGGTCTGGAACATAATCATTGAATATTGTTACTTTGTGATTATTAAAAAAGGATTAACAACCGCTTTGATATACTTTGTCTCAACACTCAAATGTCGTCTTGTTGAGAACAATTCTCTTCTTGTTTCGGTGCTCTTTATGTTTCCCTTTAGAAATGTTCTTTTTTATGTATCTCTTTGGATATTATTTATTATCTTTTCACCATGTTGTTATCTCGCAGAAAATCCCTGTCCTTCTCTTCTTGTGCGGGTTGTTGGTTGCCACGGATATATTATTGGTCAAGTAAGCTTGCTGTAGAACATTTCGATGTCAAGTGAAATTGAAAAGTCAAGCCTAATAGGCAAGCTAGATTATCTTCAGCCATAGATCTGTCCCAGTTTCAATTCCTAACCTCGTCTTTCCAGTTGAAACTTATAGAAAAGAACTATGAAAGGAGGGCTTGTTGAACATGTACTGACTAAATTGTTCAATATTTTAAGCCTTGGTACCGCAAAGTTCGAAAATAACACGGAAGAGCGAAAACTTATCGTACTAAAGTAGCTTTCGTCCGACACTGCTCAAAGTATAAACGGCGAATAATGTCCACAGGTACAGTATGCAGGGTATAAATTTTATGCTCACTTTAGGAATCTTTACAAAATGTGTTCATTCATAAGAATTTTCTTTTTCAGGGAGACAGGGTATGAGGAAAAGTTATGAAATTGTTTTTGAATCTAAATCCCGAATTGGTATTAAAACGAAAACGTACTTTTAGCATTTCAGCTTTTATTATCGGTATTACTATACAAATGCGGATGTAAATAGTTATTTGTTACTATTTTATACTTTGAAATGTAATGTAACATATTGCAACCTTTTTATGATTTCAATGAAATTTAGGAGTATAACTAATAGTGTATTTTCGGATTCATATTATATGTGCTAGATAAATGTATTTGTGAAAGAACTTCGAGAAGATATTATTACCTGGGTAGTTGTGATGTGCCATTTTTAAGAACTTTATTATTGGCAAAATGTTTTATTTGGGTAAATGCCTGTAGCTATGGGTAGGCTGATGTAAAACTTGAGTACGCATACAAAAGCGGATAACATTTAGTCTTTATTTTCCCACTGGCAGTTCTGCTTGAGTGAGAACAACGAGCTTCTAATTCTCATTTTAGTTTACAAGCTTGTTTTTACAGTGTACAATCTGACAATCACAGCATGTCAAATTTATCTTTTTGAATACATTTTGCTTTCTAGGCATATTTATTGCGTATATAAGCTTATATATTATCATTCTGGCATATTCCCTGCATCGCATATTACCTTGGAACCTTTCACCTATCTATTCACAGAACGATTCGGCGTCGTGGTGAAAATATCTTTGTCGTCCCTGTATCTCCTAGTCACTTGACATGTTTGTGTATTTTATTGTACGTAGCATTTTATATTTGTTACTGAAGTAGAACTGTAAAACGAAAATTGAAACGAAAAATGTACTTACAAATTAAAAATTCTGGGACATCTATTCAGATTTACATTAATTGCTATCATTTCATTTTTAAACTGAATGAAAAAGAGAAAAGCTTCGCGGTTATTGTAAGTTTGGAAATTTAGATTTTTTTCATTAACGCACCAAGGTAATGGTAGGGCTAGTGAATTCGGGATTGTTATTTGTACAACTCGCTGGAAACGAGAGTTATCGTTGTAGTATGTAGCAAAGTATGTAATTTTTTTCAAGCCATTAGAGGAAGTAGATATTTTCAAATGTAAAACGAAAACGCTCAAGAATCAATTGACTCGAAATTTGATTAAATCAAAGCTATTCAACAAGACAGTATTCCAATTGTCACTTGTTTATAACTGAAATCCTCTCGTTATCGCCAATGAGGATTCACCCTCGGAAGACAACCCCTTAATTAGGTTCTCTCCTTTAGAGTCTTGAGGAGACTCCTCCCTTAGACCCTTGATGGAACTCCCCCCTTTAAACCCTTGATGAGACCACTCCTTTAAAGTCTTGAAGAGACCCCTCCTTTAAACCCTTGAAGAGGCTCTTCCTTTAAACCCTTTGTGAGGTTCCCTTTTTTAAACCCTTGGTGAGGTCCCCTCCAGGCACCGCGGAGCGTTGAGAAAAGTGTGGGGTCTAAAAGAAGTGGGAGGCTAAAACCGACTAAAAAGAGTGGGCAGAGAACTTTCTTTGCATCCAGTATATCAAGATAAAAGTTTTGCTGAGGCATTTTTAATTCATAATTTGTCGAAAAGGCAACTTTGTAAAAATTTATTTACAATCTGTTTACCAATTCCCAAGAATACCTTATATCATTCTATTGTACCCCCTTTTAATTAAGTTTACCTGTTAACCATTTTTAATCCAAAATTGAATTTCTGCGACAAGTGTTGAATCATACATTAAGCTAGAAGTTGAATTTTGCTTTTGCTGGAAATAAATAGAACCTTTTTACTGGGTTATTTTACTCTCGATGCGGTTGTTGTTTTGCTGTTGATACCTCAAATCAATCCCAAAGTTCAGATCTGCTCCCAACATCAGATGGGACGAGCTATTGCGAATGAAATTATACTTATCAATCATTAAGAAACAATTGTGGACAAAATATGCAGTGACATCGAAGGTGAGGGCTGCCCACTCACTTCTTGCCCTTGCAAAACTAAGCAGTGTATTGATGTCAGTAATTTTTACGTGGGGGCTTATTTGAGAAGGGGGGGGGCTAGCTCGGTTAGGGGCTTGTTTGTAACTTTGAAGATAAGAACCAGTTTTTAAGTTATGGATTTTATTATGAACTGTAAAATAATTGCAAATATTTTTGGGAGCTTATTTGCGCTTGGAAATGTTTACATGGGGGCTCATTCGAAGATTTACGGTATTTCGTTTCGTGGACCATAAAATAACTATATTGAGGACTCGATAGACATAACCACATAACCAACATTTAACTAACTAGAAACAACCGTTAAAAAGCAGGTTTTTATTGGCCATTGCAGAATGACACCGCTCTTTCCCGTTCCCATACATATATAATATGTTTTTTGACCATCTCAGATCCCTTTTCTACTACTTCACATCACTCAAAAACATGAGATACATCTGCCATTATTACCTTATGTACATTCAGTTTTCTTGGGATATAAGTTCACCTTTCATTAGCAATAGAAAAACTCCCGTTCCTTTTCGTCACGCCTCTATGTTTCTGTATGTAGTTTATATTGCACAACACCGAGGCAGCATGACCACTGACAACATAGATTCGAACTAGATTTTTCTGTGGGGAACAATTCAAATGTCTCGTGATTGCGTCCCACTACGTCAAAGCAACAGCCAGAGATTACAACACCGAGTTTTCCCAAAGTACGTCAATAAGCATGAATGGCTATTTTGAACAGCAAACAACAAGATACTTATACATTTATTAATCTGAGACACTCATTTCAAATAACATCATGACGAAGGAGGACATACAAACAGGTGCTACAAATTCAATGTCCTCCAAACTTGGCTCATGATTTTTTTCCTTTGAGGGTGTGGAACTTGTGTAAAGCAATTTTGCGGACGAGGAGTGGCAAACCGAACCTCTATCATTTTCACATAAATTTCGCATAAATCTTGTCTAAATGCTGATTCAATGCAACAGGATTGACCGATTCTGTTTTTTTTGCAAGAATGTTAGTGGCATACTCATAATTGAATAGAAAATTCAAATGCCCCGCATTAGGTCTGATTCCCGTCGGGTATTCCACAATCCGTATTTTACAGACTGCCGCCAATGGCCAAACGTCATAATCTATCGACCTGCGGGCAAATTGTTGAAAGCTGTTTTGTATACGACAAAAAGACAATGGTCATAAAGAACAAAAACAATACAATCACGGGGTGCATTGACGTATCGATTTCCCGAAACTGTGAAATGTACGATGCTCACTTGAAGTCTCATTTTAGGCACTTACAAGCTGTATGTTTCAGTAAAAACCGATTGGGGTTTTCTTACCGATTTAAAATGAAGACGTTGGTTCTAATTTCACTTGCTCTCCTTCTGGTTTTGTCGTTGGTAGATACTAAGTTACACAGATCCAAAGAGATTCAAAGAAATAAATGGAGCAGGCTAAGACCAGTTGGGCCTATGCGGCTCCGCAAGATTGCAACAAGAAAACAACCAAAAGTAAAAGGTGGGTATGGAAAATTGAAGGTTGACATCGCAAGTAAAAGATTGACGAAAGTACCCGGTGTATCTGGTGCGCTGCCCGAAGAAGTAGCGAAGAAACAAAGCAAAAAGCCTCAAAAGAAAAGTGATTATTATGTAAGTTATTTCTTGAAATTCTCTGTAAAGCAAATATTTCGGATGTAGAAACTGTTTGTTTAATATTTAATATTATTATTCAAGATACGAAAACACAAAATTACCTCCATAGAAAGTTAAAAAACTGTTTTCTTTGAGGCATTTTTATGACTGGTTATCATTCCATCGATCAGTTTTTATTATGACTAAAAATTATCTATAAGTATATATGTATAAACTCTTTTTTTATAAGAACAATGTTATAAGAACACGAGCCTAAAAATTGGTCAAAGTTAAGAACAAATTAAGAACAGGCTAAGGCTGAGCTTCTGCTAAATGCAATTGTGAACAACGTTTATTCTCAAAATCGAAGATTTTTAGCGATGTGTGTGGGTGCTTTTTCGGTGAATATTCAAACACTATGAAACATAATGCCCTGGCATGCCAGAAGCAATATATGTCCCGAAAGGAGCATAGAATTTTGGAAGGGGCACCGTGGTTTGAAAACAAAAGAGATTATTAATTGGAAAGAAAAGGATTATTCCAATTTTTGGAGGATGGTCTGTTAGATCCCCTTGTATTGTTTGTTAGACATGTCTTTGGCCATTCAATGACTTTATTTCATGATTCTCGCCCATAGTAAATGACTAATTGTAAATACCTTTTATAGAAATTTTTAAAATTGGTAAGGTGAGTGAGTACTTGAAATCAGAACGTTTCGAAGCAAGGCCGATTTTGATTAGTATCAGCGCGAAAAAATCCAACTCGCGATAGAGCTTGTTTTGGTCTTTAAGGCTGCGTCATCTTGAAAACAGGATAAACTTCATTGATACATAAAAATAATGGCTTTTGTTTAGAAAGCAACATTCATGTACACCAAAACAGTTTCTCATAGTGTAAGCAAGGATCATATAGCATCAGTGAACTGCCGGCCAACAAATGACACATCAAATACGTATTTGTATTCAATTTCCCATCCACAACTTTGAATCCGATTCACATGGTTATTGCAAGCAGGTTTCCGTTGTTTATAAGTCCCTAAATAAATTCAACTGACGTCTTTCTCAAACAACCGGAATGTTTTTGCGTCACAATATCTTCCGTCTTCTACATGTTGCAAGGTCATCAATGAATCAACTTCACTTCAACGTCTTTTTTTTCCTGATCCGCATTTAGTACAGTTTGTAACCTCTTATCACAGAGTGGAACTTTCTATTCTGTGCTTATTTGTACGATTTTCACGAAACTTTCAAGGGTAGCAAACCCCACCCCCCCCCCCCCCCCCACCCCCTACAAAATTAGAAGATGCGAAAAGCTGTACACTCACTTTTTTTATAAGAAACAAAGGTCGATGTTGAGTACTCCAGTTTCTTAATGTTCTGGGAATTTCAATACTCATTGTTTCTTAAGAGTTCCTTGATTGTGATCTCATGAATGATGTTATGAAATGTTCGTGACCTTTTTTATCACGTCAAGAGATTCGCTTCCGTTTTGATGCTGTATTTAGATGTGGGAAGTATATTTATATCCCTTGTGTCTTAAGTTCTAGGCCAGCAGAGCAATCATGTGTTTGAATTTTACAAAATTTCGTTGTTCTAAGTTTTATCACGATTTAATAGTTTCTTGATTTTTTGCTTCGAGTACTGAAGTTTCCTAATTTTTCCCAGTCCAGTACTCGTTTTTTAAAGCCAGTTTCTTATACAAAAATGAGTGTATACTGGCCAGAACTAGGAACCGCGCGCAAGTCTAAAAGTGGAGGGGCTAAAATGGGTGTGCCCGAAAATTTGTTAAGGCCACGCCCTCTAGAGCGCCGGAAAACGCCCTTCCTCAAAAACACTTGCTTATTTCTACTCAATTTCTATAAACAGTCTGGTTCAAAGAAGATACAATAACTATAAAAATAAATGAAATTAGCTTGAAAATAATAAAACACCAAGCTAACCAAGTTAGAAAATACATAATATCATTAAACAAGATAGAACACCTAGAAAATGAACAAAAAAGGTTTCCAGTCAAGAAGAACTGCTACTACATAATAGGATTTAACTATCCAAAGTCGCGTTAGAGTAAACCTTCCAAAACATTTTCTGGCCTATCATTGCAGAAAAAGTGGGGGGGGGGTATAGCCCCTGCTAGCCCAATAGCTGTGCGGTGCCTGGCCAGCACTCATTATTTGTGAACGACTCATCTGTAAGTTCTCACTGCCCACGTTCAGAACAGCTTTTCATATTTTACTTATATCAGAACATTTTTTGCATACTTCTTCAGTTGTTCTTTAACTCGCAGCCTCATTTTTGGATTAAGAGCAAGATTTAGATTAAGAGCAAGAAATTATGTTATTGCTTACGATATTGCCGACGACGTAAAGACAAACCTAGGGATTTGACCGTGATTGGCGATTAAGGGGTTAAAGTTTCATCGGAACGATTTTTGTGGTCAGATCTTTCAGCCTTTTGTTTTCAAACTTCATTTCTCCGTAAAATCTAAATAATGTGAAAATATTTATCTTGCCGAAAAACATAAACCGGATCTGAGCTCAAAAGAATCGTACAAAGTATTTTCCAAATCGAGGCCGCAAGTTGAATTCATTTTGGAACATCAATTTCGAAAGGATGAAGTGACAAATCCCTTTATGGAAATCTCGTAAACGTTAGGTGGAAATCCTATTGTTTTATCTGAAATCTGTTTACAAGAGTGAATTGCCTCGATAAAGGGCACAATGTATCGCTTCACTTCATTGTTTTGAACAATAGACACTGAAAAGCTTGGATACTTATGGGTCTGAGCCCAAAGGATAACAACGAGGGCCTCGCCTGTAGAGAAATAAATATTGACTCTTATAAAAGCAATAGAAACATTCACTAACTTGCAACTTTATTTGCAGTTTATCCGCTGATCCTTTCTTTTGATTCTGGTATATTTTTTTAAGCGTCCGGCCAGAGACCAATTTCTCGGAAACAACAAAGGGTCATTTTATTTACAAAAATTCTTGTATTTACTCTTAAAGTGACACTGTTCGTATCTTTCTGCAAAAATAATCATTAAAAATGAAGCTTCTTTCATAATTTTAGGATACCCAGCTAGATGCAGATTCGAGGTCTTGAAAAGAGTGAAACATACACTTTAAGTTGAACTGATATATAGATCATGGGAAAATTGATATCAATTTTGTTAAAAATCGCATTCTCATTCTGATCTTAACAGACCTTGTATTTCGGGTAGAGTGCTGATTTTGGAGTGCATAGAAATTCTAGCCCTCGCTCGTGTATGTATTGGCATCTCGTTCATAGAAAATTATATGTCCTACGTTTGACTGTCGACATCGAACAATTAGTCATTCCAAAAATTATTTGATATGTATCTATGGGGTTGTGTTGCTGTTATATATGTTCTCAGTGGTGGTTAAATCAGTCAGTTAATTCACATTTTGATGTATGAAATTTACCAAACCAAACATATACTGGCTAGTTGAGGGGAGCCCCCCGAAAAATATATCTTAGTTTTAACAAGGGGGCTGAGCAATTCGAGCCCCCTCAGCCCCCTTCATTTCTCTAACATGATACCCGAGAAACCAATTTGTGTCCCTTTCCGTTGCCCTTGGCAATTTCTAACACCAATGTTAGCGATTTTGACGTAATTTAGCATATCTGCCCATATTTTGGCTTTAGGTTTTCTTCTCAATTTACTTACTGTATGTAACCTTTCTTGATTTGCCGTCTGAGATTTGGCCAAGGGGCTGTCGCACCCCCCGGCGACCCCATGGTAGTTATGGGCCTAGTCTAGTTTGCAATAGTTGATGCAGGACCGTCGCTAGCGGGGGATGCGGGGGGTGCCAGAAGTGACTGCAAGAAGTGACTGCAAGAAATATTCTGAAATTCATTTTAAGACAATCTAAAGGGCGTGGTCACAAAAAAATTTCCGCTCTCAAGGAGCCTCGTCTTTCGGTCCCCCCCCCCCCCAAGGATTCGATTTTTCTAATCCTTTCGGCGGCCTGCCTCTGACAACATGGTCTTTCATTAATAAATTCAAAAGCATCAAAATACCACACCCAAAAATTGGTATATTTTAAGCCACGCCCTACTTTGTCGGCAACTTGGTGACTGGCACCCACCCTAAGTGAAATTGTTTAGCGATGGCCCTGGTTGATGATACAGTTTTCAGAAGGATATCCATCTAAAGATGTTTTTAAAGGGGTGTTGTTTCAAAAACTGCCAATATTGCCCCTCCCTCAAAATTTCCTGTTTTCCTCCCTCTAAAATGACAGGTGCAGCCACTTAAAACAGCCTTCAAGTAAGTCTTGTCGTCTGAGAGCACTGTATATTCCAGTAATATGCATAGTTATAAGACTAAATTATATTGTTTATCTATTGATAGATTGATCCGAAAGTGCTTGAAAAGTTAAACCGCGTCAGCAGTATTGCCGACTTTGTCAAAGTGTTTAATCCGAAAGGATTTTCACTAAGGAAGGAGTATATTAACGTGAAGAAGGGAACAAAAGACAAATCATATAACCTTAAAGGTATGTTTTCTATCTTAAATCACCCTCTGCTATATTATCTTTTTTACTTGTCTTATTTTCGAACTGCAGATTACGATAAGTACACTACAACAAATTTTGAGTGATGTTTTTGCGGAAGCCTCTTCTACACTGAAATCCAGAGAGAGGCTATATTCAGTATATTCTTTGTTTAGAAAAGGCCTCAGGCGAAATTTACTAATTCTCTGAACATGAGGGACGTAAAGCCATTCACAATTCAACCTGAAAGAGCTGTCCACAAATAACAGACTCACAGCAAAAATGAGAAAAAAAGTTATGCTATAAAAATATTTCTGAGACATCTGGATTCATTTTATCGTACTGATTTTTCAACACAGTAGTGAGTCAATTTCGTGTTTGGTTTTCTGACGCGAAACGGATGCGATCTAGACCAGATCCAATCGTGTAACTCTCGTGTAAACGGCGTCTAAAATCACAGTTCCTTTATTCAACAGGCATTTCTACCGGTGTAGCAGGACGGCCAAGCCCTTCTTCCTCCGGAAAGACTTCAGGTATGTTTTTATGGGCATGGAAGGTAAAAACTAAAAAACCAATATGTGAATAAAAGTATAAAATCCAAAATAGAAAAATGAGAAAAAAGGAGATAAGGAGTAGTCACTACCACCTGGTTACAGCCTCAAACTCAGATGGGGGGTGGTTGTGTGTGCCCTTGTATGTTTTAAGCAACTAGCTTGTAAGTGGGCAGAAAATGATAAAAAAGCAACTCATCAGCCAGAAACCCACGAGGGACATTTCGGGGCTTTAATTCGGTATGTCCATTTCTCGTAGGCGCCCCTCGCAATCCTGCGTCCTGGATCACTGTTGCAAAGGTCAGAAAAAACAAATAAAAAATATATATATTATAACGATCAACAAAAAGTAGCAATCAACACAGAGTGCTTACTAAAGTAGGCTCTCTGTGTAGGCTCTCAAACGGCTTTTTCAGTGACATACATATGTCACATACCTGCCACTACAACTCATCCAATAGACCCATCAGGTGTATTCGTAAGTGTGATTTTACTATAGCTCGTTGATATAACTGTTACTATAACAAAAACAAACATTTTCCACCAATAATCTCGCCACATTCTCTATGGACAACGATATTGTGGCGTCTGATACAAGGAAACATGCACATGTCGAAATACAAAGTTTACACTAATTAATTGGGACCTCAAATGGGGCCCCTGAAACAGATAAGGCATCCGAATTCCCCCCCCTCCCCCTTGTTCCAAACATTCAACAGCCCTGTCCTCCATCCATTCTATACATACAAACCCATTCCCAGATCAGGTACCCTCTTCTTCCTCTACCCAACCCAACTCATTTTCTGCCCACTTACAAGCTAGTTGCTTTAAACATACAAGGGCACACACAACCACCCCCCATCTGAGTTTGAGGCTGTAACCAGGTGGTAGTGACTACTCCTTATCTCCTTTTTTCTCATTTTTCTATTTTGGATTTTATACTTTTATTCACATATTGGTTTTTTAGTTTTTACCTTCTATGCCTATAAAAACATTTATCGTACTGATTTTTCAACACAGTAGTGAGTCAATTTCGTGTTTGGTTTTCTGACGCGAAACGGATGCGATCTAGACCAGATCCAATCGTTTACACGGGATCCGGTCCAGATCGGATCCATACGGTATTACCTCTGGGGGCGATCCCAAAAGTGTTCGGAGGGCTGATCCAAAAGTATACGGATCTACCAGACCCCGTGTAAATGCAGAGCTTACCCTTCCTCTCTTTTGGATCCGATCAGGATCAGAACAACTCTCGTGTAAACGGCGTCTAAAATCACAGTTCCTTCATTCAACAGGCGTTTCTACCGGTGTAGCAGGACGGCCAGGCCCTTCTTCCTCCGGAGAGACTTCAAGTAGTAGCATCGAGAAAAAGGAAGTTCTTGTTGTTTATGAAGGTGACCAAAGACTTGCCGATTCATTTCAATGTGAGTATTCCTCAAACAAAATACATTGCCCTTTGTTATTTGAGATAGACAGCGAGTTTCTAATATTCTGGTCGGTTGGGATCCCGGCGGGTTTGTTTAATACACGGACAACTGGACTTCCTTCACTCGTTTTTTCTCCTCCGCGCTGCATCCACAACCAATCTGGCATCATCATCTCACATTTCAAAGTCATTTACTCGTTCGTTTCATTTATTCTGATGAAGCCCTGTAAACCGGGGCGAAATATTAGTATTCTTTTATTTAATTTATTTTGAAAATTTATCTCATTACATTGGGCTCTCGTCGTCGTATTGTATTTTTTCTGAATATCTTTCGTATTAATACTGAAGCATTCAAGATTCACAAAATCCGACGGACAGCTTATCCTGCGGTTCTTCCTTCCTACACATTAACCGGAGATGTGCCTGCCAACAGGGTCTCATTTTCGGGTGAAAATTCTTGGACAGGACCTTTTGTCTCTTTTAACCGGCACATGTTTGCCCATTGAAAAAACTTTTTCCGGGACATGTCAGATATTTCATGAAAATGAAAATATTCAATTCATACAGTTACTCTCTTAAAGCTCAAATTCAAAAAAGGTTCACTTCCCATATTAATTCAAAAATGTTTTATCAGCAAAATTATGTTAAGGCGAGCCATCAGTTTCCGGGATCTTTTTTAAAGGCAGATGTCACGTTTTCAGAATTTTATTCCAGGGCAGGATCATAACGTTTTTTCATGCAGGCACATCCCCGTAATATTTAAGTAATCTCCCCGGGTCGGGACAGCTATCTATTTGCCATTGCTTTGATCATAAGTCTTGGCACTCATAAAAACTTGATATTTTTGACTTCACTCTGCAGTACCGATTGTATTAAGAAACAGCAACCCTCAGCATCTTGCAATATTAAGATTTCTTCCACTTTTAGTTTATTTACGAAGAACCCTTTATTTTTATAAACAATAAAGTTATTTTAGCAGCATTCGCATTCTTTTCTTATTTTACTTCAAGAGTTTTTGTCCATATGTGATTACGACATGGAAACCAACTTTCTTTGAAAGAAAATCCATAAACATGTTGTTCGTCATTATCTGTCAACAACTTTTCTTACAGTTTCAGATTCAACGGACATGTCTTGCAAGCCCCGAGACACCGTGCGTTCAATTTCAGAGATTGGCAAAACCCATATTCCTGCTTGCGTCACCGTAAAGCGGTGTGGTGGATGCTGTTCTGTGTCGCGCCATTGCGTGGCTGATACCATCGCTAATAAATCAGTCTCAGTTCTGGAGATGTCTCATGGTAGGTTCTTATTTATTGTATATTTGTTCATAAGATATTGTCTTGCTATTTGTTCATAAGATAGTGTCTTGATAATTTCTACCTATAAATCTCTGGCAATGTTTCCTGGCATAACCTTGAAACATGATTTCAGACGATATCAAGAAATTTTATTGTATTTTGCACATATTTAGTCATTAAAGTGTTTGGTGACGTCAAAAGAGAAAGGTACTTGAAGCGAATGGTCCTTCCCTGGAGTCCCAACCCTCCACGTATTTTTCCTTGCCTGCAGCTATTTTTCCTTTGCTGGATTGGAAGAAAATGATCCGACTTTCCCTTTATGAATCAGTGCATTTTTAGTGAATAACCATCTCTTCAAACTGATACTCTTCTTATTTTGTGGATTCTATATGCTCCATTACATCTGTGTTTGCGATTAGAAAACTAAGGACACTCATCAACAGCCTGTTTTTTTTACAGCTGACTACAGTTATCGCCTTGTTTCGAAAGTTTTTGTCGAGCACAAGACATGCAAGTGTGACTGCATAGTGAAACCAACTGACTGCTATCCGATGCAGACCTATTCAAGTGTACACTGTCAATGTGAATGCAACAGAAATGCCCAGACATGCCCTTCTGGGAAACAGGCAAGTCTCTCTATTTTGGCTGTCAATTGATTTCCCTGCTATCTCAGTACCTAAATGTAAGTTTCCTCGTATTAGTAAAAGTCAGCATGTTAAGTTGGCAGATTGAGTGGGGTGGGGGTGGGGTGGTGGTGTTTGCAGTGGGGGAGCTGGAGAGTCATAAAAAGTAAGAGTTTTTTGGAGGGTAAGGCGAAAAGCTTAAAAAAAACCTTAAAAAAGATCCTGTCTTGAAAACTCCAGAACATGAATGAACCATTTTTCAGTTCTGATAATCTTTCGATTATTTCTAAGCTACTTCTTTTTTTGTTTTCTGTTGTATATTTGGATTGCAATTTTGTATTTCGCCTTTTATTTGTACAGGTCAGTTTGTAAAACAATTGATATACTTAAAGGGGCTAGGTCACGTGTAAGGCCGCGGAACAATGCTGCTGTGTTGATGCTTGTGGATGACGTGAATCCTCCACAGCAATTAAAGAAGAATTATACTTAACAACCAAACCTAATATTGATAACTTTAACCCTGTTTAAATAATTGAAAATGAAATAAAATGAAAATACCTTCGGAGCCCAAAATCTCTCCATCCGAGTTAATAATAGAGGAAGGTTGGTGAAGTAGCTGAAAAGGACATTAAAACGTCGTTAGAAAGATGACGAGACAATGACAACAACGATACCGCTTCAGAGGTAAATGGCAACAAAAGCTGGTAATATCGCAACATAAAGCGAAACAATTCGACTTTAAAATAATGCTGTCAAATTTTTTACACCTTTTAAAGGTAATGTGTCCATATAAAAGGACTGCGTATACCCAACTTGTCACGCCACCCATCAAAATAACGGTCTGCGATTGGTTAGTATTCTTGCGAGGCAAAACTGCTCACATGAAAAGCTAACCTCGCAGCAGGATAGTTAAACGGAACGACCGTAATGACTGGGGCAATGACATGAAAAATCACATAACCCCCGCAGAGTCGCTTGCTTTAGCTGGACACATTACCTTTATGCAAAAGGTGTTATCATTTTGCGATATCAATAACAAACAATCTTATTGTGGTACGGAATTTAAAGTGGCTTCGAAAAAAGCAAACATTTTAGAACATACTTTTCGCCTTACCCTCTTCAGAGTAAAAATGCCCAGACATGCCCTTCTGGGAAACAGGCAAGTCTCTCTATTTTGGCTGTCAATTGATTTCCCTGCTATCTCAGTACCTGTAAGTTGCAGTGGGGGAGCTGGAGAGTCATAAAAAGTAAGAGTTTTTTGGAGGTACAAAAATAAAAATGGCTTCGAAAAAAGCAAGCATTTTGAAACATTCTAAAGTTCTTTTAAGAGTACAAAACCTTAAAATATAGGCCGAAAACTCTAGAGTATGAAACATTTTGAAGCATTCTAAAGCTTTTCGTTTGACACTGTTTTAGAGTTTAAAACCTCAGAATATAGGTATAAACATTGAAATATGTACCCAGTTTTGGATCGAGTATAAATACCAAGATTGTGCCAAATACTATCATGGCGAAAGGTTTCAGATTATTATTAGAGGTTACTTTCCATCTAGACAGTTTTAGAATTATCTATATAGAAATGAAAAACCTCTTTTGTGTAGACAGAATAAGTTCGTTTCCACCCCTGAACTTTATTGGTAATATTTTCAATAGGCAAGCGACACTGATTTGGCAACCTTTACAGTCATGTGCTCTTGGTTTTTGATTGGCCTTTTTCGAATCATAACGGGGTGTATATGTTTCAAAGCTTAGAGTGCTCGACCTATGTTCTGACGTTTTGTAGAAGTCGATCGTAAGAAGAGTGTCGATCGGAAAGTTAAACGTTTTTTCAACGCCATTTTGAGAAGTAAGAGTCACAGACTAAGATATTATTTTGCTTTGGTGCTATTTTACTTACCGCCAGGCGATTTTACCAGCCAACTTTTACAGAATTTGGGGTATAGACTCAAACTCCCAATCAGATACTCCCTTAAAGTGCGAGCTTTCTATTGCTTGTGGACATGAACCAGATCTTCAACGTTGCACCAAAAATTTTATTTAGCGGTGAATGGTAACTGGGTAACTGGCACTGGGTTACCTTTATTTATTAAATGAATGAACTTTCCTTCTTTTGGTGATTTTAGTGGAGCAATGTTGAGTGTGATTGCATATGCAGTGACAGACGTGTCTGCAAATCGCGGGTTCGAAAATGGGATGAAAAAAATTGCAGATGTGCATGCATTGATACTCCATGCCCGGTTGGAACAGTGCGGAACATAGAAACTTGCAGATGTGATACAGTCGCAGCCAGTGACGGGTTAATGGATACGAGAAAGTCTGCCTTTGATCACCAGAAGCCATTAATAGATGATATATTTCGATATGACGAAGACCGATCGGATGATTCTGATGACGATGAAGCAGATGACGATGCCTTCGGGGACTTCTAGACATGCTCTGGTGGCTGTACCAGCTCTATACGGAAAAACACCCCGAAAAAACTGATGTTGTAATAATTCATAGATCTAAGAGAGACAAAACTAAGGGCCCAATTCAGAATATGGATAGGCCTCATTATTGATAGTGGATTTGATTTACGTCCTTTTAGAACGTCGCACGATTGCTTTTTAGTTTTCCTTTATCCTTACTTCTCTCATGCCCTTTCCGGTCAAAGCTAATATATTCACACTCCTTTACTGAATATTGTTTATAATTAAAGAGTCGCTCTTTGCACAAGTAAAATTGCAATATCTTGCCCCATATAGCCTTGTCTGCATTTTTATAATGTCAGTGCCCCCTCTTTAAAATTTTAGGGTAGTTTGCAGTTCCAAAGAATCCAATAAATAAATCTTTTCATTCGCGCGAGAAGTTGGGAAAAGCTTAGATTGACTTCATTTCAGCGAAGGAGCATCTGTGTAAGAGTCTTATTTGAAGGCAATTTTTTACAGAAGATGTAGGCAAATTGTAGGCAAGTTGCCTAAAGCTAATCTGGTATGAACTATCTCCCATAGCCAAGATCAGACACAATAAGTATCGTGAATGGCAAGTAAAAATGCTTGTTAGAAATTCTTTGTTACAGTGGAATGTGTTTGAATAAAAAGCAAATCTACAATATTTTTACATAAACATTTATCAAGACATCTGTTTCAAAGGGTAATGTATTATAAACAAATCAGATTCGCAAAATAGCAATATTTGTAGAAGAAGTTTATTGTGACTCGAGTAGTGATAAATAACCAAGTCTTTTAAATACTGACGAACGCTCAATGAGTGATAAGTTGGTATGTAAAAGGTAATATCTTGACTATATGTGTAATGAAACTAGCAATTTTAATATGACAACGTTTTACTGATGAAATTCAACAAAATATTTTTAGAATACCAATGTCACTAATTTTCCTGGTGTCCAAACTACTTGGGGTTTATGCAGCAAAATCACTCCCTGTTAACCTTTCAAGATTACCCAATCACATCTGAGCGGATTTGGTTGCTAATAACAACAAACGGCCTAGTTATGATAAAGCTTGGCAGGATATTTGTTGTTTGTGTTTTCAGACCAATACAGTTAAAAATTTCTTGGTATGTTCATTTTACCAGGAGGAAAAACACTAGAAGTAGTTGCGTATTTACCAACCATTTAAATATTTATTAATCAGGTGTTTCAAGGTAGTTATAAAATGTAGAGGGTAAGGCCATTCACCTGAGTAATCCGGGTATTTCAAGCTAGAAAAAATTTGGATTTGATATAGGGTAGCTGGCTCAACCCCCTGCAAGGCTTCTTTTGTTAACAGGTATCTCAAATACATACCACATTAGACAAGAATCTAGTATCGCTAGCATGAATTCGGGCACTTATGCTAGCAGTGTGGCCTCATTCTGCAATTGCTATCTTAGCATCGATCTGCTTCACGTACAGTCTTCCTTATATCCGTGGTTGTATTTTATTAGGACATGTCACCCTTGTGTATTGTCCATATAAAACTCCTTATCGGTAATATCACTATTCTCACACATTACATAGATGCACATGCATCGAAATATCATGATAAGGCTTACGCCTCTGCATTTGCAACATATTGCGTTTTCGCAAAAACTGATTCTTGAGTCAATTACCAATTACGTAATATGCAAAATCGGTTGTTTCTAATAGCAGCTTTTAAATCCAGAAATTACCAAGCGCGATATATTTACAGAAAAATCTACAGCAACGCTTTTCAACCATCCTAGAGCATTACAATCTGGCATTGTCAGCATCAGATGAAGTCGTAAGCCTGAATGTTGACAACCATTTGCCGTAAAATCAAGTCCGGGCTTTTTACCTTACTAGGTTAAGGCGCTTAAACTTCAAAGCGATTTTTATTAGCAAACCAGATTAATCTATAACCATTGCCGTTTCATTCCAGGTGCGACAGTCGGTTTCTTGGCCTGACTATCGTCTTTTTTCCCATTATCAATATTCTTGAAACCTTGTGGCGATTGAGTGTCTATTTGTTTCTTTGATTCGGGTAGTAGCTTACTGTCTTTGCCTGATGACATGCTTGTAAAAGCTGAGCTCTGCTCCCTCACTGGATTACCAACATTCGGTGGCACAATGTTGCTAACTGATTGCGGGGTTCCCCCGTTCCCTATCTGAGCCGGGTGTAGCTCTTGCCTGGCATCCGCTGAAGTAACTTTCTCATCGACCTGGTTCCCTGTGCTACCGACGAGTTTTGCAAATGCCTTTTCTCGTAAACCAGCACCTATTCTTTCAAATGGCATCCCTGGAGCTCGGAAGCGAGCCACTGGTGATACTGTAAAGGAGCAAGACAAATGTGTTTAAAACAACTCTTTCCTCGAGACCAAGGTACCTGTAACAAGGTGACACAAATGGCAAAGCCAGTCAATTAGGGCAAAGCGAATGAAAGTGGTACCTCTTAGACAGATCACGATTGAAGGCAACTAAAGATAAATTAAGATTAAAGTTGGGGCCTACAAGGGTGGAAAACTCATCCTGCCTCCAAAATTTAAGATTAGTTTGAAAAGATTTAGGAAATATAATTGTTAGACAAATACCTGGTACTGATACTGATGGTTTGCTAGTTGGCTTCTTGGTGCTTCCTGGCTTTGGGGATGAACTTACGACAATGGGATGTACCGTTGGAGCTGCTACACCATTTAAAGTGAAGATTCTTCGGTTATTGAGTGGTTGAATTGGTCGGTAATTACCACACATCCTCCCGTTGTTTCCCTGCAAGTGGTTCCTCCAGTTTTCAAGCTAAAAGAAGGTTCAGTAATTTGATATAAGCATCGAAGTATTTCTCAGAATACCAAGAATATCCTCAGAGCCTTTCAATCTATTGCCCCGATATGAATAATATAGACAATTTGATGTTCAAGCAACCGTTGAAGCGAGTCAGTAAATAATAGAAAGAATAAAATCACATTAAATGCACAGTGAAGTAGGGGGGGGGGGGTTGGATAAACGCTAATGGCAAGCATAAGTGTTCCAAGAGATTTGGCAAGAATTATAGAGCATCAAAGACCAACGAATCTACTTGGTTCTGATTAAGTTAAACAGGTTTGATTAAGCTCTTTCACAATAAACGGTCTCTCTTTCACAGAGAAAAAAACTCTCTGCTTATAATTCAAGTAACATTGCATGGGTAAATTGCTGAAACGCCAAATTGCAAAGATTTTGCACTGCTTGGACATCTTTGCAAGATAAAAGTTTGAAAGAAGAAAACTACCGTAACAGGATTGATCTTCACTGGTCTTCTGAAAACCAACCACGTGAAAGACTCGAAGCAAGGAGGAGCTGGCATAGAGCCTCTGTATGCAAAGACCTTCAGGTTTGCAAGGCCTTCTTTCATCGCAGGTATCATATTCATGAGGGAGATACCATCTGGAAATGCCACTGTGCTCTCTGAGGGGTAAGAATGTCAATAAAAGTCAGTCAATTTCGAAATGACTTGGAAAAAGACGAGTTTGACACACAAACATAATCGTTCTATATTGTTTAATGATCAACTTTACAAGCATGAATCATTTGTCTGTGTATACGTTTGCAAACTGCAGCTGTGATGTGAGAAATATTTCAAGAAGTTTGGTTTCCCTGTTTCACTTTTATGCCTTTAATTGATAAGGATATGATATCTATGTTGATTATATACAAATGCAAAGCAAGAGTAAATCATTTCTTGATGAAAGAAACAGGTCTTTTTGCAACCTATCGTTAAAACAAGCAAAGTGCACCGAAAATACTTTAAAATGAGATATACTGTTAAGTCAACCTACTTGGCAGCCTCACTGTATTGATGTTGTCCGTGATCCTTTTGAAAGCTTTGTTTTGCACAGCTTCATCGTACTGAAAAGGATTGGTAAGTATGAACAGATTCCAGCAAATACAGAGATTGTGCGGCAGCAGAATAGGATAGAGCAGGCCGCATTTCGTTAACCCAAATGCTACTCTCAGAAAACGTGCAATAATGGTAAATAAGCTTTAAAAATTCTCGCCCTTAGTTACTTTAGGAAGGTACAACTGCAGCTCTGCGACGAGACTTTATTATAATAGTTAGACTGGGACCTGAATTTTTATTCGAGGTTCGACTTTCAATTCGCCAAATTAAACTTAGAAAAGATCGTAATAGATGTCATTTGAAAGATAAGACGCCATGTTGGACAAATAAAAGCACCAAGAAGTGAATAAGTTTCAAAACAATAATTCAAGAGCGTATAAACTTACATCCAGGAAAAATGCAAGACTGATGATGCCGTCTGGCATTTGCAAAGCATTCTGAACAGTTGCATATTTATTATTTGTAAATATCAAATGAATCTGAAAGATAAAAACACATCATTTTTCTGACCATACCTTGAAGTCACTATGAAATACCAATATAAGATTTTATATGAACTCGATTATGCAATAAACATAAATGCAACATTAAACAACGCAACACTTCTCTTTCATAGTCTGTATGTTATGACTGAACCTTGAATTGAATAAAAGATAACTAACATGCAGTGTGTTCCGCCAACAAAAATATGAACAGAAATGGACGGCAAGAGGAAAAACTCGCTAAAAATGCGAACTGAAGAGCCCAAAATCTGTTCCCACATAGCTGAAAAAAGTTAAAATCGATGTCAATTCTGTCAGGCACAAAGTTGAAAAGAAGATAGCACAAAATAAAAATTGGAGCAAATTTAATTGCATTCAAGGCCTGTAGACATACCTCTCCAGGAAAACGTTTCCCATCAAGGGAATGTTCCGAGCCCATTTCGTCTTCACAACCAAAGTGGAAATGGAACTGCCTGAGTTTATACGTATTGTTAAAAACCAACTGAATAGGGGTGTTTACGTCGTCTACTCTGAATCCAAGCCCCCTGCCATTATTTATCAGCTTTCCCATAACAATAAAATTCTCTGCGAGAGCAGGGTCAGGATTGCCGGCTTGCAGCTTCCAAGGAGCATTCTTTGGAATGACGCTCACTGTTGCTATGTCAATTGGGGATTGACGCAAGCCTGAGCACTTAGGCCACTGCAATTTCCAGTTAGCTGGACCGTATGCTGCAAAATGAAGAAATTCCACAATAACATTTTCAATTGCGTACTATGATGCTGCAAAATTACTTCTGGGATAGAGTGACCATGGCTAGAGCTCAAAAATTAGCATTCAATGACAATTTTTTGACATAACAATTCTCCGTGCATTATTAATATTATTTGAAACCCAAAGGCATATTTACTTTTTCTGAAAATGTTACTAGGGGAATTTAAATGTCTGGTCGAGTTGTTATGCTAGAGTAGAAGCAGCCATGACAGGCTACATAACCTTTCGGTGAAAACCTTTCGAAAGCTGTCAACGAAAGACACCTACCGTTGTCACCAGGACGGTAATCCCAAGCTTTCTTTCCTAGAAAAAGAAAAAGAATAAAGCATGATAAGGGAACAGTTTTTCGTTAGGTACTGTCGGGAAAGAAAGATATGAAAGAGGCAGCTCTGTTCACTCTTGAGAATATAGTCTATAAGAATATAGGCTATAAGAATATAGGCTATAAGAAGATAGGCTATAAGAATATAGTCTATAAGAAAATAGTCTTTATCAATTATGAAAATATAGTCTAAAAGAAAATCAAGGTTCAAAATCGCTGAAATTTAAAGATAATTCAAGAATAATGCAAGGCTCAAGCTTCACAAAGAATTGATTTTTTTGTTTATTTGATTATTTAGGAAAGCAAAACAAATGCGATTTTCACGCTATGCCTCTTGAAATAGACGTATTTGGCCTTGTAGTCATTAAAACTTTAATGCAATCTGGCTTTACTACATGTCGCTTAAAAATAAGAAAAATCTAGGGCTCAAAATTGAAAAAATTCAAGAATATTAAGGCTCAACAAAAGATTTGGTATTCTTATAAAAAAAAGTGTGTATTGAGAAAACAAGAGAAGCTTTTGTATCAGATTTGTGAACAGTAATGGAGGAGAGGGGTGACCTCGATTTAGGTGGAAGAAAAATGGAGGGGTCACAGTTTTTCGATGATACACAACCGGGAGAGATGGGGAAAAAATAACTTCATGGGTGCTATTAATTCAAACTCCCCTTTCTGTCAACTGCAGCCCTTTATAACAAGTCCTACGAACAAAGTTTAGGGAAATTCTTCATTACTTACATCTGTCTAACAATATATAGTTTGATATGTAGAGAAGAGTTGGGGTTTGCTACTGATAAGAGGAATCAATGATATGTATATCATAAGCGCTTTAATGTATGGAAGTCTAATAAAATCAAAAGTTACTACCTACCTGCATTACCGGTTGGAGTTGGGGATGGTTTTTGTGTCACTACAGGTTGGCCTGTTGGGGGTTGAGGCGACGTCGGGCTTCCCTTTGTAGTAGGTGGCACTGTTGGCCGAACAATGACAACTGGGACCTTGGGGTCTGCTTTGGCACTAGAGAGAGATGAGATGTAGGCTTGTGGGGCTCCTTTGTTGTATTTGACGGATGCAGCAGCACTGGAACTGACTGATACCTGACCTAGAATAGAGGGTTGATGAAATTAGGTAATAATACTTTTATTACAAGCTTCTGGTTGCTTAAACGTGCACTTGACAAGCAATAAAAAACCAATACAGTAAACTTCTGTACATAGTAGCCTAAGCTTTTTAACTTAGCTTGATAGAAGTATCGAGGCAAATCCAGTAACTTAGGTGTGGCATTACAACACATGTTCTATAGAACAAAGACAGAAAAAGGATTGTAATGGGTTGAGAATTGAAATATGACAGAAATTTAGGCAGCAATGCAATTATCTCGGAAGCTGTTCTTCTTTGCGGCTGAATCCACTATCACCAAAGAAATTTTTATAAAAATAGCCGATACGTTCAATATCACCCAATCAATGATCTGTATCCAAGGTTCTCGGAAAGAGGTCTACTGCCCCACGTTGTAAACCCTTTATCAAGAACCTATTTACGAGATCAGGCAAAAAATGATTTTCTTTGGTAAAAAATCTATGGCTGCAGGTTTAAAATACATTGTCATGTACAGGTTTTCACTGTGCCCCTCACAACAAATCCCACTATTGCTCGGCAACACTGTGGATAAATAAAATAGGAAAGCGTCTTTTATAATGATTTCAGCGAGAAATGAACTGCAAATTACTCTTAACTGTGAAGTTCTAATTAACAAATTACAATGTTATCTTAAATGTCAAAAAATTGGAAGTTAATAAAGCATGTACAGCTTTGACCGGACCAAACTAAACGAAAATCATGGGGAGTGTCCTTGTCTTGCATAACAAGGTAATTTGTGTTTTAGAAGCCTGGCCCAAGAAAGGAGAGCATACAGTTGACCTACAGAGGTTTGTCTTAACAAGATAAACGTCATAAACATTACCTTGGGCAGGGTTAAGGATTATTTTGTCATAGCCAATGTACATCCAAGGGGGGCAGTAGCAGTCACAGTTTGGAGTTCCATAGCACCCACAATATTGGCAACCTTAGCAGAAAAGAAATGGGAAGTTCTATCAAAATGCAGCATTCAGTTATTTTACTGACTACAAATTACCGAAACTAGAAAATGAGCACAGTTTTAGAGTTCAGGTAAAAGAAAGTATTCTCAAAAAGATGGAGTATATGATCTATGGCATTATTTATAAGTGGTCTATCTTAGTGGGATGTGGTGCCCATTTCAAGAAGAAATAATGTCTTGTCACAAATTTTTTAGATAGAGGAAGGTCAACATAGTTTCTTCAGCACTAAATAAACGAATCCCTAATCGCCCGTTCACGTCATATTAGACCCAAAAATTATACTCCTGCCCGAAGTAACATTTATGAGTTTAATTGTTACGAAGTTCAAGGTATGTAGAGTTAAAAAAAGAAGAAATGGATGAAACAAGTTAGAAGTTCATATTAGTGAGGTGCCACAATCTGATCAGAATCAGATCCAAACGCGTTCTAATTCCAACGAGGTGAAAATTTAACACGCTGCGGAATCTGAATAAAACTGAATCTGAAAGAAAACTTTAGTGAACAAAAAAATTTTGGATGCATTTTCGTAAAATTTCGGACAAAAATATCTAACTATAATATGTTAATTGATCATGGACATTTTACGATGAAAAAGTTAGATGCGTAGCAACTGCAGCACAAGCATCGTAGGAAATGCATCACAATCCTTGCATCCAATACCTTCATCGATTTAAGGATATTTTTTGTTTTTACAACTACGAATTGGAAACTCAAGGATTGCCAATGGCAATGTTGAACTTTCATAACATTATGAGAAAAATTGATACCGAATTCGATAAAGAAAACCAGGATGAAGTCGTCAGAATGGCGTTTTGCTAGTGTTTATTGAAGAAGGCCACAATAGCATAAGAAATTCTTCATAGACAACAAAAATCAGAGATGATTCACATTTGTAAGTGACACTTTTTTGCATCATATGCTTACATTATAATTTCAACGCTTACAAGAAAATGTGATTAAATACTTTTCCTATGGATGAGTGTGACAAATTACCTATTTTTAGTGTTTTTGTTTTTTCTCTAAAAATTTAAAACCTTGAGACAAAACCAGATTTCAATTAGTTAAAAGCTACAAATAGCATTTTGTCCCAAAATTTGATCGCCCGAAAGTTTGATCGTCCGAAAGTTTGATCGTCCGAAAGTTTGATCGTCCGAAAGTTTGATTGTCCGAAAGTTTGATCGTCCGAGAGTTGGTCGTCCAAAATTTCCCGGCTTTAACTTGTGGTAGAACGCCTTACAGACAAGTGGGAGGCACACGCCACTTCTAGGTATTAATCCATTGATACAACGAAAGAATCACTCATGTAAGAAGTATTCACGACCGCTCGTCAAGTGCATCGTTTTTACAAATCTATGCTTTCAATGACGCCCATTGTATACTGTCTGTAAATACTATTTCAGTATCATTACTTGAATTTATCCTGTAAACCCCTTAGGGAATTTTCATACCTGGATCGCTGAGAAGTGAAGGCGATTCACTGATGCAAATGTAGCAAAAAAATGATGCCCGACTTTATACTCCCCTTAACAGTAAATACGCTTAAAGCCATTTTACAAAATAAATAAAGCATAAACTATTACAGCAACATCAGCTAATGGTATGGAGGCAAAAACTTCTGCTGGCATTTAGGTGTAGATACAATTTATCAGAATTTATACTTCAGAACGGGACATCAGAAAAACCCCGGGAAAACTAACATGCCATTCGCCTTACAGACGGAAACTAAGGTATGCCGTAATTTGGAGCGTTTGAGCTCTATTTCTTTACACGCAAACAAGTAACGGTTCTGGATAACAAAATCATTAAAGAAGAGGCATTAAATCAGCGCGTTCAATGCTTATCAAACTCTAGGTCTAATGCTAATAATCAATTTGCCGTATTTTTCTACCTCGTAAAGTACCTATTCAGTTTTTGATTATTTTTGATTCACTTACCTTTTGCAAAATCCACGAAGAAGACCACGGTAACTCCAAAAAGCATCCAAAATATTTTTGCACAATCCATCTTCCAAATTATGTCAGGTTGCGTCAGGTTGCGATGAAATTTCACTAGATTCTACTAAGAAATTAAACAAGTCAAGTGACTCGCATCATAACAAGATGCAAGTAATTTTAAATCCAGAAAATAAAAGTTTGCGAAAATGCGTGAATCCAATTTTAATTAGGCATGTAAAAAATCTGCGCATTGTTGTAAGGTATTTACGTTTGGAAGAGGGACGCGATTTGTCCAATGACATGTGGCTCCATTGAAAAGCGCAGTGCATGTCGACCTTTGTGCGCGTGTGCGGGGCTTTCTTCGCGTGCAAACTGGATATTTCATATCTTGGATACTTGAAAACGTTTCAATGTAATGCAAAAAACAAGATTAACAGGAGCGTATCTATGAGCGAGAAACCAATTTCAAAACTTGAATACATGGATGTTAACAATTCAAAGTTAAAAATTCTATTTGGAGAGGGTAGCACGGGCGCATTGGAGGTTGAAGTATTTTAGGGAGGGTATGCTAAAGGCAATATTTTAAGAAAAATTGCAACAAAATTACTGAAATTTTCAGACAAATTTGGTTATTTAGGGAGGGCCACAGCCCCCTCCCCCCAGCCACTGAGCCCCTGACTCAAAGAAACAATTCTGGGTATTACCGTGTTAACTTGGATTACACACAGGAAAGCAAAAATAGCGGCACATCCATTTCTATATAGAATGTCTGTGTGGGCCGAGAAGTACCCTACGCTGTAGCAGCTTCAGTTTCATAGAAAGAAATCCCCGTATAAAAAACAAATACGAAAGATTCAAAGAAGGCCTTTTAGACGCTTAAACCTACTGACTTCTTACGTCATTATTTACTCTTAAAACTTATAACTTACGATTGATAAAAATATCACATACAAGAAACGAAGCTCGCGAAACATATAAAAAGTCAAAAGACTTTAACTCCGATTCATGCAAAATTTTTAGAAACTGAAATTTTCCAAGAGCAAATTTATATTCTTTGGGAGCTTGAAGAAGTGATACGTGAAAAGAGAAGAACAAAATTTCAGCATCTGTCGCAAATGTATAGCGATTTAAGTAATATTAACTAATCAATCTACTTAATATGAAATTTAAGCAGATAATCTAAGAAAGCAGAAATATTCAGCGTTGGATTCAATAAATTACTGTATGTCAAGTTCTACTGTGTATAGGCATTTAAATGAAACAGCAAAAAGCACTCTTGGTAATGTCCCATCAAGACTCAACAACAGGGGTAACTCGCTTTTCTGTGCAAAATGTCTTTTGGTAGATTGGGTACTCAAGCTGAATCCGACAAAAACTTGACTCCTGGCAATTCACGTCCTAGAAAAATTTACAGTTCCAATAAAGAATTCAATGTAAACTAATTAATAAGAAAAAAGTTAATTGCCTATTTCTAATCTTCAAAGTCTCGACAAAAAGTTTAAAATTCGTCAAGTTATTAAGACACCGTTTTCACTGTGCCGGATAAATTTCATCCGCACCAAAATTAGCGGCTATCCGAACAAAATTAGTTCACCTAGGAAAATGGATTAAATTAGTTCGGATAGCTATGTGGTACAGTGTAAACGGTTTTATCCGGAAAAAATATCTTGCTCGAAAGCGATTGGCTATTTCATCCAATTCAGTTTTCACTGTCTCCCAATCAAGACCTTTCGCCATCTTGGCTGCCTTGTAGTCGCTAAATACTCTTGTTAAAAGTGCAGTACCTTCGTCGGTCTATGTAAAATTTGTCAGCTTTCCCCACTTTTCAGCGTCGCTATTTCAGCGTCATTTTGTTTCAGAGAACAAATTATAAAAACTAACTTTGCCTAATTTGCTTTAACAATATCTTTGGACTATGTCCGAAAGAGAAGCAGATGATTCTGAAGAGAGAATTAAAAGTCCTTTACGTTGGAGGGAATTTAGCTGTTATTTCATTGCCCAGAGATGACTTCGTTTTGGACGTTCTGTGCACGATTTCAATCACGTGACTGCAGTTATCCGGCACAGTGTAAACGGGAGGGCAAAGTGGACAAAATCTGTGCGGCACAGTGTAAATGCGAATCAATCCGAACAAGTTTTATGCGGATAGAATTTATCCGGCACAGTGTAAACAGGGTCTAAGCCTTACCTTCAAGCAGTTCGATACTAGCGCCTCCTCCAGTGCTGACATGACTGACGTCATTGACTTTGCCATACTTCTTGCAGGCCGTCGCTGTATCTCCACCACCTTGAAGATTTAATGCGATCATCATTGCAATAGGTTGTAGAGTTTGGAATTAATAAATAATCTTAACAAGGCATAAAACTAGGATTATATACACAAATACAAAAATTTATATACACAAATTTAAGCAAGAAGATTTGATTGAAGGCTTAAAAACGCTGTAAGATCTGGTGACTGCTTGGTCTACATAATTCTTGCACGGGTTCAATTTTTGGACCAAATATGCAGGATGTATATTAATTTTTCTGCCGATCTATTGATAAAGTCGTCTATTGTTGTCAACTCATTCTCAGCTGATAAAATATGTTCCTGGCTAAAATCACTTCTAATGCTAATTTTGAAGGTTTAAATAAAAAGATAATATTCATCAATGAAGAAAAATTCTAATGCTTCAAAAGTACTACGAATACTTAAAAGTCAAGCTGCAAAATAAAAGAGCAAAAGAAGAGAATTTCAAATACAACAGCCTATTTGCAAAATCACAGCGTAAAAGAATCTTGGGACGCATTGGCGATATCATTTTGCATTCACCATAATCATTTCTTCACAATAAAAACACCTCATACCAATCACAGTAGTTACGCCTCTCTTTGTTGCTGCGCAGACGGCATCCATAAGGTCTCGCGTACCCTTCTCAAACTTTGCCATTTCAAATACTCCAACTGGTCTGCAATGAAACACGAATAGTTAAACTTCACTACAAAAGCCACTGAAATTCGGTGTTCTTTGCATGCCCAAAACCATAGGCCAATTAACACACAATCAATGTTGCTTAGGCCAATAATGGTTTACAAATCAGGAAAGTAATGGCTTGAAATATTTGTTCATTTTCGCGTTATGGCGTTTTGAAAAACAAAATAAGTTTATATTTCTAAAACATGATTGAATCTCATGAAAAACAATTTCACAGCCAGTAAACAAGGTTATGGTACCCGTTCCAGAAAACTAATTTGGCGTTGTCCACTACTTGAACGAACTTCTTCAAAGATTCAGGCCCACAGTCGAGACCCTGTAAAAGAAACACATTTTGTCTCACGTTTACATTAGGCGTTAAAAAATATTTTAATCTTTCAATTACGTAAATCATTAAACAAAATCGTGCTTATGTATTTAAAGGTGTCTCTGTTCATAGTTTCTGAGGATACAAGTTCTACAAAACAATTCAGTGTTCCCAATTCTTTCCAATAATCTCCCATCTGCGACAGTTTAGAGACATTCTCGCAATTGGCAAACTGAGGGTTAAGTAGACTTGCAGATGCTTATGAATTCAAAATATAAAAAACTGCAGCCAAGCAACTAAAGCATGAAAGCTTCGTATATATTTTCTGTTTCAAATTCTATTCGAAATGTTTTCCATGCTTTGCAGTTTGGTGCAATTGCAATTAGTAGTTCAAATTCTCGCTTAAAAAAGTTTAAAATGTTTAAAGGCTTAAAAGGGTGTTTTAATGTTTGTTTGATCACAATTGTTTCTCTAGACCTCCTTCTCTACTCTTTTCTGGCTGTTCAAAGTCGAATCTTTACACTTGACTTGCTGGCGTCTAATTCTGTAGATGTGATATTCTACAAAATATATTTTCATTAAACCGGAAATCCTTTTCATGTTTTCTGCAACTTTTGAATTAAAATATTGTAACAGTTTTTTCTTATAAGCTTCCCTACTTGCTGTATGTGAACACCATCCAATAGAACATGAAATTAATATACATCACACAAAAGTAAAGAAAAAGGCATTATGATTTGACGCAATTAAATATTTACCATATACTCATTATCAATGCCACCTTCTAGTGTTGCTGGTTTAACATCAGCATCTTCAGCAAATTTGCTTCCAGTTACAAAATCCACAGGCAGGTGAATTGTAACCCCCTTGGCCTTGGCTTTCTCCATTAGACCATTAATGATTTTTGAGCCTTCTTCGTCAAACAAGGACTTCCCAATCTGATGTTTACAGAGACAATTGAATTAAAGCGTTACTTAGAAAAATTCCATGAGCTTGGAAGTGGTGGCACTAGCAACTGTTAAATGTAGACATGGAATGTGTAAGAAAGGATAGTTATCACAAAACAGTCTCTCTTATACATAAAAAAACTTTTCCACTTTACAGTACAAAGTATGAAACCTAAATAAAGGCCAGATTAAATTTAATAATTGCATTAATAAATTTTACATGTACATATAGTAATGGAAAAATTGGTATATATGTTTACCTGCATATTATGCAAAACTTTCAAAAATGTGAATGCCATTCCACCAACAATCATCATTTCATTCACTTTTTCCATCAGATTCTCAATGAGTTTAATCTTATCAGCAACTTTTGCTCTGTGAATTTAAAATTTTAGACACATCATAAGCCTGAAAATCTTCCCCTTTGATAAATTCTAGATTTTAAACAAATAACTTTAACAATGTACACTTACCCGCCTAAAATGGCTAGGAATGGCCTCTCAGGTTGTTCGAGTACCTTTGCAAAATAATCCAACTCTTTTTTCATTAAAAAGCCAGCAGCTCTTTTCTCTAAGCAGATGCCTACCATTGAACTATGAAAATAATGAAAGAAGAACATCATAATTCAGCAAAAAGATACTTAAAAACAAAGGCCATTGCTCTTGCTCCACTCCAGGTTCCCCGTAAATGCTCAAGAGAAACTGCTTAAAACTGTTTAAAAAAAGCAAATTGCCCCCCTTAAAAACAATTTTTTCCCTATTTCTATTTTTATGTATCTATGAATAGTTTACCAGGAAATTACTAGGGCAGCTGTCTATTACTGTTCTGCTTAAAGGTAATGTGTCCAGCTTAAGCAAGCGACTCTGCAGGGTTTTTTAGAAACATGTGATTTTTCATGCTTACATGTTTATTTTTACTGCTGCTAGGTTAGCTTTTCATGTGAGCAGTTTTGCGTCGCAAGAATACTAACCAATCGCAAACCGTTATTTTGATGGGTGGCTTGACAAGTTGGGTATACGCAGTCCTTTTATAAGGACAGATTACCTTTAACATCTTATGGCCAGCCAAACTATCTTACTTACACTTTACTCAAAATATGTTGTAATTCTCAATTCTACACAAAATACATGGACGTCTGCTTCCTACAATGCAAACTCGAAAGATAAATTAAACAGTTTATTTCAAAGCCTGTCGATACATTAGAATTTTAAAGACAGGCCTGCAAAGGCTCTTTTGATTTAAAAAAGTTTGATAAAAGAAAATCAACAAAACCCTTGCCTGCATAAATAAAAATTGTGCATACCTGTGAGCTCTATGCGCTGTGCCAAAAGCATCATTAACATAAATATCTCCAAGTTTTGACAATGATTCTCTAAATTTGCCAACATCTTCATTGCTTGCTTTTACCTGGTAGAAAATGAGATGCCGTTTTATTTTTAAATCAACTTCTCTGAATGAAAGGCTCCACCATAAAATATAAAATACGAGAGCTATAAAAAGTGTTTTTCCCTATTGCCTCAAGTTGAAGCCCTGAGCGCTAGAGAAAAATACTTGCAAAGTTTTAAGGGAAAACTGATCCTATTTTCTTGTTATGAGTCACACAATGTATCATGAAAACCTGTTTACCTTGTTTCCACTGCTATCAAGACCCTTTCCCTCCTCTTCAACATGGAACCTGAGATTTTCCAATAATATAACACTACCTATACAATAAAAATATATTGAATTGTAAAAGAAAGAATATGCACTTCAAGTTTGAAATTCTTAAAAGGGATAATTAAGGTGTCACCACATAGCCACTTAATAAAATACTCACAATTCAAAAAGGATTTCTCCTGAAACGTTAAAAAGTGACATACCACATAGCACAATATTCCTATGGTAGGCAGAAGATCGCTGCATCTGTTCTCCATACAATACTAATCTGAGCACATGTAAAGAGTAAAGACATTTTCCAAATATTACCAACCTGTGGTAGGGTTTTCACAAGCCTTTTCAACTTCTGCTCCAACGCAATCATTTAAAAATGTAACATCCCTAGAAGAAGATACTTCTTATAAAATGCGTACTCACAAAAGTAGACCTTTCAGACAATATACTTGTAAGCGATACTAAGTTTATCCTGTATAAACTTGATAAAAGGGAATGTATTTAAGTTTTCATGAAGGGCCATTGTTGAAAGGACAATCTACAGTCACACCCTTTTTTGCTGTTGTAGTGAAAGAACCTTAAAAGCATTAACAATGGGTTTTCTCAATTTGTTGCTTTTATTAAATTAAATCTAGATCTGGTAAACGAGATTTAGTAAAATTGAGTTGAGCATGGATTGAATAGAGTTATACTTCTTCTTCTTTGCCATGTATCTTAACAGTTCTTGTAGCATGTGAATAGGTTAGATATTGAACAAACACAAAACTTAAGTGCAAATTACCAGCTAATGGTTAAACCATATCACCTAATATAACATTGCAAGTATCCAAATTGTTCAAACACTTTGCTTCAATATTTGAAGAATTTGATTCACCTTTGAATAATTTGTAACACTTTGATTCACCTTTGAAGAAATTTGAAACTGCCAAAAAAATTAAGAAATGGGCCATCACAGGTTGACTGTCTTGATCGCATAATCTGCATCAGCAATGCTTTCAAGAATAAATCATTTGAACAGAGATAACATACCTCCCAAGGAGCTTTTTCAACTCATCTGCAACTGGGGCCAAAGAAAATTCTGGTTTTGATTGTCCATCAGGCCTGCCAAGATGGCTCATTAACACTACACTTTTTGCACCTGAATCTAGGCAGTGCTTGATACTGGGGAGAGCTGCTACAATTCTGAAAGCAAAAAACTTCTATGTGTGAAACCTAAAATCTGTTAAATTCAAATTTTTCAAAGAAAAAATCATTTTGCCATTTTCTAAATAGAAACAATTTACAATACCAATCAAGGCACAGAATTTGAAGAATTGTAGCATACACATAAATATGTAATTGCTAATCAATAAAAATTTAATCTTTAAATCAACACATACCTTTGGTTATTTGTAATCACACCATTCTTCAGTGGAACATTGAAGTCAACTCTATGGTAAAAAGAAGCAAAGTATACCATAATAGCCCCAACATCAATCCAAAATCACACTTGTATTGTTTCTTCCTAGCGTCCAAAAACACTTTTAGGGCACCAAGCAGTGGCAGACACCTTGGGGGTGTTGCCACCCCCTAATATTTTGGAGGACAATGGCTTTTTGTTCTAAAACAATGGGGAAAAATGATATCATCCTGACAAAACAACAGACTAACCCCCTCCCCCTGAACTTGACCAAGTGTCCACCCCTGACACCAAGGAGCTTTGATTAGCATTATCCTAGTCCATGTGAAAGCACCTTGTGATTCCCATGCCTGGAATAACATAGAAAAGACAACTATAATCACTCTAAGTGAAAGTCTGGCCATTGCAGAGTCTCAGAACTCAGACTCTTGGATCTAAAGTCTGTGACCCTAACTGTTCAAGCCAACCTACACATGGGAGTGTTTTTTTCTTACTATAGGGTTATGTATAACCTTATGTTGTGAGCCTTTGAACAGCTCTTCATAATTCCAAAACTTCCATGATCTTATAAAAATACATTAAGTATTTAGAATAAAATAACTACATGAACAATTACTGTCAAATAGGCATTTAATTATCTTGAGAGGAACTTCAGTACAGACTCCTGAACATGACAGCTTAAACTATGTTTAAATATACTTAGAAGTTTTTTAATATTGACTTTACATTAAAGCAAAGGCTCTTTGTCAGTCTGTTTATCTGATAATTCAACAGATCAACAGAATAGGCTTACACCATTTGCCCCTTAAGCAAGCAATCTTGGTAAGATGGCCAACAATTATTGCATACTTTATTTACACAAATTTATGAGCCAATTTTTAGATGTGGTTGCAGTGCTGAGGAGAGGGGGGTCATGGGGTGTCACTGACCAAGGGGCCCTTGGCTATAGGGGCCCATATAAAAAATTCTAAGTAATAGTCAAGCCTCTCCATTACCACAAACTGTCATTAATAGAGACAATAATGACCAAAGTTTATGAATGAAGTAAGGTAGAAGCAGTTTGAGTCTTTGACTGCCCGAGTGCTAAATATATTTGTTTGACTGCCCGAGTGTTAAATATATTTTTGTTAAGAATTTCTGATCTTTGTGGGCTTGGGCTAAAGAAATTGAAAAGCTTCCAAATGTTGCCAAAAAATGTGATTGCAACAGGGCAATATACAACAATATGTATATCATACAGATTCACACTCTTTTCTTTTTATTAGAACAATTTTATATAAACATGAGCCTTAAAATTGGTCAAAAGTTAAGAATAAATTAAGAACAAACAAGCTAAGGCTGAGCTTCTGGGAAATCCATGATTTAGAGTTGAACTATGCTTAACTACCACTATCATCAGTGGTTGTTATCCAAATTCCTTAAGGTTTGGCAAGTAAAGAGATAATTCAAATAAAAAGGCCAAAAACTTTAGCATCCTAAGAGTATCATGAGGATGATATAAAGCAGGGCTACCGAGAGGGGGATAAGGGGGCAAATTGCCTGAGGGCCTCAATGTCTTAGTAAGATTTATAGTTAAATGATAGAAATCCGTTTATAGAAGGAAATCACAGTAAACTGTGACCATGAAACAATTGAAACAAAGTAATAATGGAACAAATGCAAAGAAATGACTGCAAAGAATATTCTGAAGTGTTTTTTAAGGAATCTAGAGAACAGGGTGACAAAAATTTTCTGCTCGCTTCATTTGCAAGAAGCTTAGTTTTTAATCTGACCCCAGGTCAACTCAAACATTTGGCCGCCCTGATCTCAAGTGGATCATTCAATTTAGAATGATGTACATTTTTCCAATCTCAGTTGCAAACAAATTTAGAAAGTCATTAACTGTATTTGAAAAGACTTCTAATTGGAGCCACATCCAAAAACATGCCCAAACGGCGCCCATCTTTCAGGTGTGCAAGAGTGCACCCGTTATTTTACAAAAATTTCTCGGGAGTGCAGCTGCCATGGAATCCATACCCCCAAGTTTTAGTCCCCCAAGTTGAGCCCCCAAAGTTTTTGTCAGGAGGGGCAAGCTCCTGAGCCCCCTCTCCTAAGCTAAGTCTGCGCCTATATTAACTAAAATATATTGAAGAAGCAGTCTCAAAATATTTTTGATAGCACAATGTTGAATTTCAAGGAAAAGTTAGAAGGGGGGTGTGTGGAATACAGCCAGATGCAGAAACGTCCGTGAAATAAGGCACGTGAAATAACAACGTATTGGTTTCATTAGTCAAATTAAGAATGTTTGCATACCTTATCAGCACTCTTTTGCCTGAGATTTGTAGATCAGATATACCTATCTTTTTCAAAGTCATTCTGTAAAATGTAGCCTTCTCTGCACAACTTTACTATCTTTCCAGTTGCACGAGACAGGTCAGACTGCACAGCTGAGGTGGAAAGATCTCCTTTCGATTCCGTGCCCCCTTCCCTTGGTCTCGTTCTGATCAGCTCAAAACAATGGCTCGGAAACTGAAAAGACTGGATCGAGCTGACATCATCAAAATCAACAGGGAACATCATTTGGACCCCCAAAGGGCGCTAAACAGAAGATTCACCTCAAATAAGATATGAAACCCAAAATAAATGGAAACTGATTACTCAGTTGGTCCAAAATTTAATCATAATTATATTTGAAAGTAGTTTTAGGCCTTCCCGTATACTAATCATCAATTGCAAACACCCTAGACCCCTGACATTATAAAGAAGTAGATCAGTGCTGTTCGCAGCATGTAAGGCTTGAGGATCATTATCATACCTACCTTTTAAAACTTTCGTTAGCAAGTCCTATTAGCGTATCATTGTAAATAGAAATGGAACTTGAAACAAACAGGCTTGAAAACAGAAAGATGTCAGTTTTTCTGTTAAAATTCATCAGCAAAAGACCATTCAAAAATACTTTAATTCATAACATTATTATTTGCAAAATTATCGTTTGTGTTCGAAATCACATTATCAATTCTACAATACAAAATTAAACAATCAAAACAGGATGTTTGTTTACAAATTACAGGCTGGTGCGGGGTGGGGCTCAAAGGTTGTGAAGCCAACACAATATGCTTAGCAAGAATGATCCGTACCAAAAAAGACTTCGTTCCCAGAGAACATCATTTTACAGTTTTAAGGCTTAAACAGTTTTATAGTCTTTGGGTAAGGTTCCTGAAGTTGCATTCTTTATTTTGATAAGATGACTGAAAGAACCTAAAAACAGCGATCAGTGAAATTATGTTTTTTGTGATTTTTGTCAACATTTTTGTACCAATGATCAACTTTTAATGATGTAATAATTATTTGAGTTTGGCCTAAAAATAGGAAGATGAAAACCAAGATTTTGAGGCTTTGGTTGGAAATCACGCCATTGACCAGCACCAGCCTATGCTAGTAATCTAACTCCGCCTCTCTGCTCATAAACGATTCATTTTTGCAAAACAGTGTGAATTTTATGCGCAAAAGGTATGATATCTCAGTTTTAGCAATGAAACTCATTAGCATTGCTCAAATATGTTATACCAGGGAGCTCTCTGCCTGCAAAAAAAAGAAATGAATTCTTGTTAAAAGAAAAGTTTGTAAAAATTAATTTTATATTTTAGCGAATAATGTGAAATTTCACTAACCGATATCCGAACATATTGGCTAAATCTAGGCAATTAAATTGATAGAAATTTGGCAATGAAATAGATATAGAATGTTGAATTTTTCATTTTCCAGGGCCAAGCTCACCCATTTCCTATCTACGTAGGAAGCAAATAATACAAGATTTGGCATTCACTATCAAAGAAATCATTAATGCAACTTTTGTCATACAATTAAGTGAATAAATTCTATAAAAAAATAATGAAATTACATTCTATGTTATCCTATGCTTGTAAATCCGGGCTCATTTAAATCATATTTACTATCATCTGTTGGCTTGCCTACCTTCAAGAAATGCAATGCTTGCACCGCCACCAGTGCTGACGTGAGTCATGGCATCAGTCATACCAAACTTATGACATGCAGCAGCTGAATCTCCACCTCCTGAAATATTTAGAAATTTAATGGTAACCAGAAGATGATTTAAGTAAAAATCATCTTGCATGTCAAATTGATATCCGCAAAATTATGAATGATTTTTAGCAAGTCATGTAGCCCCTTCCTTGCAAACCTGGTTTGAAGATAGACCCTTTTTTTTAAAAACTGCATTCACAATTGGGCAGCATTTGAACTGTTTTATATGTATGTTACGTTCATTGTTTCTTGGAAAACAAACCATTCATCAACTGCATTGATACATTGATAATCAGTACAGATACTAATTTATATTCAAGACTCTTATTCATGGATAAAGTCTTTCATGAATCTTTGAAGGTACCTAGATCACTCTTTTGCTAGTGCAGAAAATTTGACTCTGGTTATCCACAATGAGACTTTTTGTAGCCTGCGCACAAGACTCTGAAGTCTGCGCGCAAGACTAACATTTTCCAGATTGCCCCAGCCTCCTAGATTTATTCAACGCGAAATAGAAGAAAATACAGCCCCCTCTAAATTTGAACCTTAAATAAATCATTTTTCAAACAATATGTTTAACTATATTGACTAAAAGGATTTTTAGAAATGGTAAATCCGCATGGTCCCTTGAATGAGACCAGGAATTCGGCCATATAGCAAAACCTCCCGTGTTATACACTGACAGTCATTTACGTACTTTGGGTAAGCCAAAACAAAGGTTAAGAGTAAAGCAAAAACCAAGGTGTAATATGTTACCAATAACAGTCTTCACCCCATTCTTTGTTAACTCAGCAACAGAAGACATCAGATCTCTCGTTCCTTTGCTAAATTGTGATCTTTCGAATACACCCATGGGTCTAAAAAAACGATGATTCAAAATAAAAAGTTCATCAAACTTTTTGGCCTAATTTATTTTTTAAAAAAAACCATTCTAGTTGTTCTAAAGGTCAAAAATCTCAATAGGGCAATTATTGAGCAGTTTTTATATTCAGTGTTGACGGAGGGTATTTTTCCTTTCAACAAAGTAAAACGCATGGATCTATTTTCAGCTAGAACATTATATATTTGGCTTTAATATTTCACTCTAAAACATACAGCACAACAAGAAAATATAATTTACGTGATAAGAAACTAGTATAAAGTTCCATCTTTATTGGGTTTGGAAGGCTGATAAACAATATGCTTTTTTTGTTTTTATTAACCAATACACAAGGTGACCAGTTATAGCTTGATACTCATCTCACCCATTCCAGAAAATTGTCTTTGCATTGGCAATGGCATTCGCAAATTTCTTGGTGGTGGTTGGACCACAGTCAAAGCCCTGCATCGAGGTAAACATATTTTTCTATATTGTAGATACTAAGACACTACATATGTTTGTATATTTCCAAATTGATACGGCTATACATTCATGTTCTGAAAAAAGAATGTTTGGAGACACTTGTTTAAGTATGACAGCTGATCGATAAAGGTATATAATTTACTAGTATGGAAAGGCAGTAAAGAAATATTTGGGAGATATTCTTTGACAAGTATCATAAGCTGATGTTTTCTTTAATCAAAAGTCTGTTATATGAAATATTTGCTGTCGATTTAATGTTAATTTCACTATTACTTACAAGAACAACTTTCATTAATTAGCTAATCTATCAAAATAAAGCTAAGCAGATCTCGAATTCTTAATCTCATATCATTAAATCATTTATTACTGCTCTTCCAGCTGGTATTCCATTTTCAATGCTATCCACTCGAAGATTGTCTTCACTATCCATTCTCTCTGCGGTGATGAAATCAACTGGCAAGTGGATGTTGAGTCCAAGCACATCTGCCCTCTTCATTATTCTTGTGACGCAATCTGCAGCATCATTGTCAAAGAGGGAGTCACCTATCTATACAAAGAACAGTGACACTTAATAACCAAAGTTTATTTCATGTCCCTGATTTATTGAAGCATCCGTATATTACTGCGCTATAATAGATTCTCTGTTAGTACAGATACGTGATTTTCTATGAGAGGGGGGAGAGTGGGTGGGACCTCAAGGGGTTTTGGAAGTGATCAGCTGAAATAGGTGCATTTTTAGGCAATAAAGATTCATAAATTGCAATATATGTTTTGCAGAAAATACTGGTGCTAGTTTGGTATGAGTTTCTGAGAAATTGAAGAATATACTTTCAATGCGTTTTTGTTAAATGAGAACTGTTAAATTAAAATATGCAAAGTCAAAAAGAACATACCGGTATTTCATGTTTGATTTTTAGAAATGTAAATGCCATTCCACCCCCAATTACCAGTCCGTCAATTTTGTCTAACAGATTTTCAATCAGCTTAACTTTATCTCCAACTTTTGCTCTGCAATGCACAATGGCTAATTTCAGCATAATATGCAAGTAGCATTAAAAGCAGAAAAAAATGACTAAAAATTGAAAAAAGATGCATTTTAATTGTAATTTGTTAAGCTCCAGCTTGGAACGCGTGTATTTTTCTTACAGAAGATGGAAAAACAATAGACGCAAACTACGTGGTTGTCTTGGGGTTCTAACACCCTAATGGATAGTTTTTTGAGCTCTGCTACCCCTGGCAGCTTTGAAATGTTGAATAGCCTTTGACAAAAAGCATTAATGGCAATACGCTTTCCCCTTTGAATTTACAGCAACCTAAAAATGTGCTTTTGGCAGTCGAAATTTTCTACCTTGATCTGCTTGATTCGCGAACTTTTGTAATGTTAAAATCTAAACTTTCCATTAAATTTTGCAAAAGGTTTGAAACATTTTAGTGACAACATTTTCATTTCCTATCTTGAGTTATGACTGTTAAAATCAAACCTATGCTATGGATCGAGCAAAGCAATTTCACTTGGTTTTAGAAGGGCCTATGTCTCCCTGTATCACAATAAAAAGGCTCTACTCAGTCCATCAAATTCAGCAAAAAAAAGCTGCTCAAAACAAACATTTATTGTTAGGTTGGAGGTGTTATACCAACAAATAAATTAATCAAATTTGAATTTTATAAGCATGATATTTTTGGAAATAATTCATGCTTTGCAAATCAGATGGTGCAAATTGCACCTACCCGCCAAGAATGCAAAAGAACGGTCTTTCTGGATTCCTTATGAGTTCAGTAAAAAAGTGTAATTCCTTCTCCATTAAAAGTCCAGATGCTCTTATTTCAAGATTGATCCCAGTCATCGAACTGCAAAAAATGTAACGGTTCTTATTATTCTAATGAAACAGTTTGAAATCATGTGTTTGAAAGCTATAAGAAAAAGTAATTGTTTTGCTAGAATACACTGACCGTGTTAAAAATGCGATTACAATTAGGGCTAAAAGATTAACTTTGTGGGCTTATGTCTGTCTTTCAAGGGAAGCACCTTACTGCCAAAAAAGCTTTTGAGTCTGTGCAGATTGAAAAATTATTTAGGAAAGGTTCCTGTATCTTTTCATTGTCATTTTGTTTCTCTTCTCTTCTTCTGGATGAAAAGATCGATATGAAGGGAACTTTCTCGACAAAAAGGCACTATTTTTTAACAAAGGCACTTTATAGATATTTTTTCGAAAAAAATAGATTCATGGCTAAGAAAGCTTGTCATTTTGTAGCCTGGGTTCCCAAGGTTGTCATTTTACACATAGTTCTGAAGAATGAAGCACTTAAATGTAGCAGATATAGATGCAAGATTCATTTTGGGGATTTTCCAAGTGATATGAAGCATGCCAGCGTCTGTTAAATTTGCATAACTGCTATATTATATCCCTAAAATGCCCCTTGAAGGATATATAGGGTGGGTGCTCACACTCTAGCTGCAAAATCCTGTGGGTGAATGGTAAAACTCTCTCTAAGCACAATAGCATCACCACCCCCTTGGATCCTATTTAAGTCATAAACACGAGGATGGTTCAATTATTACTTTCCGTGCTTTTGGCTATAGTGGAAGAATTTTGGTTTTGTTCTACAAACCTATGCCCACGCTGAGCAACACCAAAAGCGTCATTGACAAATACATCTCCAAGTTTTGATAAACGATTTCTGAAATTTGATATTTCTTCTTTTGTTGCAAATATCTGCAATAGCAATTTTTTCAATCTTTTTCAACATGAAAATAACTTAAAATTAAATATTTACATGTCAGCTGACAATTTTATTGTGAAATACATAAATATTATTTTCATTAACGAGTTTGACTTTTGGAATAAAAATTATGTTGGATGTCCATGTTTGGCTTCGTGTTTGACTTCCAGCTTCCGATAAATAGAGGTCGTATCCAAAGGGTAATCGAACAAAATTGAGGTAATGATTTCGCAAGAATGAATCTCAAACCCGTAAAAGAAAAACTTTCAATAAATGTCACCATGTAAGCACTCGCAACTTCGTAAAGTCTAAAATCAACAGAATGTCAAACCTCGTTTCCACACTGATCCAACCCTGTACCCGTTTCTTCAATATGGAATCGAACATTCTCTAGCAATATTACCGAGCCTGCCACGTGTAAAAAATTCTGCAATTAATAAAATTTTTTGCAGTTATCCACAATCACTGCCAAAATTACTTGGAACATCCAACACTTTGCGCTGCGCTTTTCTATTTTCCATTTGTTTTCTCGAATACTACTACTTCCAGTTTAGAAAAATATCAAACAAGCCACAAGAAAAAGCATACTCCATAACCCTTTTCATTTTTCTATAGTAAATCAACATGGCTCCTAGGGGGAGAGAGGGATGGCCGAATTTTCCTATAAAAACTGACGCTAGTGTTCCAAGACTTCTGGCAGTGATTGCAGCAGGGCGTTAAGGCTTTTGCTAGTACTGAAAACTTCAAATCCTTGATGGTCGAAACTTGTTAAGCATCGTTAAAAGCCAATTGAAATGGAAGAATAACATTTCTTTTAGCTTTCAAAAAGGGATAACACGGTTCTAACGAATAGATGTCAAAGTCTTTAAAATAAACATGAACTTTAATGAATTGGAATATTCTTCTACACTGCCTTCAAACAGTTTGACAACAGAGTATTTGTTTCGAGGCAGTACGCACTTGAAGCCGCATAAATTGGGAGTTTAAAATGCTGATTGGATTCTGGACGCATTTCAAAAAATTGCATATTTAAAGTCAATGCTATTTTATATTAAACCTGATAAAATTTACAATCTAGAAATTAAGGAATATAAAATAAACGTGGATTTTTCTTGCAAGTTTTTTTCCTGGGAAAAGAAACCAAAAATGTTAAGAGTAGGCCTATACCATTGTCAGCTTTGCCACATGTTTCCTCTACAATCTCCCCTACACAGCTATGAACAAACTGCACTGGCCTACAACCAAAACAAAACAAAGTTTAAAGAACCCCGATTCATCTACATTTCACTGGAACATCTTTTTTCACTACTAATAAGAGGAATAGAGCAAAAGTGGATGGCATATCAATGCTTTTAAGACTGCATGTATCCAATAAAAGTAAACTTGTAGAAATATAAAATCGCACCTCTTAAGTAACCTTTGCAGTTCCTTAGCGACAGGTCTTAATGAAACCTGCCGGCCAGGTTTGCCTATATGGCTGAGAATGATGATGCTTTTGGCTCCTCTATCAATGCAAAGTTGTATTGTCGGAAGAGTTGAGACAAGCCTGTGGGAGTGAAGATTCGCCTCACTTTGAACGTTTAATGCAAACGCTACAATTTTATCATAATTATTAACTCACCATTTAACTTACTTATTACCAATATCAATGGTACATATAGTTTACTGTTACCCACAATTATTTACTATTTTCTACAATAATTACTTTTCAACTTTTGCTGCCACCTATCTTCGAAATCATATCATTCTAAGGCTTGCAAATCAACTGTCAATGAGGCATCAACTTTGAATTGAGCAAAAAAATCAAAAATAGAGTAAATCACGTTACCATGCATGATACTAGTCGCTACGCTCTTATCCATGAGGGTACGATATGCAAAAATGTTGGTTCGACTATGAAGGTACGAGTTCATTAGAAACTAAATGATAAAATGATTTATATAAAATATATTATATAATGTTTTCTGTCACCTGTAGTTGCTTGTGATTTTATCATTTTCCATTGGAAGATTGAACTCGACCCTGTCAAAAAACATTTCGTTTTAAAAGAAAGACACAGAGAAAAGCTGTTTTACTTTCCTTTCCTTGAATGATAAATGAGCCTGAATAGGAAATACAAACAATTTGAGCTAAAGAAATAAGGCCTAGATGAAAAAAATTTCTAAACTATTTTCTAAACTTCATAACTATTTGATTGAGATGATTTGCATGGCTAGTATTTTGCTTGTGATTTTGTTCTATCGACAGTAGTCGTACTACCAAGAGAACTTCAGGCCTCAGAAATAGTATCCAGAGGGCATCAAGGGTACCTGTTTCCTTCTTCCTTTTCAGAAAGGGAGACAAAATGCCTATTTACAGCCCACAGAGCTGTCTCTTTTTGACATACATGTGCTATCCCCCCCCCCCCCCCAGTTACTTCTTAGCATAATTTCCATGCGAGACGGTCAGTGTATGTTAAAAACATATTTGCATGATGAGATGTTGCAATGGTATCGTCTAGCGATAAAGACATTCATAAAGATACCATTGTTCCTGGTTTCCTAAGCCTGGTGACAGTACTTTTTTAGTTGTACTAGTTTCCTAAGCCTGTGTGCAGTACTACTGTGAGTGGACTACTTTTTCTCCTCTTTCCAATTTTTCGATAGCGTCGGTACGCAGGCTAGCATCTCTAATCCCACACGAAACCCCCAGGAAGAAGTTAGAGCGTTTGACCCCACCAACTATATAAGGGGACGAGATTTACACCCTCCCCCGACACCCCGTCAGTTTCACCCCTAGATTTCTTGTTTGGAGTTAACTTATCAATCCTATGTATGCAAAAATACGGAAGCACATTGTTTCATGTTACTACTAAATGGACATTATTTATAACCATACTTGCATGCTTTCAAATTCGGTTAAGAGTAAATCAAAGATAACAAAAGATCTTAGACCCCGTTTACACGGGATCGATCCAGGCCGGGATCGATCCCAAACTGGCACGGATCGGCCTTCCGTTTACATGGGAACGCTCGGGATCGATCCGATATCCGTGCTAATTTGGGTTCGCTTTGGAAAGCGTTCCAGTTTGGGATCGATCCAGTTTGGGATCGATCCCAAATTGGCACGGATAGGAAACGAGGCTAATAAATTATCCAATTGGAGGTGCTTTGAACATGGTGTTTCGAGCTTTTTTCTATCAGATTTTGCGCGCATTCTCGTCTCTCGCCCACCAGGAATTTTTTTACAACTTTATCGAAAAATTTAGCGAACAGGCTTCAACTTAAGGGAATGATTTATTTCCGACATAGATTGAGGCAGCGTCGCCTGTTGGAAACGCTTCACCCTCTTCCTCCACATTTGGGTAGGCCGCTATTAAGTTTTTATAAATGTCCTCATACTTAGAACGAATAGTCTCCCAGTCCTGGCCATCGGCTAACTTCGAAGTTTTGTACTCCTTCGAAGTCAGCTATCAACGCCATCTTCTTTGTGTTGCTAATGAAATAAGCAATACGCATGTGCGTTCCTCCCTAAGGGCCGATCTGGGATCGATCCCGTGTAAATACATAATGTTTTGGGATCGATCCCGTGTAAACGCAAGCAAAATTTACGGATCGTGTAAACAGGGTCTTAAACTGTAGGTTCTTACCCGTGTCTGGCAAGTGTAAACTGAACAATTGTTTGCCAGAGAAACCGAAATTTTATTTATATAAGGTGCTTCTACTCATAACTATATTTCTTATTGATAGCGATTTTATAAGCCCTGTTTTTTTAAAATAAAAGAAACGTTGCTTCAATGCTATTTCAAAAGATTCAGATGAAAATGGGACTTCCAAATGTCCTTATCTATTGTTTATAAATGCAAGCTGCATAATGATTTGTCTGCAAATCGTCGGGCCTACTCCATGTAAATCAAGAAATAAGAACTAACTCGTATATGGCTAGTGGAAACGCAACTTATGTTAAACGAAATTTTATGTTTCACTTCAAAATTCAGTATAGACTACCCTACTCTTGACTTCAAAACAAAGCAAAGCAGAGTATATGTCTGCAATAACGTAGGAGACATAAGGGCTGGTGGGGCTGAAGCCCCTTTTATTAGGTAAAATTTATCGCATTTTAAGGCCCCATTTGAACAATTTTGTCTCAGCGAAGCAAATATTTTTGGAAAGATCAAAGCCCGCTACGCTTATGTACTGCCGAAAAAAAGTCTTGTGACCTGTCCATGATTGTTGTCATATCTGTTGCACTAAAGGAGAACCAACATTTGAGTTGCAATGGCCAAAGAAGTGAAAAAATTGAAAAAAGTACAATACCTCATAAGTACCCTCTTGCCCTTGATGTTGATGTCTTTGACACTAAGCTTTCCATTCATTTCAATAACTTTAACTCTTTCAATTCTTTGGTAGTCCTACCTTTCAGATTTCTCCAGAGTCAAGAGTCGATGCTAAGTACAATGTACTGACAGGCGTTGAACTCAATGATGATGGCTATTGTGTTTCTGTTCTTAAAACCTTACAGAGACAGTTACTTATGAGGCCCTATAAGGGGTATTTGAAATATGAAATAATTGCAATTTTTGGAGAAAAAATATAAATATTTAGGTTTTTTAGCTTCGAAATATGAAATAATATTGATTCCCAGAATGAAATATCAAAATAGCGAAATAACCGAGTGTTTTATTAAATTCTATGTGAGGATTATTAATTTGATCGCAGAAGCACACAAAACAGCGATAATTGAGCTGTTTATATTTGAGGTCAAGTTAATTTTGCGTGTCAGTTCACCTTTAAGTGTTTCCAGAACCCCACCCAGCTATTCATAGATAGAGCGAGTAGCAAGCATATACTTCAGTTTAGTTGGTATCAAAGAATTAATAAATCCAATTCATTAATTGGAAGCAGGATGGGCCTTTTGATAATTTTGAAATATTTTATTTGTTAATTTTGAAATATGAAATAATGGCAAGATTTCGTTATGAAATATGAAATAATGTCAACCCCCCTTGTAGGGCCTCACTTATACACATACAGCATCAGTCATTTTATTCTTTCGAAGGGAATATGGTTAGACTCGTAGATGCTAACCACGGAGGGGGGCTTAACCACCCTTGACAACTTTTTAATAAAGAAAATATTTTCACGGCAAGGGGCGGATTCAGACCATGTCCTCCATTTTAAAAACAGCAAATGAAAATGGTGCCTTTGGCAGTCGAGATTTTATCAGAAAATACCTTTCTGTGGTGCGTTTATTTGCAAATCACTGAGACTGAAATGCATCCCCTTACACTCTTTTTGTAATTTTTTTTGCCAATCAAGCTTCGATGTTCTCTACACCTAACGAATGACTAAATCTCTTTTAGTACCTTCAATTCAAGCTTGTGCCAGCCCTGTGAAAAATAGCAATCGGCATTTAAGGAGTAATGTTTGTTCACGTGTTGTGTTCATCAAAAGCCATCATGTTGAGAGCAGTTTTTATCAAGAGCCACATGTTGAGAGGGACTTTTTAAATATAATTTTAGTAAAGGTCACTAAAATCCTTCCAGGGACCACTTTAGAATAATTCCATGCTTTTTCTCTTTTTTGAGTACTCGAGAAATGATTTCTGTTGCCAAATTATCATAGCTCTTATTTTATATCTTGCTTGCAGAAACTCAGTGACAAAATATGGCCAGAAAACTTCAAAGCTAAATTGCTATTGAAATTAAAAAAGGTCCTTAGCGCGTGGGCTAACACCTTCCACGGCGCAGTATTTTACCACATATAGTAAAAGAAATTGTGTAAAATGTATTCAGTATTGTTATTTGTTTAAATAATGACAGTTCTATTTCTTGTGTATTCATAGCTTGGACAATTATTGCTGAAGCATTGTATTAACATGCTGGACTAATATGAGTATTATTGTTTCCATTAACGCTATACTTGGAACAAGTTTTCGCCCTGTAAGTGTGCTCAACACTTTTTCCAAGATATACGCAAATGTAATAAAAGATCAAATCCGTCCACATCTCGAGAAAATGCTGCCTGCATTTATTGCTATCTACAGGAAGGCTAACAGTCTCAGGTCCCTTGAACAGCAAATCTTGAGTCCCTATTCAAAATTATAACCTTGTATATTTTTAAACAATGGAATTAGACAAGTCACTATATTGTGGCTTCGAGTTATTTTCGATTTAAAATTTCAAAATGGCCCCAATTGTGGAAAAAATTTCGCTGACGCTGTTTTACTTGTATACTTCGGTTCAATGTTTTCGTTGTAATCTAAAGATTTATTTATATGAACGATTTAAGCTGTTTTTTTGTTCTTTTATTTAGTGAAATGTTTAGGAGGCCATGGCCCCCTGCCCCCTTTCCCTGTGGTGCGGGCCCCGAGAGGCTATGCACGTCATTGTTGATTGAATCTATCTTACAATTGATCTGTTCGCTTGAGTTTTCATTCTCATTACGCGAATAAAAAGCTAAGATTGAAAACCTCAAAAGTAGCTGCGGTAAAATCATTTCACCAGTACCAGAATTCAAAATGATTCATGAATTCTACAATGGATTTTAGTCTCGATATATTGATAAAATAACAAATGGGACATGATGTTGTCACTGATGGGAACACTGACGCAAGGGGTTGTGAACATTTTTATAACAGAAAATTCCCTTTAGGTTTGGCAGTTTTTCTAAAGGCTTGTGAGATGATTTTTGCAGCAGATTTAAAGTTGTATATTATCAAGGAAATTCTAACGTTTAATTTTTATGATCGATTATGTTGTATTTGGCTATATTCAAAGATAGTTTTTTACAATTTTTACAAAAATGTACAGTGAATCTTTTAATAACAGTCACCCCTGTGTAAGGACCACCTTCAGATTTGCGGCCAGAGGAAAAAGTCCCAGTCGAATTTATGGTCAAACTCTCATATAAAACCCTCCTCGCAGCGGCCATTTGCAATCAACAGCCAAGCGGCCACTTGGGAGTGCCCCCGATGCCTTATTTGACTTCCATTAACGGTCAAACAGGTAACGGTTTGCAATGAAATGAAAGAAAAATGCAAAAAAATCATTTCCTTTTAAAAAGTATGTATTCTTTTCAAAATCATTGTTTTTTTCCAGCCTGTTCTCCTTGCTTGACACATAACAGCGATTTAAAGTCCTAAGTTCTAACCCACCCCCACGACTTATTTCTTCTATTCAAGGTTCAGTGACAGGCCATAATTCGTAGTTCATAGCTTTAAAACACATTTTGTAAGTAAAGCAAGTGTATAAACAACTTCAATCCACCCTCTCATCCTCTTTCGACTAGCTATATTGACAAAATGAATATATAAAAAAACCCTCAATAGCCATCACCTCTAAAACAACGGCCACTCAGCTTGGTCCCCAATAGTGGCCGCTATTTGAGGTTCCACTGTACTTCAATTTTTGCAGATCCTCCATGTTCTTTAGAATTTGTAATTCTGGAGCTAAAATTTAATCAAATCAAACTAACTTTCTTGGAATAAAAAATAAATTCATATATTTCCAGTGTGTGTCTGTCCTGAGGTTTGACTATCAAATGTTTGGAAGCTTCAGTGTTATAATCATATGCTTTTTCGTATCAATTCTGATTTTTCCAATGCCACTTCTCTATAGTTAAATCTACAATCCCGGCCAAAAATATTTTAGACTTTTCAAGAAAACTTTATGTTTTCTCTTTCCTCTGAAAAAAGCTTCCCCCCTTTCCCCAATTCAATGTTGAATGCATGATTTTGAAGCCAAATGATAGAACTACAAATCCAACATTGCTTCGGGGGAAAGGGGGAATTCGAATTTACAGGGGCAAGGTAAAGTAGAAAATTACAAAAACTGCATTTTGTTGTCTCAACATTTTTGTCCGGGATCGTAGTTACGACTCCCTGTTATACAACTGTGTTTTTGGGCTTAACAAGCTAACAGAAAAAATAACAAAGTTTTTATATATTGCTATACTTCATTTCTTTTTATTCAGTTTTTCTCATATTGTTCGATGCAAAATTTATATTTTATTGCGGCTAGAGTTTCAACCACAGAGGTTTCGGTACTTGGGGTGCACCAGGGGTACATCCTCAAACGTTTGAGAAAATTTCCTCTGAAAGGGGCCTCTTGTTGTGACATGGCTTACTTTACTACCTGTACCTCCTCAGGTTTGAAATGCTTCTGACGACCCTATTCAAGCAATGATGACTCAACCTACACTTCAGCATCGATTTTTCTCAAGCTTACATCCCCTCAAGCAACTTTATTACCTAAAATATTAGGGAAATGCCGAAATATTCTCACATTCTAATAAGCATTTTGAATATGATAGGTGCTCTAATATTAGGCGATTTGGAAGACCTTGACTATATTTTTGTAGTTCTCTAACAATTTGCATTGTAAATCTAACAAAGGACATTAGAATACGTGACCAATAAGCCCTGCTGTTGCGGCACGATTTTCTTCAGATTATAAGTCAAAATAGACAGGATTAAATTGCTTTACAGCAAGTGAATCAAACGTGACCTCGTCCAAATGCTAGAGGAAACCCTCTTCAATCTCAGTGCTAGTGGAAGGAAATGTACGTTGGTAGAGAACCCCTGTCAAATAACATTCCTTTGCATTAAATCTGTTTTAAAGCATCCAGTTGTCGCTCCCATTTGATAAACATACCGCTTTGCGAAAGATTGTTTCCTTTAGTAAGTCTTTTTATGCATAATCTCATACAGTCCCATCTAAGTATCTTTTATGCAAAGAAATTGTTTTCAACTCATCCAAGCAAAAACTTTTTTTTCAACTCAGTTGGTTATATTGAGCAAGGTTCTCTTTTACCTAACAAAAGAATGAGTTTTGTCGAGGAAAAAACATCCGATGATGTAGCTTCCAATAACTCTTGGAGAAAATGGAGTGCTGGTTCAACTTTAGCAAGCATGGTCGGATTAATTCCTGAAGATCTACAGAGAAAACAAGATGAAAATATCATACACGAAAGAGAAGTACGATCTTTTGCTTTTATTCAAAAGCCAATTAGACATATCTAACATATCTTGAAATCTTGACAAGCATGTTCATGGAAGTTGGAAGATGTGAATCACTAAGCGTCAGTGGCCAGAGAAAGCACTGAAATATCAATTTTCTGGCATACAGATAATATGCCTTTTACAATTACGTTCGGTGCAAGGCACTGAAAAGAACCGTATAATTTTTGCCTTGTCGCTGTTTTAAATTGTGCTAGTGCTTTATAACTGCAAAACATTATAAAAGCCACTAGTTAGTATTTATTGTAATATTTTTCATTGCTTTGAGATGCAAATTTTTGACATATAGCTATATTTATTGCATGTGGACGCCAGGAAATTTTCTTCATAAACTACAAGTTCCATAATGTTTATTTGCCCGTGAATCACATTCAGACCATGCTTTTTCAAAGAGAAATTTGATTCTAATCGGATAAAACTTGTTCGAAATATACAGATTGTGGATATGTTTGTGTGCTATTACCTTCCTTTTTTTACTACTGATCATGCAAAATGACAAACGCAAATAAGCTCATCAACATGGGTCTGAAGTGAATTTCCCCATGTGCAAGAAGTTATTTTACAGTTTATGGCGTGGTCATCATTCCGTTACGCCCACATTAAACAAGGTGCTGCCATTGGTAGGGAAACACACGTGACTTGCATGTGACACATTCCTTATTACCACGCCCAACATAATACTGAAAAGGAGTTAAATAAAATCAAATTTGAACTTAACTGAGGTAAAAGTAGCACAAATATGTAAATTTTGATCTGATATATGTAAATTTTCAATGGGAAAGTCAAGGTCTCCCGCTGTTTCCATGTGTGAACAGGGTACGTGACAGTGTGACAGTGTCAGGAGAATCCAGTTAGAAGCCTCGTTTGTGCACAAGAAAACGTGTTTGAGTTTAGCACGAGGGAATGCGCCTGAAACTAAACACCTGCCTGTGCAATAAAAATTAAAGTCCATAATTCAAAATCACATCTTTCCATCCAGGCAGAAGGCAAAACAGCAGAGAATATGTCCAGTAAGAAAGACAATACAATGGTAGATGTCGACGTAATTCCTGAAGATGGCCTAGATGCCAAAACGTTGTTTGGATGTGGGGATGGACTAACATATGAGTGGGTTTTCTAAATCTTTCGTTATTGCTTTGAAAATTACCATTTCACGTTAAGAAGTCCTCCACCTTGATTTTATATGACAGATTATAGTTGTACTTTGAAAAGTTTGGGATTTTGACGCCAGTGTAATTTTTGATCAGTTGTCAAATTTTTGTACCCCCCAGGATGCAATGGGTTCAGCTTTTTTGTTTTTACAGCTGTAATCATGCAAGTTAAGTATCAACAACGATCAAAATAGCCTCATTTTGTTGAAATACGAATTATATATAGCAAACGCAGGGAAATACATCTCGCCCGAACATGTACAGCAATGCACTCCCTTGGGTTTCAGTTTCGAGGCATGTCCAGACGCTTGAGCATATTTTTCTGAGAATATCTGCAATGGTCATGTAGCCTGGGATCTAATAAGGCTTTGATGAGCAATTTAAAAATGTCAAAAAGTTTTTAAGTAGAATAAAAAGACCTGTTCACTTTTTTTATTAGACTTATCTTGTTACCACATGTCACGAGGAATGTAACATGAGACGGAGGGGACATAATTCTGTACATCTCTTCAGTTTTTGGCTTGTTTCTTTGTATTTACAGCTTTTAATTTATCAGTCAATTTGCACAAGGTAGTAGCACAAGTTTCTTGTCAGAAAAAAGTTTCTTTTGAGTGCATGTGCATTTTTAAATTACCGCATTTCCATCTTTTTTATTATTTAAGTATAAATTTTGAAATGGTGTAATAATCTGAAAGAAGAAAGATTCAAGCTAAGAAATATATAGCAGAAATGTATAATTGAAATATAATAAAGTTTTTAATTGGAGACAAATTTCTGGAGCCCCATTAAAATTGTTTTAATTAATCATAAAAGGAATAAAATAAATTAATCTTTCCTCAATCTTAGAAAAATTTTGATTGCATTGCTTAGTCATAACCTGAGGTTCAGTCAAGTTTTTACTCCGGATTTGGCTCTGATTACTATCATAGCAGTCTTAATTTACAAGTGTCCCCTGCCCACATCCTGCATCATAGTGTGTTCAGAGGGCATTTATCAGGAATGCAGCAGATATCTGCAACATGTGGAAACTGCAGTTGATTTCTTCATTTGGGGAACCATGATTATACATATCCACCATTCATTGGATTTCAACTGACTTTGCTCCTTAATTAACTCTTGTAAATGCCCATATTACCACATGATTTTACTTTAATTGACATTTTAATTTATATGCCAGAGGAAACATTTTTAAGAAGTACTTCATTTTGATTATCTGTGTACAGATAAGAGAATATAAATTGCACTTAAAACATTAATGTGCAACTAACCTGCTTTGATTTCAAAACAATGGTGTGCTGATGAGGGGGGCAAAGGGTCAAAATGGTGCCCCTCATTTAGCTATTCACAAATTTTCCTTCAAAATTTTGGAAATATGCAGAAAAGTACAAGAGCTCGAAAGTACACAGATTTATATCTAGCTGTGGCATACTGAGAGACCTTCAAATAAGGGGAGATGGGGTAGTCAATTACTGACAGGACGTGATAGAGAAGTTTCAAAAGAGAATGTTATTCTTTGTAATACTTAACAGTATTTTTGAGTATCATTATAGCGGCTGTATCATCAAACTGCACAATTGATAATCAGGGACGTCACTATTGAGGGTAGTTGAGGTAAGGAGGGGGCAGTAAGATCGTTCAAGAGTAAAGTAAAGACCGCCGCCATGGTTGGCAGCAAAAAATTGCAGAAAATACCTTCTAGAGATGGTCGGAAAATGCATCCAGATATTTACAACATTGCTCTAGACTCTGCTTTCTTCAAAATATGGCCCAAAGGTTGGTGCGAGGCAGGCCTTGTTTGGGTTTACTACAAATTTGTCTGAATGAAAAAATTACCTGAAGTTCTTTAGTTGCCTGGGGCGGCTTACAGCATTTTTAGTATTATTAGTCTAATAACAGTTTTCTCCAAAGCGATAAGCTTGTAGTGGCTGTCATTGTTTATTTTCGTAAACCCTGACTTGGATTCGTGCTCAAGGCACCAAATGTCAACAGACTTGTATTGAAATTCTTTCACCTTCAATCTCCCTTTGAAAATGTCAACAATAGCCCATGCTAACACCTCCGTTATTAGAATTGGGTTTCTAATAACGTGAAATTCCTTTGTTTTTACTCTGTGAATGTGATAGAAAACAGGGCATAAAGCCAGTTTATTAGCCTCCTCGTTCTTATAACGCATTCTGGGATATTGACCGCTTACTTCGTGAAACAAAATCGCAAAAAAAGTAACTACCATGAATCAAATTGGTTCTGTGCACTGGATTGTTTCTCAAGTTTTTTAAAAGTATGGTATAGAGCTCTGTTATATCCAGGATGGTCTGTTCTTTCTGTCTTCGAAGGCCCTGTTATTAGAAAGCCATTTCTAATAACGAAGTTGCCAGAATGTTGCTGGAGCCACATCGATAAAACCCATGAGGCATCAAAGGTCAGCCGTGCCCTTAGAACACATCGCTGTAGCAGGCCATCCCCGTTGCTGGCAATCGAGACACTGTTTTCAAGGTTGGCCTGAAATGAATAGGGGACTGAAGTTTTGAATTAATTTTTATGGCTATCAAAGCCACCGTTATATTATTTTCCTTTTTCGACAAGTAAACAGACTCAACATATCAGTTGTTTGAAAGCCTAAGTTCCCTGATAAAAATGGAGTGGATGAAGAGCCCTTACTGCCTTTACTGCTTTGCTGACTAATAACAGTTTATTTCTGGTGCCAGCTGCCCCTGTTAGTTGCTGACACCATCTTGTTGCAATACATTGTGTCAATCCACAACATCTATTTACATAATGATATCAGAACTTTCAATCCTTTAGATCTATATATCGGATCAAGCCCAAGATATAACTATACTGTCCGAGACATAAACTCTAAAATTTTGATGCTTCTATTTTCCTGGAAAATGCACTTTTTGAAGCAATTCTCAATAACGCAAGCTTTCGCTGAAATAAATATCAACAGACTGAAAGCTATTTGATGATCTTAATCAACTTTCTGGTGTCGTCATTTAATGTTATAACTTATGCAACATAATTTTCTTCAGATTGGGACATGATCTCTCAGTATCTTATCTTATAATTACTTATCATTTCAGTAAATTAAAACTCCTTGCACCCTCCCAATAATTTCATGAAATGGTGCCTAATTTGACACTTTTGCCGCCAAGCCCAAAATTATTGATGGGTTCCTCAAAAATACCCTACAACTCCTATCCAGGTATGCCCCTGGTATATACTTTGTGCAAGAATCATTTAGATTTAGCATGAGATCTTGAAATGGTATTTCACAATCGTTGTTAAGCGCATCAAAGTTTGTAAGAAAAACAAGGTGGTAACTCTTATCTCTTTAAAGAGATTTGTCGTGGTTTGTTACACAGTGTCCGCCTTAAGTATTGTTTGGTTCTTTTGTGTAAATTGTCCTTGCTCGTTACTTATTTGGCTAGGGCGCCTTTCACACCCCTTCAAGGTGACAACTCCTTTTGGCACCTGTGATGTTTGATCGGCCCCCCTGCCCCTTTTGCCCCCTGCCAGCATGCGACTGTTTCAATATAAAAACTGCCCCAACAACTGTGGTAGACAAGGAAAACCCTGGTGATTTCTAACTGTTCAATGATGTGACTGTAAAAATTTAAAGCTCAATTTTCATTTCATTGATGATTTAGTAGGTCATTGTTAATTGTCATTTTTCTTTCATTCTAGTGACTTCATAATTTTGCCTGGCTACATAGACTTCACAGCAACTGATGTGGTATGATATCTTTGCTTTGTTGTACATAAATATGGAAAAACAGTCAACACTGATTATAGTCACTCCACTTAACATCACACCACATGTTGCATAAAATTTAGACCCAACTGTTCATAACTATACAACTTAGCTCTGCTTGCAGTCATATTCCATTTACAGTCACATGTTTTCAAACGCAATTTTGTGTGACTTTAACCCGAGTCTACTGAATTGTTAAAAATTTCTTCATAATGTTGAATCTGGAACTCTAGCAATAATGGTCTTTTCATTTCACACCATTTCCCATCCATTTCCTTGTCATTTTCTGGAAAATGATTTCCCCAATTTTGATCTGAAATTTATCGCTGAATTTACCTGACGAATGAGATTTCCTTGACTGGGATTTGATAATTTTTTTCTTTTTGCATGTTATGGAAAATTTTCTGTGGGTATTTTAAGCAAATGATTTTTCTTCACAAAGGGTATAGAAAAGCCCAGTTTTTATTAAAAGAAAGAACATGCTCATTTATGCAATGATTTCCAGGTTCAAATAATCTGGTGTCCTTAGGCCCAAATAGCAACCTGGTGATGACCTAATGCAAATAAATTAATTAAAGTAAAAGAGATTGTAAGAAAGCAATTTCTCATTTTTTGAAGAATATCAATAAAATATTTTGATGCTTTTATTTTGCTTTTTGCATTTATTGTCCTGGCATAGCTCAATTTTTTGGATTAAATACCCAGGTTTATAACCCAAAAAAATAAAAGTTTTTAGATAATGATTTTTAAGGTTGTTGTTTCTATCTTATCTGTTTTTATGACAGAGAAAGTAAAAACAGAACTCTTGTTTTATTATATACTGTTCTATTTATATCTCTGATGAAAATTATTGTCAAATTCCTTTCAGAGTCTTTCATCAGCATTAACAAAGAACATAAACTTGAAGACACCATTGGTGAGCTCTCCTATGGACACAGTGACAGGTTATTTTAATTTTGATAAAACTAAGCTGTGTTCTTCAGTTTTATAGACATGCTACTAGAAGCATGGATTTTGATATCTATTGTTTTGAAATTCGAAAACAGAGCTTCTGTAATTGGTAAGCGCTCACCAATTCCACTGGCTTTATTAGCCATTGTCTGATTCATGCTTCAAATAAATTGTCATTGGTTAAAAAACATTTTGCATGAGAAAAATTTGTATTGCAGCTACTGTCGACTTTCTCACCGGGTGCAAATTTTGAAATATTTTACTGCACGAATCCCTAAAAAGTGCCTAAGATTTAATGCAAAAAAGTTAGAGATTTTTGCAAGCTGGAAACTATTTTGTCATGAGGAAAGCACGATAATTTCTTTAATTCAAGCAATCAGCACTTCACTTGAAGTAACCACACACTCCCACCTAAAAAGAAAATTCTTATGATGAAGGTGTCTAAGAAACCCTTTTCTGTTCGACAGGTCTGTAATTGATAACAGGATTTTTATCCTGAATAAGAAAACCTGTGTAAATATTACTAATAATTTTTATTATTATTATTATTATTTAAATCATTTTGACTAAGGAACTATTAACCTTTTTCTAGAAATACAAATATTAAGCAATATTTCTTGCAGAGATGCTATTTTTAAATGAATATATCCTTTACTTTGTTTATGACTCAATTGATGTGTATATTTTCTTTCTATAGAATCTGAGATGGCCAAAACACTAGCAGTAAGTTTTTGTTGTATTTTAAGATTTCTTTACTCATCACTGTTTGTTGTTTGCAGAGCTGTAAAGTATAAATGGCAAAGAGTTTTATGTTATGCATTTTGTATGCAGGTCTTACTTCAAACAATACCTCAATGTCTCACTTTTAATTGACTGAAACGCACTTGTACTCAGATGTATTGAGATACTTCAAATTTATGTAAATTGAAATGATATTGAAATTTATGTTAAATTTTTTTAGAATAAAGAAATCTTTCTACTCAGATATATTTATTCATTTTTCCAATCTCTAGTATAGTCTCCGGATGTCCTTGTAACATACCAAATCTCTGCCTGATTATTAAATATAAAGCTTTTTGTATTTGTTGCTACCTAGCATCCGAAGGTAATTTTTTCAGGACACTGAGAAGCTATGCTTATCGAGCAGTGTCCTGGTCCTTCTTCTCGATGTGACCACACCTTGTGATTCCTACGCCTAGAATTACAGAAAGCTGAGGAATCTCCCCACTCTGGGTGAAAGTATGGTCATGCCAGGGACTCAAACCACAGACCCTTGGGTCTGTAGTCAGCACCTCTAGCCACTGAGCCATCCTCGCATCCATCTTCTTTTTATATAAAGCTTCTCTTTATATAGAAACATAATGTAGTCAGATATTGATGATCATTTCTGTAAAGGTTTTATTGATTGAATCTCATTTTGTTTGTATGTATACTGATAATTATTTCAAAGATTTTGATTTATAAATTTTTGTTTAATGATAGGTTGCATTATCCAGTCATTTCCACAGCGTATTTGATAGATCTTTTAATTTTCAGTTAAATTTATGTTTGCTAATTTTAGCTGCTTGGTGGAATTGGGATAATACACCACAACTGCACAGTGGAATTTCAGGCAAATGAAGTCCACAAAGTAAAGAGATTTGAACAAGGCTTCATTCTTGAACCAATTGTGTTGAGTCCAAGTCATTCTGTCAAAGATGCTTTGGAATTAAAAAGGAGGTTTGGGTTCTCAGGTTTTCCTGTCACAGGTGAGTTTCTAAAAAAATATTTATCAGTAGTTTTTAACCAGTTTGTTAGTATTTTGTTACAGGTTTTCTACCCTTTTTCAGTAAGCATACTTAGAAACTCTAGAAAAAAGTAGATTGACGTTTTTAATTAATCAAGGATTCTGCTGGAAACAGCAGCCTTTTTAGACTATGATATCCTATAAATTTATCACCTTCTGGCAGACTATTGCATTTCTGTTATTTAAGCACCCCAAACTTTGCACCGTGATTTCCTTTTTTCTTGACTTGGCCAAGGTAACCTCCCATGAGCAAGATGTTGAGTTTGTTGTGGAATCTTTTGCCAGTGACCCACTAAATATGATCCAGTCACACTGAGGAAAGTTTTTTTTCAAATAAAGGCTGAAAAACACGATCAGTTTTTTCGTCAGTTTTTGCTCATCAGTCGAAATATGTGACGTTTTTTTGACTGACAAGGCAAAACTATTAGTTTTTTTTTAAATCTGACGTGCTCAACTTTTTAGTCAAACTGATCAGTCAAAGCCTCATCCGAAGCGGAAAGCAGTGGTTATCACACCAATTAATGGATTATCTATGACATATTTTGAGTGAGCAATAATATTTTTTGAGGCAAACATCGGGTAGCGAAACTTTTTAAAGTAAATCTGAGTAAAAACAAGCTTTAACATGGCTACGAGAACGAAAAAGGTTGAGCGAATAGAAACATTTTGTATCAAGGCCAACAGTTCATCGAAATTTTCTGCTTTTATCTTTTAAAACTTCTTGTATTCATCCTTCTCCTGTTGGCGAAATTCCCTCAACAATGTATCATACATTCAAGCTTGCGGACGTTTTTGTAGCTATGCTTTTACTCATGTGGACCTCTGTTTTCTCCTCCTTTTTCGTTTTGAAATCGTGGCAATAATAATTACAGCTGCAGCACGTTCTGTGTTGCTATCCATCGCAAAACTGAAAAATTCTGCTGATCGTGTAAACACGCGCTCCTTCAGTTAAACTGATGAAAAAACGGATGTAAAAATTTTTGGGAAAAACTGACAGAGAAATACTAATTGTGTATTTCAGCCTTAACTCAAATCAACATATTTTGCAAAATACCCTCGCTGACATGCAATATTCACTGTCAATTTGTCAAAAAATGTTCAAAGTTTTTCTGAAATCATTACTTTTGGTAAAAATGTTTTTCCTGTAAATCTAATGTCCAAAATCAATTCATCCGGAACATCTCACTTAGTGTAGTTTCATCTTAATTTCGGTATGACTACACTTCTTTTATATGTCTTTAAAATGAAGCGAAAATTTTGGACTTTTACTTTTGTTTGCTTTTGAAAGATAACGGAAAAGTTGGTGGTGAACTTCTTGGAATGGTTACACATAGGGATACTGATTTTGTCACTCAGGAAGAGCACCAAAATTCGGTTACTGAGGTCTGTTGTCAACATTTATGGTTATTGTTTGTATTTGAAAAGTAGAAATGTAAGAGATGTATACATATCCAAGAAACGAGGCTTTTAAAAGTTCCTTACAGGCAATACAAGATTAGAAGTATGTGCATATATCTGGTAGAGATACGGGAGCATATCTTGTACACTTGCTACCAAGTTCTAGCCCACGACCTCTACAATATTCCAGACCTATTATTTGTTTCATTTGAATGTTTTTCGGTCTTTATTTCATTTGCAAACATAGCCTAAATATCTATTTTTATTTCCAAAATCTCCTCTTGGAAGCTTTTTAGGAAGTAATTGTTAACTGTGTTACAAGCAATTTTATCTTTTGAAAATCACGTCAATTTAGACTTAATGATGACCGTCAGGTTCCCTGAATGATCAACTGCCTTAGTGTTAGAAGCCTCCTAATGAAGCATTGTTTTGTCAAGCAAATATTACTATGTTTTGTAACTGCTTTAAAAAACACCAAGGCAAAGTGCCTTTATCTAGATGAGACCCCGTTCTCCAAAGGATTGTAGCAGCAATGGTTTGTTCCCATCTCAGATTCCTATAGTGTTTTGGCAGAGTATAATTTTCCATGTTGACAAGGGAATTTTGATAAAGGGAAAACGGGCGATAATTTCAGGTGATGACTCCACGAGAAGAACTTGTAGTTGGCCAGGCTGGCATTCACCTAAGAGAGGCAAATACAATATTGCAAAAGAGCAAGAAGGGTAAGTACGTTCAACTTTGATGAGCCCACAGAATAAAGCAAAAATTTACAGAGTTAACTGCAACAGCTGCTATTTAAGTGTGTATGCTTTATAGTTATAAGAAATATTAAGCTGCAAGTACAGTCCGTTTAGAGTAGCTCAAAACCCTAGTAATTCAATACCGTAATTTATGCAATGAGAATGGGAGAATTATTAGTGAACCTTTTTTCTGTACAATAAAAATATATTTTAGGACTTGCAATTACATTGTTTGGATGGGAAACGTTTGATTTTTAAAAATGCTTAATTTTTACAAAAAAATTTTTCGCCCAGTGTTGCTTTTGATTGATCGTGTCTCTGTACAACCCTTTAGGTAAACTGCCTATCATCAATGCTGAAGGCAAGTTAGTTTCATTGATATCAAGAACTGATTTGAAGAAAAACAGAGAATTTCCTCTGGCTTCCAAAGATGATCGTAAACAACTGAGAGGTGAGTTATCCACTCCTTTTTTTAGCTGCTGTTATGAAATAATGATAATATGAAGAGATACTATAGCAACCTGTGTTTCTGATTGTATTGAAGAGGTTCTGCCTCATTGGCCTCATCTGGCATATTTTTAAAGGCTGTACAGGTAAATGGTATTTACTTTTTAAACTAAAGGTATCTAAACCTAACAAAACCCCCCTTTCTTGTTACAATCACTGTGCCACAACCGTCTTACACTGGTGATCCAGAAAATAGACTTATAGTTAGTTTAACAAATGCCTTCATCGTTGACGGTTTTTACTCAGAAGTTGTAAATGTGAGAACGAACAAAGTATTTGTATGCTTCACATATCATCTTTATTGCTACTACCACTGTTCTACTTTCACGATTTCACGAAAGACGAAACGTTTCTCAAAATCAGGTATCAGTATCTGAGTTTTTAGTATCAGAGTTTTGCATTTTGATGTTGCTTTTTTGTATACAGTTGGTGCTGCCATTAGCACACACCCGGAGGATCGTCAAAGACTAGAAGCTCTCGTTCAAGCAGGAGTTGATGTTGTTGTGTTGGATTCATCTCAAGGCAATTCTAGCTACCAGATAGAACGTATCAAGGAGATAAAGCAGGTTTCACTTCAATATTAATTAGCACTGTTTATTTTCATAGTTCAAGAGATATTCTCCATAAAGCATCTAAGCCAAAGTTTCAGGTCAAGAAATATTTTCAAGATTGTCAAATGATTTCTGCCTTGACTAATATGTTGCACTTTTTCGGCAATGAAAAAACATGGACAAAGCCTCTCCTTAAATCTGAGCAAGAAACGTTTTCTTTTGTTTGTTTGTTCTTTTGTCCAATTGACTGTAGTTTTCTTACTTTGTACGTCTTATAATACTGTTAGTACCATTGAAGGGTTTAATTTTGCAAAAAATTAATTTGATCTTCTTAACTTTTAGAAATATCCTCAAATTGATGTGATTGGGGGCAATGGTAAGTGACTCATTTTATTTCTCGATTCTTACAACAATTGAGATAGGTAAAGGAAATTAAAGATACTTCTTTTTAAGAATTCTTTTTCAGTTAAAGAAACTATACAATTCGAAAAGAATTGATTTTCAGCAAGTAAATAAAAAAAGCTTGTCTGAATAAAATGGATAATATTATTTGGCCCAAGCTCAGTAATGCATCAAAGGCTGAACTCTGTCAACAACATTGATTTTCATCCAAATTATTTATCCAGCCTCGTAAAGGCCTTAAAATCGTAATGGCCCATAGTAGCTTATGATCTAAATCTAAAATCTAGGTGTGACTTGCAAGCTACTTGACAAATATCGTTTATGATGACAGAATTTTCTTCAAAGATAAATTACTCTCATAGTTATATTTTTCTTATTCATAGTGGTGACGGTTTCGCAAGCCAAGAATTTGATAGATGCTGGCGTTGACGCCCTTCGAATCGGAATGGGCAGTGGATCTATCTGCATCACCCAAGAAATAATGGCGGTTGGACGACCTCAGGCCACAGCTGTATACAAGGTCGCAGAGTATGCAAGGAGACGCGGTACGAAATTCTTATATGTATTTGATAAAGTTCTAATAAAGTTTCACCTCTTGATAAACCAATATTCTGAATAATGAATGATAAAGGTTTAGGACCATTTTTATTATATGAAATTTGTAGGGGAAAAGCTAAAGTATGGGCTAAAAAAAGACTGGGAACCAGTGATGAATATTTTGAAAGCAGCTTTTTGTCGCCTAGAATTTCTGATTATCACTAATTTTGAAACTTTACCTCACAGTTGCTATTGAAGTGATCTACTTAACCAGTATTTTTATTTCACAATTGCATCATGAATTCATTTGAAATTGTTTCTTTGCTTAGGTGTTCCTTGCATAGCTGATGGCGGAATAAAAAATGTAGGCCACATCATCAAAGGGCTTGCACTTGGAGCGTCCACTGGTGAGATCGAGTTTATTCTCAGTTTCTGTCTTGTTTTGCTTATTGTGGTTTTTTTGGTAACAAGTGATCCTAAGTCTATGTGTTTTCTGCCTATTTTTGAGGCTCATTTTGTGCACTTTTGAATCTGCTAAAAATAATTTTTGAATTTGCAAGTCTACAGTTATTAGGTTTGCCACTTTGAGTTTTAAGATCTTCAGAGTAAAGAGAAGGACACTAAACTGGGAAGTGACAGCCCAGCTTTTTCATCATTTTAGATTTCATTAGCTTTGTCTTTTTCAGTGATGATGGGGTCTTTATTAGCGGGGACGCAGGAAGCTCCTGGTGAATATTTTTATGCTGATGGTGTTCGACTGAAAAAGTATAGAGGTAAGACTTAGTAGAGGTCAAATTTATGCGTAACTGAGGAATGGTTGGCAATTTTGTAAGCTTAGTTGCTGGAAAAATGTCTTCGTAGAGGATGGGACAGGCATGTTTATCTGGGCGTTCTGAACTTAAAGTGACGGAATGTCTCATCTCGATAGAAGTCTCTTTGTAAATTTGTATCAACTGGTAGTGACCTAGTCTTTGAATATCATTCTAGTATCAAACTAATTCACAGTAAGAATATAAATGTAACAAAGCATCCATTAATTAATATGGCGTTTTGAATTTGGATTGCGAGTTTTTTTCTGCATTTGCTGTCCAGATGATTTTGTCCATTTCGGTCTTTATACCTAAGTATATAAAAGGTTTACTTTCAAAATAGTATTTCCATTTTACGACATTATCAAAAAACCACTTTTAATACATTTTCAAAGTTACTAGTTGTTAGTAGTTCAACGTGAGATCCGAGCTTGTCCGGGTAAAAACCTATTTTAACATAGTTTTGATTAAGTTAAATGGCTTTAAATTTTCTCGAGCTTATATCTATGAAAGATATTTAATTGAATTGTGTGTGTGTCTACCTCTTTATGTGTCGTGCTAGTCTTTCACTATGTTCATTCGAAAGCACTTCAATGAAATTATGTGAAGGAAGGTCGTGTTGCTGTATGGTTTTGATAAATTTTCATTTATTTCGTTTAGGCATGGGGTCTTTGTCTGCTATGGAAAGCAAGGGCAGTCAGACAAGATATTTCAGGTAAGGAGTGAATTGAATCTTGTCTTTTTTTATTTATTTCTACTTGTTTATCTATTTTCACTATTGATTTGTTTTATTTGTTGTTTATTTGCATATCTGCACTTGTTATTAAAAGTATCAATTGAAATATAGGTATTTCTATTGCGTTTGCAAAACAAAATGCAAGGGGGATTGAACTGGTCATTAACACTTAATCGCTTACTCCAAAGTATGTACTAAAGATTAAGCTAAGTTTGCGCAAAGTGAGAAAGTGCAAGAAGTAATGTGATCATATATATATTATTTATCCAATAAAAGCGAAAAATTATTATCTTTAGACGGGGGTTTGAGTATTGAATAAACAATGAATTAAGTATAGGATAAAATTACATTAAGAAACGTGCAGTCCTAGTGTTCCTATGATTCAAAATAATGACCGCTTTTGATTTTTCGAATTAGATGACTATCGTCATAATCATAATCATGATTATCATCGTCGTCGACATCCTAATTTTAGTGAAAGTGACCGGATAAAAGTGGCACAAGGTGTTTCTGGAAGTGTACAGGACAAAGGAAGCCTTTATAGATTTATACCGTATCTGATTGCCGGAATACAGCATGGTTGTCAGGATATAGGTGCATTGTCTTTGTCGGTGCTGAGGTGAGCCATCGCCATACTTATGAGGTGTTCTGCCGCATTTTCATAAAATGTTTTGTCCATGTAAGAAACAAGGTTTATACCATTGGAGTACAGGATTTTTGTAAATAGAAATCTAAACAGCTTTTGCATCCGAATTTCATTCATATTTCATCGTTTTTTGGCAAATGCACGAAGACATCTTGCATCATAGATTAAGAATTATGAGTAAATATATTCTAAATTCCATTCTATGCTTTTTTACTAGTCTTTTTGTTTCAATTGTCTTAGGTCATGTATGTACGAGGGAAATTTACGGTTTGAGAAAAGGTCACCCTCTGCCCAGGGGGAAGGATCTGTGCACAGCCTTCATTCGTAAGTCTTTCCCATCATCTTTAATTCCTTAGATTTTTATGGTTGAATTTTATTATATTTGATCTTGCTTTTCATGTTTAAATTTAATTATATTTGTGATCCATTATCAGAGATGCTGTTTTTATTCAATCGTTTTTGTATGGAATAGCCTGCCAGACAGTATTGTGATGCAGGCAAATTCGGATACCTTTTACAAGCTATGTCGAAATCACCTCAGTAATTTTTTAGGTTGTAGTTGACTGGACAGACATTTGTATGACCCAAAAGGGTTGTTAAATGTAAATGTAATGATGATGGTAAATTTTCAACAAGTTTGTGATTACTGTCGTGGATCCTGTAGTTATTGTGGGACTCGAGTGTTTTTCATAAATTTTATAATTTTCATAAGTTTCTAATGCCCTTTCTTAGAAAGCAATTTGTATTCTTTCATCCAGGTATGAAAAGAGACTGTTTTAGCTAACATGCTGTCTCAACATTGGGTAATCAATCTAGAGGCTCATGACGAAATTGGGTAAAGATGCGCAAAGATGCAGATGAAAGGGTAGTGTTAGAAATTGGACACTTTTTCCAATGAATTATATTCCTCAATAGCTTTAGTCACATATATGAAAAATATTAAAATTAATACCGAGATCTAATTTTTTTAAATTTTCATTAATCGTTTGTTAGAAGCTAGATTGGTCCTCGTACTAAGGGTGTCACAAGTATTTTCTCGAAGAGAAGGCCAGCTTTCCCGCTTAGAGGGCTACCCTTTCTACAATATGACGCGCTTTGCCAACAAGGGGGCTTGTTTCCCCGGCAAAAGTATTTACATCCGTTGCTCGTGGAATTTAACATGATACAATCACAAAACTACGGGCAGGGAGTGGCCCTCTCTGTCCCTTTTGGTGACATTCCTGACGTCTCCTTTCCTTATTCGCGCTTTGCTTAGTTAGGCCAACATTTAATCAAAGTTTGAAACCAGAGTCCAAAAAACATGATCACGTTTAGATGATCACATATCACCTCCTTGTTTCATTGGTTCTTGAGGATAGCTACTAGATCTTGAGGGTGTTTTTGTAGGGTAACAATATACGTTCTGCTGGAATTTGTTTGAAGCTGGTCTAAATTAACATGTTTTAGGAACAACAAATTGACTACAATTTTCGCAGTGTTTTAATTTAAGGGATTACAGAGGCTTTTTCCATCAGTGAAATTTGGCTTATTTTTAATGAGCAATTTATAATTCATTTTAATTTAGTTAATTATTACTGAATAATTCCAAATTAATGTCTAAGTATTACAAGTTTCTATTGCATATGACACTCAGCTGACATTTTGCAAATTAATAGTAGCGTTTGCATTACCCTGTCCAGTCCCATTGGCTTTCTGTACTTCAAATATTTTTTCCTTTCCCATTTTACCAGGAGAAAATTCCGCGAATAACCCCATAATTTGCAAAATATTTTGTTTACTTATATTGTATAGCAAACTAAAAAAAATCAACATTTGCAGACTTGAATTTTATGCTCTTTCTCCTTGCATGGCAAAGATTCATCGGCACGTCTCAAGCTCCAATATACACTTTTAAAGTTATGATTTGTAACTATTAAAAAAGTTGATAATGAGATTGATTGCCAATAAAGGACTCCGTAAGTGTTTTGCAAATATTATTCGCATTTTTCAAGATGAGCACATAATGTGTTCTGTAAACACGTTCAAAGTAATACAAGATCCGACTTGATTGTACCAAAATACTTCAGATCCACTGCCTTTGAAGACTTACGATATTAAAGTGCCTTAATACGCTTGGAATGATCTTTTAATTTTGTATTTCATAAGTGTTTGCGCTTTGAATCTCGACGCTCTTCAGTAAAAGAATTTGAAAATTCTTCAAAGTAAATAGCGAAATATGGAATTTCATTGAGGGGATATCGCTCGTTAGTAAGCTGTTCTACAGCTACGTTGGTCCGTAAATTAAATATGATTGAATAGTTATGTTAATGATTAATTAAATTGCGTTCTTCTTCAAAAAAAACAGCAGTTCCATCAAAGTTTCATCTTTTCACTTAGATTCCTTCGCTCTAAATCGGACACCATTGCTTTCATACACCTCGCTTGAAAGATGACTGATTCCCAGATCACATTTATCCTTTCCCCATCCTACTCCTTCGTCTGTAATTGTTCGCCTTACTTCATAAACCAAAGTTCAATCCATTTAAAACAAACCCTCTGCTTACACTGTTTTCTTTAACTGTCAACAAGAAGCAACAAGTATAACTTTCAAACACCCGCCTTGCAATCTCTTGTAAGTTTCTCAGCCTGTTTATTTTAAGCTTTTTCAAGTAAGATTCTCTGAAAACAAAGCAAATATTTTGCTGCACTAGCTCACGTGTCTTTGCATATCGTTTTTAAATCAAGATCTTAGGAAAGTTTTTTATTCTCGTTGTTTTGAGACGTGGTATGTATTCAAGAGAGGTGAAGAAATCTGTAGAGAAATGCTCTTCCTGTTCCTAGATCGATCGCAGTACTTTTTTCAGAACCAATGCAATAAATCGAACTCACTCAAGCAGCTTTAACGCCCCTGCCTACTTTTAGGAATGATCAAGGACTTTTTGAGTTATATCCCGCGCTTTGATGATTTCGAACGGATTAAGCAAAGCTTCTTTGAGATGGGCGTTTAAATAAATATTATGACACAAAGGGGCGTTTATCCCAGGGATTGAATCGCAATCTGTTCATTAAAAGCATTACGGCATCGAAGTATTACTGAATAGAAGATCTCTAAAGCGGTTTAAATCAGACATTTTTTAAGTTGAAATGGTTCCGCGAAAGCCGGTAAATTCTGGGCAACGTTCATACGAGGTAATTGAATTGCCCTCAGAAGAAACTTCACCTGAGTTTTAAAAGGTAAAAGAACTTTTAATCTGATTTTGATAAATAAACAGTATACCTTTGATATCCAGCCTACTGGACGATGGTAACAGATAATGATTTGCATTTGAACATAGTTTCACAGATTTTATGATAGAAATAAAGTTGCAAATATGTGAATAAATAAATAAAGAAATGCTCGCATCGAATTGGTCGTTCAAATTGTTTAGCTACATAACCGAAGTTGTACCACCAGAATTGTTTTTGAAAACCTTAAAACTTTTGCCGGTCTCAACAAATCTCATCGGTTTATAAAAGAACAAATTATGCTGAATTGTTAACCTCACGAAACAACAACACTTCAGAATTATGTAGAAAAGTAAATTACAAGTCTCAAGATGCATTGTTGCTTGTCCTTGCATCCTTCAAAATGCCTTTGGTCCTGCAAGATACCTTTTTTAGTTTAATTGAATTGGAGTTCTGTGGACACCATTGTTCTGTAGACCAACGCAATTCAAGATGGATAAAAGCATTTGATGTTTTAATTCAGTTCAGTTCATGACGAAAGCAAAGAGCGATAGTATAGATCAAGTCAAAATTCATTCAAAATCTTTTGCTTTACACTTATATCTTAATAGATGAAATGTCTACATAAAATTTTACAATGTACACACTGGAAGTATGTTGTCGTATATTAAAAATTAAAAACACCTCCATTTATACTTTACAGAGTACTGACGCCCTTTTTTCCAAACAAATTCTTTACAAAGTTGCAAAATTTAAAGTGATAAAACAAAGTGACACACAAGTTCTACGAAGGAGCATTTGACAAGGGGTAGTCTTCAACAATAAAGGAGTCATACAGTTGACGAGTGGCGTAATAACGAAAATTAAGGTGGTATTTGATAGGAAAGAAAATACAAGATGAAGAGAAATTTAAATAGGAGCTAGTAGTAGGGGACCAATTGAGCGAGAGCATGGATGTTGGGTAGGGACAAAATAATATAGTTTTGAGTTTAAAAATCATTGCTTTTAGGGTAAATCTACTGTTTTTCCGAAAGCCGTTGCTCTCTAGGTATACATTAATGGCTCTGTTGTCACAGAGCATCACTATGCAGTTACCGTGTCATAATTTACCACTTCTTTACGTTTACTGACGGAAATAGACCAGACATCCCACAAACAAATGCCGCAGACGCTCGTGAACGAGAGATCTGACCTTTTGGGTACTCATGAGAAAACGGGGGAAATTCAATCTCAGTATATTGTAATTTACTAAGTGTTTTTTAATTCGCAAGTTGCTCATATTAAAGGCAATCTGTGACGGCATTGATTGGTTATAAGAACAAAGGGATTTTTTATTGTTTCCAGTCCCCCTTTAATTTATCGCATTGTAAAAAATATGGCGGAGCGCTGGAATTGTGTTTAGGCTATTGTTCCAACTACTGTTCTCGTTAACCAATCTACAACGAGACAGATTGCCTTTAAACTCGCGGTATAAAAGTGTCTTGTAGTTTTGTTTTGGATATATATGTAAGCACTTTTTTATTGACCTGGCATGATCTTATAATTAGAACGACCTAGACTATTGCTGTGGAGCGTCTACAACTGATGTTCAATACTGGTACCAAATTAAATCTATGTACAGTTGGGAGAGCTGAAAGCATAGATAGGCACCGCGCAGCCATTGGGCTAGCAGGGGCTATAGCCCCCTCACATTTTTGGAAAAAAATGTTTTGGAAGGTTTACCCTAACGCATCTTTGGATAGTTTACTCCTATGTAGTAGCAGTTCTTCTTGACTAGGAACCATTTTTGTTCTTCTTCTAGGTGTTTTATCTTGTTTATTGATATGATGTATTTTCTAACTTTGTTAGTTTGGTATATTATTACCCCAAGATAATTTTATCTATTTTCAAAGTTATTGATATCTTCCCAGAACCAAACTGTTTAAAAAAATTGAGTAGAAATAAGCAATATTTTCTAAAAGGGGTGTTTTCCTGCGTTCTGGAGGGCGTGGCCTCAAAACATTTTTGGGACACCCATTTCAGCCCCTCCACTTTTAAACTGGTGCGCGGTCCCTGAGCATACACTCAAAATTTTATCTATATACATAATTGCGAAACAAAAAAGGGTAACAAAAATAATTCCATTTAAAAACGAAAATCTCAAAACCTATTCCCACACAAGTCCCTCTTGTAACTTTTGGATCTGATAATGAAAACGAATGTTTGGATCTTTGGACTAACAAAACTCTTGTTAAAATTAGTCAGACATAACAATATTTAATGATAATATTATAATCATAACTCTCTACTAGCTACAAAGAGTTTCTCCGTTCTCAACCAATACACCTAACAGCTGAAATTTCAAGGTCATCTTACGCCTACATTTATGCAACGTGAACATGAGCGGTTCTACTCATTTGCACAAAATTAACACTGTTGTGAGGCTTTTGATGCAAATTTTGTACCAATTGAGACATAGCAGTCCTTGCCATGTGTCCCGAGCACTGACTCGCTCCCATGCGGACGTTTTCTCCATCAGCAATAGCATATACTTTGTATATCTCGGTACACGACAAAACAATGCCCATATATTATGTCTACTTGCAATAGTGCATGTTTTTCTCTACTTCGCATGTTTGGCACTTGAGGTGGCAGCACCAAATAAATTGACACGCGCAACTTTCTCTGGTTAACTGTCTCTTAACATGAAAACCTCGCCCGCAGCACAAAAGGCTACAGCTATTGAGTCCTTCCGACGTGCGATTACACTGTCGCCCTTTGGTTCCTAAAGAGCCCAAAGACATGTCTTTTAAGCAATAATTCGGCGATTCTTCAAGATATACCAAGTTCCGTTTGCTTATTTTCTGGTACTGTGGGTACTTTTCCCGTAGTTTCAGTTCCATCTCTCCATCGTGTACCGGAGCCCTCTTCTGGGAAATTTCCGACTCAATGCCACTTGCGTATTGGTCCTTCAGAAATTCACCGACAGCTTTGAATGGTTTGAGCTGCCTATAGCAAGTTTTCGTCGCACAGCCTTTGGATAGACCATGACAACGGCATTGCACAAATGAGTTTTCCATAAGTGCCTGAAAGGGGGAAAAGCCTTTAGACTTAAACGAAATACACTATAAACAGAGCAGGAATTCGACTTCGATGATTATGATGCATACATTCGCATACATTCGCATACATTCGCATACATTCGCATACATTCGCATACATTTATATCCGTTCGGTACCAAACATGATTGTGCCAGAATTCCAGTAAAAAGTAACAATGGCATCTGCAAAGCATTTCCCAAGCAAAACAAATTTAGCAAAACTATGATTGACTATAATACACCCCATTGCCGCAAAGAATGGGGCAATGCTTGTCATTTAAGGACAAAAAGTTGGAGCATTTCTTTACCTTGGTTGAATGATTGATGACCATCTAGGGGAAATTCAGCCAGGTATTTTGTTAAAAAGTCAAGATTTGTGAATTGAAGGACAATGCCATCTTCAGTGTGAATAGGCCATACGTATTTTTATCAAATTTACAATTACCATATGCTCGTATTCTTTGACTAAATTTGAATTGAATATACATAAAGCTGATGATGCTAAAAGTACAAAATTGTCAAAATGTAAAAATTATTTAGTGATAGAAACATTACAAGCAAGAAGAAGGACTTGTTGATGTGAAAGTAACCAACTTTCTCTTGCTTAATCAAGAATCTTCCCTTACCCTACGTCCAGCTTCGTTGTTGTGTAGGTTCATCAAAACACGCGAGATCTTTTGTATGTCCTGTGTTGCATCAGACCCCAGCTGTTCTCTAGCATCCATGAATAATTTGCTGAAGCTGTAACCATAAGGGAGGTTATCACCGCAACCTGCCCATAAAAAAGACTTTCTCAGGCTGTCAGGCCTAGCCTCTTGGCTGCAATGGCAATGTGACGTCAGCTTGGCTTCCATGCAAGCTCTGCTAACTGCATGAAAGGTTCCAGCTGAAACAATGGCGTGCACAAATGAAGCCTCTCTATGGCCTAAAAAAGAAAGCCATTGTCAGGTGTGTCAGATTTTCATGTTTTTGAATAACGCTACAACCAGAGATGAAATTGCCCCATAATTCTATGCTCCTTGTGATTTGGTCAAATGGTTCCCTTCTGTCTTTTCCCAACTGTGGCGCTAGAGAATTATGTACAAAGCAGTGACGTACAAAGCTCTCCTCTCTAACAACATGATGATGCCATTTTCAATATGGGCCATGCACAAGTGGCTGTGTCTGCTCCAAATATACATTTTCAATGAATTTCATTCTTGTACAAGGTTTTAACTGTGTTATAACCCAGATTGCTTACAAATGAAAAATTACTTTCGTATTGATAAAAACTTTACTTAGGTAATACATGGAAATACACCGCAGTAAGATTATCACATACCTTTAGGGATGAACGGAATAAACCCACGCATGTGATTTAAAGGAAAGGTACAGTTCCATCGTCTGTCTTTAAATTGCCTTTGACATTCATCCAGGGCCATTTTAGTGCCATCCACAATGAACTGCATATGGTTCCGGTACTCGTTGCATAGCTTTACTTGTCTTTGTGAAAGCCCTCTTCGAGCTGAGCAAATTGACAGCGGTTTAATGATGAAACTATGCACACCAGATAGCAATACCAGCAAACTAAGGTTTAAACAACTTGCATCAATAAATGAATAACATTGCTGAAAATTGAATTACAAATTCAAAGTACTATTGAAAGGTGACAAAAACGAGTGTGGAATTAAGTAAGCTAGTCTTTTAAAAACCTCTTTGAGAGTGTTTTACCATGTAGATTCAGCTAAAACGTACAGAAACCTATTGCAAATGTCACAATGAAGTTCCCAATAAAAGAAATTCAAACTACTTGTACAACCACTGACGAAGGAGGATTGATTGTTAATTAATGTCACGTCTTTCACATTTGATAGTTTTTGCTTTTAAAAAATAACTACTTCAGTGACAGGAGAGAAGTTAATATTGGTGTCCCTCAAGGACCAGTGTAAAGGCCTCTGATGTTCAATGTAGACAACAGTTTTTTATCTAAAATAATTACTAAAATTTGCTGGTATGTGCCTATGCATGCCACTCAGATCGCGACGCTATCGCTAGTGTTTAGAAGAAGATAGTCACAAAAGCAAATTGGTTTTCTAATAATTTCAAATTGGATTTAAAGATAATCAACGAACATATATCCCAGTGTTTTAAAAACAGTTTCAATTTCTTTTCAATTTGAATTGGCTAATAGATGTGTAGGCTAGCCAGTTTTGTATCCGTTCATTCCCTTCATGTTTCAATTCATAAATGTAACCTTGGTTTGATTATAGTGTTGGAATCGCAAAATCAATTATAGTAATCGTGTTTTATGATTTTGGCATAGCAAGCTGAACGTTGTAGCTACAACCTTATTATCGCCAACATAAAAAAATGGATACTGATAAAAAACAATGTCATAACATAAATGATTAAAGTATCGAATGTAGTTAACAAGATACATTAATGCATTAATTGGTAACATATCAAAGCATTGACTTGATATCTTGGTTAAGGAGCCAAATAGAAGTTAGCAATGAAATTATTGGTTCCAAATATTTGCAGATTTTTTATCGATATTACAATTTGTTTGAGCAAGCTCGAAATTACTCCGAATTACTGGAATAACTGTTCTTTGCTGTATCGATTTCACGGCAAATATGGCACGAGCTGAATACTCGTAATATACTGTTCGATAACATTCAAACCATTTATTGGGGTCGTTATAAACAAACAGTAATTGGTGTTAGCTCATGATTGCTATACTCGTATCTTGGAATTGTAAACAGTGTCGCATGGCAATCTCATCACAAACATCACCTTCGAAGCAAAGGTCTTACTCTGAGGAAGTTAATCAAATCAAATTTGTCCATGTTGATGGAAAAAGTTTGGTTTCGAAGCTTCGTGAAAGGTTAACCATAGTCTAAAACATTGAAAACCCTTTTGAAATGAAAAAATTAGTGTGGTCAAAAATACTACAAAAAATGGACATTTTAGGAACGTCGCACCAGAATTAATGAAATCTTTCAATTTTTAAAAACCATTTTCCCTACGCCTAAGGTAGGGAACCATTTTCCCTAAGGTTTTAAAACCACTTTCCCTACGGTTTTAAAAGTTTTGGCTAACAATGCAGGTTTTGCCTGTACTAATTCGAATTTCTATATGTTCTTGCTTTTGATCAAAAACTAAAGTAACATGAAGGCATTACATGTTTTTTTGTATTCTTATGTCTTTTTCAACAAGATGACGCGAGTGGGCTCCTGGGTAAAGTGCTTCTCAGCTTCTTTCTTAAAAACATTTTCAATAAATTGTCTGGATCAAGGGGAGCAATGGGGGCTTAAGGAAAACTTTTCCTGCGAATTTAGACTCAGAAAATATTTGCTGTAGGGAGACTAAGGCCACCTGTTCCACAGACTGCGCCCTGGTTGTATCGTGATCTATTGGATTTTTAACCTGGTCTTAACGTTCTTAATAAGCAAATTTTAATTTCTATCTTACTGCCATAGAAAAATGGCTTGTATCCTACATGTAAATTCCAGACAATTAATCTTGCGATAAGCAGCATCCAATACGTCAAGCTCGAGTTTGAAGTAAGTTCAGTGGGAAAACGTGGAGTTCCTTGCAATTTTAGCCATTCCAATGAAATGCCGGTGAGGTAAAGAAGTCAAGAAGGGTGTAACAAGAGAAGCTGGGAAAGACTTTTCGTTTCAACGAATAAGGTGTAACTGGTTTGCAGTAAAAGCCAAACAATGCAAGACTACCATAATCCTGTAAGTGACCTTTCATCACGAATGTTTTTGCATAATCGCACACCCAAACTACACACTTTGTGCTAAAGGCATGAAAAACTATCGAAGATAAAATGGCTCTCAATTGTGATACCCAAAGGATACCCAAAGACGATCTATTTTTTTCGCTATGGCAGTTTTTGCGCCAATTATGCAAAAAAGAGCAAAAATTAATTATTTTTTTCAGCCTTATACATGCCTTCCTTCTTTCCCTTTCCCTCTCAAGTCCAGTTTTTACTGTTAATTCGCCCACCACCTTGTATAAATTGGGAAATAAATTTGAAATTTTTGCTATCCTGTCCTGGTTTTGATAACCTAATGGACGCGACATGGTGTTGATTAGGTGCTCTCTAGGAAGAGTCTTGCCACTGTTCATAACAAGATGCTTCTCCAAACCTGCCGAGAGGGGGAGCAGGGGACCGATTGCCCCAGACAGCAACAATAATAATAACTGTTTTGATGACGTCATTACGGGCCCCATCTCTTTAGTTATGTTCTAGGCCCAAGAAATGCTCCTTGACAAACTTGGGCAAATCTACCAGGCAAAATGGTTGAGCCCAGGTTTTTTTTTAACTAGATCCATCTCAATAACATGCTCATTAACAGGCTTTTGCAAGATTTTGCTAGGAGTTGCTCGATGTCTTTTTGGGTTTATCTTAGTGTTCTAGGCAACATTTATCGTGTACATTCTTCGATAATTTTTGCATCTTAACACTTAAAGTTATATTTGTGTTTAATCAAAAATGATTTTCAAGAGTAGCCTTCTAAGTCTATTGCTTAAAGAATGGCTAATTTGACTCTGGTGTCATCGTGTGGTAGAAACATAAATGCGACATAAATCTGTTGGGTGATTGGGTTTTGATTAACAGATAAATTTCTGTCTACCCAAACATAAAAATACTTAAACCCAAAAAATTATCTTGATAGCAAAAGGGTATCAAATGATGGAAACGTTAGATCTTTGTAATGAGAAAATCTTTTGTATATGAAAATCAGTTCAAAGAATTTTCTTAAAAATATTTAGCGTGTGTGAAATCGTTAATCACAAATGGTGCCTGCGCCTCCCACCTCGTGCCAATAATCCCATGGGCCACAATTGATTGATGGATGTATCACTGTAGTTTTTGAAGCATATTTCATGGATGACATACTGTGCAATTTCCTTATATTTTAACACTTTAATTTCTTTCTGCCGCACAATTAGGCACAGAAATTTCCAGAAACTGTCAATCCATGGGACAAGCGAAGCCTGCTGCAGGATTTCAAAGGTACTCCGGAGGTTGGGTCCCCCTCCCCACACACACCAGGCACCGCGGAGCGTTGAGAAAAGTGGGGGTTTAAAAAAGAGGGGGCTAAAAGCGTATAAAAACAGTCTTTACAGGTAATTTATTACTTAATATTTGGCATTATTTGCAAAAAGTGGGGGGGGGGCTAAAGCCCCCAGCCCCCTGCTCCGCAGTGCCTGCACATATTGGCCCTTCCCTCTTTGTATATTGACCATGGCATCAATGAGGATCGGTTAGAAATAGCCCTTATCCTATTACGCATTTTATGAATGTTTGTGTGAATCATTATATAATCTGACACGATCTGACAAGTCAAATAGGCCTACGATAAGACCAACCAACATAAGCTTGAAACTATTTCAAAAAATGTCATTTTATGTTGCCTTCATTTTCGCAATCAATCTAGCTTAAATGTTTTGTTTCTTCCTAGCACTGCTAGTAGCAGTGGTGGAAATTATCGGGGATTGGGGGCAACTGCCCCCTCTCCAAGTGGACATTAAATTTTTTCATCACAATAGGTTGTTTTGGTATCAAAATAGAAGAGAATTGGCTGCTCAAATTAGAAGCAAAATACTCCCCCGCTTGCCCCATCATTCAAAAAGTCAATGTCCGCCACTTCTTAAACTTGGAACCCCTCGCACACAAACGGCTTAACCAATGAACGGCGGAAAAAACATACCCTGCAATACATACGAAAAAAATGTCTGCAGTTACAGACCAATTAAGATTAAAAAAGCAAACCGAACGATTACATACAATCAGTTTAAGTTAGAATCGCGAATAAATGTAACTTACAAAACTGCATTGAAAACAAAGTTGCCCATTGTTGTTGTCCTCTGATGCAATCAAACTCCAGACAGCTAAAAGACACTTTCCATACCACTTTGAACCTGCGACAAAACGAGACTTCAATGAAATTTCAAATACTGACAGGTATTAAGACCTTAACTTCTTTCTGAGCCTCAGCGAACCAAATATTTCTCACAATGGGCTAAACTCCGCGTAACTTCTACCTTACGCAGTCTTCAAGCAATGACGATTGATCTATCAACAGCTTGCTTCCGAAAGGACGTTCAAAACGATCAAGCACAGTGAAAGAATTATTGCCTCCTGCTAATAAAATAAACTTGCCAACAATTCTCGTGCTGCACTTAACAGACAGCAAGAATTTCTCACCGTGGACAATTAAATACTTTCTGGTCAATTTTTTTGTCATATGAGCCCTATCATGTCAAAAAACTTTACAGACTATTAAATATAATCCCTTAAACTAATACTAATTATGATGATTTACGTTTGTGTCGACTCATCTGTCTTTTCAGATGAATGAGAATTCAGACAGAAAGGACCCTTGTCCTTCATGTAAATCTTAGATAACGTCACAAAGCAACATGCACTACCCAGAAACGGACCGTAACGTCCAGGAAAGATCTAGCATCAAACAACAATGGGATTTTCTGAAATGGCCACACCCATGCCACACCCCATTTGCCAACTGAGTGAATCGAATTTTGACACTTTATTTTTACGCATTTTTAGAAATCAAAGAAAGCAAAGCTTTTAAAGAAAACTTTTTATTGAAATCTTACAATAAATATTATCAAATCTTAACTATTGAGTTGTAATAAGACAAAGGATATATTTTGTTATCAATCAAAAGTAGGTGAAGATCATCAAAATTCTTGGACTGAATCAATTTTCTACAAGAAAGAAAGACGAGGACCAATAATGGGCATCGTCTGAGAGATTTTTATGAACACTAGATGTTTCATTAGTCAAACATTATTATGGCTTTTTATGGTCAAAAGCTCAACAGATGAAAATGATAATATGCTAATAACTCACATCAAGAAATAATTCACATCTAGTCAAGAGATAAACTCTGATAAATTTGAAAACATTGCCTTAATAATTAATCTTGACTGTAAAGCGCAAAATAAACGCAATATTATTTGCACCCCAACATCGTGCGCTATTCGCAGCACCGACAATGTCCGTGGACCCCTTTTGCTTAAATTTGAAATAAAACGCCCTGAAGGTTTGATACTCTAAAAAGAATTACTTCTATGTCAGCGACATCTTGTAATCTACGTTCTGACCCGACCCATATTCATTAACCAGCCTCGTATTCATTTCCGTCACCTGGAAAAGAATCTCAGGGACTTCGATTTTCTGTCTTCTAGTATTGTTATTTACGGTTTGATGAAAGAATGTATCAAACAGAATAAAATTAGAGAGTGTGAAGAATTTTTGGTTTCAAAGAGAGAAAATGGCAGAAGATAATGCATATGGCGAGGGATACTTTTAAACTTTCCAAATGATGGTTAGGGGAAGTTCGAAAATATTATGTGGCAACAAAGGATTTGTCAAAAGCGACTGGTCCCAATGTTTGGTTAACATAGAATGTGTTAAGAACATTCTGAATCAGTGCAGTTCTATTAGGTTTCAAAGGCCGCGACAACTCATCATCTTGTGCCAGATATTCTGTGATATCTCCTTACAAATAGGGACATTTATGTCGAAAGCGAGCCCAGACTGAAGTTAGTGAAAAGCCAGACAAAAGCATGTCTTTAACATAGAAAGCTTCTTGTCAGGGTCAAAGAATATCTGTGCTGGTGTGAAAACAATCTATTCCTCTATGCTTTATCTTCAAGGTGCTCCGTTAATTTGAAAATATACATGATTATTGAGAAATACTTTGAAAGTATTATTAATTTAACTAACAAATTCCTTGACATAGTTTAGATTCTGTGATGCTAATTGTTTTCACAAAAACACATTCGATCAAAATATGTCGTCCTTAATTTCGAATACAAACTTTTTAGTTGCACTTTTTATTCGACTATATTCTGCACTTGATGACTAAATGGGTTTTGGCTATGTAGCAAGAGCTATTGATCAAGCAAGTCGATTCACACACATCACACAGCTACCGTTCTAGCATGTAAATATCTATTTAAGATATGTTTGTGGTTTCATTTGAACCTAAAACCTTTAGGCTTGCAAAGCAACATGGTAAGTTTTGCAGTTGGACCCTTTTCAAGATACTGTATGCCCCGGGCCTAAAAAGGGGAATTAAAACTAAATATTATTCAGTCTAAGGGATCTGGTCGTTAGAACAACGGCACCCAGTGTTCATTTGACGTCATTGACGGACCACCATATAGTCTAGGGAGAGCCATCAATGTGCTAATTTATAGTTGCTTGTGATAAAAGCTTGAATTTAATTCGTCGGCACATTGAGGATTTTTGCCGCGCAAAAGAAGCAATTTTTGTACTCTTCCTGTAACTCTTTTGCAACAATTGTAACGTATTAACATTTCTGTAGTAGTTGAACTTTCAAAGTATGGCACTTACGTATGAACTTTGAAATAGAAACGCATTAAAGCAGCATATAAAAGTATTTATCTTTTGACCACACCCTTAATGAATTAGACACGCCCTTTTTGTCGGCAAAAATCAGTTCTTTACCCTCTCCAAAAATTTTTTTGGCTTTGCCCCAGCTTGAATTATACTTTCATCAATATTTATGCAATTGTCTCATGCGCTTTAGGATCTTCTTGAATTTGAAGACCACAGTACTACAAGTTTTGAACTCAGTGTAAAGATGCATGTTCGTTTTAGAAATTCTGAGGGTGGAACAATATTCTTCATAATTTATCTTTCAACTTAATTGTTAAATTGCTTGGAAAATGGTTATGACGTATTTCAATTAGAGTGGGAGCCTGCAAATAATTGGATGAGACAATATTATCTTCTCTGAAGAAAGCAAAGAAAGTTATCTTAACTTGACAGGGTGATTTCCGATGCGCCATTTGATCGAGAAAAGCTGCTAGCTGATTTGTTGAAAATCATTCTTAAACTTATCGCCATATTTTCTCTTTAAATGGAGACGACAAATTGCAGACTTAAGAGCCAATTCAAATAGTGTCATTACTCTAATCACCAAATATCACGTATCGCGATTGGAGAAGATTTCATATTGAAGTCAACGTTAAAGGAAACGTCAAATTATGCATTGTGAACTAGAGCTTGTTTGAAATCGAGGTACCACATTTGAGAACGATTCACCACCGGAAGAGGAGGTCAGAGGATAATCGAAGAACAAAATAATTATCAAGGCCAATGTTTTAGGGGACCATCTGAGAAAAGGAACGTTTTCTACAAGAGCTGGTTATGAGTTAAAGTAGTGCACTCTATTTTATAAGAAACCCAGCTCATGACTTAGAAGTAAAAGTTTCTAAACTATAACTGCACATTTAGTGTCCTGATAGTAGGGACGATGCAAGATAACATTGGATTTTGCTATATATTGTGGCTAGAAAACAAAACCTAAGAACACAAAGAAGGCAAGTTTCATATATGTAAAAGTACAAAGTCAGTCAATAACATGTCTGCTCTATTGATATCTTCTAATACAATGTAGTCTTCAATCGCTTCTTCGTGAAGAGCTTGTGTTGCGCTGTTGCGCCAGTTCGCTTGTCCAGTGATGAAAATGATCAAAATTGGAAAATTTCCTTAGGGATTTGTCTTTAGTAGTACAAGCTTCCTCAAATTGTTCGGCTCTCAGCATAAAGTTTCCTTATACAGTGGTTCCTTATAAAAGTGTGTGTTAACAATGCTGGTTTTCTTCTGAATAAACGATGTCGATGAAAGGCATAATTTTCGTACACGTGCTATATATAACAGTTTAATGGAGTGGTCTACTCATGTCACCAAAATATGCTTTTCAAGGTCAATAGAGTGTGAAACAGACCTCATACTCTTTTAGATGTTCATTTAAGAATCCTCGTTGTTGGTAACGTAATAGGTTGAATCGAAACTCGATTTCTCATCCCATCCAAGGATGTTACATTAGAATAACATAGTTTTATGAAACAATGCTTTTGCCTTGTGCTCAAGATGACCTAATCTACGTTTGAAGATGACGTGTTTGTGTCCATTACTTTGGTGCGTGGGTGAGGTGAGTCAAAGATACGCGAGTCAAAGATACGTTTTGGCTAGCAGCAACAGATTTTGAGCAAACAGAAATTTCGCTAGTATTTCAAAAATGAGCTAATTAGAGTATACAGTGAGTTAAAGTTACCTTCCATCAAAAATTCTAGTGAAAAGGAATTTAGCTTTATTTGAGAGTTTCGAAGACCATCGGGAAAAACAACTCGGCAGTTAATTAAAACAACAACGACAACTTAAGTTATTTCATATCTGACCGTAAACTGAGACCAATTTGATATCGCTGTGGAGGGCAGTACGAAACAATCAAACGCGTTATTCTCAAGGCTGTGTTCAATGTTTGAAAATATAAGACACACGATTAAAACATCATTGTACCACACTGTCCAACATTAAATGCCGCCTCAAAACACGGACTGATAGATTCTGCTCAGTTATAAAGCTTTTTTATATTCAAATAAGTGCGTATATTACCACTTAATCAAAAATAAATAACGATTTGTTTTATGATACCAATACCGAATATTTTTAGCGTGCAATAAAAATTTGAAAAGGGCTTTACAATGACCATATACCAACTAGACAACAAGTGGTTTTAACGACCCAACAAATGTCTACTATATATGAAAGATGTTACAAAAAGTGATGGAATATTGAGTCCGTAAAATTGCTTGGCACTCCTGTTTTTCTAGATCCTTGAACGGGTTTGTACTCCCAAGACAAAACTTTTAAAGCGAGTTGTAAAGAGAGACCAAATCTTTTCAGCGAGTAGGAAGCAGTAAGCCCGTGTTAAAGAGCGATTTCATTTTCGCTGTAACGATAAATCATCCACGCGGGTCAAAAACAAACCCGTAACTGTATATTAATTGATCGAGCCTTCTCCTCTACTAGTGACAAAACCCTCGAACAAGACCTTCCTGGTAAAGTTTCAAGATTAATTCATGGGAATGTAAGTTACTGAATGGCAATCAAAACCGTTTATTGAAGTCCTAATTACCGTTAAGTGCTCAGCCACCCACCGTCTTCATCACTACGAATGAATAAACACTTTCTATCTTCAAATTTATGAACAACCTAGTAAGTAACAAAATGACCTTTCTAGCGAAGATGTAAAAATCTAACTGCTAGAAGATATCTTCAGGATCAGATTAAGTCTTAAAAGGATATTTTCCTATTGCTTTATAGGTCTGCCAGTGAAAGCAGTGTGGTGGGCAACCAATATGCTGATCTGATTTATCTCTGTACTGGTTAAGAAAATCTATCCTTATTCTCAGCCTGTCTGACCCCAATTTCCTACACTGAAGCAGGGCCATGACAACTTTAACCATACAAACGGGTTGCTGCTCGAGAATAAGTTCTGATAGTTTTCAAAAAGGTTTGATACTCACCTCGGTTACTATGTCTGTTGTTGAAAGCAGTTGTGGAAACGAAATAAGGCCCGCAAACTTGTTTACTGTTGAAAACGTTTCGGAAAGTAAGTTCGCCTTCCTGTGTCCGCTCTGCAGAAACACTCTTGAACAATGAAGGAAGCAACGCGCTCGTTTGATTGATCGAACGCATGCAATTCCAAAGAAATTAAGCAGCGACCGGAAACCTTTATATTTCGTTATCTCTAAGATAGAGAAATGCATGAATCAATTCTAGTCCTATTTATACGCGGCAATGCAAGAAATTCTGCTAAAGAATGTCATGGACTAGAGGCCTCAGAAATCACTCTTGTTTCGCTCTGTGCCGCAGTGCTGTGAAGGATAAAAATCTTTTATGAGAATTTCATATGTAAAAAGATGGCCTTCACTGAGATATATCCTTTGCATTGTTCAACATTTAAGCCTACTTCCTCAAAAACTAACCGTTCTCTGCCTCTCTGCATAGCTAGTCTTTAGCTGAACAACTGGTTTCGAAGTCTATATCCAAAAAACTCGCGACTTTTTCTTGTCTTTTCTAAAAAGTATCATTTCCTACCAGCTCCTTTGGCACACCCACTATTAATATTTTGAAACTTTATAACTGTATTCGTGAAAAATTCAAGACTGAAATTGAAAATCAGGTTCGTTGCTTGTTTTCTGTCAAAATAAATAATGATATGAGTAAAATGCTATTTGGATAAATTGATTAGAAAAACTTTCACCGTACCTTCCGCGAACCGAGCCTTTCACCGGGCCTTCAATGGTGCTCACAACAAGTGTTCTCAGTTTCCACAGCTTCTCATAATGTGCATAAAAGAATGAACGGTGCAATGTTTTTTGCACATTCATTGCCAGATGAACAACTGTTAAAATTGCAAGCCTGGTATTTTTTTAGAAGGTATGTTTTGGTTACAGGACTAAATATATCTGTTTGGCTACTATGGCCTAAACATGCAAGGCATTACCATGCAAAAACAATTAGATGAAGGGAGTTAATTAATAGAAAGATGTGCTGCAACCATCTTTAAGTGTTGCTTAAGGGTCAAATATTCTACTTAGAATATGATAATCTTGCCACGCCTTGTTCACATTGATGACATATCAGGATAGATTATAACAGAATAACCTTACTGGGAGATCTAATATTAAAGGCTGAAAATATACCATACAGCTTACTATTTTCAATATAATTAGCCTTGGCTGGCTATTGAATGGTGAAAATCCTCTTTATTTATTAGCGAAATTGCTATTTTGAGATCTGATATTTAATAAGGAAGCTTCATTAAATCATTTGGCAATGAGCTGGATAAGCCGTCTTGCAAAGGGTTTAAAAGGCATTCTAAAAAGATATCTTAATGATTATAAACGGATAAAATGTCTTCTTATTGCATAAAATCACAACTGCAGGATGCTTTTAGATGCCTTAGGAGATGGGTAAATTGGTTGTTATGTTAAGTCGTTTAGGCGTACGTCTGCTTTAAGAAAATCATTTTTAGCATGGTTCTCTATACATATTAGTACCTGATTGTCGCACTAGGCGTGAAACTAGGAGATGCAACTTAGGGCCGTCCTCTCCTTCAAACCAAACTTTGTACAGCTCTGCCTGTAAGGCATCGGACAGAGCGGCAAACGGTAGCCTTATCTTCGCATATAATATTTATAATTTTATGTACATTATTTTAGGTTCAGTTCAATTACCCTGATTCTGTGTTTCATTTGGAGAAAAAATGAATAGCATTGTAAAGGAAAGTGTATAGTCGAAAGATTATTTCTTTCAGCTCAGGAATGTTAGCAAAACATGATTTTCTACAAAACTACAACCCTTTATAATGGTAGAAGCCACCAACAAAGAAATCTGTATCAGAATAACAGTAAAGAAATACTAGGTATTCTTAAAGAGATTGCTTCAGAAGAATTTGCAGCAGTTATCTGTCAAGACATCTAGTCACACCATCACTGAAGGCAGTCTTTTCACCATGCATAAAACTGCTTAAATTGTTATACCTCTTATATTTATCAATGTAAGGAATAACTCTTTTATTGATTAATGCATCTGCACATGTCTCTAGTTTTCAATCAACAAAAAAGGCCAAATGGACTTGACCAAAGAGCTATGCTTTCTCGTTGCAGCATAGCGTGTCATGCGGCAAGGCAAGTCTAGTTTTCTGGGACTGCAAGTGCCAAATGCATATTGTCAAATCACTGAATCGCCATATTGTCTGCTTAGTTAATTTGTTTCTCTACCAGGGTACCGCTGTAACGTGTTTTGCAGCCATACAATGAAGGCTTCCAAACGTTAGGATTCGACATACATCTGCAAGATCAGGCAAAAAGAAAATTAGTGTTGAGTTGGTCTGACAAATTTGAATAGCAAAATGCCTGAAGAGTAATCCACGTGAACTGGAGAGATTTTAATTTTGGTAGAGAAAAGATACAGCCGGTAATTGAATGCATTATCTTACAATCCAGGCGAGGTGAGTTTGATGTTAACAAAGTCAGCTCGTTCTGCTGATAGACCCAAACAGAGGGCCAATATCTTTTGATAGCTTTTTTTGTCTATATCGGTTTTGGCTGGCTTCTTGAATCTTATCGATCTTATGTCTCCAATACACCTAAGTAAATTAGGTTTGGTCTCTACAGACCAATTGAATAATTACTGGGTCTTGCCCTGATCAGAGCTCTGGAGACTGGAGCTTGTCTTTGCTGTTTTGATGTACCTTGGCAATAATTGTCCCAATGTTAATGTCGAATAGTCAACACTACATCATTTTCCAGCCACTTTATGCATGAAAATAGACCAACAATGCGTTGGCACATACTCTCCATGATACCCTACAATTAATAGAATCATACGGTTCAATTGAAATATTCCTTGAGACGGCCAAGAACAGCAAGGCAAAAAGCTCGCCCCAGTCCCTTTTATGCCTTCAGATTTCTTTCTGAAATGTATCCTTGGTAGCAAAACATCATTACTGTAAGGTCTCTCAACATGCCACCAACAGCGAAACAGTGAATTCTTTGGCCATAATTCAAATAAATTTGTTTGCAATTTCCAAAGACAATTCAAGCAAATGATTCAGCAATGCCGTCAATTTGATGCGAAGGTAAATCAAACAGCTGTCCTCAAAGAAGTGCATCGATTGGCGGCAACAGATAACGGACGTGTTGATGAATACACTCAGGAAAGCATTTCTCAATAGTGACTGGATGTTTTGAAACTGATAGCGGGAAATCAAGAAATATGTCGTTGTCTGGACACTTATGTAGTGGGAAGATCAAACTGAGTCCTTGTCAAATGTCCCTAAAGCTCCACAGCTCCTTTTTAAAAAGCAAATTTTCCAGCAAAAGTAAGCGATATCAACCCACCTCGAACATAGAATAATGCTTTTCGAAAGATAATTTATCGGACTTTTCTGCGAAAAATTTTCTCCTAGAAAGAATTTGTCAAGGCATGCGTACTATTAAAAACATGGTGCAGCCAAAATCTAAAAACCGTATCTTGATAATGAAGATATTAAAAAGAATTATAAGAATCGGTTAGCAGAAAAGATCTGCTTTTCAAGCGTAAGTTTGGATAAATGACATCTATCAGCAAGTGGTTATTAATATGTTCTTCTTTTTCCTTTGCCTCAAAGCAGCAATGCTTTTAAAAAAGTAATGGAACGAATTTTCTATAGTTGTTTGAATGAGCGAACGCAAAGCCTTAAAAACATCTCTTTCTCGGATTGAAAGAGGTATTAACTTTAATTGGCTACTAGTACAAAATATCACGTTACGTTACAGAGTCACTAGAGAGCCAGGTAGGTACAACGGAATTTGTTCCAAAATTGGCATTATTCTTCCCTCACGAAAGATTTGATAAAAGCATAAAAGAAAAGGGGTATTCTGCTAAAAAATATGTTTACTGAAATTTTTTATCTTAGAGTTCTCTTCCGGAAATTTTCATACTTGATATTTGTGACAGGTGTTAGCTAACAAAACTTTTCAGATTTAAAACTTGCACACATTATTTATTAGAAGGTTAAAAAACTGCTAGTCCTGAATAGGTTCTAACATTTTTAAAATAAACGTAACCTAATTTATTTGAGAGTAACATAAAAAACCTTCTGCAACCAAATTTTGATGAGCAATCTAATCAACTTGGTTGGTTTCACGATGATACAAGACAACTATTAATTGGTAAGCTTGACAGAATAGAACTTCTTTAACATTTCTGCGCCAATACTGAGAGTTTATTAACGTGCTTGGTAGTTCCAGTACTGTATCTTTTATAAAAATTATCTTCCTATATAAACGCTTCCTGGCCTGTTTAATCTTTTAAAGGGGGTTTGATGCGGCCTTTATAAAAAGAGATGTTACTAACATATTTTATTTACCACATACATCGTTGGCTTTGCATTGAATAGTACCTTGTTAATTTTTCAAGTTGTCAAATAAAATGAAGGTGAAGTTTTTCTTATTTCAACACGATGTTGAAGAACCATCGCCATATAAGGTTGGTTGATTAGTTCAGCCTAATCAAATGGTTAACCAAACTGAAGCAATCGCCGCATAGTTTGCGATGCGATTGCATTTCATAATGATGACGTAACACGTTAAGGTTGGCCAATGTTGAGTACACTGCTCAAGTGTTTAATATAGCCCCACCGTACCGGGTCTTCAGCCTGCGCCTTGAGAGCATGCACATTTGAAATCTTCCCAGAAAAGGCGGGATTTTGTAAATGAAAACTTTAATCCAAACTAGTGGTAATTCAATAACCATCTAGAATACAAATTTTTTGGGTTCATAAGCCCCGGGCAACATTTCTGCAATATCAAATGTAATTTTCTTTTATGACGTCAAAAGCAGTCTGTGAGCTGATCAGCCGATGTAGCAGTTAGACCCGCTAGGCCTAACAAAGAGCTCGACATACACATAAACATGTATTTTGTGAATTTCTGCTAGGAATCAACAAAGCAGGGAAGAAAAAGGTTATGCAAAGATTTACTCGTCGCCATAACAAATATTCGTTAAGTGAGGCAATAGCGAAACAGATGCTCCTGGGGTATGTTTAGGTTCTAAATAATTTGACACTAAAAACAAAACACTTTTAAAACTTAATCATTGCTAAAAACAAGACAAAATCTTATTTGTGTGTGTCCTAAGTATGAAACCTAAGAGCCCAACATTGCCTACTTTTACGTATTGGTATTTACTAATAAACTTCACCAGTAGAACCATATCAAGAGGCCCTGAACAGATGAGCATCTTGTATTCAGTTGGCATCCATTGCTACAGCCTCGAAGCAGCCAGGGTCGAGTTTGCTGTTATTATTATCATAATCATGCAAAATTATGCCAATTCCCACAATTCAGCCTTTCAGGAAAACTATTTCAAGATCCATTTTATAAATAGAATTAACAACAATCCTAGTGCCACCGAAAGGGAAAATCTTTAATGATATAAAGAAAGCTCGTGTTTATTATTTAGGGTGTGGTTTGATTCAGACCCTTGCCTTTCCCTGCCTGGATTCGTCAATATCCGCTTTCGGTTGCAATACAAAGTAAACAGTTCCTGGTCATCCCAAAAGCTGCACGTACGGATTTCGCAAAAATGTTTTCATTCAACAAGTCATGACTCATTGTCAGTGTGTTTTGGTTAACAGGGCCCGCGTCACGAATTTGAAAGTGGGTAGGGGGGCAAGGCCAGCAAAACATAGGCGCCAAAGCTTCTTTCCCCTTTTACTGCAGCTTTAAAACTACTTGCTTCGCAAAAAATGGGAGGCCCATGGCCACCCCGCCCCCACCCCCGGTGGCACGGGCCCTGGTTAATGCAACTACTTATTCCAATGTTTAAAACTTCCAGGATGAAATACCTAGGATTTACGCTTGTGCTATGGATAAATGAAAACATTCATTTGTTGAACACCCTTGTTATGGTAGCCCGGGGGTCTGGAGCACAAGCTATTGTTATGAGGGAAAGGATAAATGGAACGGCCTACGGAATCACATACACTCTTATTTTTAAAAGAATCAGTAAATTTAAGTTCAGGCTAAAGCAGTGCAATAGCTTTTTTGCTCTAGGGAGGTATTCAGCCCCCATCTGCCAACAAAGTGAGTGAGACAAACTTCATTTGCCGACAGGTTTGTATCTTCACCGAAAAAGCACCCACACATGACGAAAAATCTTTGTTTTGAGATGAAACGTTGGTCAAAATTGCATTTTATAGTAGCTCAGCCTCAGCTTGTTTTTAATTGTTCTTAACCTTTAACCAATTTTGAGTCTCGGGTTCTTTTAAAAAAGAGTGTAGTAGAATAGAATGGTCCTTTCTTATTGATAATCCTATGTTGTTCAGTTTTATGTTTATAAGTATGACAAGGATATTTAGACAGGACTGACAGAACATATTTAATTACAAACAAGCAAGGAGTTAAAAACAATAAAGGAATGGGGATATTCACCTCACCAACAGCATTACACACACTCACCCTCGATATACAGAAATGATTTTATAGGTTATTTCAGGAGCTTTTTGATAAGGATTGTAATTTGGCATCGGTGCACTGTCTAATCTTCAAAGCATATGCAGATAATGCAAGCAAGTGCTTGAATATGCAAAATGTTCTAAATACATCCGAGAGGAAACTAAACAAACAAAACATTCGCAACAAAACTCAATGTGACAGCTAAGCTTTGGTTTGGGGTCAGAGAAGTAAAGAAATTCTGCCTGTTGAATATGTTAAGGACCAGTGCTGTGAAAATGCTGTCATTTCACGTCATGAAAGATAAATCACAGTTTAGCTTGGTTTGCTAACAAAATAGATATGGTTTAGAGGATTACTGGTGACTTTCCTGTTATCTTTGAAGTCTAAGAAATACAAATAAGGAACTTAAAGCAGAGGTACAGTAACATCGCATTTACATGCCTGACTGATTCTGTCACACTGGGGGTTTAGCTGTGAAAAGCATGCAAAATACAGAGAAATTAAGTAATTTGCCAAAAAAGAATGCAAAGTATCTGCTTGAAAAGGAAACTGTACTTGTTAACTGGCAACAGAACAAAGCAAGCCAAATATTTTTGTTTCCTTTATAATGTGAGACCTTAGGTCAGATATTCCCGTTCTTGGATTTAAAGCCCTGGCAAAACGACTAAACATTTCACTAAACATTTCATTCAACTTTTGTGCAGTGAAGTTGAGCGAAGTTTAACGAGGGTGGCAAAACGTGACTAAACTTTTCACTATCCTTCACTCAACTTTTTTGAACTGCAAGCTGTCTAAGACGCTGTCTAAGTTGCATAGGAATTTGCTTTTGGTTTATTTTGTTGCATGCACAAGCAGTGGATAAAAATACGAATTGGTTGAAGCGACGGGGAAAGAAAAGACTTTTTAACTCATTGATAACAAAGTTGACTGTTGAAGAAGACACAGGGGTGTACAACGAGATCTGCAGATGTCTCATAACGGCTTTTTGGGTCACGTAGAGACAGGAAAACCAACGAAAACAGACGAAAACCTTCAGATTTCCATGGCTAGAGCGCCTGCGCGATCACAACAAATGTTTAATTGGTGGCAAAACGACTAAACATTTGCTAAACAACACTAAACAACGCCAAACGTTTTGGACCAAGATCAAACTTTGCTCAACAGCACTTAACACGACTAAACAACACTAAACTGGGTGGCAAAACGACTAAACTTTTTACTTAACTTTTGGCTAAACAAAAGTTGAGCGAAATGTTTAGTGAAATGTTTAGTCGTTTTGCCAGGGCTTAATATTCAGAATAATCGAGTGGTAAGAGCTCAAAGAAGCAAAAATATAGTGGAAAAGATTTCGTCAGTTTGCTGTGAAAATCTGTGCACAAGGTTGCTAGGACCCTACCAATATCCCAAGATCCCTTTTGAGCTCAACTGATGGAAAAGCAAAGAACTGATGCATCACAGAAAGTCGAGTCTTGAAATCCATATATCAACATTTACATCAAATTCCATGTCATAAAGAATTATCAAGCTTAAACGTTAAAACAAGTTTAACCTAAATCAGTATATCATATTTACAGAAGCATGTCAAAAAACCCCACTTGTAAAATAACTTTAAACTAGCATAAAAAGGGGGAATGACTTTTCAGACTAGTCAATCTGTGCTTTTTCATCGGAATTCTTGAAGTAAGAAGCCTTTTAAGTAAATAGATAGACAACTTCTCACTAAACAAGCTTTTTATCGGAGGGTAATACCGATTCAAAATCAAGATGGATACAGTTCTTTCGGAAAGTTGAATGGGAAATAGTAACAATCCTCGTAGAAATGAAACGAGAACAAAGGCAGGGGTGCTTCTTAGCAAATAGATGGAAAACTGTAAGATGCAAGATTAATTATGCTAATTTTGTGGATTCTTTATTCTCGCAAATCAAACTACGAAGGCAGACTGAAGCATTTTCGTGTCCTGTGGACGACTGTGGTAGGTATTCTGGCTTGCAAGGATTTCGCACGCAAGTGACCATACCTCAAAGGATACAACATTAATATGCATAATTTACAACAGCTATTTAATTAATAATACAGGTCATGAAATTAGCAACTCTAAAACCATTATCATACAAATACAGAGTATTAACAAATGCCACCGTTTCGTGTAAGGCATAACGTAGTCTATGATTAAGCTTGTAGTCATTAGTCATCAAGCTGGCAAAGTAAGGCGACACCACGTTTAACCCAATGGCTCTCTGGTTGGTTCGTTGCTAGTGATATAGGTAACACGTAATTTGTCGAATGACCAGTTGTTGATAGAGTCCCTCTTCTGGCACTTGTTTTGTATACAGGACAAGAATAGGAAAGCGTTTTCTTGAACTCGCTAACTTTTCCTAGAATGAAGCAAGTCTGATATCAAAGCAAATAGATAGACAACTCGAATTTGACTATTGACTATTGACTGCTGACCAAGCAACGTGGTATCGTCCGTGTAATATTGTAAAGTCTTTTTGTATGTAGAGTTACTAGTAAACTTGTATTGTAACATTTACTTATGTAAAAAACAGAGCAACGTGCTTATTAGGGGCTAAAGTTGTAGATGTTTCAAGGAGCAAAAAGAGTAGGGCAAATAAGTCTTTCTGTCCTACACTGATGAGAAAAACCAATTTGTTCGTATGTAATTTCATACCTGGTTTGATCCAAATAATTGGCATTGCATCATGAAGTACCTTCGGCAGAGACTCAGCAACCACGCCACTGAAACAAGTTTAAGAGCTTCTGTTAGCAAAAACTGGCTTAGTTAATAAAGAAATTTTGTATTCAATAAAATATCAACAGAAGTATTCCCAATTGTGAAGCTACAGATGAATATATGAGTAGATATAGGATTCTTGAGTTTTTTATTTTTCAGCACCCTATATGTTTGTTGAATAATTCTGTAACTTCCTTTTCTCAAGAATAATTTCAAAAACTTGTCACAAAAAACTCTTCAAAGAGCATTTAAAAAACTTTGACAGTTGTGGTCCAGTGGATCTCTTACCATTATCTACATGGCTGAATCTTACGAAATTTAGAATATTTCAAAAATAAAAAAGATTTACCCTTCTCTATCCCATCTAGCGCCTTCTAAGAACAACCCAATGACATAAACTCCATCATCTGGTGCTTCTGATGACGTATCACGGGGCAAGACCTGATATTAAAATTCATTGAGCATATAGAATTTTTATGACATCATAATTCTTAAAATATTAACTTTTAAATGCCTAACAATTGTCTGTGAAATACTACATAATATTTTGTGCATTCATTGCATCAATAGAAATACGAATAATAAAATATTTGCAATGATTATTAACAGTGATTAGCAGTCAACAAAAAGACGGAAATAATTATTGAAGTACGAAAGTTGTAAAATAACAAATGACAAGGAAGATAAACAGGCTATTTGCATTGAATCGCTCTTGTGACGTAGTGGGTGACACTGTTGTCACTGGCCACAAGGACAGATGTGTACTGGTTCGAGTTCTTTGAGCTTAACTCAATGCAGCATTTGAAACAGAAATAGGATTGTAGAGGTCAAGAAGGCCTACAATCCTTGCCAAAATTGTTTGAACACTTGCGCAAAGCTGAAGCTTTTTTTGAAACTCCCCCCCCCCTACCCCCTATCACAATGTTGTTCAATTGGGCTGTTTTGATCCTGAAGGTAAAAATTTCTTCACTGAAAGCTGTATGAAAGTATTGAGAAAATAAATCAACATTGTACGGGGGGAGGGGGTCGAAATTTTTGAAGCGGCAGTGATATTTTGGTAAGGTAGTTTTAGACTTGCTTTGTTTATTTGCATGCTGCAATGGGAAGGCGTTCCAGTTAGTTTTGGCAAGGATTGTAGGTGCGTTGGAACCAAAAAACCGTCTCCATTTGTTTTCCATTTGATTTTTGAAATAAAGGGTTCCAAAGATAACACAATACACTTATAAACTGAAAAATATACATTGTAAATCTACTTTCATGAAAGATTTGATCTTAAAATAAAATACATCAAATTCGATTGTCTTCTTGGAAGTAAAACTGCTTGATCATGTAATCTTGATGAAATGGCACAATAAAATGAAAAATAGACTATACCTCAAATTCAAAACCAAGTAAATCTATTGGGATCGTGTATTTTCTTGCGAAATTTTGCTTTGCACCGGTCAAAAAAGCCTGGGAATAAGGAACGAGAAATTTACAAAAGAAAGGCGAAAAACAAACAACAAAGCAAAGTCTACCAAACTGTGAAAGTTTAGTGGACAGATTTGGCAATCAAAACAAGGGAAACTCTGGTATTTATGGCAATGGCACTTTGACGTGACCTTAGAATAAAAACCACAAAAGACACCAATTCCAGGACAAAATATCTGTATTTGGATTGAAGGAATCTTAATTTAGCAAAAACTGTATTGCCTTTAGAGAATCTGTTGTTATTTGTAGTTATAATATCGTTATTGGTCAAATCCAACAAAGTAATGACATTCTTGCTAACAATTGACCAGCTGGTCATGGCTACATTGAGTTCCGCTTAAATATTATTCGTTGATGTCAACCTTTCCCATTTATAGAAACAATGACACCGACTTTGAAAAATTAGATGAGTAAATTCATCTTTTAATCAATTCATACCTCTTGTCAAAATGTGAGTTTATGTGGAGCATTGAAATATTTCTTACCTGCGTGAAATAGAAACCAGACAACCAAAAGACGGACGGTTTTCCATGATCAAACCAATCCTGAAAAGATAAGAAATTTTAAGGTAAAATGAACACATTATGACAAATGAGGGTAAAACAATATGACAGGTAACTACAAGTCTCTAAATATGTTTTTAACTACAACTATGCATGATTTTTGCATATAAAACGCGAAAACTAATCAAAATTGTTTGATTCCGCTCAAATCTATGAATACTTACAAAATATCAATGTTCATTTATCAGGATATAGAAGATAAAAAGACAGGAGATATGACGTAAAAATTCTGTACCTGCAGAAATTTGATTCTTGCCAGGAAATCTGTTATGTAACTGCCTAGGGGCTTTAAACTTGGATAGGAGCTCTTTGCCCAAAAATCAGGTACCTTGAATGCGAAAGGAAATCTAGGATAAGCTTTAAAGAAGCAATGTATTAGAAAATTGTAATAATAGTCATGTTGAAGACCTTAGCATAAGAAAAAAGGATTCTTGTATGCGGTAGAAGATCGGAAATTCTGGTTCAAAAGAAAAGACAATGTTACTTTGAAGAATATGTCAAACTCAGGGCGATATTAATTGACCTAGTAATCAGCCAAACAGTTGCAATCACTTGTGTACAAAAGCAACGGTACTTAGAGAGAAATAACAGCATTGGAAACCAAAGATGCTCTAAAGTTATTGTACAGCTTAGATTGAGGACAAAAAAATTAAGTATTGAAATACCACAAAAGGGTATAGCTTTAAGAGACAATTTATGACATTAAATGTAATTTAGGCATACAGGTCCTCCTTCAAAATGTCAAAAGAGAGTCAAAACAAATTTAGAAATTATCAATTTGTTATGCGTTTAACAAATTACCTTTCCAACAATAAGGCTGGCAGACACTTGCTCCAAACTTGATGACATGACCACTAAACCTTTGATTGCCTTCTGAAGATTGATAAGACTTGATCGGATAACATCTAAAAGCCTAGAAACAGATGGAAAATACAAAATTATGAGTGTTGCGCTGGATGGTCTGTTAAATATAAACGATACTTACTATCTATCAAAGGGTGACAGAATTAAGTTAACTGCCTTACTCTCTTAGAAAATTGAAAATAATCGAGTGCGTAAATCAACTTTCCATTCTTACTGACTGATGAAGTTCGTGTACGAATAATCGGTCACGGTAGAATTCTGAATTACCTATTAAATCTTTCCATTTCTTGTACCAGCACTGTGTTCATACTTTCTTCATATACAACCGGATACTTCCCTTTTGCAGATTCAAGATCAAAGTCTTTAGGCAACTGCATTAGGAAAGAAATATTTATAAATAATGAGATCATAAGGTCTTGAATAACCTGCAACATATTTTCAAAGCCAATGATTGCATTTAATCAAAGTGAGAATCTTCATAATATACAAGAAATGTACTGGTTCATAAATGTTTTAAAATCCAAAACAAACATTAAAATGTATATGCATTCACCATAGTGCTAGGAAAGTAAAAAAAGACTTGTTTAGGAAAAAGTGTATATCCCGAAGATCTTAGAAAATGGAAAAAAATGTATAAAGATTAAATAAATGCTAGTCTCCAATTGTAATTCATCCAGTGGAATTTCAACATAGAGTTCAAAATTACTTAAGACGGTCGATCCAATAGACTAATATGGTCTTAATTGGCATGCCCGCAGAAGTGCAATGATAAAAGCAAGATACCTATTTCTTGAAATAATATGACGTTTAGTACTATTTCTACCTTTGAAAGAATGTCACTGGCGATTTCCAATAAAGTTTCTTCAGTCTTTTTTCCTGATCCACCGCCTCTTCCTTGACTTTGAGTCAACAAAACCGAATCAAACAGCTGCAAAGTTAGGATATGATAATTTTTGACGCATTACACTTTAATATTGTAGACTTGACTATAAATTGCAACAATATAACTCATTACACTTTAATATTGGAGTCTTGATTATTGATTGCAACAATATTAGGTATATCTAAAAATATACGCAAATTACGATCTTCAGTGTCAAATAATGAAAACAAAGATTTCGAGAATTGCATCTTGTTGTGATTAATCTAAAACCAAAAAAGCTCAGAAGCTTATTCGTCTTTTAATGTTTTATATTATGAAATCTGACTCTATAGCTTACGAGTTTCGTTTCTCTCAGATCCTTTGCAATGTCAACATTGTCGTGCATACCAAACACTTCTGGATATTGTGTCATTGGCAGTTCCTGAAAATACGAAAGAAATGAGGTATAACATTGTTTCTGCAACATAGCTTCAAAAAAAAATTTTACTTGTTATAAGGAATTCTTTGACAAGGGTAATAAGGACACAAAAATAGGTCATATATGTTAACACGAATTGTATTTAATTATAACAATAACTGTATCTTGATTCGAAGTTTTTCATCAGAATTCCCCTACCTTGATAAACTCGATGTAGTCTTCGTATGTTCCCTTTGGCGGTGCAAAATAAGTACCACTTGGTGAAAACTTATATTTCGGATCAGTTATAACATCTGAGTTATAGAAGTCAGCGAGTATGCTCATCAGGCAGCGCCTAGGGGTATTAAAATGCGATCAGATGAAAATCTATTACTAATAAACAGTTATGCAAGTCGATTATCTTATTCCACGATCAACATACTAAATTATCACAGGTGTTGCCAAAACAGTTGACGGGGTAACACCCCCTCCTCATTCTGTTCTCTATTTTCTTTATCGTGGATTCACTTAAATTTTCCGACTATACTAGCCACAAAATTTTGCTACAGTTTTGCCTTATGTTTTTAAAACATGTAAGAAGAAAGATGCACTGGATAGGCTGTGCGCCGGATTCTAAGAATCTTGCAATAAGTTTAGATAAAGAGCAATAGAAAGGAACAGAGCAAAACGACAATGAGAATCCAATATGTTGAAAAATTGAATTTCAAAATCAATTTAATGTAAAACTAGGCTCTGTTTATAATTCGATTGAAGTTTTAGAAACTATAATGAATTATTTTTATTCAGTTGGAAAATTACCCTAAACTTTCGTATTAATACAGCTGACATCAATTTTCATTTTGATTAACTGAGTAGCAGGTTACCTGTCATTGTCATCTGTCACTCGGCCACCATAGTTGCACTCTCCAGTCAAATAGGTCAAAGCATCAAATGGGATCTGTTCGTACTCATTTATGAACATCTGCAAAGTAGGGAAGAAGAAACTGCAAAACATTTTTGGATTTGGGAAGCAAAAGACGTTACGTGTTTGTACAAAAAATGCTGCATAAATATGATAAATTTATTTAGATATTTGAATTTATTCAAACTAGTAAAAAGAAGAAATAGAGAAGATTTCATAAATAACCAAAAATATGTTGTGTGTTATCATAGCAAGAAGTATAAAAATTTGACACAATCTAGAAATCCGAAGCAAAGTACCTGCAACTGTCTGACACTGATCCTGAGGTCCGATTCATTGAATCCGTAAGGAATGTTCCAGCCCATTGGTCCGAATTTTGTTCGTTCCTGCACGACGGCGTGGAAAAAGCAGAGGCCAAATAGAAGTTTTTCCCAAGCCTATAGATGAGAAAAACATCTTGCATACAAAAGGTATTCACTACCTTGCAATGCAGAAAATTTCTTTATCAAATATAATTCAATACAGATCAAGCTATGTGATGTGATATGTTGATGAAATGGAACAAATTGATGAGAAAAGTGTTTACAAGCAAATAAAAAGAGGATATAACAAAATATGTTATGAATTAAATGGTTTTGATTCCATTGAATTTTTGAATAGAATAGACCGTTTCATAAGATCGCTCATTGAAAATAGATACAACACGTCGATGGTGTTTTTGCCAGACAAACATTGTTTGGTGTCAGGCTACTGTAAAATTTTCTACAATTGACATAATTTTAAGAATTTAAACCTTCAAAAGTCGGAAAAAATGCAAAAAAAAACAATTAATTGAGCATAGACAATGAAGCTGTGGACAGGGATCTTTAAGAAATTATTAAATGTTGTTCCCAAAACAGATTGTGAGAATTACCAGGTCTTTCTGTTGGCATCCAGCAAAAAAAGTTGCATCTGAAATGGGATCGGACAAGTAAGACTGCAAGAGATTCTGTCGCAGACCAGTTGGAGGCTCATTTGTCATTTTGACGCCATTTTGAAGGACTGTGACAGGAAACTGCAACGAAGATTAACTGATCAAAAAATTTGAAGTGGAAAAAAACTTGAAATAAATAAAATAATTATTTATTCTCTCCTCTTGATAGGTTGTTTTAGAACCTTTACATTGGCAACTTAATGTCATAACTAAAGTTTAAAACAGGCCTTTTGCAAAAAACATAGAAAGAGAAGATTGTCAATTCTTAAGAGCCTTTTTGAATACCTGAATGGTCCCTACCCTGTCACCTTGTCTACAAGTCCTTGTGTATTTAAAAAAAAGTAGATGCATCTAAGAAGATTCTGTAATAGCATACCTTATCAGACGGGTAGCTTGTTAACCAGAGACGGAAGTCAGAATGTGTTGTATCCATGGTTAGATCTTCACAAATCTTCTCGAGTTGGGACATCCATGACACAGCTAAGTGACAGTTTTGGAGAACAACCCAGGTTCCATTGGCAACAGCGTCTTGTATCATTTTGGCAGCAATAGGGCCCTTGGTTGAAAATAGAGCAAGGTTTAATGACGTAGAGAAAACTTACTTGGCAAACACAGACGATTGATGTTATGGCGACTGGCAACATAGCGAATTTAAAAAAGCTATTGTTTATACCTGTCCTTGGCCAAGCGAGATTGCATTGAATTTATCGCCACTAAAACCTTTATCAGCAGCAAATTTCATTAGGCCTTGAAAAAAATAAAAAATGTTGCAGAAGACCGTATAAAATTTCATACGTCTTTACAAGAAGAATAAAGACAAGATGAAGGATACATGCAAAGAAAACAAGAATTATTTGAAAAATAGCAATTGTGATGTTGGCTATCAAGAGGATGGATACTGGCTATATGAATGGCTCGTTTGGTTCACAAAAAATATCGTTAGACACTAGTGAGAGCCTTTTTTGAAATTGGGAACTCAGAAATGGTATGATTTTCAAAGAAAAATTGCTTTTATGTTGCTTTAAAAGCCTTTTTGTATTTAATTATACTGACGACTCTTTAGATTTGTAGCTCAGCTTAACGTACTAAAGATCTGATAAATATTCGATGGCCAAGAATAAGAAATTGTTCAATGACTAAGCCCTTGTAAATAAAGTGTATTGCCAGTTTATCTCCGCAAAGTAATATTGTACACTGAATAATTTTCAAAATAGAAGGAAAATTCCACACTGCTCTGTATGATAAAGGGAAGATTCTTCTAGAAGATGCAGGACAAGTCTTGTAGTAGCTACATCGTGAAAGAAACCACTTATATTGAGAAAATGACTGATACATACCAGCCATGGGATCTGCACCGGGAGACAAAATGAAAATCAAAGGAGAACATTGGTTTGAATCAGCATAACTTTTTGCCAGGTCAAAAGGCGGTGGCTGGATGAAATGACGCCCAAGTTTTTCTTCTACAAAATTCTTAACTAACGGCACCACCTAGGATAAGAAATCACGATACTAACAAGCAATAATAGAAGGGAGCTATGAGCATAAATATTGGATAACAAAGAAAGCAAAGTTAAATTATAAACGGCATAATCATAATCAACGTATTGAAGAACTTCAGAATCAGATTTCAGACAAATGCACAGCAACGAACGTTTGACACACATTGACTAAAAATAAAAGTTTACAGAAGCATGAAAACAATACGATCTGGATCGAAATTCACATTGCTTAAGCTTTTACCTTATCAGGGCGAAGGCATCGAATGACAGTCATTCTTTGAAAATCAGTCAATTTTTCGTTCCAAGGGGTCGGCAGAATTTGCTTCTGAGGCTCCTTGCTGTCAAAAATACCTTTCCAATCCGACACGGTTGATATGAAGCTATCTCTGTATGAAGAAGAAAATGCCACAAGTTATATTGAGATTACAATACAAATATGAAAAGCAAAAAGATTAGAAAAGACCTCATGAATGGAAAGGTTAAAAGAAACATCAGATCATGATGTGGCAAGGGCTGCTGAGAAAATAAATGAATACGCTAAAGTGGACGATTAACAGTACCTGAGTCCTTTGAATCCAGGAAGATCACACATCCTGCAGATTTCATCCCAAGATTTATCGGACAACCAACTTGAATCAGGATTCGGAATCTGGTAAAAAATGAAAGTCCTAATCAAATAAAACGTAGATAGCACAAAGTACATTCTATGTGCTACATATATTACATTTAAGTATGATTCCAATAAGCTAGTCGAGCGTATATAAAAAGATACCATTAAACTCTGCTTGCATGCAGAAAGGAAAAAGAGCCGAGAAAAAGTTTCAGTTGGCTAGGTTTGACTTACCTTATTCTCCAGGCCAACACCTCCAGTTAAAAAGAATATGAACTCTTCATAGTCCAACTCATGTTTTGGTCTAGAAAATATCGTTAAATGATGGTTCAGAATGTCATAAGAGAAAAAATTGGAAGGAATTTGCAAAATGAGATAATGAGATATACTCAAAATTTGAAATATACTCAAAATGAAATGAGTAATAGAGCTGGGTGTATAAAATAGAAATTGGGAATTTAGAATCTTAACACGAAAGACGTTCAGAACAAAATCATTAAGTGAATATGTTTCAAACATATCATGCATAATTTCAGATGAAACAGCCCTTAAAGATAATAGGATGAATTGTTGTCGCATTTTTTATCAAAGTCAATCATACTTACAAGAGAATATTAGAGCAGAGAACCAAAGAGAACAGCAACTTGTCTTTCTCAAAAAGAGAGCGGCAAACATTGCAGTATAGGTTATATGTAAAATGATCGGTTAGGTATCGCAGTCTTCTTTCTAAAATTTTCGACTTGTTGCTAGAAAGAAAGTTCAGAAATACAAACTACTTGAAAATATCAATTTCTTAAACTGATCTTCTAAACTGATTTACTCTTCTCAATATTGAACTATTCGATCTTGATAGTACAAAAAGATCCTTAAGCAAGGTCATAGCCACGTACAATTAACTATGGCATACAATATTTTACATAAACTTGCATGCCTCATTACAATCGAGCATTATTATAACCTTAAGATGTATCTTTTTAAATAGCCTTGCTTTGCAAATAGATATTTCTGAAACTGCTTCTGCTTTAACAGAGATTGCTACTTCGATGTACGAGTGACGTAAAGACAAGCTGGACCTTATAACTTACATGGTAAACCACCCTCTTGTCAAAGTCAACGATAAATTATGTGAGAGTTAGCTAATTTTTCATACTATATAATGTTGGTTTCCTTTTAAAGGAGAAAAGACAGGGCATTTAAAACGGGTTTATCCTACAGGTAGTGCTGGAGTAGATTTAGTAAGAAATTTCAAGAGCTTCAACAAACAAGAATGCCGTTTCGACTGTACGGAAATGACATTTCAATTCAGCCATATCAAAAAAGGTTTAGAAGATTGATAAGATGCAATTACCTGTCATGTATCGATGAGATGAAGAGATTGACAAACCACGTGAGCGAATACTGATACATCGGATCAATGTTAGGAAGATCAGTGATGGAGAAAAACAACACGGAAGAGTGAGCTGCGATAGGCCGATAGCCTAAACGAGACTGGTTTATTTTCTTCTCGGTTTCCTCAGCGATCTACAAAAAATACAGAAAAAATGGATTACTGCAAGAATCGCAAACAAATTAACAGAAAGAGAATAAATTTGAAAAGCTTGCAAAAACAAAAAGCAGGGTATGGCATGTGTTGTTAAGTCATCTGTTTTCAAGTTATGGTCGAAATATTCAAAAAAATATCAAGATTTTATCAGTTAAACCCCTTATATAGAAAGCCTTACCTTTTGTTTCTTGTTTATTTCATCAGAGAGGATCTGGAAACAGAAAGGAAATTTCATTTAGGCAAGTATTTCAAAAGTGAAGTTTTAAAAGATACTAAGAGACAAACATACGTACATATTCTACGTGGGTTTTGAGAAACATCATTTAAGAGAAACACGAGGGCGACTATAAAAAAACAAGCACCCATTAAAAAAATTGTGACATTGGAAATGGAATGCGTTTTAAAAACAGTGATGAGTATGATCGCGATTTCCTTCAACTGCTACATCTTCACTTTTACCTTATCAAAACAGAAAACCAAAAATTGAAGTTCATGATGGTAGAAAATTTATAGTCGTAGATAATTAACAATAACTATAAACAGAGATGAAAGAAAAACTCATTATTAACTATTTCATCGATAATTTCATAAAGATTCCCTGACTTTTGAAACATATTTCACACTCTCGCTAGATTTAGAAAAAACTATTCTAGTAAATATATGGGCAATACCCTGAAATAAAAATACCTTCGAAGAGTCCAAAATTTTAATGGCAGATTCATCTTCTAAGATATTCCCTTCTGAAGACGAGAGCGTTTCCAGAATCTTGTCCTCGATTTCTTTCAGCTGCTTTTTGTTTGATGCACTTTGGACGATCAAAGCCTGCCTCTCTTCTTCCAACTCAGGCCTTAGAATTAAAATACCAATGAATCTTGTAACATGAATTCTTGTAATAAATTCAAAAAATATCAAAATTTCACAATGTCAATGAATACAGCTGTTCCTTGTCAAAGGAAATATCTACATACAAAAATACAAACAAGGACTAAGCAAGAAAAATAAATGTTATGCCTTAATGCCGTGGAAAAACAGTTATAGTTATACAACAGCATATTTACAAAGATTTTAAGACAAACCGAAGTTACAGAGGGGATTACCTTTCTTTCGCAACTACAATGCCAAGAAGTTGATCTTCTAAACCTTCTGGTGTTATCATAAAGTTTACTAGGGTTACTTTGGTTGCAATCTCAGGAAGATAGTGTGGGTTTCGCAGTTTCGTAGTGATATACAATCTGAAATCTTCGGAGTATTCTATGACATTTTCACCAAGACGGATGCACATAACTCCAGCTAACGATAAAAAGAGTAAGGCAATTTTATACTTTAAATGAGAATTCTCTAAATAAACTACAATGAGTACAGTGTAAGAAAGTTCCTTTGCACAGAGTCAACAGAAAGACAGCTTGTTGAGGCAATCAGTCAGTTGGTTGAACAAACAAACCCACCTAATAACGGTTAAAAACTTTCGCAAAGAAAATAACATCTAGAACTATTATAGAAGATTTTCTAAGATGAAAAAATGTCTTTGATCAATGGAAATTTTCAGCTAAACATTTGCCCTGAACATGTTTTGCAGAGATGTAAAGACAACTTTTTACCTTGCTTGAAGGTTTGTTTAAGAAGCAATGGTTCCAAGGTTGGGTCCAGTTCTTCACCAACATTCTCAAGAAGAACAGGAGTTCCAAACTGAATACTGTTTTCAAGGGTGCGCACATAATCTGCATCGGATAATTTTATCACCTGAAAGTGAATAACAACTCCAGTGAATCGACAGATCGAACAGCAACTGCCGCTAGATAGTCGGGTATTTTTGATCAATCGTCTAAAGCTTGTAATTTGATGTCAAGTATTTTAGTTTATACTCTGTTCTTTTTCTCCTCATTGAAACATACCATCATCTAAAATTACTTTCATGTAACAATGGTGGTTCCGATAAGTGGAAACTTGGATAATAGAACTGTCACGAACAGCAAGAGACAAAACAGTGGCCTGACATTAAAGGTTTGGAAATTGTGATGATGACTAAAAATTGATAGTCTAACTACTGATGATCAGCCATTTTATTCGACGAAGCAATGTGATTCATATTCATTACAATAAAGGCTTGAAGAATATCCACTTACATTTAATTGATTATCTTTTTCAGAGTTTTTCACCCACTTGTTAGCTTGCCCTTGCGGATCAATCATTAACGGCCTAAAGAAAGAGCATTTTCATCGTTACGCAAACGTGATTTAAGAAATTTGCACCTTTAGAAACCAAAACGACAAAGATATCAATTTCGTCAAAAAATAACAATTAATAACATTTTTAGCTATAAACTTTCAAAAGTTAAGAAAAAATATTGTCATTAGAGTGAGGATAGGTTAAACGTTAGGAAATATTTAGCGCTGCCTAGAAAGGCATATTCAAATGGAAATATTTAATAAAGTAAAGTGGCAAGACATACCATCTTCTTGAATTGGCAACAATAACGCCGTTATCAACTGAGAAATTATCCGTTGGTAGGCCAGCGATATTCCACGCACGAATTTTAATTGGTTCTCCTAAGCTCTTGCTGAGACTAAACTCATTGGAACAAGGTATATTCACATCCTAAAATGAATGAAAATGCATAAGAAGATTGATTCCGAGTTGCACAAGCTTCAGTTCCAAAGTAAAACGCAGGAATTAAAGCCTTTTTTTTATCAAGGCACATCAACAGAGGGTGCGGGTCAAACGAAATGAAATATTAAAATCCAAGTCCCTCTCTCGTAACCTAAGAACGTAAGTATGTGGCGTCACAAAAGAAGTGATATACAACTAAAACTTCGTAAAATTAAATTCTTAAGTAGATTAGTAAACAAGTTCTTCTTTCTTAGAATCTCTAGGCATAAAAAGAGGCATCTTGCTAAAGGAACAGCTACCAGAAACAACAGTTTTTGATACTGTTTCTCAGATAAATTTTGATTACACAAATGCTTATTACCGTGCACATCTTCGTCCACTCCTCACAACATCGCCGTCTGAATCCCGCAGTGAATGCCCCAAGGTATGCAATAACACCGGAGGAAATCAAAACATCTCCCGTCAAATTGTAAAACAATCGCTGAAGCGATTCTGCTGCTTGAGACCAACGTTCTTTCTCACCGCCAAGGCCTCCGATCAGCTTCTCGGCTCTCTCCAGTTTCTTTGCACAGAGATCAACCTAAATCATATTGACACGTTATATTCTGACGTTTCATACTCTGAAGAGTGTCAGATGAAAAGCTTCAGTATCGTCAAATGTTTGCTTTTTTCAAAGCCATTCTTAATTTTTGTACCACCAGAAGATTGTTAACACGTTATAATATGATATGGATTGTTGCTGTTATAATATGAATAAATCATTGTGAAAGACAAAATTGAAGTTGGTTTCGAAACGAACCTGAATTTCCAGTTGCTTTTTCTTTTCAGTCATTTCCGCAAATTGATTCTTAAGAGATTCTACCCTGTCCTCCACTTCCTTGAGTTCTGCTCTTTTTGCATTTAAAATTTTGACCGTTTCTTCTAAAGATTTTTCAGCTTCTGCTAGTTTTGCCTTCTTTGGCGCTACAACCTAAAGCAAAACATCTTGGCAAATCAACATTCAAATCTACAAATTAAAGGGGAGACATTGTCATTCAGTCAAGAAACAAGCTAAATTGTCACCTTTCTATTGTAATGTTTTCGACATTGAAAAACAATCGCACCTTAGCAACTCTGTCGTAAATTTCCATGGCTTGAACCCATTTGCAAAGACCCTCTGCAGCTGAAGAGGCAGTCCTAACTTTAGTAGGATCAAATTCTGGGTTTGTTGAAAATTCTGTTCTTATCTTTTTCATTGTATGTACCTGCAATAGAAAAATATAGATGAGATTTTTCAGCTTTAAATGCAAGAGAGGTGCAGCATACGTCATAATCCCTACAAAAGCATCGAGAATATTGATCGATCTTCCTACTGGACTTTGATGACTGTTCGAAGCAACATGAAGCGGTCTACCAACAAGCACTCCATATTACCAAGATTAAGCCGAAGTCAATATCCCTAACATCCGTTAATAGAGTGATCAAAGAATAAAAACTCTTAACGTTTGATAGAGTAAAGCACAGTATAGAGATTCTTAAGCATAATTCTCGACTCCAAGAGAAAAGGATCGTCTTCAATGAATAAGAGATCATTTCCAGGCAACAAAATAAGGCAATAGCAAAGTTTTAGCTAGTCTATATATCAAAACAGTAATAGCAAAAATGTTTAGATACACTTCGTGGCAAACATGACATTTGAAGGGAAAGAATCATAACTCATCGAGCTGACACCAAAATTCACTTTGCTTGTTTGCATTTTTCGTTGCTCTCTAAAACTTACGTTGTTGTATCAAAAATCTGGTGTAAACAAAGTCAATCAAAGCAATTTGTAACTTACCGGGATGTTGTCTTTGTCATATTCCCTGAGTATATTCAAAAAGTTCATATCACCAAGAAGCTTCTTTGAAGGTCCCCAGTAATCAAGGATCTTTTGTCCCGATCCACTAGGGTCGTTGATTTTGTCAGGTTTTATGTCCCTCATAACACAAACGGCAGCCATAACCAGCTTAACTCCTGATGGTGGATTCTTCATAGCTTTAACGATGGTGATATCCGCAGGCTGTAAAAGTCATGTCATTGAAAATTCCTTTTCATAAATCTTCTCATTACCCAATATAAGAAAAACTTTATTTCTAACACCTAAATACTTCTTTGCCTCGTACAATAACACTTCGGACGTTACGGCTAAATGGTAATAGTCATAGTTTATTAAACGATAACAGAGAAGTATTAAAATATTTTCTATTGCTTTTAGAAGATGCGAGTAGTTGAAGATGATCAAAAAGGAATGTTTACGTAGCTCTTTCAACTTTAGATTTTAAATCTTTTAAATCTAACATTGAGGCAAAATAGCTCGTAGTTAACCACCGAGTAAATCAAGTGGGTCGATAATTGATACTTAAATTGTACGAGCAAGAGTGCAGTATTACCTTCAATGTATCCAGAGCAGCCAAAGCAGCATCTAGAGCGGGAATAGCCTCTGCAAGCTCCGCCTCGCATTCATCTTTTAAGGACTGGGCCTCCTTCTTTTGTTCATTTGCCACCGCCTCGTCTGCATACACAACCTCTCTCTGGGCTTCAGCAACAGTTGATTCTTTTTCAATCACCTAATGGTTACAGGAGAAGAATATTTCAATTGAATTAGCTATCATTTCTCTCAATCAAAACTATATAGTTACTGGGACAGCATATTCGTTCAAGACTATACTATTGATAATAGGACAATACAAATAATATGTTGCTAATGGATTATGTAATATTAAAAATTGGATTAAATGAAACTGATACATACAGCCATCATTTTGATATTTTCGTCTGAAGCAATGACTAGTTTAGGTTGCAGCTCTTCTAATTCAACTTGCATGTCAGCAACCTAGAAATTACAAAAAGTGGTTAACCTTATCATTTTTACGTGTTCGAGCAATTTGTCCTCGTAAATAAAGTAAATAGAAAGATATTCAACGCATCGATTGCCAGGCGTAAAAAGAAAAGAGCATTAATCAATATGGTTCTCTCCAAGGTAAGACTGGTCGATCAATTCAATATAACAGAACAATTTTGTTTGGATTCTTGTCAAGGAAAATAAAGACAATGTGCAATGTTAAGCATAAGTCCCTTGTAAAGAAATGGCAGATAAAATTTAATATTTATATTGATGTGTCCAAATGGCGAGTGGGTTCTTGTAGCGTAATACCTGAGAGGCAGCAAAAGCAAGCTTTTCTAATCCAACTTCATATCTTCTTTTATTCTTTAGCACCTGAGTAGGAGAAAAAACCAATAAGTATAAATCGAATTTATCATTAGAAAGCATACTTCGCTCTGCACTATATCGGTACCGCTGTAAAAAACAATACACCATCTAGTTGATGCGCAAAATATAAAATAGAAGTTCAAGTCACTATTGCTCAAACGTATAAACATACCTCTGTTTGTTTCTGATTAAGCAAAGTCTTGAACGCAGAGATCAGCTCAAGATATGAGGTTGGCGTGACGTAATTGTGCCGCCCAAGTTCCTCAAGAAACCTAGAAAAGCAATGTAAACGTTGCTGCTATTCTAAGCAAACAGTTGAGCTGAAATGCTGTATTGGAAAAAATATGAACCTTGGAAAGCGTTTATATGAATTTAAATGTCCTACCTTAGTGAATATTTAATTGCAGATGTATGAAAACTTTTGCAAATTGGCACAACATTTTTCCTCTCGTTGTCAGACATCTCAACGTTTTCTAAGAATTTGTTTGCAACCATTTCCAAAGCATCTTCAGGCCATGGCTACAAATAAAGAAATGCATTTTATTATGATACAGAGTCGATTCTTAATAAAGATGGCCTGAATGAACTTAACACATTTTAATTCAAAAAAGATACCAAGGTGTCAAAAATGAATTCAAAAAATAGAGAGTATTGTAAATACAAAGACGAATGAAGTACTGTGTGATTGATTCGAAGAATGCCAACACGAATTACAAATGATTCATACCTAGTCTGAATGACAAGCTAGGAATACCCCGAACAGGAGAAAAATTCGATTTCCTACGAGACGGTAACATATGAATTGCACCTCTATCAAGCCAGCTACCAAATCAATGCAACAACCTAATAAAGAGCTATCAATTTCTAGTCTACTTTCAAATTATAAATAACAGCAAATAGTCCGACAACAAACTCGATCTAAATATTTTTCTAGCATATTTCATCCTGGTTGAAAATCGAAAGGACGAACTTTGGATATGCTTACGTCAACCGCAAGATACAGTAGTTTATGATTTCATAAAACACTACTGGAATGGTTCGATTACCAAGTATGCAATCTTGTCAACGTAAATTGTCCTGTCATATTCTAAGACGATTGTTAGGAGAGTAAAGCAAAAAGTTAGCAAAAATATTATGAACGAAAATGTCACAAACGAACCTGGAACCAGTCGATGGTGCAACAGTTGATAAGTGATGGAAACTGCCTCAGTCTGTTTCTGAATGCATCGCCGATCGGGCTCATGCAAAGCATTATGTGTAGGTTGTCTTTGCATCGATTCACAAAATATGTGAACAATGCCAATGGTGAAAAATCAGCATTTTTGTCATGGGCTTGGGCAAGTGGTCTTACAGCCTGTAATGGAAGCCATATGTTACTCGATGTCTTTAAGAAATGACCCGTCCTACTTCACGTTCGATAATATGTTATACAAGAATAACATGACATAGGAAGTTAAAAATATAAATATAAAACATATAAATTTGATTTATTTGAAAATTTGTCCTATAACATTTGATTCTCGTTGTTCCTGAATTTTATTCTCGTATTTCTATTATACTAATTGCAAGATTCACAGAATCCGGCGGACAGCCTATCCTGCGGTTCTTCCTTCTCACACAAAGTATATAATGCCTTAGTCAATCTTTGTCACAGGGTATCAACACCTGAGATCAATCATGAAATTTTTTTGTGGATTCCGTTAATATTATGAATTAAATTTACCTCGTTGATTTCAGCCTTCTCATCAACAGCAAACAAATTAGCGACTTCACCGGTATTCAACAAACTGTCAACGTCTTCAAGAAATGACTCCTCTTTTATCTGGGTGTCAGTTAACAAGAACACTGTTGGCTTTCCTTGAGCACCGGCCGACTTAAGCAAAGTCTACATAAACAAAGTTGTAATAAAAAGTGTTATTGAAATATTACAAAAGATATAGAAAGGGAGGGAGCTTGAGCAAATCAGTGCTTACAAGAAAAAGATTAACAGCAAATCATCGATCAAGTGTAATCATAGTTGATATAGATACTAAAAAAGATACTAGAAAAACAGGACGAGAGCTGGTAGTGACTATTTTCTATCTGTTATTATCTCCTCTATTGTATCACTGTCATTTACACCCTGCACTTTCTTTGTATCCATAGTCATTGGATCAACTATATATTCGTAGCATTTTACTGTGTTCTTTTTATACGCACAATATTATTATGAAGTCAGTCTCTAAATTCATCGGGACGCAGCACGTACAAAACAACGTTCATTCTCATTGGTTCCATAATTTCTGCACATTGAAAAATATCATAAAACAAATCTCAGCACAAGCAAAAAATAGGATCAAATCAGTATTATCAAACTCTCGATAACATTTATAATTCCATTATCTGAGCCTTAATCGCACTTTGATAAAGTAACTAGCTACAGGTTATTTCCATTAAATCGAAAATAAAAATGCACTAGAGGTTACCTTTAGGTCTTCCCTCCACTCCGTCATCCCGTAACTCTTTGAGATTTCAGGTTGGAAGACATGAAAATTCGATATGGCTGCAGCAAGACGACAAAGAGATTGTCTTCCACTGCCACCCATCCCTACTAACAAGGCATTTCCGCCAGACTGCTTCAGTATACGGCTGATTCGTGACAAATGTTCAAGCACGTATCTAAAAGAAGAATGAAAAACATAAATTTAATAAAGATTTATCTCTATATGTTCAGTTATTGATAATACTTAAAATAGGATAATATGATATCATGCCACTTCGTTTTCTCTCTTTTCGCCTGACTATGTTGATAAATACTATACATCTGTTACTTGTATAATTGAAAATGTGTAGAGACCATGGTGGTTCTAATTTGCAAATTCGAGTTTCACACTTGATGCGATCATCAGGCGACTTTCAAAGATCTTCAGGTCTTCACGCCATCGAGAACTATGTCTATATACAACATCGATCGGTACAACAGTAATTTTCATTGAATGAATAAAAACTATAAAGTTAAAGTTTTAATTCAGCTTTACTAGGAAATACAGACATTGCACGGACATAGCAAGATACCTGAATATGACAAGGTTCATTTGTGTTTTGTGTGTTTGATTATACTCATCAAGGCATTGCTCAACAATGGTGTATAATTCATCCATTGAGGTTACTTCTTGATACAGTCGATCCTCTCCCATCTGAAAAATTAAACTCATACATTCTATCAACAACGTAAACATTTTACAACGTAAAAAAATAAAAAATCACTGCAGAAAACAACTAAAGAACCTGAATGCAGTCTGTCTTTGACTAAGCATCGTGTATCATAAAACCTATTTAAGTCTCATATACCATAAGATTTTTATCGTAAAATACGTTGCCCATGAACTATCTTCTGTCTCTAAACATCCCTATTTTTAACCTCTTAGACAAACGGTTGGTTTAAGAACCATCGACCCAGCAAATCCATATGCACGTTTAATGCAAAATCAAATAACAGTATAACTCTTGTGAAATATGGAATTCTCTTCCTCCAATCTCCTTCAATAGTATTTCTTCAAGAGAATCAAAGCTATAAATCATTGGCATGAAGTTTCTGAATGTGTTTAGTTTAATTTCAATATACTTACGCTATCCGGGTTGAGGTAGTCACCAAACATGAGACTGCGCATGTCATCTTCAGTTGGCTGGCGAAATAAAAAAAGTAAAAAAGTGATAAGCCAACCGGTTGATTTTGCTACTAGCGGCTGAAGCCTTGTTGATGATACCTTTGTCATAACATAACAACGAGAGCTTTTTGCATTGTAATGTTGATATCTTTAGAATTAGCAATTTAAAATTAAACTTTATAGATACATACACTAAAGTTGACTGGCAGTGAATACAAAGGCAAAAAGAAATATCAAATGTTTACAGTAACAATGATATGGTAATAAAGTTATTTTTTGTTGCAAAATTTGCAAATCATACCTTGGTCGAGTTTGTTGCTAAATGCTTGAACAGACTGTCAAAATCATATTTGAAATGCTCTTTCACACCATTTATGATATTGCTTTAAAGTTAAATGACAGAAAATTAGAAAAAAATCCGCAAAAATGAAAGTTCCATAAGGAAATGCCAACAAATTATGAAAAATGGTGCAAATTTGCTTTGGAAGTAACTTTAGAAAGAACAAGATGGAAGAGCAGATATGTTCTAGAGAATTTCTAAGAGAAAAAAAGCAGTCGATAAATCAGGGAAGGAACGACTTCATTTGGAGTAAAAAGTATGCTGTATGAGCTACTGCTCCATCGCAGCTACAAATATAACTTCACCTGTGCAGCCATTTCCTGTCATCATCATCAACTAATCGGTCATAAAACACACGGTATACTTCATGGACCCAGAGTCGCTTTAGTGTCTTCTTATCTTCAAGGGACTGGGGTTTTATCAACAGCACTCCGTTTATTACACGAGCAAAATCACGAAGATTAAAAGTGTAATGAGATTTCAGTGGGGTCGGTAAAAGGTTTTCAATTGCCTTTTTGTATATCTAGGACAAAAAATAGGAAAACAATCGATACAATGGAAATAGTTAATTTCTGAATAGTAGAAATGGGTGGGCGCAAGCAAAAATACAAAAGAAACTTGATACAAAATGCTTAAAGGAAATTTTAATCAGGTAAACAGACCAAGAAGTCTTAGCTACATAGCGTAATTTTACTATGGTACATTTTTATTGCGGCTATTCTTTTTATTGCTCAACAGCTCATTATATTACAGAAAATTCAACTTTGTTAGTAGCATTGAAGTCATAGATCAGAGACACTGACAGTCACTCGTCCAACGATTTTGAGGACGAAAAGTTAAACAAAAGAATCAAATGAGACATCTAGGCCACCTTGGCTTGACACCTTGGCTTGATTGGTTTTTAAGGACGGATGGAAAGTTTATGCTCCGTACTGGAAAGAGAACGAGCATCATTCTTGACTCTTACCTAAATATTCGATATAACCATTTTGCTATCAGTATAATCCAAGATACAAAGCTTTAGCACTTCTATATTTATACTTCCGTAAAAACAGGCTATTGTCAAAATTGTTTTATCAAGTGACTGTGCTAGTGACAGTGAGAAAATATGCTCTTATGTTATACTAAAATTTCTTTATTTCTTGCCAATGTTTGTAAAAAATCCTCTAACCTCTAAAGTGGCAGCAACGATTTGATTTCCAATGCTAAAAGATTCACTTGGAAAGCCATTTTCCTTCAACAAAAAGCAATATTAAATTACTTTAAGAATACAAAAGGAAAAAAGATGGAGAAACGCACACATATGTAATAACAGATAAATGTTGAAAATACACAAGTCAAAGAGGCAAGATTTATAAGGTAGACTTCAATTTTTCAATGGCTGGCTCCGATTTGCTTGTTTTTAATTTCGACCATACTCTGACAGCATTTTGGTAAGAATTTTGAGCACCCATTGAATCTTCAGCTAAATACGTAAAATACAAAATGGATTTAAAAGCAAGGCAATTAACCAGGCTCTACATACCCTAAAACAGTGGGTTACGATGGAACCAAAAATCTTAACCATCGTTTCATCACTGAACTTTGTAATTGTCATTATGTTGAAATGACGCAGAAAACGTGACGTCACTGGATTTCTCCCTCCTCCAGGAGGACCCATCGCACTGACGAGTTGAAGATCGAACAATGTAATCCGTGAGGTGTCTTTCTTGTCATACCTGGAGAAGGGTATTTAGAAAACTTAGTAAAAAGAGCTTTACATTTAATAGAACTGCAGAAAGGGATGCAACGTACTTGAGAAAACCTAGAGCGCGTGACACAAGTTTCCTTACTAAAATGTTCGTATTCGAAGAAATGAAAATTTTCTTACCAGGCACCGTGATCCAAAAACTGCCGGATTAACTCGATTGGAGGCTGAGCACCATACTTTTCTCTAGCTGGCATGTTTACGTCATCGACGAAAATAACATACCTGGAGAAAATTCGAAAAAATGTCTTGCAAAACAAAAAAAATTACGATTTATTTAAACATAAGTTACAATAAACAGTTTTTACACAATAACTATTTCAAAAACTTCAAAGATAATATCCGAACAAGACCGTTTGAGCAAAATGTAAGACATATTGAACTTTTGAAAATATTGAACATGTTGAAAAATGTAAGTCATCATTTTAATTCAAACTTTTTCTGAATCTACCAGGTTTGTAAATTCTTCTTTGTAAAACACTTTCATTGCAGGAAATACAATACAGTTAATGACATGTTGAAATTACTGAGCTTGATGATACTTACTTTTTACCAACGGGGGGTCCATAAACACCTTTCCTCCGCTTGTCCAGCTTCGCCATTATGAGTTCCTTTTTAAATCAAATATTATATTAACTTTCGTTTGGATCAACAGCTTCAATAGCTTCAACAGCAACAAGCATCAAAGATTGAGATAGAAAAGCTATCAATAATCAGATTTTATTTTGTTGATTTTTTTAAACTGCTCAAAGCCGAGCAAAATTTAAGGACATGTAGCTTGTATGTGGCTGGATAGAAAAATATGACTTGATCAATGAACATTTTAATTTAAAGTAACATGACAATACTAGATATTTATCAGAAGTCTCCTTCAGTTTACCAGACATAATCAATCAATTATCTAACCTGAGTTTGATTTGCACTTGTCTGCGCTGAGAAATTGACAAACATGGGAAGGTATTTGTCGGCTGGCAACCCATTCATAAGTTTCTCCTTGATATAAACACTTTTTCCAGTTCCTGTCGGTCCAACAAATAGAGTAGGCCTGTTGTTCAGAATCATTAGTTCCATGAGATGAGAATATCTAGCGGTATCCATAGTAGGCACAATTATTTCGCTTGCTTTCTTCCCCTTTGGCAGAGACGTGTCGTGAATAGTCTTTGTCCATAGTGTCCAGCTTCCTCTGCCCTTACGCTAAACGGGGAAAACAAGAATACTCAAACGACCCTCTTTAAAAGGCGGCGGGGATAAAAACACTTTATCGTAGTCTTACAAAAACAGTATTATGTTACTCATCACAAGGACTGCAGTGCATATTGCGGATTGAGGGGTTTAAAAGGTTTTTTTGGGGGGTATAGATTTTAGCATGTTAAGCTTAAAATGCAAGGCAAGTTGTTTTTGTATGAATCTGAGTACATTTCGGAAATTCACTTAGTTTTCAATTTCACCAAAGATCGATCTTAACAAAGATAAAAACTTTAAATTCACCTCAAACATAAAATCATATACAGTATGTTCAGTGGGCATTGCGTGTTCTATTTTGCCAACAACGCTTGGAATCGGGTGATCTTCGTCTTTTCCAGAAAACAATTCTTTAATGAAATGATCGAACTTTGTACGGCTTGTTCCATCACAACTGGCTCCTACAGACCAAACCAGTGCAAATTGGAAGCAGGACTGCAAAACAAGAAGCAGAGGTGCTAGAGGCAGTAAATCTACTAACGTGACTTTGCAATGCACTGCAAAGAGCAATAAAAACACTACTGGATATATCAAGTCTGTAATAAGGTACACAGAATCTTGATTGAAAGTACTAAACTAAATAGACGACATCAGATGCTTGAGCTCACAAAGAAATGTATAACCCCATGAGCAATAGGAGGTGGCAATTTGCTCATGTCAAAGCCACTCAAACATATCTTTATTCTATTTGAAACGAAACTCTTCAAGACAGACAACTGACAAACCCATAAGGTGGGTAACATTAGGTCTATGAAATGCAACATTGAAACATATTGACAATCAGTTATTGTATAAAACATTGAATTGTGACAAGCATCAAAGATGTATAGAAATTAACAGACAAATATGCTTGCATAACTTACAGCTAGCCAAGTTTTGACGTATTTGTGATCATTTTCATGAATATCTTTCATCAAAATTTCAAGCAAAGTCATACACGATGTGACCAGATTGCTATCTGATGTCGGCACAAATTCCTGTGAACGATATTCAATGCAGTTAGACAGAAGAACCTATACGGTCAAATAGGAGAAAAGGAAAAAGAAAGCACACTTGCTTTTTAAAACTGTTCTCTAGAAGATGCCTAGTCTTCAATATTATGCTATTTAAACACTTTAAAAATAGTAATCAAAAAACTTGAATCAAACATAATCAAATCAAATCTGCTCTGGCATTATGATTTTACAATGTATATGAATGTATGGCACAGTTCTGATTTTATGACAATTTTGAGCTTCAAAGAGTGTCAAATGCAAATAAAGAATTCTCCAAAATACACAGACATGTTTTGGCAGAATTGGGATCAAACTTGGAATTTCACACAAGTCAAAGATGATTATTTACAGTGAAAGACATACCTTACAAGATTTTCGTAAAAACCTTAAGCAAGGCGTTACAGCCCAGTTGAAAAGACCATTGATGTATTTGTGTTCAGCTTTGATTACATCGGGTAGTGTGTTGATCCAAGATTCGACTAATGGCTCCCAACCAAGAGAGGCAGGTTCAAGGTAGATCATACCGCATCTGCTCACAGTAGCGGGCTAGGAGCAAAATTGCTTAGTGATAATACATTTATCCTTTATTATCTATAATGGTAAATCCAAGGAAGTTGAATGGCATGACAGATCAGGGAATAATTTCAAGGTGAAAATCTTTTCTTATTTGCAAAAATAAGAATTTTTTTTATCAGATAAAAGAAGAAATACATCACGTATGATTTACTGTATATGAGAAAGGAAACTCCGAGGCTTTGCATTTTCAAAAATTTAAGCCAATCTCAATATAAAAAATTTCTCTTACACACTGCTCTTTACCACACAGATTTATTTACCAGGCCAAGAGGGACTGCATTAGGAAAGGGTAAGTTCAAAGGTTTCAATTTCTAAAACACTTTATTCGAACATTTTTAATAGAAAGTAATTGAATTTCTCATATGTTCAAATATTTGCAAAACCAAAAGGAATATGAGCAAAAAAATGAGAAATGGTAAAGTGAACACACCGATGCTTGTGATAAGTCGTTTGTTTCGAAAATCAAACTCATCGATCCTGAAAGTTGAATGATCTCACCACTCATCAAGCAGAGCTGAAACAGAAAAATCGTTTGAAATTGATTGCTACACCACGATCGAAACATGGATACATATTAAGATAAGCAATGATAAATATGAAACAATCGCTAAATTGGCAGTACTGCTTGCCTAGAGAGCGAATATTTGATATCAATATTACCCATATTCTTAAAAAATCTTCTAATACATTGATATATGTAATGCTGCTAGCATCAAATTCGTACCTGTTTGCATCGTCACTTGTTCGGCAAAGATAAATAAATAATCCTTCAAGGATGCAAGATACTTACCCTGATGCAGAATTGTTGCTATGGAACATGATCAAATTATGCTTTGCTCTAACTTTCAAATACTCATCAGTATGAAATGAATACTTATGTCTTACGTAGCAAAAAGGTATCAAAAGCAAAAACACCTTGTCAAAGGTACCTTTTTATTGTCGTCTAATACAGTGTTCATATTCTCAATCCACAAGGCATCAATAGGCCCATCAAAGACAACCCATTTCCTCGTTTCTGTTTGATCCGATGCATACTCTCTGAAGGTGTTGGCACAAACACCATCGGTCCATTCATGCGAAACTGGATCAAACTGCCCAAACAACTGTCCCATTGTTATTGACTTTGGGTTGATAATTCTGTACCAGACCTTTTCTTCCTCAAGGCCTCTTTCACACATAAGAGTTAAGGTGCTAGAAAGAACTTCCAGTACTTTAGTTTTAGCTGAGAAAGGTTCACCAACCAACATAAATCCATGCCTCACAATCATCATTTCATAGGTCTGTATAAGCTTCTCCTGGAAAAAGTCAGTTGCTTGCAAATTTGCTTTTGCGCAAACTTCGTTGGCGACGCCCATGAATGTACTGTAATCAGCTTTAGGCTGCTGTATTCCGGGGAACAAGTCAGAGATGATGCCTTCAAATAGTGGAATGTCGTGTGACAAGAACTTCGGTTTGTTCACATCCATAATTGAACGGAGCAGCAAGACATCTTCGTTTTGATCAGGGAATTTCAGCTTAAGGTTTCCGGCAGCTGCTAAGACGGCCTTGACGGCTCGCATTCCATAATCGTAATGAAACTGCGAAGATAACTGTTCAGAGCATAGTTTGTAAGTCGTGACGATCTTTACAGCTAGGTTTCTGGCATCTACGAACCCATATGAATACAAGCTGATTTCGGCAATCAGGGCGTAATCAGGCACCATCATGGCTACCGTCCGGAATAGGACTTTGAGATTATCAGGCAGTTCAGACCGACCTGCATAACCTGGGTTCATTGTAATACAAACATAGCAGTTTGCATTTAGCTTCAATTTGGTGCCTTCGAAAACGAATTCATCCAAGTGTGACGCAACAGCTCTCTGAATGCAAAGAATTTGCTGCGCAACGACTGACAAGACTTCCAATTCAATGCGATTGAACTCGTCGAAACAAGCCCATGCTCCACACGCGGCCAACCCTTTAAAGAACTTACCCATCTGCAAATAATCAAGACCATCAGAGCAGTTGAAAACTACACACTGGATAGCTAACGCTTTTGCAAGATCTTTCGTAGTCTCTGTTTTCCCTGTACCAGCAGGTCCCTCTGGTGCACCGTTCAGATTCAAATGAAAAGCACCAACCAACGTACGGTAGCATCTATCCGTCAACGGAGTTATAACGAGCCTCCCTGAGTTCCCTAGATATTCATAAGCATAGTTCACGGTTGCGTTTATAATTCGCACCAAGCAGTTTCCTTCTTCCCAGTAGTACCTGAGTTGGCTAAGCCACTGGAAATCGTTCTCTGACGAAACACCAAGCTCTGCCATTTGATTGACAACATCACGGGCATGCACGTCAATAACGACAAGGGCTCCAAGGGTCACTCTGTTTTGCTTTGACAATTTGCCTCGAACTAGTTCAACTATCTCTTCAAGCTGCCTTTGCAGTTTGTCATAATAGTCCTTCAGTCCCCGAGCTCCACCTTTTATGGCTTCGTGCACCTCAGCTGTCCAATATATCTGACTGGTGCACAGTACAATTTGGCCAGGCCACTCTTTCACCCAATCTTTTCTAGGTGTTTGTGGGTATGCTTCGGTTGACTTCCCAACAATTTCTCGTATGCTGGCTATCATTACATCTTGCACCTGAAGTAACCATCTTTCAACAACCCCCCTTGCTGCAGCTGTAGAAATCGTCTCACTCAAATTCACCATCTCACCTTCGCTACTATACATCGCTGTTATGTCTAGTGATTGCGTGAACTGAAGCTTAGCGATTCCTTCGAAGCATTTCTTGAGATGTGGTTGCACACGGTAAGGATCTTTCGTCTCTGAAAGGATCTCCAACATTTCATCATTTGACAAGAAGAAAAACCTAAAATGAAAATGGAAAAATTTTATCAAAGAAATCAGTATCGATCAGTTCATTTCTAACATACTAGCTATCTACGAAAGAAATGCCTCTCTAGTCTTAGGTACCTTTCATTGCTCAAAAAGATAGGCTATTGTCCCCTACTTTATAAAAACAAAGAAGCTTATTTCCTTTGGAAAAAACTTAGATCTCCATTTATAAGAAACAAGAAAAGTTCGTTCGATACTCTACCGACAAACGAAGTTTTAATCAAACTAACACAAAGTTGTCCTAAAAATCTTAGATTCGAGAAGTCATGTTACTTTCTAGTCACTGCAATGGTACGTTACCTTGGGAAGAACAGTCTTTTCTTTTCCAAGTATGCATTCAATCCTTTGTTTATCTGGTCGAGCAAATTATTACTATCAATGAGGCGCTCGTAAAGACCGCTTATTGAGGTGGCAATCAGAACCTTTGGGTCTTTGACTACAGCTTTCATGATTTCCTTCCAGTTGCGATCAACCATTTGGAACTTTCTACCTTCTTCTGGCATTTGTTGCATGATATCTTCAGAGCTGAAGATGGGCTCCAAATACAACCACTGGGCTTGCACTTTCAGCCATTCGTCGATAGTTTCTTGCATCTTCAGCAGCCGCTCTTCCCATGACTTTATTTCAGCTTCAAAAGGTTTTATAAAAGGCGAGCCGCGCATCGTTTGAGTTTTTACAATCTGGTCATCAAGTGTTGCTTGAATCTCATCCACAGCAGCAAGAATCGCCACTCCGGTGTCTCTGTAAATTGTGGTGTTGAAAATGATCTCATCCCAATCGTCAACCATTTTCTGCATTGCCTTCTCTAAAGAATATTCCTACAAGAAGCAAGTTTATATTAGAATATAGGTTTATCATAAGGTAGTTAAGTTAAAATCTTTTTAGATCTGCTCCGAACTCTACTTTCATGGTCACCTTGTTAGAATCTAACGCCAACCATAAAGTCAGGGAGGTACGTTTCAAAATCTTCTTCAAGCGAGCTCAACTTGTTACACTCCATACGTGTTAAAATATAATGAACGAAAATTAAATTAATATCTAGATAAACAATCTCATTGGCAAATATTAACGGATTTGCAATTTTCCAAATTCAGGGAATTGCTTAATATTGCTAGAAAAACCACTTCAAAGCAGTATTTCGAGTTAAAAACAAATTAGGCCAATTTAAATTAAAGTTACCTTGCTTGCGCCACCGCTAATGCTTTCAAACTCATCCATATATGGCGAAAGGTTGTTTTTGAGCATCTTTCGCAAAGTTGTGCTAGAATCCGGGGCAATATCATAGCCAATCTTGTCTGACATAGCCCTCCAATGGCGTTGTCGTAGACCTGGATTGCACAACGTGCTCAGTATGGGCACATGCTCCTAAACAAATGATAATAATAATTATCAGTTTTTCAATCACTGGACTAGCAATCACATATACTTCAAACGAATGTACACTTTACACAGTAATCAATGCGTACTTTAGCTTCTCTTACACCTAAGAAGTAGTCTTCCATTTTGATAATGTATATTACTTATGATATTGTAAAATTCCCATCCTGTTTTAGTAAATTGGTGGCCGGGACTATAAAAAATACCATTAAAGCTATTACCTGATTTAAAAATCTGAGGTATTTTCAAACAAAAATTACTCATCTAGTCTCTTGAAACTGAAAATAAATACGCTGCACTGTAAGCATAAATTTCAATTGATTAACAATATGACATTTTAACTAGCTATCGCGACATAAGCACTTATTTGCACTTAGCAAATAAGCCAAAGTCTCATTATGACAAAGAAGAGCACTTTGCCAACCTGATTACTAAAACATATTTTCCCTTAATACCACAGTCATTTGTTTTTGCAACAATCCGCCAGAACAAATCTAATTGCCATAGAAGTTAATTTTGCCATAAAAACAGGAAATTAACCTTGAAGTCTCTGATCTGTTCTTGAACAGTGTGTGCTACTTTCAGCGGTGCAAATTTATCTTCCAGCTTTTCTTCGTTTTCATCCTTTTTCTTCTTTCTGACGACATCACTTCGATCCTTCTGTTCTCCTTTCTTGGCCATGGACGCGAACTGTTTTACGAGTTTGTATACTTCTCGTCCAAATTCTTCCACCTGGCAGAAAAATTCATAAGACCGTCATTTGAGTAAGTTATACATATAGATAAAAAGTAGGGCATTACGAATAGAGTAATTCATATGGTCTGAAAAAATAAAGTGTGGAAAAAATAAGAAGGGAGTTTTTAATCAGACCTGGTGATTAACTCAATACGAGAAGAGAAATTTATAAACAAACATTCTGCAATGTTGGGCTGAAAACTTAAAGGCTTTCCAAACAAAACAGAGGCTTTAGAGTACTTATTAGCAAAGAAAGAAGAAAATTTAAGCCTTTCACTTGACTAGAGGCATATCTCAGAGCACAGTTTTGGGCCTTTTTGACATAATCTGGATGTTTGAGATTTGGAATACTCAATGGAAAAGAAACATTAAAAAAAGAAGCTACTAAGTTGCTAATGAAATAGTCACTGCTTCAATCAATCAGAATACAAGTAAAAACATTTCAGAGAAACACAACGGACGAATCAACATACTTCTGCTTCTATTGACTCAGCATTTAGATCCAGAAAGGCGCCATCCATCCATTTCTTCTCTGATCTCTGCCACTTAACAACCAACGAGAACAGTTTCAAATACGGCTCGATGGCTGTGGTTAGGATCTCTATTTCAGGATATGTGGTCAGTTCCCATTTAAATAGGTCTTCCTCCTAAAATAACAGCAACGTCACATGGGTGAAATGACAATCATAGAAAATGGCTACCTAAAATTACAAGTTTATGAAATGTCAGGGTCACCCACAAGGGGGTCAGGGGACCTATCCCTCCTTATATATTTCTAGAGGCAATTTTGTCCTTTTGCTTATTTGAACAATGCATCAACAGTTACCTTTTCCCTTAGGTTCAAGCTTTCCCTCTAAAATCTATAGGCTACCGTTCGGTCTTGAATGTTGATTGCGTATTAACATTCCGTATATGAGCTTAGCACACTTAAGTGATAACTAAATTAATCCTTTGAATCATAATTATAAAATTTCGGAAAAAAAGGTGTTGCTCTACAGAAAATATTTACGATACCTAGGCTAATTGAAATGAGGAAGCATTCGTGTGACATTTTTTAAGCATTCGTGTGACATTTTTTCACTTTTCAAATGAATACTATGCTGCCAATCGCAAAGATTTCCCAAAAATCACTGATTTCCACATTGAAAAATCGTCACCAAAACGTTTTCAAACTAGGATTTGCAAGACACTCCAACAACAGTTCTTTAGATAATCAAACAGCTCCAATAAATATTATTTTTAATCTAATAACCGCCCATATTTGTGATTACCTCATTTATAAACTCAATTGACTCTGTTAGTTCACTGATTTTCCTCTGCACTGCTTGAACGTCCCTTAGGTACTGCAGCATCATGTCCATGTGACCAAACTCAACAAACTCCATCACTTGCCTGTTGCAAGGAATAGGGAAAAAGTCACTTAAAAATGTATTCATTTTATGCATAGCAATTCCAGTATCAGCCAGCCTCCATTCTCCTTGCAATTACATGCCATATTAAAGTTGTCGGACTTTTATTATTCCTGTCGTGGTGCAAATACAAAAATGACGAAGAAAAAGGTCGAATAACCATAAAACACCCGAGTAGCAAAAAACTGTCCTGTTCTATACACCAAAACGTAACACATGATTGCGTAGCTTCGTCGGTCATCTATGGCTGGTACAAAGCCTTTTTTCCCTAGTTTCCCGACAAGCTGTCCTTTACATTCATTTACAGTTTCACACAAAATGAAAACTTTAACAAAGTTTATAGCGGTTAACAGAGAGCAATTTTCTCAAGGTAACTACTCACTTCTTGAGTCGATCTAGCTCCAACATTACTTTCTCTCTCTTTTCCGTGAGAGCCGATTCTCCACTTTTTTGAGCAACAGCAATAATCTAAAAAATCAGGAATGACATAAAGTAGTACACGCAGCTGTAAAGACAGCTCTGCAAAGCAAAACAAAATTTTTGACAAAAAGAAGCAGCAAGTCTTCCACCACCGCTTTTGATACTGTCAGCATTTTACTGTGTATTCATTTATTTGTAGACCTTCACGCAACCCTCATCCAGCCCTCAGACAGCTCTTTTCCTAAAAAAATCCGCCATGTCAACACCACTAAGTTGCATGCATTATATAGTTCTTTCTGAACATGAAGATTTACTTAAATGATATTCCTACATTTACTTATTCGACTGACTATACAACAATGAACGATTAGTCAAGAGAAACAGTGAATTTATAAGCCATGGGGGACGTACCTCGTCACTTTGATCAAATACTGGGTTGATTTGTGTCGGCCAGTTTAGAACAGTGCTATTCAATGCAATATCGCTGCCCTTAAAGCTGTAGTGATCAAGCAGGTAGGCCAATCTGTGTTCTGATTCCTAGAGAAAACAAACACATCCATAAGGAAAATAACCCCATTATCTCCTTGATAGCAGTTTCAATTCTATATGAAAATTGACAAAAGAACAATTTTAACAGAAATAAAGAAAATCTAACGATATTGAACAGTTATAAACCTTGATATCTTCTTTCAGCTTAATTAGATTCTTTTGCTGGGCTTGCTCGACGTATTTCATCAAATCAATCATGTCCTTGGTATCTTTTGGTTCGCATAAAGCCTTCTGCTTCATAGTTTCAAACTCGGAGCATATTCTATACAAAAAACGAAGAAGCTGAGTGGTATTTTATAAGAGAGATTAGCTCTGACATAGGAAGAACGGAGTTTTAAAAAAGTTTATCAAATAATCCAAAACTTCTTCTATCGATTGTAAAACTAGGAAACTTTCTTTATATACCAATATTGACTAACTACGATATTTTAGATCGGGAAAAATTCTACATTCTGCAGTCAAAGTGGCTTTGAATAAAAATTCAACTTAAAAAAGTGTGAAATTTGGGTTGCACGAATACAGTATGCAGTAATATAGTAGTATTTGATAATAGTATTAAAGTTGCAGTAATATGAATCAAATTTTAGGTATAATTATAAAACAATTATTTATTGAGTTCGTTCTAGGAAAACCTCAAAAGCCTACACTCTCATCGCATAGAATAAATGTTCTACATCTTGAAGCTTCTAGACGAAATTCTGAACGCTATCGAAGAATTTAAAAAATCAAATAGCAAATAAAAGCCAAAATAAAAGCAGACCTCTGATTTTCTTTTCGATGATCCTCTGCTAGTCGAGTGAGCAGTGTTTCAGCATATCCATGGGCCTTGCTTGCTAAGCCTCGTTTCAGATCATCGCAGTCCAAACGCATTATGTCAAAATGTGCCACTGTGAACAAGCTCGATATTTCTCTTGCAAGTTTTCGGTATTTCTCGATTTCCTAGAGATTATTTATTTGAAAGTCTCTCATAAAAATGAAAAATCAATCAGCAATGGAGACTTGCGTTTATATTCAGCTTAAAATTCAATGCACAAAAACAATGATCAATATGGATTCAATCATTGTCATGCTCAGTGAATAAAAAACGAAGTAAACTGTATCATGGATGAAATATCTGTACAGTTGCAACAGAAACACAATGAACTAAAAACATAATCAAAAGATATAAAGAATATCATAAAGAATAATTATAATATCGTTCTTTAGGCCGAAACATGAACAGCCGATGAATAGTTGGCGCTATCACGACAAGTTAATATTTTGGTTAAATATAACCTATTAATTTGTTAGTTCAAAAGGTGGGTTCTTAGGTCACAGGCAATTCTGGCTCGTTATATTCCCAACATATTTGGAATTTCATACAATTGCAATAGTTAATGATAAACAGCCATGAAATATAAATAAACCTCATTACAACTAAAAAAAGGGAAAACATTTACTTACAACTGTGTATTCATCAAAGGTATTGTTTGAATCCAAAAATTCCTGAATTTCAGCAGAAGCTCTGCCATCAACAAGCATGCTATATTTGTCTGTGAAATGAAATTGACAATCAAATATTTGCAGAAAGTGCAATTTGAAAACATATTCTGGCATATGGCCTCAAAACAGAAAATAAAAGTAGAGAACGCAAATAATCCAAGGCATCTCCTTCTGACATAGGAGGAATATCGAGGAGTAAAAGTCACCGAAATTTGGATCGCTAGTCCTGGACGCCAAATGATGGGAGCATATTCTGATGAAAAATATTAGGCATTGTTTACATAAATGAAGTTAGCTAGCATCAGGTAACTTTTTCGTTGTGTTCTTGTTTGTAATTGTCAAAGGAGTAGGAATTAAATGTGCTAGAATACTTAGATGTGATAGAGCACAACCGAGGACAGGTTCTAACAGCAATGCCTAACATTGCAGCGATGAAAGTTTTTGGCAATAGTTCGAAACTAAAGGTGAACTGACCAAACGAAGCCAAATGCTCTCTTGGTCCTTCCAAGTATTTTGCGATGCATTCTTTCAGAAAGTTGGTAATATTCTTAACAACAGCTGGATCTATTTTTGCATCAATGCAAACGGTTGTTGGACCGCCACTTAACCATGACTAAAAAAGATGTTATGGTTTTGATAGCAATGAAACAGACAATGAAAGAATCAAATCGAAAAAGAAAATTATGTTCCAATTTTAATACAAAAAGCTGAACACTCCTCATTTCAGAAAAACTTTGAAACCTCAAAGAGGCATTTTTCACAAATCAAGACGCATGATGTCCAGAAATGAAGAACATTTGAAGAAAAAAAATTCTTCCTCGTTTTCTCTGGTACCTGACATAACATAAACAAGTATGTTACTATAAGGGAGCGTTTATGACATCATCACTATTGTAAAGAATTCGATTGAAGGTAATTTGGCACTTATAAAATATACATTTAGCAATTACCTGGACTGTTTGCACATTCTGAAGAGTTCCTGTTATACTCTTTGTCACAGACAGAATTGACTCTTCCAGATCGATCAACATTGGGTAAAACTGAATGTTGTCCTCATCATCTAAGATTAACTCCATTTTGAACAGAGGCAAGCGGCTCGAGTCTTTTTCATTGAACAAGTCAATATAAGCATTCAGGGATCTTGTTATGATGCCTTTAAGCTGATTGAAAGAGAGTTGAAATAGAAACGTGAAGCATAGCTCCCCAAAGAATATTACTCAAAGAGTCATTTTAATTATATACACGGTTAGTATATAGCATCAAAAATGATTTCAAATAAAAACAGTCAGAATGCCAAAGAAGATGTGAAAACATTTACCAACCCAGAAAGGATATAATCAAGATTTTGATCTTTATTGTCATAGCTACGCAAGAACAATCTAAATTTAAAAATTGCGTAGATTTCAAAGAGGAGACAAAAGAAGTCGTCTTGGTTGGCCTAGTTTGTAACCATTACCTTACATTACATACGTTACAAAACAAAATAAAAAGGCTTACTTGATTGGATATCAAAGTTGAAACACTGCTATGAAATGAGTCTTGCTGCTCATCTTTTAAATGCTTGAAGGCATTTTTATCAACAAAAATGTTCACTATTTCAGGGTACCAACTGCAAGAGTAAAAAAGGAATATCTGTTATACAATGTTTTATAAGACTCAGCTAAGACGAAATGCCAAGCTCAAAACTTTCAAATATCTAAAAACAACACAGTTACTGTAATCGTAAAACAACAGAAATTTCCTAATGACAAGTATCACGATAATTTCTACCTTGCGAAGATAAGCATCTATTCAGAGACGGTTTTAGGGACTGCAGAGCCAGGGAATGAAACATCTGCAAGAACTTTGCTCTTTAAAAGTTTTTTCTGTGGTGCATGGCCCCTAATGGCTACGAAAAGTGAGGGACTTGGGGTCATTCCCTTTAGACACCCCCTTAAAACCACCACTGTATCAATTTCATGTCGCTTGTTTGTAAGCTTAAAGCGTCTTTAAAGGTAAATAATTATGAGATCACAAGAAAGCATGAAACTGACGTGATCCTGAAAAGCGCCGGTTTGATTCTTGGGTGCTCAAGAATACGCTGCTTACTAAAATCTGAATCAAACAAAAGCAAGATGTCAGCACACATTTCAAAGTAACAAAGTCTTCTGAATTAGCAAACATCTACAAACCTGTGAAGAAGTTTCTCTTCCATCTTCTCGCAAGCAAGCTGCGTGTTATTTTTCAAATTTTCACATTCGATTGGTCCTTGTTTTCTAAATCGGCGTAGAAAAAAAGGGGTCAATGAAACACATTGCTGCATGCATTTGCAGCAGGCAGAGTTAAAGCTTCGATTCAATCTAAATAAGAATCATTTTCATGAAAACTTCCGAGCTAAAATCCTCACCTTATTTCTGACAAATCAACAAGCAAGAGCTTTGAATAAACCTTGTTGTTACAAATCTTCAATATTGTTTGATGAGAAGGATGGAGCATGTGTAAGTTTCGCCGAATCTGTGCTTTAGCAGCCAAAAAGCTGTCTCTCCAGTCACTGGAGAAGTCTAGGCCACTAGATCGAAAAGTTGAGGATTAATTACATATAAAACAAAAAAAATTACAATAATTCCATTAATGACAAATAAACCAGGGGCATCTTTAAGTGAGGTATGGGGTGAGTTCAAACTTATAATCATTCTTGTCAGGATTTCGTGTGTTTTTTATCAATCATCAACCTTGATCTTTCTATTTCCAACAAGTTTGATATCCATTACAAAAGGATCCATGGCTCAAATTCTGCGTTTTCATACAAAAATTTTTGAAGATGAAAAGCTTCATTAGGCCTACTGAAAAAGTTACTTTCTTTTCTGCAACTTCAGTCGCTTAAATTCTAGCTATGTCTACTTGCCTTAAAAAAATTCATTGTGATGCCTATCATTCTGATGGATATTAATTCCTTTTAAAGGGAAGCTTGTAGTTGTACTTTATATTTCATGATATGAAGAGCAAGATCTTCCAAAGCAGTGACAGAAACTTAGGTTTTCATTTGGGGAAGAGCACAGTACCACAAAGACACATGTTGAAAAAGCTTTTGATGCATTAAACCCTTGTCAAATACCAACAAGAATGCAATAGAGGTTTCCAAGCTGCCCATGCACCCCATTATTTCTGTCACTGTTCCACAGTTAGAAATAAGAGAATTAAGAACAATTAGCTTACACTTCTTCCTCTGGTAAGTCTTCATCTTCTTCAACACCTTTCACATTAGGTTTTACCAAGGTGTATTGCACTAAAAGTTGAATAATACATTTGCACAGTATTTAAAAAGATCTGAATCCAGGATGCATTTTTTAGATAAAATCTAATCATCACCATCATGATTAACTCTTCATGCCAGTGCTGGTAGATGACCTCTACACATCTTTCTATACATTCCAACTTTGCTCCACTCACATTAATCTAATTGCTGATCCTCTTTTTATATCTTTTCTCTCTTCTTCTTTTTAGGTTTTTCCCTGGATATCTACAAGATACCTTACAACATAGCTTTGCACAATCACAAACACTTAAGAATCAAAGAGGAAATTCTTAAAAATTTTTACAAGCAGATCTTGGCATTGGCCTTGTATCACCTGAAATAACTTGAAATTCTCTCTTTTTTCAAAAACTAGACCCATTAAAGGACAGCAGATTGATCAAAATAAGGTACTTGTGTCCTCTACTGTTTGCTTGTCAAAGAGCTTGCTATAATAAATATATATCAACAATTTTGAATAGAAATGTCTAAAATCCACAAACCCATGGCTTTTCTCATGCTCTTATCATACTCTTTCATCAACTCATCATTAAGTTCCCTGATGTATGGTTGCATGTCTGGTGACCTGATAAGATCTTGAGGTACCATTGACAGAATTTCATGCCACCATTCTTCAGGCATTGGTGAAACTGGCCCTTCACTGACGCATTTTTTCATAAACTGGTAATTCAACTAAAAAAAGTTCGGAATTGAGATAACAAAGTTCCTGAATTTTGCTATAGGAAATACTTTATAGAAACTTTTTTATTTTGAGATGGGAAATGGAAAAGTTTGCCTGAAATGGAAATGGAAAAGTTTGACCTTTTTACCAATTAGATTTTCTCAGCCCTAGCCATTGCACCATTGCAGCCCCCACCCCTCCCTTTTCTTAGGATGCTTATAAAATACAATATCTGATTAGAATTGAATATGATGGTTTAAAGGAGTAGCATTGCTTTCCACATCTGACAGCTAGAGTTGTTGTTAAAGCAATCTAGCGTATGACTTTTGAAAATGGGTATGTAGCATAGGGTTCAATGGAGTTAGAAAGCGGGCTGAGGCTCCTTTTAATACAGAAAAGTCACCCTTCTCTATTTTTACCTATTTTTTCCTCATCTCATTCCCTGCATTGAGATAAAATCTGGGTGAACTGATATGGCCATGCAGCATACAACTAGCATGCTTTGAAACTATATGGCTGGAAAATTTTGGTTCAGCATTAGAGTGCAAAAGTATGAACCATATGCACTCAGACATCAGTATAAAAGAAAAAAGGAAATTGGTTGTCTTACCCTGATTCTTCTTTCCTTTGACATCATCTATTGAAATCACACATAAAATTCAATTAGAAACATATTTTGAGGCAAAAATATTAAATTGTCAGTAGTTTATTTGATGCTTACAAATTGATAATTGGGTTATATTTAGAAGACTGGTTTTACTAATCTATACATAAATCATCCTTTAATCATTTATTTCTTCATTACCTGTGATGGCATTTCTGGAGTTGGGTTTGATTTTGGTCTCCTCTTTAGAGCATCCTCAGTTTGATGCTTGGCATCTTTGGCCCTCTCTCTCCTAATTTTACCAATAGAAATACTGATGAATAACAATAACTGCTAAATTAACTTTCAAGTATAAATAAATTTTGATGAAATGAACTGTAAGTAAGTATCAGAGGCCTGTGGAGAAAAGTTCCCATTTTACAAAAAGTTATCATGCTACATGGGTGTTATTCTGATTACTTATTAATAGCAATCTTTTACAAAATACTGACAATTCTTCATGCTAAAAAACATATGTAAACACATGATTGAATATAGCAATAGACTTGTTGTAACATTTTATCTTCCTGTTTCAAAATTTTTCCAGATATTATACAATTGTATGCTGAAATGAAGGGAAACCACAGAAGCAAGTATACTAGAGAACTATGTTGGGTGAATCTTTTATGAGAAAAAATACCCTAACAGTCCACAAATGACTGCAAGGCATGTCTGCTGCCAATTTTTTTGCAAACTATGAAAACCCTAATGTTAGAATATTCAAGAAGTTCAGCAAATTTCCACAAACTGTGCTGACTTGTTATGGAGTATGCATTTCAACCAAACAAGTAAAAAAGGTAAATAAATAACACATCATAGAATAATGATTGCTTCAAAACAGCCTGAAAAGGCTACACTTATAGCCTTTCATTTCTTCATTAATATGATATCTTATTTGAGCTTGTATCACTTACACTATTCCTCCCAAAAGATCTTGCATGTCACTGCTTCTTCTATATTTGAGAAGAGGACTGTTGTCAAATCTTGCTGAAGAGTTGACATATTGCTGGATAGGTGGAAGCTTAGGTATTCTTCCAATGGGAGAACTTGATGTTCTTTTTCTTGAGTCTTGTGAAGACATCTAAATGAATTGCAAAGAATTGCATCTATTAATTTGATAAATGGTAGAAAGATATAATTTTAAGTTTTTCATCATACTTAGAAGCAGAACCATGTAATATGTTGCAAAGTTGCCCTACTTGATTACCTATCTGATAATACTTTTTTCTAGAAGTAGCATCAGCAGAGAAGGAGGTACATAATTACTAATTACAGTATCTTAGTGTACATCCTCTTTTATAAGAAACTATAAATTTTGTCCAGCTTCGATTTGTTTAGAAATTTTCGTCTTTTTTCAAACCTGGTGTGGTTTCGGGGGGCCCAATCATATGCAATTCTGATTTATGAACCCTTTATGAAAATCTAGAAAAAGCAACTGATAAAAAATATGACACAAACATACGAGCTGAGACTGAGCAATATTCTTATCATATTCTCAAAAAAATTGATGATTCTGAGCCTGAATATCTTTATAAACAATATTCTTATACAATGTGTACAACGCGTAGCACCAAGAGCATTTCCCCACATTTTATGCATTTTTGTATGGGGTATTTGGAATTTGCAAACATAGATCAACGAACCAAAAATTAAGGTTGAGAAACTTGAATTGAGTTTCAATTATATGTTTGCATTCAAAGCTCTACATTTAAATCAAACTTGTTTTTAAATGATTGACAATCTTTGTTATTTTTGTTTGGGAAAGACTTAGCTTAGGCCAATGTCGCTTCTGGTGCAATTTTTAGCATTTTGCGATATGACATCTACAAATATTCATTAACTACATTTAAGAACTATTAGGATGTGCTCATAAGAAATTTATACCTCAGATGTTATTTTTCCAACGAATAACTTATGTTTTTACTTGTGGCATCGTTCCTGATGTCTCCATGATCAATTCAATTTATTGCAGCTTTGTCGCCATGACGATGTTGTTGGTGTACGGCCGCAGAGCATAAGCTGCGCAGTTTCTTTGACTTTTCACCTTATAAAACTCTTTTTAGCACACCATTGGGGGGGTCTTGAAAGTCGGCTAATTTTAGCATTAGAAAAATCTTTACTCTATGAACTGAGCAAAAATAATAGCATTTTTATAACTCTATGAACTGAGCAAAAATAACAGTAATCCGTTAGCAAAACTGAAATCTTCTATTGGCAATAGCTTACCCGATTTTTGACAAATGTAATTGATTTTGAATATATGGGAGTATTATATGGTGTTGTTTTATGTTTTGTTGTCAATATTCGAAAATTCTACAATTATTTTTTGTGACGTCGCACTTTATAGCAATGTGCGCTGTTAGACCTATCAAAATTTGGTAATCCTATCAAAGACCTATCAAAGAGGACAAAATAAAAAAAATCGACATTTTTGATTCAGTTCATTTAGCACTTACAAAAGTCAAAAAGGAATTGAGCATACCAATGTCTTTGAAATAAACAAGTTGATACAATTGCTAAATAATTTTTTGCTTCGGTTTAACGTTGTTCTTCCTTTACACGTGCCCTCCTTTCTCCCACCCTGTCCATCTTCAAAAATTTTATTACTCTCCATTTTTACAAATTTGAAAAAACACAAATGACAAAATTTAAAACAGTACATTTCTGTCTGCATATACAGAGAAAGAAATAATGTTAACATATCCAGTCTGCATAGATGACATTTCATTCAAGCATTATCCGAACACTCCATTCCCATATGATCCAGAGAACTGGCTTAAAATTTTCATCACTAGAAACTTGCAAGTTTACTTCTTTTAAGCTCGAAGCTTTTCACAGAGCCAACAAATACTTCAAAAGGCCAAATCAGTTTTTCTATTTTTGCAACAAACGTCGATACCTTACGAAGTACGCGAAAAAACATTGAAATGATTTCTTATTTCGATACAAACTTTCCGTTTCATTCATTTTTGCGACAGTGCTTCGATTGACGTAACTCTCGAAACAGCTTAGCCAAATTAATATCGAAGGCATGATATCTATAAAACCAATAGTTTAGCCAACGTAATACTAGATTAAAAGTTATTCGATTCTGTCATATTTACAGCTCATAACCGTTTTACAAAAGTTGTAACTTTATGGTATCAACGCGTAACTGGTTTTATATACTGTCAACAAAGTAGACAAAATGAACAAGAAAACAAAATTTAGTTCTCATAATTTTTTATCCAAATTCACAACAAATTCTTTTATTAGGACGACTTCAATATTTTTTGCAATTACAAAACAGTTATGTCCACATCACAAATTCAAACAAAAGAGAGAGAAAGCTTCACACACTTCAAAAACCAAAATTGTAAATCAATAAATATGCTGATCAACAAATAACAAAACATTGAAAATTATAGCAATGTAAATACCCACTCTAGGTTTGTTCTGCAAATATTTCACGACCAGCTGTTTTAATGATTAAACTACACAAATACTTCTCAAAATGCTTTGGAAAAAGGATTTGCAGCAGAGAAGATTAGGCGTAATTGGCAAGTGGAAGTTACGAAGTTGGCGATTCATGGTAGTAATAGCTTGTTATTTGATGGAAACAACAATTTTAATCCAAACTTTCAAGGCTGAAGACTCTGTTAAACACAGTTATTCGATAGCTTCATATCAGCGACAAAAAGGAAATGAATATCGCACTTATAAACAAGAAAAGAAAACGCTTTGAAAAACCATTTCTGTTCCTTTTTTAAATAAATTGAACTGAAGAAACTTTGACGATAACTTTTCCCAAATATCATGGAATGATGAGATAACAAAAAAAAGGAAAAAAGACTGCACACGCAAGCTCAAAATTTTGTTTGTAGTGAAGTAGCTGGTTCAGTGCTTCAAATGCGATTTTAACTTCATTAAGTCTTGATCTCAGGCAAGTTATTATATAGCGATGTATTAAGTATTATATATTAGCTTAACATTATCCAAAAACAAGTTAGCAAAAAAAACTAAAATTTAGCATTTATCATTATTTCACAAGTTCTTTTGAAATATGAGCTTGATTTTTATACGAAAGTTCAATACAGTAAATTTTTCAAAATTGCCATTTGCCAATCAGATTGTCTCCAGACAAAAGTATAGAACTCATCTTTTTCTGGGATCAATTGGAGATCACAACTTGATTTACCAGGGCCAGCATGGGTCATGACATGATCTTCTGTAAGTTGTCATGGTCCCAGAATCCACTTGCAACAGGGCAGTGTAAACTGTCAACTGAAATCAAAGCAAAGGCAATTTTCACCACCCTGTTAAGCACTTACAATAAAAGAATTCCACAAATATGCATAACTGATTTAACCAAATAACAGCTTACCTTTAAAAAAATACAAACAAACTAGACCACGATTTTGTACCAGAACCTTTCACATTCCTCCTGGTTGCTTAACTGATACTTTAGAGACATTGTCAAAAATCAAAATTCAGTTTTCGGAATTAGCTACCAAGATCATCTTACCTTGTTCAATACAGGCTTTGTAGACAAAACATTGAACAGTCCTTTGAAACCCATACCCTACACGAGAAAATTATTCATTTTTAATATTAATGATTTTAAATATCTATTTCAGAACTGTCATCCACTGCTATGTGGAACTCTTACCTCAGCAATTGGCGATTGGTTAACACGAAAAACAGACTATCATACAAAAAAGAAGTAAGAAATGATCTGATCTGAAAAAATTGATCACCAACTAAAAAGCGACATATATGATAGATGATCAATCCACAAACCTATATCAGATTAATGATAAATCATGAAATTCTAAAAAAATAATTCATTAATCTATCAAACTGGAATCAGCAAATCACGTGATTTACCAGATTACATACAATATAAAATGTTTAATTGTACAACAAAATTAATGGAAATTTAACAAATTCAGATTTGATGAAAAACAGAAGAAAAGCTAAAAGCAAGTGGCTAAGAGTATAATTGGAAAGCATGAAATGAAGAAGTCATCTACGTACAGCTTGTGTTGTGTTCTTCATGCAAGTGTTTGCCTAGAAAAGAGATTTTTAGACAGGTAATTAAACCAAGGCAGCTATTTTTCTGCGTTATACAGACTTTGAATATTATTTTGATCAAATATTAGATGCTACTGTGACAGATAGCATCACAGTAGTAAAGCATTTTAACTGCATGACACTAAACTTTAATGATGAAAAACTGACTTACTGGTGTTCTTCTGTCATCAATAAAAAGTGGAGCTTTCCAATGGTCATAATTGGTCTCCAGGACATACCACACTCCCTTAGGTGGGTCCAAGCTAAAACATAAGACATATTATGACTTGCAATTCAGTAAGTCTTTAATATTTGCCTCATATGGCAGTACAGCAAATTATTTTCTGTTTCAAGCACAGCCCTTAACCCGATGTTTCTGTTCCTATCTGACCAATCCTATCTTCCTGTTATCTTGAAATCAAAGTTATATTGTTACATAATATTGTATGACAGGCAATGAAGTATATTTATGGCATGTTCTCAATTATAAAAAAACTAGAAGCTACCATTACAGAAATAAGGGGTTTAGCATATTATCAGCTTGGATTAGTGAAGAATTGGATGTGCTACATTCTAAATAAGCTAGTAGAGTTATGCATCAAATTTTTTACAACGCCAGACACCTTTTTAGCACTTTTTCACGACATTGAATCAATAAAAAAGGCATACAAACCTCATGACATCAAGAGACTTTGTTCTTGATCTTGTAATAACACACCCCTGCACGAAAAAGACTCATTTACACAAAACCAGAGCATTTACAGTAAAAAGCAACTAACAACCATTTTTTGTCAAATAAAAAAATCATAGTACCCTTTTAGTGGTGTTACGCAGAGATAAGCTACTTTTATTTGTTACTAGCTAGCTGCCAAGGTTAGATGCTATGCTTATTGAGCAGTGCCATGGCCCTTTCCCTTGATGTAACCACACCTTGTGATTCCTTCCTGGAATAAAAGAGAGCCGGAGATTCTCCACATTCTTAAGTGAAAGTTATTTTTTTGCTGGTTTACTTCTCTTCAATAAAATGCCTCATCATAGGATGGCTAACCCTCAAAGCATCACAAACAAAACCTAGCTTGCTCCTAAGAATATTTATAGAAATTCCGTCAAAACATTGTCAAAACAATATTAACATTACCTCGCCTGGCTTGGTGCCTCCAAGTATAAAATAGACAGGTGCAATCAACTGGTCATCAGAAAGTGCTTTTTTGGCATCATCAAAGCTGTTGGCATTCTCAAAGGTTTCACGAGTTAAGAAACCCATCCACCGTGCTTTGTTCATTCCAAGAAGCCATTCAATCAGACCTACAAGTTTCAATTGCTTTCTTACTGAAAATATGAATCAGCTGATATAAATATAACAACAAGAAATTATTACAATCCAATGTTATAAAGCAGATACCTATTCACAAATAACTGACAGAAACATATCATGGAATTTGTTTATCATACCTATATTTTTCAAATTTACCTCTTTTCATTAAATGCATTCACAAAAGAAGCATCACAGATAAAGTGAAGAAAATCCTATCAAGTTTATGTTATTAAGATTGTGAGTCTGATATCTACTTTAGAAAGCAGTACCTAACAGCGTGTAAGTTTTACAGTCTAAATTATTTAAAGAATACAACTAGCTATGACAAAGCTATAGAAATAAATTAGAATCACCCAGAGTAGATAACCTTCCAGGCTCTATGCGAAAACATAAATAATAGGGATGTTAACTTCATTTTAAGTCTCCCATGTAAATGTAAGAATTCATAGTTTGATGTGTGGTGAAAATATATTCTATGCACAAATTGTATTTACAACTCTAAGTTGTTGGTTTTAATTGTCTCATTGCATTTTAAGTACCCAGAGGACAATTTCAAATGGGTTCATCCAACAACATTTACCTACATTATGTTTCTATAGTACTTACCAATATACCCTCCATCCAAAGCGAATCTTTCATTGACTGTCAATGTGAAAACCCCCTTTTAAATGAAAATATATGTATCCATTAGATGAAAGCCATATAACAAAATAGAGACCTAAGTAAGCTGTAATGTTCAGGACAAACAGAGAAGTCAAGCATTTCAAAACAAGGCACCCAAAAGGACACAAAGCTTATTCAAAATTTTAAGCAAGTTGATTGATGAAATTTGAGTTTATACATACAATTTGCATCACTCTAAGTAATTTCTGCTTGAAGTTTGACTCTTGATCTATTCCTATGAATATGTTTATCAAACTCAGGTACAAGATGCACATTGCCTTACTTGAGAGAAATTCAATTTCTGCAAAATTTTATTTATATATAAAATGTCAATACTTACAGGTTTGATTCCAGTAATTATTCCTACATATCCAAGGAAATGTACAGCTTTGTAAACAATTTTTCCTTGTTTCTGAGGAAAATGAATAAATAGCATTTTTAGTAAATGTAGAACTTGAAATAAAAGTTGAGTTAAAAATTGGAATTGTTTTGAAAAATTAAGCACACTTTTAATACAGTATATTTGAAGATACCGTGAGTTTAACTAAATATATATTGCTTTTAAGATTTACTAGATGTGTGAAAACCTCAAAAACATCTTGCATAAGCTAAAAATAATAGGGAGCCTGATACAAACCTGGTACAGAACATTGAAAATCAAAGGTCTGAGTAATTCACTGATGGCCCATGTGTTGTTTTTCATGTCCCAACTAAAACATCATAAAATTGAAGAAGAACTTTTAAAGAGATTATACTGATATAAAAAGCAAAGGATACTCCATAAGAAAAAAATCTTTAGCAATAGTTAAAGCAAAGAATATATAACAAAATAAAAAAATCATGTGACTCACCCCATAAAAAGTCCAAAGTCAAGATTTCTGGCGTGATATAACTTTCCTGTGAAAACAATATTTGCCCAGAATTATGCAAAAATAAACAGTTCACCAAATCAATCAATCAAACCAAAAATAAATAATAAAGCCAATCAATCAATCATCTCAAATGGTTTAAGGTTGGTCAATAGGAAAAAGTTTTCAATTTTCATTGCACATATTACAATTATCAACATTCTAACTAGATTGCTGTTTTCAGAGGCACAACCTACCATCTTTGTCTTGTCCAACAATAGAGGTGCATACTGTGAAAATCTCATAAAAGATATTGTACAAAACAACTTCACCTGAAAAAATATAATGTTTGAAATAAGGAAGATGCTCATGTAAAGAAATATCACCATAGTTTCATTACTCATAACAAAACTAAATAGATTGCATTGAAAGAATTGCAAAGCTTGTAATGAATATAGTTTTCGGGATCAAATTTTCAACCCAAAAATATTTTCAATTTGTGGCAATGGTAGCAAAGCCCTATAAAACTGTCACAAGTCATCTTTGAAGCTATATACAAGTGTTTTTTTACTAACAACCATCAAATAAGGATATTTCTATAATTACACTTTACAGTAAATGTTTCTGTCTACATTAAACTTGCTCACCAAGTTCTATTCCAGTTGCAGTTGAAATCCCTTTTATTTCATCCCTATATGGCTGAGGTAGTCTGAATACAATGGCTTCCTATTGTATGAGAAAAATTGAGAAAAGCTGTCAAAAATATAAAAATCAAAGAAAAATAGGCAGCCTAACAGTTAATTAATTGTATGTATACAAAGTATTTGTATAGATAAAGTTAACTTAAATAGAGCAAAGCAATGCATGACAAAGATGAAAATGCTCACCAAGCTTTTGTCAATGATTTCAAGAACCTTTGCTGACACAAGCTTCTTAATCTGTGCAATCAGTGCCGTCAACTGTGAAAATTGTATCATGGATAGAAGTCATTGCAAAAAAATGTTGAGATATCTAATTTATGAAAATTAAAAAATATGAAATGATTTTATGAATTCCAACATTAAAAAGAATTTTATGTTAAGGCACCTTCAAGACAGTTGTTTATTTCAAGGCATCAAAAGACAGAATACAGCCCCACAGGCCAAAAATTAAACACTCATTCAAATAGCGAATCTGTCTTACATTGAATAAATGAATGCCTTTGACCGACAAATATTCAATGGCTTCTGAGGCAGCAAAGATTAGCATCTAGTTAATAACTTATCATTTTTAAAAAAGCAACTCAACTTTTGCCGATTACGGTAATCCTGAAAATATTCTCTTTGATTTTTCAAGAGTTTAATGTAGAGCTATAAATATGCAGAAAAAATAAGAAAAGAGCATTTTACCTGTACTTTGTAGGGTGCAACAAGGTGACTCCATCTTTCTTTTGGTGCCAGGTCAAGGTTTAGAATCACATCCTTGATTTGTGTGCTAGATAGTAAAAGAATGGCTCGTACTTTCAGAAATATCTATGCTTACAAAATATCATTCAGCGTGACCCAAGTTCATGTGAAAAATATCTATGGTGTTATCAGAAATACAAAGATATACATAAATATAGAACATAGAAAAACTGTGACACTGATGAGAAAGATTTCTTCAGATTAAAATTTAGTAACATTACAAACAAGATAATTGAAATCTTTTTCTGCATATTAGTTTTTGGTTAAGTCAAAATATCAATTGTCATAATTGTGTGGCACATTTTATATAATAAATGTTTTACATACTTCTCTGGTGGTGGATAGGCATTCACAGAGCATCCATCAAAGTCCTAAGGGGTAATGGTAGAAAAAAACTAGAGCACAGTTCAATAACATTGCTAGAAGAACTGAATAGAAGCAAAGTTTCAGGTAAACAAAAACTAAAGCTTCTACTTTCTTTGTGAACCGTGTGATTTTAGGTGTCACTGTAGTATACTTCGAAATTTTTGTGCAGGCTGAAAGCTTGTGGCAAAATCCTTCAGAGGCTGCATGGATAAAAAAGGTCAATTGGTGTTTGCCATCAGTACTAGTTATTTAGAAAAAAGGCCCATAAGCCAATTATTTCACTGGAGCAGACTATAAACTGTCTATTATCTGTGTTTGAGATACATGCATATTTCAATTCTAGGATTGTTGTAGAGCACATTCCATCATCTGGCTACCTAACATACTTTGAAAGGAGTACTCACTAACTTCAATTGAAATGTTAAAACTGTATATATTATGTTTAGTTTGATTTTGTCATTTTATATAATTTGAAGCAATATTTCATGAAAAATTATGGGATATTATTCTAGGTGGTGTGAATTTTTTATGCTAAAAGATTTATAAAAATGTATCTAACATCATGTAATGATGACAATTATTAATTAAGTCCTTTTCCTCTTGGCTGTTATGTTATGTTGGTTAATTTATTGCATTTTGTTTGTAGGGCTTCATATTTATTTTCATACCCCCCAGGGGCTTGGTGGGAATTTTCATTTGCCGTGAAAATCAAGTTTTTAGGGACACATTATTTTGATGCTGATTGTTTCCTGTTGTCATCTTATGTGATATGTTGGAAATGAGTGTCGCAGAGGCAGCTTACTTCACTTGTTTTTCTCACAAATCTGATATTACAGATCAAATCTGAAGCTACCTATCAAATAGACAACAGAGAGTAAAGATCAACAGCTGTATTAGCGCTTGGAAAGAAATTAAAATTGGAGTACCCCAAGGGTCAGTCCTAGGGCCTTTACTGTTTAATGTCTTATAAATGACATATTCTGGTTTGCAAATCACACAAAGATCTGTAACTATCTGATGATACCACAATCTTTGCATGCCATCTGAATCTTGATACAATTATCAAACAATTAGAAGAAGATAGCTCTGTGATAGTAAAATGGTTTTCTGACAACTTTCTAAAACTAAATGATGAAAAATGCCACCTAATGATATTTGGTGATAAAAGTACTGAAGCAACAGTCACAATTGGAAATTCAAAAATTAATGAAAGTGATTACCAAAAACTGTTAGGTGTGACTTTTGATAAGTAATTAAGTTTCAAAAAACATGTTGAAGATTGGTATAAAAAGGCCAACCAAAAGCTTCACCCGTAAGTTGGGCTGATCAGATTGATTTCAATTTTGGCACAGGCAAAAAAGCCACCATTACGAATAAAAATGCTTGAGAAAGTTGCTTGTCCAAAAATTTCAAAATAGATAAAAATACTACAAAAAAGGATTTTCGAAGAGTCTGAAAGGTGTGGCAAAGAAAATTTGTTTTTGTCCACCCAGTTTTTTTGAGCTGGTGATGCCACTGACTAGTTGAGTTCAAACGAAAAATAAAATTATGGCATGGAAATACTTGCATCTGCAGATCTAGGGTTTTTGTAGGTTTAGTATGAACATTGTAAAGTAGGTTTTAAATTATTTTGTTGGTTTTAATTAGCTTATAAGCTATATGTATTTTTGGTTCTTTCTTTCCAACGTAAAAGAAATTGTTGTCAATAATAATACAAATGATAAAAGCTTAAAGGGAAGAAAAACCTAAGGGGTCCACCCCACAAGTTTTCAGGGGCCTACCTCCCAGTGTGGAATCCATGTAGCTTACGCCAGAGATATATCCGGCGTAGACTAAGTCCCGGTGGGCTACCACGCCCCTGATACCCCCAATTAAATTCATTTTCTATTTGATTCTTTTGTACTATAAATCTTACTTACGCTTTCTTTTACATTTTCAAATTGTGTTTGTGTAAGTTCAATTATAAATAACCGATTAAGTTACACAACGAACGTGTCCAAACAAAACAAAGTACATAACAGTAAGTTAATATGTTTTGAATGGCGGCAAACCTGGCAGTGAATGCATCCAACGTAAAATGCTGCAGCTACTATCAAAAGTTGTAAGAGTGACATGTCTGTAGCTGTTTTCGAACAAGGAACACACCAAAGCCTCTCCTTGTTTTCTTGCAGCCTTGCCAATAATGTGATGTGATCACATGATGCTTGCAAGCAACAGCACTGGTGCTGCGCGGGCGCATTTTTAGAGGCGGTTGGCGCACGCGTACATCCAAATATTTTCAAAAGTGGCGGGAGGAGGCATTGGTTTGTAAAATTTGATACTGATCGTACAAATTTATGAAATAATAAACAAATAAAAGATGCCTCACAAAAAAAGAACCAGAAATGGAAGACCTAAAGGCCAGCTGAAAACAAAAGAGCGAGATGATTTGAGCGATGTGTCAATGTGCAGTATGACATCAGAAGCACCGATGTCCAAAGATGAAATAATGACTCGTTTGTTGGAAGAATTTCAGTTTGCCGGTAGGATGAGCTCCGTTTGTTCGTTTACGATGACAGGTGTAACAAAAAATACCACAAAAATTAATAGAAATGTTTTCTAAACTCGTTTGGAAAATATATGTTTCTGTATGAACTGATTTGCTTGCAAACCCACCAACCAAGAATGTTTGCTTTTATCTAGGCCCAAATTAATTGCCTACCCATTCTTATGGAACTAAGTATGTAGGATATGTAGGAAGTCATGGTTCTCATTGCTAAAATTTTGCACAAGTTCAAACGTGAAATGACTGTCATCTGTCAAAGTTCATGTGAATTTGAGAAAACAAAAAGTTGATTTTCAGCCATTTACCAATTTTATCTTAAATGACTCTAGCTTTTCTAAAAATTGGTTGAAATGATTATGTTAATTAGGGGACTTGACTAAGACATGCCTAATTCTGCAGACCTGTCAAATTTTAATTTTTAAAATGAGTGAGTTTTGTGAAAAGGTGGAGAAACTTTTGGACTTCTACTGAAACTTGAGGCCACACAGCTCAATTTTCGAAAGTTAAGAAACAGCCCTACCCAAATTTAAAAAAGCTAAGAAACTTTTATAATTTGCACGTATTCTTCCGAGTTCACACTTGAACAGTCGATATTGACATTGCTGTACACTCTTTTTTATAAGAACCAGTAAATTCAATTTCAGGCTGACTGTTCTTAATTATATATTTCGAAAATCTGAGGCTGGATTGTTCTTAATTTCTTCTTAAATCTAATAGGGTGTAAGCAGTGTGAGTGCTAGCTTTTTTGCTCTAGGGTGGTGTACAGGCCTCATTTGCCAACAAAGTGAGTGAGGCAGCCTTAATTTGCTGACAAATTTGAATATTCACCGAAAAAGCACCCACACAGTGCTAAAAATCCTAGATTTTGAGATAAAAGGTTGTTCAAAATTGCATTTTGCAGAAGCTCAGCCTCAGCTTGTTCTTAATTTGTTTTTAACTTTTTACCAATTTAGAGGCTCGTGTTCTTATAAAATTGTTCTTATAAACCTCACTTGGCATGCAATTTGCATTTATTCTCAGTAAATTGCACGCTCAAGAAGTTTCTATTTGAAAATTTGTTTTGACTTCAACTTGACATTGATGAAATTCAATATGGCTAAAAAAATTTCCTGAGCTACCTCTATAAAGTTGAATTGCAAAAGATTGAGTATGATGAAAAGGCAAGGTTGGGTAATATGGTGTATATTTTGAAGAAGCCTATTTTCTTTTCTGTGTATTGAAGTTATATTTTTTGTTATCATAATGTTAATTTGTCTTATCTACCTTCAGATATTTTTGTTAAAAAAGATGCAAGGAAAAAATTATGTCAGTGTGATCATAAATGAGCCAGTGTTATTTTGGAGTGTTGTAGATTTTGTTTGTGTCCCACAAAGCTATTTATTTTGTGAGCAAATGGTTGCAAATATCCCATATTTTTGTTATTATTAAGGTGTTTTCTTTTTATTTAGTGCAAAGCAGAATTGCTCAAATTAGAGCAACAATGAAAAAGGCGATAACAGATCAAAGGAACCTTCTCAAAATGGAGCTTCTTAAAATCCCAAAGGTATTTTCTACAGGACATTTATGTTAAAGAATTTTTTGATTTTAGTTTAAGTTACTCGTTAAAGTGTTAACAAGATGTTTAATTTATGTTTTTGTTTTGATAAATCACTCAAGTTTTTCTGTGGAGAAATATTTTGTTCGCAAATGAAGCAATTTCTTTTGAAGGATTTAGCTAGTCCTTGAAGCATACCAGGAAATTTTTCGTTATCTTTTATATTCCACACAAGTTTTTCTACAATACAGTTTGAAAGACTAGTGACAATTCTTCATGATTCTATTCAAATAATTGATTTGTTTTTAACAACAGATGCATCATAAGTTGTTGCTGCTATTCAATTTTGTTTTCAAGTAAATTGCATTGGCCTAACCTATTCAAGTTTCAGTGCACCACAGCTTGTTACTTTAAATTCAATTATTGGCCAAGCATAGATAATAAGAATACAATTTCATGAGCTAAATGGAAAATGGTCTGTCTGTGATTCATCAGTTGATGGGAAATGACACTATTTCATTTTTAGGACATCAGGAAGATGAAAGTCTCTGAATTCTTAAGTAAGTTACTGCCTTTCATTTTTAGACTTTATATTGATATCATTTCATAAAATGGGTTCTGAAAAATGGCTTTATGTTGATGAAAAGCAAATTAAAGGGACTGTTTTACAAGGGACATCCTGTGTGGCAACACACCGGTTGAGTGAAAGTTGTTTTGGTGAAACAACTAAGGTTAAATAGGAAAACCAATATGGAATGAAACAGTTTTTTGTATTCAAGCTCATCGTGTGAAGCTTTGCACTTTTGTTTGTTTCAGTCCTATGGCCCTCTCTAGATAATAGATAATGATGTAAAAAACATTTACAGCTAGGCTACAGCTTCTGGCAGGGAGCAGTTAATAGAAATGGGCCAAAATGTAACCAAAAAATCTATCTTATTGATTCAAATTATAAGAAAAAACAGTTTTTAAAGTTTGCAGGACAATTTTGAAGTAATCATTTTCTTGTTAAGTGTCTAATTCTATCAAAATTCACCAAGAGAAATGAAATACTGTTGGGTTGAATGAAGCTACATTTCCTTGGCCTAGACCAATTGCATTACACATTTGTCAAATTATGCTGTTATCATAATATTTAAATCAACCCTTCATTTTGATGAGTTTTCTTAATCTTCTCTTCAAATTGGTGCAAAAATTTGGGTCAAACCTGAATACCTTGCATACAGTATCTTGCAATCATTTTTTTGGTCTCATTTTCTTTATATTTAAAAGGACAGATAAAGATGTTGTGATTACAATTTATTGCTTCAAAAAACATGAATTCCCTATTGCTTCCTATGCTTACTTGTGCTTATTTGCATATTTATTTGAATTGATGTATTTTCTTCACTTTTTTACCTTAACAGGTGCAGGGGGTGACATGGACGAACTTGTATTAAATGCGGTAAAATCTATCTTTTCTGATAGCAGTACCTTTCATGGAAAGTTGATTTAGATCTTTCGTTAATATCTCTTCTAAATTCAACTTTAGCCAACTCATTCACACAAAAAAACAAGAAACAATTTCACATATCTAACACAAGTAAAAAATAGCTGGATTAGAACAATCATTAGGCTCTTATTGCTTCCTGTTAGAAATCTTTGGTTTTCTTTTTCAGGCAGATCCTGTTGATGAAAATGATCCTCCTGATAGGTAAGGTGTCTTTGCCTTAAATATAGTTTGCATTGATTAAATGGATATATCTGTCTTGTGGCTGTTTTTTTCTAACTGATGACTTTAATTTATAGCTATAAGTTTATAGTTAATTTATAAGTTTATATATAGTTAATTTATAGAATATTGGGGTATTAGAATTATAATGATATAACTTTACATTAAGATACAATAGTTAAATATTTAAACGTTTTTCATAATATTGGGGTGTTAGCTCAGACAATTAATTGACCTTGTGACATCAACTTTTTTAATGTTTCACATTATTATCTTTAACAAACTGATGCCAATTTTATTGTTTTTCAGCCATGACAATATCATTGCAGGTAGGAACTCTTTATCTATTTTTCAAGGCTAACATTTATTATAAACATTTTTTGATAATTTTTGTACAAGCAAAGCACAATTCAGCTCGATTCCAGAAAATATTTTATGGATTTTTTACTAGTGATACAAAAGCTCCAAAAGCGTCCATACCGCAAACATATTTTAAAAGGAACCATAACTGGAGCAAAAAGGCTTTAATCTTCAGTGGTGGGGCAGTAAGTTACTTGAGGCAATTGCCAAGATGCCCTGTTTGACTGAGTTTTTTATGCTAAACTTGTCCAACTCACTTCATTCACCATGTTTACCTTGAAATTTCTTATGTGTAACAAAGTTGATAATCCTTATCCATTTTCACCTTGAAAGATCATCGCTAAAAATCAGGAATTTTTTCCACAGGAAGCAAAGGAGAGTCCATTTAGTACTGTAATTTTTGGCACATGTTTGTAATTATGTCTACTATCTTTTTCAGCTGTTCAGCAAACTGCTACTACTGCAAAGAAAACAGCTAGAAAACCACGAGTAAGTTACAAACGGATTTGAAATTTCATTGACACTTACACATCAAGCAAGCAGATGCTTGTAAAAAGGCATCAGAATTCATATTTTTATGTGTGCAATTAGATCAGCTGTTTTAAATGGCATAGAAAGGCAGAAACATAACAGCTGATACTAAACTACTATTTTCTTTAGAGTGTTAAACATCGAATCTATGTCCAAAAAGTGAATATATCCCTATCTGGACGTAATTTATATCCAAACAAAGAAGATAAACAGAACGTCTAAAAAGACAACCTTGCTTATCCAATGACTTTGAAATAAAGAATCCAGAGTGTAAACATATATATAGTAATTAAATTTCATGATGATTGAAAAAGCAAGACCCTTTTTCATTTAGGCATTTTTAGGAACTTCCTCTATTTAAACGAAAGTTCTGATTTGTGTAGATAGGAAAGGTTTTTTTCGTTCTCGGGTTGTTCAAATACGTGATTACGTTTATCGGAAGAAATCAATAAGATATGTAATTCCTTTTCTCGTGTTACTTTAGTTCCGTGCATAATTTCATTTCACCTTTTAGCCATAATTATCCGAAAATTTATGCTCAGAAAAATGTTGTTCAAAAAGTTTGTGTTGTTAGTATTGTGCGTTATGTTTCCGATTTTGAAGCATCTCAAAATGTGAACTAGATTTTCTTCTCGATATTTTATGAAGACTAAGAGAATTTAGCCGTTATTTTTTATCATGTTGATACCTTCATAGGTTGCAAAAACTCCCATGGCAGCACCAGCAGTCCCACAGACAGGTGGCAGATCAACAAGGGGAGCCAAAGCGTGAGTAATGTTTTGATTAGTTTGCCTGTCTTGTCATTAGGCAACTCGAGACAACTAGACTCAAGCTAGAGTATACTCGATTAAAAGGCATTCACAAATGGATCTTTTGTGATTTTGACAATGGTTTTTCCATTTAGTAGGTATACCTTGTGAAACCAACTTGTATCGACTAATTGTCACTGAAAAGCATAACCTTGAAAGCAAATTTTTTCAGAAACTTAAATTAGTTTATGGATAGTTTTAGGACTTTTTTGTGACCAATATATCATCAAAGAGGAAGGATTATTCATTATGTAGAAAGAATGACATTTCCTTCTGACACTCTTCATAGTAAAACATGGATCGAAAATTTAACTCTTATGCTGAAAAGTGTCCGACAAAAAGCTTAAGTATTTTTCAAAATTTTTTCTTTTTTCAATGCTGTTTTTAATTGTTGCACGAACAAAAAATACATGAAAGGGTATTCTTAGCTACAAGGTTACCAATGACTGATATTCTATAAATAAAAACGATATATTATGAGAAAGAGGCGGGAAAAAGGTCTTGATCATTTTGTGCTGATCTTGCTAACACATTTTATAAAAAAGTATTAATGTAATACCCAGGGTAAGAGGACGCATCTGCACCCATGCACCCCCTCCAGTTACGCCACTGAAAAATCTTAGTTTGTAAAACAACTTTTAGAAGAAAAGTTTTTCCGTATCAACTCCTGTTGAATTTGTCTTTTATTCTAGGCGTGCGTTAGCTGTAATGAAAACACAACACAACGACATGGTGACGCCAGCTAGAGGGATACCAAACATTGCATTTATTACACCGAAAGTTCCACCAAGGTTAGTTTTACTTAAAATGTTTTAACAGGCTGCCCATTAAATTTTTTATCTAATTTTCGTTTACCCTGGTATGCTTTTATTCTCCTTCTCGAAAAAAGGCAATGTGCAGTATGTATGGACCCTCCGTTTTGGGGGTTGAGACTACCAGTGACAGTGGAGCAGTTCTATCTTTATACTAAAATACCTACCAAAAGTTTTGGAACACTAATATCAGTTTTCGAAAGCCCATTAAGCCATCCTTCACCCCACCTAGGAACAATGTTGGTTCTTTACAAAATAACACAGGAGATTACGGAGTGCGGTTCTTAACGTGACTTGCATTATATTTGCCTAGACTATCAACATTGTTCTGGAGGAAGGGGGCGAAAGTAGTGATGTTAGAGGAAGAAATGAAAAAAACAATATTCAACACCAATTGCTCGGTGTTCCAAATAATTTAGCATGTTTTTATAGCATAGAATAGCATAGAAAAATTATAGCATATTTTATAGTTCAATTTGATTTTCCATTGCTGTTAAAATTTCGTTTTGAATAGTTAAGCATATGAAATTTTCTGTTCGGCTGTTAGTAAAGGGATAAATTTACCTGTGCATTTTGAAAAATTAGGCCACTTTGTTTGATTACAACTTGATTTAAGAACTCGTCATGTATAAGGTCACACCTTGATGATTATCACCTCTTCAAGCGTTGTATTCCGTGAAAGTAATTTAAAATATCTAATGTATACAATAATTTTAAGGTCTTTTGGTTATTTTGTTTTTTTTGCAAGCATTTGTTATTTTCTTGTTAACAGCAGCGCTTGCATGACTACGGGAAGAAAGCCGAAAAAAGGAGGAGAACTGTAAGGAAATTAATCATTTTAGTTGCTCGCTGGTATCACAGTGAAGTGATACCTTTGTTGTTTATAATTTTACGTATATTTTTGCGTGGAGTTTCGTGTCGCATATTTACGTAGATTTTCGAAATTTTGACAATGCAGTAATGCTGTTTTTATGAGGTTTTGATGTATCCAAAGCACGATTTTTACCTTTAGACTTTGTTGTACGCTTTTTAGTATTTCCTCCCACTTTTCATTATTTACTATCAATCCATATCCAGTATGTAAATTTTCTGTTTGGTCATTCATTATCCAACATTTATACTGTGAGGACCTTTGGGCGAATAGAATGTTTCCACTTTTTGTTCTATTTTAAAAATAAGGGTTTTCTTCTTTGAATCGCCGTAATGTGTGTCCTTTCCTTTTCCATAACAATTTTCATCATTGATAAAATATATTCAAATATTCATTTTCTTTTTCAAAGATTATATTCTCTGGCTGGATCTCCGGTTCAAGGCCTTCCCACAAAGAATGACTTGGTTAACTTCACGGTAAAAGATGGACTGGTATGTTATTTTGGCAAAGGCACTTCTTCTACTTTTTGGTTGAAAAACGAATATTTCAAATCGAATAGAATACTTTATTGGATATTTGTTGTATTCATAAAGACATTTGTTACACAGAATGCGGGGATTTGAACTTTCTAGGCCCGTATTATCGGCTACTTGCTTAGATATGTTTAGAATATAAACTACAGTTCGTTTGGGCTTCCAATATACAAACCTGGCAGCATTTCTCTGCCCAATTGAAACAGTTTTTGAATAATTCAACACTTTTGCTACAAGGAAAAAAGTGTTCTAATTGATATGTATCTAACTTTGTTATGCAACGTAAAAAGATACACACGCTCTTCTTTTCCAGAAATTTGATGTATCTGGTGCGATATTAGATATGAGTCCAAAGACACTGGCGACGCATGCAGACCAACTTAGCAAAATCAAGGTAACCATAGCTCGCAATTTTTAAGAAAACTGGAATACAATAACCTGCGTTTAATCACGCTTTTATTTTATGCTTTGAATTGCGTTTCTTTATATCCTCTTATAACAGTTTTCCCAGAGAGCTGGGGGATGGAGAATGCTCTGAGAAATCTCTATGTTTCCAAAACTAGGCGCTATACTAAATTTTTGCTACTTGCAGGTACAGTTAACAAAGTTATTTCACAACGAACCTTGTTTGTTTGTTTTTTTCTGAGTTTGTGAGTTTTATAACTGCTTATGTAAACCAATCCAGCTATGTTAAATTTATATCATTCTTAAACGTTTTTTACCAATTCTTTTTAGACTTTCGTTGAATCAAAGCTGCAGCAGATAGAAAAAACAGCTGTAACATCGACTGCGAAGAAGACATCAGGAAAAAGTAAATAGACTTCAATCGGACAATTTTTCATCTGAGGTTCATCAGCAATCTCTATTTATGGTACCACTTATGGTGCTTCTCAAGATTTTGTAATTAGTATAACTCTACATAGAATAGAGTCTGCATTTAGCAAGGATTGTGACGTAAATTTTAGTTTTATTAGGATCTTAATATTGTTTAGTGTTTTGTGATCTTTTTAAGGCAGTGTCCCATGCCTCTCCTTTTGCCCAACTTCATTGTAATCAACCAGTTACCCCGTAAAATGCCTTTGTCAAGGAAGCAGCCAATACTCTATAGATATCACCCGCGCCTGCGACGATAAGCACAACAGTTTACATTTTTTTATTTAGGCACGGTAGCCCCGTCAGTCCATGAGAACTGCTTTTCAGGGGGCCGTGACGAAGGTCCCCATTACTGCTCACAGTATATATATGAATCAAGGTAGAATAATTCAGTTGTAAAGTTCAAAATTGGAAATTTGAATATTAAAATGATTATTTTTTCATTTTTTTTGTTATGATATTTCTATCTTCAAAATTTCTTTGAACTCAAAGACCTCAGAGACGAAACCTTCAAGGCTCGTGCATGCGAGAAGGTTCAAGAGACCCTTGTTCTTAAATTCGTTTGTCATTGACAGAATTCATCTCGCTACCACTGTAACGCCTTAGTAAGGCATCGACTAGAGCTTGCAACGTAAAGTTTGTACCAATTTCGATGACACAACCCAGGGACATCGGGACTGACAGCCACGGGGAGGGGGGGGGGGAATTTAGAAAAGTGTCCCGTTTCTTCGAAAAGTGCTTTCTTTAGAACGTTTGGAAAGTTTCCTTTTTGCGCGAGACTTATAATCCCCCTATTTTACCCGTACATCTTTGGAATACGTCTAACGTTATTTCTCTATCCTCTTAATTTTTGTATTAAAAACTTCTATCGATTATGTCTTAGCTTTTTCATCAAGCTAATTGGTACCTGAAACTTACCTTTATTGTACATAGCCTAGCATTTTATGATATTAATAATAATACTTTGTATTCGATAGAGATATAAAGCGTTAAATTCCTAACTACTTTTTCATTCTGTCAAGAAACGACTGAAAAATTGTTGTCTTAAAAATCTTGATGTGAGTTCCTTTCCTACTTCGCATTTTGCATGAAGGGACACAACAGCATGAGTGATTTTTTATTTTCCTTCAATCTCACTTTAAACTCATTTTTCTTACAATGTGTTCTTAACTGTGTTCAGAAATGATAAATTCATGTAGGCAAACGGCAGATGAGTTGGGTTCGTTCCAGTTTATTTTAAAATTTTTGCTTTCAGCATGTTTCGATTTCATTGTAAAGTGATGCCTGCACGAGGAAAGTTGCATTGACACTTACTTGTTTTCTTCAACAGAAGACATCCTCCAGCCCAAATAAATATGCTCCTTGTTTGCTTTTTCGCATGTGTGGAATCTTTTTACATCAAAATACCACTAGTTGTTATCGGTTTGTCATAGATTTCTTTAGAAGGTTAATCAGAAATATTCTCCTGTCATTTTTGTCTTGTCAAAGCTCCTTCGTGTAACCAAAGATGGAATAATTGGCATTAACATACAAACAGAGTCTGTTATCTAAGTATTTCTAGTAACTTTAGATCAGAAATGGTTCCACTTTTTTAACTTCAAATTATCTTGATTTGAAAAGGGGTAGTTGTTACTTTAATGCTAAATTCGCATGTTGAGACCTGGACCTGAAAATCCATCCTACCAAATTTTTGCAATAAGTCCTCTTGCTAAAGCACGAAGTTAAACGAAAGTGATATTTAAGGGAAATAGCAAGTTTTTTTGATACACTGATGTTTTCATCTCTTTGACCTGTGGTTTTGATCACTAAGCTCTAAGTGCATGACATAACAAACTGTTTTTAAAGCCACGTAAATGATTTCAAGGTGGTAGTAAGATTGTTCAAATTTTTTAAGTTTAGAGAGTTAGAGTGTCAAGGATAGTTTATTATATTCACCCATTAGGTACTTTCAATAACATGAAACTGGTCACATCATGTTTTTGGAACTACTTGTACATGACTTTTGTCCGGTCGCAAGAAGGATTATTTTTGTTATACGCTCATTTTTGGATTTCTATTCTGCCTGGAAGGGCTAAGACTGAAACATTGTTTCCGCCCGCTCGTAAAAGAGTATTTTTGAATCTGCAAAGTTTCTTTGCGCCTAAGCCTTTCATCTCAGGGGGGGGGGGGGGGTGGGTACCTTAATAGGTTTTGAGGTACGGGGACGTGCCATTTTCTAAAGAGGTACCTTTTTCTAAAGAGTGCAGAATTATGAATATCACTTTTTGAAATTATTGCGGAATTATGGGTACCATTTTAAGAAACATGCAGAATTATGGGTACCATTTTGGGAAAATATTGCAAAATTCTTAGGAGGGAAATTTAGCATTAACAAAATGAATGTCCAGTTTGAAATGCAAGTATGGAATATGTGTAATATTGAGATTTGGAGCAAAGAACATTAAAAATTTGTTTGATAATTTTGCTGTGTTTTAAAAATGGTTATTTTCCTTGCAGAATTATGGGTATAGTTTTCATCGTGTTTGCGGAATTATGGGTCACATTTTTTCAGAAACGTGCGGAATTATTGGTTCAAATTTTGTAAAAAATGGCAATCCCCGTCCAAAACTAAGCATGGTTACCTTCCGAGCCTTCCATTCACATATATTCGACGAATGCGCTATCGTACGCCATTTCTAATGTCAATTCCAAGCTAGAATTCATGCAAGTTCAAAATAGCAATCAGTAAGAGAGAACCATAAACAGAAACGCTAATTCACAGACAGAGAGTGGGTTCACATATGAAAGAGACATTCCAACAGAACATTCTTGAAAACATTACACTAATAAAGCGATTTGCTGGTGAATAACAAACAATGAATGCGGAGGTTTGTAAAATCGGTTAAAAAGCATTATTCCATTTCATCTCCATACTTGTTTCTTTTTGCATATTCTGTTGAAAAGAAAACACCTGATAAAATCATAGAATTTTTAAGAATAGAATTTTTAAGCACCTTTAATTCTTAGATTGTCTCTACTTTAAAAATGTACTTGACTCTAGATATTGTTCTTAACGACAACGAGAACGGGATAACGAGACGGGATAACGTGACGGGATAACGAGAAAGGGGATAACGAGACGGGATAACGAGACGGGATAACGAGAAAGGGGAAGATTATGTAGGCCTCTTTGCATTTGGTGTATTACATAGGACATAGGTGGTATAATGGGGTATGTTTGGAAAAGGATGATAATAATAAAAATTGTATTTGGAGATACCAAAACGACACCATGGAGCCTACAAAATAAGAGATTTGACGTAAGTCGGAAAACTTAGCATAGCCTTGTCCTCAGCCCAGATATGAATGGATTCCCTATACTGGTTTCCATACCCCATTAAAAGTGAACTCATTTATTTCTTACCATTAAAGTGCCTATGAAATGAAATTTGACAAATGGAGATAAGGCACACTTTTAATAACAAAATTTGCTGATTTCAATGATATATGTTGAGGTGTTTTTTTTCTTGCGGAACTGTCCAAAAATTTTGATTGAATATCCCATTTTCACGTTGTCGACTGTGACAAAGCGCGCGTTATCCGTGAGGTCACATACTTTGCAAACACGGAAGCAGTTGGCGTTTACAAAATTGAGGTTGATTTTGGAACTACAGTTAAAATAGCCGAGGGGGGGAGGCAATTTTAAGTCAGGGTCCATATCCAATCTCTTTTAGCGCATCAAACTGTCCTTTTCTGCAAAGTTTCGTACTGTTGTACCACAGTACGACTGAAACACGATAATACCGCCTATTAAAGTCTGGGACAAACTACACTAGCCCAAAAATAGCACAAGGGGGCAATTTTCAGTCGGAGTCTATATCCTATCGGAGTCTACAACCGCCCCTTGTTGTAAGCTTCGTGCTATTGTACCTACTTTTAGAAGAGATACTGTAATAACGCCGTTTAACGTTAGGGGGTTGGGGTAAAGTACCCCAGTCTAAAAATAGCCCAAGGGGGCAACTTTCAGTTAGGATCTACATCCTACCCTTTTCAGCGCATCAAAGTACACCTTTTTGCAAAATTCCGTGCTGGTATCACAATTTATAGAATTGTTTGACTAACAACTGCAAACCTTGTGACGTCACTGATTCTTATGCTTTGTCACTCGCACCGATTGTTTTTAAAAACCCCAAAACAAACTTCCCCATGCAAATTTTAGAGTTAATTTTCGTTTTTTATTGCAAAAATATATAGAAGTTTCAATTTCTTTCAAAAAAACTGTGAAATTTTATTTCGTAGGCACTTCAAACATACCTCTCGGTGAGCTCTGGGGCCGTTGGGTTGAGGTACGCGGTTCACTTTCATCATTACTGCTTTTAGGAGTGTCTGGATCCCACGGAGATCCCGCAGAATACGTTTCCCGTTTGTCGTACGACGAGTCTGGGTCGTAGGCATCTTGGTCTTTTGCAGAATAATCTTGGTTCGCCTAAAGTGAAGAAATGAAAAAACCATAACATATCTTCTATAGAATGTAACTTTTTGTACGCTAAAACCACCATCAATGGACACCTTATAACTGACATCGGACCCAAAAACGTTTGTTTTACCGGACAGTAATTTGTACAATCACCCTCAATAAAAAGGGTACCTATTAACAATTGACGGTATCTCTCGTTCCATGTGTCAGTTGTACCAAGTCCCACTGACCTTGAACAATATGGCAAAAGGATAAGTGTTGAAAGTTACTTTTGAAATCAGCTAAAACAAAGAAAATTTCAAGGATTGCATCCCAAGTTATCCAGTTATACAATTGTTTTTAAAAGAAGGACCAAATCCACATTTTTAATTTCAGATCTCTTTAGCGATTACCACAGGTGTATATCAAAAGTGATAGTATATTAGCTAATGGCTCTTTGATCAAACGAAGGCCTTCATATTTCATTTTAAATGCAAAGCAGCAGTAAACGGATATCAAAACTACTACTAACAATACTGACATTAACCTCAAGGAAAGACCAGAAAAGTGGATGAAGCTGCCCCTAAACAAAGAGTCTATATTAAAAAGAACAAATCTGAAATAAATTGATTAGCATTTTAGATTTCTTTACTACAGAAAATTGAAAGATTTTGTAGGGCATGAATTCTTGAGATAGCCAATAACGACCCAAGCCTAAACATCAGCAACCTGTGCAATCCAAGAATTCAAAATAAAACAATGTTCCTGCACAAATTTTACCTGCTGTTCTGAAGCAGCCGGCATCCTTCTAGGTCCTTGATACTGTCTGTCTCTGTGTCTCCTGCGCAGCTCTTCATAGCTCATTCTTTTTGAGCCCTTATCCTCTTCATTATCAAGAGACTCCTGCTCGTCATTGGTGGACCCTTGCCTGTGGTCGCTATTGCGTCCAGGCTGAAAGGAAGGAGGTCGGGCCCCAAATGCAGCCCTTTGGCGCACTGGACGAGAACCGCCCTGGGATTCTGACTCTGAAAAAAGGAAAATATGCCAGTAACAGCCCACTGTTAAAAGTGAATTACAAATTTGCTAATTATATAGAATTGCAAAACCTTACTAATGATAATTCAAACAAGATGCCTTGTATGTAAGTGAAACAAAATGATATTAGGATTTACAATTAAAAGATTCCATTAACTTAAATAACACTCTGAAAAAAAGTTTATTTCTCAGGTAAAAGAGCCTTCGTTTCTGTATTTTCAATATTTGAATGCAATGCTTTGACAAGCAATTAACCACCAAGTTTTCAATAGTTTGCATTATTTCTTATCATCGTGTAAGAATGACACTCAAACGTATGTGCCTAAATGCTACTGCAAATTGCAAAAAGGTACGGCTTTCTTGGGAAGAGGCCTTTCATAACAGTCTTGGAAAAATTCATTAAAGTTGCAAATAGTCTTTAAAAACTCACCTGTCATGTTTTCATCAGGGGAGTATCTGCAGAAATATAGATTATTAAATTAAAATCCATTTCACTTTGTAACAAATTAAAAGTTGATAAGCTTATAAAATGATATTTGAAGTGTAATTAACATGGTTTACATGACATATAATACTATATAGCAACATATCATTATGTTTTTTTACTTTTTTTATTACATTATGAAAATCTTAAATATGATTATATGGATGCAAATACATACTAACAGCTCTATGAAAAAAGGCAGTTAATGGGAATCTCTGTTTCAGTCCCCTAATTTCATAGAGAAAAATAGCAATAATAAAATTAAACAAAGCTTTAAAAACTTACTGTTTTTTATAGTTTCGCATTTGATCTGCTAATCGTGAATTGTCAAGACTCATTATCTTTTCAAAACATTTATCCTTGTATGAAGCAACACCTAGGACCACGCCCATTGTAAACGCTCCTACAACAAATTCGAAAATAATTTCTAGGTTATCTAAATTGCTGTTTCTGAAGTTAAAGCAGCTGATATTTTACTCAAGTGCATAATTTCCATAGGCACAGGCACACACCATGCCTTTGTAATTCAACTTCAACACAATCATGGCAAAGACTCTACTACTTAAAAGTTGAATCATTCAGTTTGAAATTTGAAATCATTCAAATTGAAACAAGGTCACATGTCAATGAAAGACTCATAAATATAAGACATACAACAACAAGAAAAGGCTGTGAAATTCGCTAAATAGATACCTGTATAGTAGAACCCAGCCCAGTTCCTAATATGAGGGAAAAAATCTGCAATGAAAAAGAATTTATTATAAATTTATACTTTGAATTGTACAACCTTTTCAAGTGGAGGAATAACAAACAGATCACGATAAAGCATTGTAATCCCTGCATGAATTCTAATACTTGCTGGTTCTTGATATGCTTATTGCTAAATATCTGCGTTCTTTTGCTGTTGTTTCCGTTGTTGTTCATATTGTTCCCTCACCCCTAAATGCTGGAGATTCAAGATAAATTCACATAGTTTGTGTAATTTGAATCTATTTACCAATTATCAAATCTTTTTTGGATTGTTTTCTTTCTTTTTAACCTTCCCTCTACCACAGATTTCAGCAGACTGTAGAGTCTGATGATAATAAAATCATCTTTAATATTTTGCTAAATAATCTTACCGTCTTAAAGGAATTTTCTCAAAGTAAAAAATGGAAACTGGATTTGGAGAAAAACTAAAGACAACAAGAACATTACTAGTTTTTTATTGCTTATTTACTGGAGAAATAGCATTTCTCAATTTAGGTTAAAATCAACATAAGGTTGCTTTACATGGACCAGATAAAATTCATGTTGATAGATTTGTAGAATCAGGACTTAGATGCCAGAGCATAAAAGTTTAGTTTAATATACATACTGTGGCCAAGGTATCGTGTAGCTATTGCAGATAGCATACCAAGGGGAAAACCTAGAAATTTTGAAGATGAGTATAAGAAACAGAAAATTTCACAAATGAATAAATCAAGTAAAACAAGAAAAAGTACCAAATTGTTTTCAATAGACATATCTTATGATTGAAAGGGGCATAAATTATAGGGGGATGAGAAGTTCTTACAGCCTCATTTAAAAGGTTGAAACCGTGTGTCAAAAATGAAATAATAATTTAAGAGCATCTTTCCTCATTCTGGCCAACTGTAGAATTTCCTCTCTTTGCTAACATTTTACAAGTTTGGTATGTTTGATCTCATTAAAAATTTGTCCTTTTTTATTTTAAACTTGTCCCAAAATGTTTCTTGTTTGCAACTAAGATCTATACAAGATCTCTACAAAGTAGACTGGGTTCTACCATTGATCCAGGTTGGAAGATTCTCTTTATACAAAACATCTGCACAAATCAATTAACTGTTCATAGATCTCTTTCAAATTGTAGGAAGTGAAAAGACTGGACCACTAGGGGTGTTGTGTCCCGATCCCATTCTTAAATTTGTCTTCTTTGTCCAAATGTTCATGCCAGAAATTATCAACACATTTGGTAGCAGGACTGTCACTTTAATGCTTCTTCTACAATTATACTGAAATTTGTTTGAAATATGCTCTTCTTGGTCCTCTCTTCAAATAAATAGTCACAAGGCCCCCTGCAGACCACTGTAACATATCTTTAACATCAAAACTTTAACAGATATAAACAAACAATAAAAAGAATCACAAATTCACATATGCACATTTGCCTTCATTGATTGCTAAAATATTTAAGCACTTCTCTTACCTCTAAGGTAAAGGCTATTTGTTCTGCATTCTCTTAGCACCACAAGTTCTTCATCACTTAACTTCAAAACATAAAGTTTTTCAGAATACAAATAGAAAACAACTCAAAGGAGTTTATGCCATGCTTATCATTTTTATAGAAAAGGTTCTAGGCCAAGCACCCTCTAATACAGATACCAGAAACTGTAGGTGGAGAGAAACATTGCCAAAGGAAAGGGATGTGCAAGACTGACAGAAATGTTATTGAATGCAATAATGTGACTTTGCATGAAGAATGCAGGAATGCAATCACACATGACACAGGTTTGAGGTTCGAGTCCCTCCCAGCATGATCAAACTTTTACCCAGATTGAAGGGAGTCGCAAGCTCTCTGCAATTCTAGGCGTAGAAATTTGGAGGTGTTATCACATCGACAGAAAGAGCCAGGACACTGCTCCAACTACCTTGGGATGCTAGGTATAAACAAATACAAATACAAAAATATATTATTAACCTTTGCAGAAAATACAAAACACATCAAACATAATGAACATTGATGCAGTAGCAAATCGATTTTCAATTATAAAAATATCCAGGAATACCTTTAACTGCTCACAAGCCTCTTCGGGACTCAGTTGCTGGTTATCCATTCTATCTCTCATATCTCCGGGTCTTCCAGCAGACATCTTTGCTGTTTTCTTTCTTGGCCTTATGCAATAAAGTGTTGTTGTCGTTGTTGTTGAAATGGAAGCCACTGTGGAGAAGCGTCCCTGTCATTGGTATACGTCATTGGTCCATTTCTTGCGTCGTATAAACTTACTGGTCCCTTTCTTAAATTGCAACATTTCTCTAATAAATTAGCGTTTTCCTTTTGTCTTTCTTAATTCTAATTTTCTTATTCGTTGCTTGCCTACCAAGACAATTGATTATACAAGAGGTCGACTGATTACACTTTTGACAAGTCGTTCGTGATAACGACATTATTGTATTTGTAATGTTCATCTTCTGCATTTTTTTGCTTTCTTCAGTGGGAAATACGTTTGAAAATAACTTTTACTTAGAAGAATTCGATGGAAATTTCTGCTAATCTTTACAGAATTGAAATTAAATATACCATTCACCAGACGTTTTGACAACTAAAGTGCACAGAGAGGTTATAGAGGCCCCTAGGAGAAAAGGGAAAATGCCCATCGATGATTGGGGGGGGCTCGAGCCCCCCTTATCCCCCATAATTTCCGCCACTGGCTTCTGATGCAAGGATTTAGCCCCTCTCTACTTACGGCTATTTTCAGGGGTCCCTTAAGGAATAAAACGAACGTAGCACCATCATTTTGATGATGGGCAAAATAGTCAGTATCTTATAAGAGGCCGTTGATTTTTTAAGTTTATTATCGTCTTCATAAAAATAATTTTCCTTTATTAAAGACTGACACAAAAGAGGGATTTTGCTACTTTTTTGAATTTCTAATGGAAATTAACATAATGAGAGTGGCTAAACTAGACATCAACTATCTGTGAAATTCTAGAATATTTTCTTAGGAGTGAATATTTATAGACACTGCTTGCCCCCTCTTCCCTTTCTGGGATATAGTAGGAGGGACAGCTGCCCCTGAGCCACTCCTGGGTAGGCGCCCCTGGCTATTTTCCAGAAAAGATTCGGAGAGGCCCTTAATAATTTTCACGGCACTGCACAGGAGCGTCTTTTTGCAGCAGCGACAACACCGTAGAAACTGCAGAAAGCAGAAAGCTGTCCTCTGTAGCTGGCTTGCGATGGAAGGCGACACAAAAATATGGATAAAGCATTGCAAAGATAAAGAACAAACGGACTGTAAGTGAAGTTTTTTATTCCGGTAAATGGCAAGTTCTATTTAGAGATGATTATCTCTATTCAAGAAGAGAATGGTCAATGGTAAAGGAAAGTAAAACGACTTTCGGTACTGTGTGATTCAATCGTGAATGGATTCACACAGAGTTCGTTGAATTTCACCTGTTAAAATTCAATCAAAGGCTCCTAATGAGTTGCGCTTCTGATTTTTCCGTTTTATTTTAGAAAGCGGACGAATCTTAAAAGCCTAAATACAAAAATACATTTTAGGCTAAGCCTACCTTTATATATAATGAAGAGGCATCTATAAACATTTTTTAATTTATAATTTAGAAGAATGCTTCAAAATAGAATCAGCAAAATTCATGTTTGACATCATTCAGAAAAAAGCCAACACAACTCTTTCAGTACTTGAATGTGAGATAATCGAAAAATTGATGTTTTTATCCAGAAAACTTTACCGTGACCTTAAGCAAAATTGTTTGTGGGTTTTTGCCACCATGTAGTCTTTTTCACAATTTTATTACACAACCAACACACCTATACTTGAGCAAAATCCTCTGTGATTCCCAGTCCCTCCAATAGGTTACCAAGATCCAGATGTCTGGCAAGACAAATTTTCTCGCTCTGTTTTCTGCCCCTGACAATTTTTTCTTTTAATATACATTTGAGTCATGAAAAGCCTAGCCTTAACTTATTTCTAACTCAGAAGAGATATACATGAATAGAATATCTCTTTTGATATATCCTAGTCATCTTATACATCAGAGATACCTAGACCATGGTTTTTATATGACCCCCATTGACAAGCTACTGAGGCTACACTTCTTCCTCAAAGTCATTTGGCTTCAGTTCATGCAACCAACAAGCCATAACTATTCAAAACTTTGAATTTCAATCAAAATGGACAAAAAGGCGAACTACTATTACAAAAAAGCTGGTGCGGCTATCATACCCTTCACTGAAGCATTTCCTCCATAGTGTAAGAAGAAATAAAAGCAAACTTGAATTAGCAAATGAGAAGACCCTTTGAGAAATCTGAGTATAGGCGGATTTATATTTTCTGTTTGCTGAACCCAGCTGATGCCAGTTTTTGCTGACCATTTTTGTTGTTTTTCTTATTTTCTGTATTTTTATATAGTTTGCAAAACCATACATCACTAATGCTTGTGCTCCTATTCTTGTGTTGCTATTTCTATTAAATTGTTCTCTTTCTTTTCTATCTAGCTTTTGATTTGAAAGAAATTGTTATTAAGAAGGATATGACTTCAAAAGCAATAAAAGCTGTAAGTAAAACCAGATGTATAGTTTATCCAATTTAAAACTGATATGTCTGACCAGAAGCGGTTTCATTTATTAGATGTATTTTAAGCAATAAGAAGTTCTATATTAACATGATGTGCTAAGTAAAACTTTAGATGCTGTGTATGTTTAAAGACCATTTTTTAACTACATGAAATTATACTTCAACAGAAATGTTGTATGCTTTGATTATTCTTATTTTTCATAATATTTTTTTGATAATTATATTAAAGGCACTCTGTTCCAACATATTTTTATGGCCATTAAAATCTCCTATTAGTTGAACTGTACAACAGACCTATTGTTACTTGTCCTATCAAGCAAATTCCTAATTTTTACTCAGTCATAAAAGGGATGGAGAGCCTCTTGTTAAACATTGGACAGTTGACTGATGGGATAAATAGCCTTTAAGATCTTTAACTTTCTTTTTAGACTCTTCTTGAAGAATTTGATATTTCACAAGAACATCAAGTGGTTAAGGTGAAATTAATTTTTAGTTATATATTTTCATTGTTATCCTGAATAACATTTGGTGGAATCAAAAAAAAATAGTACAGAGCATCAGGCATTAGAATATCATAAGCATTCAACAGTTGGGAATATTTTCAAGTCCTTTGGCAATAGCACTGGTTACCACTGAAAGTGTTAGAATCAAATTTAATGAAAGTTTGCAAACAACAAAAATCAACAGAGTAAGTACTAATTGCAAACTAAGGCATTTGCATATAAAGTGCTGTATCCTAAATTTAAAGTGTTTATAAAGCCAGTTTGTTGGAGAAATTTAGATGAATGGCACTTGACAGCTATAATGTCATTATTTTAAATTTCCTTTGAAATTTATTGTGTTTTCATTACTATATAGCAGCTTCAAATTTGAATTTTATTTTGAAAGCTTAAGCAGCTTGAAACAAAGATATTCAAAATTTGTTTCAAAATCATACCTTCTAAGAACTGTTAAACCTGCATTGTCATATACTGCCTTAAAATCTTTTTATATGTTGTCAAGCCCAAAATCAGTGTGTTTATTTCATAGTTTTGAGTCTTTCAATAAATATATTAACATTTATATATCCTCTTAAACCTCGGTTTAATTTTGCTTTCTGATAAGTTAAAGAGATGGGCCTCTGTTTTTGAGGAGCTTATATTTGTATCAATTTAGCTTCGGAATTCAAGGGATAACTTGATTCCAATCAATGATTTGCTCACTGCAAATTCACCTAAGAAGTATGTACCAACTTATTATCTTTTGCTTTAAGTACTGTTATTGAACACCACTGTTTGTGTTGCATTTTATTAGCTATCAATTTGAATAAGATTTCTTGCTTACTATGCTCCTTTCTTCATAATTTTCTTGAGAAATCTTTTCTAAGCCAGAATAGACCTGTTTTTTAATTCATGCACTTGATTGTCTTATGTCTGTATGTTTTATCGATTAATTGTTTAGTTTATTAGTGATTTATTAGAAGTGAATTTCAGTTAACTAAAAAAGCATTTAAATCCATTACATCATAGAAATATATCAATTTTTATAGAGGCTATGTTTGTCCAACTCCCCAGTGATGGCGCCAGCTATTACAGAGTGAGAGGGTAATGCATGCGGCCAGTGAGACCGTGCCCTTTTTGCCTCGTTCCAGTCCTTTGTACCAGTTTAACTTTCCTTTGGAAATTTGATCTACCCCTACCCAGCACTTTTTAATCCGTTTTTAGAAGAAATATGTGGACCATGTTTTCAGAAAAGTGGGGATAATTAACCCCCCCATACCACCCCTTGGCGCCACCACTTCCCCCAAAGAAAGAAATAAAAATATTCTCACAATGTTTTTTATTGTTTTACAATATCAAATTATAGCTTTTTGTATCACAAAAACAATAGGATATTGGTGAACATTATGCAGAACAGCATTGTTCTAACATTTCTAGTATCCTGGGTTCATACATCTTTTTTTTATTATGTCACATTTTTTAAACAATAAGTTCTCTTGTACTATAATAATTTTCAGTGTGTCTCATATTTACCCCCACTAAAGAAATCTGTACTGTTGCAGGGCATATACACTTGAGGTTTGCAAGATGTACAATGCAAGTATGTCAATGTTGAACAGTCCTGATAAACTGCAACTGCCTCAGGATCTATGTCCTTTTGAATGCCAAAAATGATTCTGAACATGTCTTTGAAAACGCTTGCTTTCCATACTGCTCTATGCATCTATTGTTTCATCATCTAATTTTACCTTACTGTGGACAATTTTTTCTGTTAATTCATTGCTATTTTGCAGTAGAAAAATGCTTTTGTTTAAGATGAAGACTTCTGCTCTAACGGTAAACAACCAGACCAGAGATCACCTCTTGTTCTCCTTGAATGTTCTTGAAAACTCATTCCACTACCATCAATTTTTTATTTTTAATGTTTCGTTTTTAGTCACACCCAGACCAAGGACTGTTAGTTTGCCTACATATCAACAGTTACTCCGAAAAAGGCTACAGAATATTGACAGTAGAGTAAGACAGCTAATATTTTGACATTTTGCTTTTGAATTTACAATGTACTCTATTCTTCATTGTCTTTACGGTGTTGCAACTATAGTATTTGCTGTAAACAATAGTTTTTAGGCCTCTGCTTATGTTATATCAGAGGCTTCATGAACATGCTTACTGTGATGGCTGATCTATTCAAGTTCGTTTGGCATGTATAGAAAAAGTTCCTTGCAATCTGTTTTTTAATGCAGGCTTTATTCCGATCAAAACAAACTTTAAAGTGTAGCTTTTATTATTTCCTGTGGCTACACTTTGTCGCTGTAACCTGCATATTGGACAGATGTTTGGGTTTGGTAGCAGAAAGTTTAACCTGATTGGTCAACAAACAGCGTTTTCAGCGCAGATTATCTTATCAGTAATTAGTAAAATAAAATAAAGACTTACTTTATTTATAATTTCGCTTGTAATTAATTGCTGACCCTCAACCCTGCAAAAACGGGAACAAGCCAGTTTTGAACGTTCCATTCATCCTGACTGGAAAAGCAAAACAATGCAATAACTTTCTCATAGTCGTGAAAAATTGGTCCTTATTTGAGTAGCTATTGGACTCAAACAAGAGGGAAACATGTCGTGTTTACAAGCATTCCTGTCGTGTTTGCAATAAGATTCTGATAAAAAGTAAATAAATTTTTGGGCTGACTTGTAGCAAATGCTTCTTAGAACTTTAACACACATATTTGCCTTTTTTGTAACGTATTTCCAATCCCATCAGATCTTTGTTTTTAAAAACGCGTCTAACAATCAATGGTTTCGGATTGAAACAGGAAATATGGCTACTTGCAAAGCCCTGTTTATTAGAGAGGGGGGTCTACCAATGTCTAAAATAGATGTGGGATCAGAATTTTCTGACTATCGGTTGAAAATTTCTTTCTACATCCACATGGACATAGGTTTAATCGAATTGATTGTTTTCCATTTTATCGAGGCTTTGAGATGGCAAGAATATTTACTAATGATCAAACAGAAATGTATAGGTATTTCCGTTAGAGAATGTTTTCCATTGCTGTTTTTGCCATCAAAATTGTTCTTTTGCTGTCACTTAGTTCCCCAGGCTCTGATATATCAGCTATAGAGATTAATGTCTTTCAAAATATCATAACTTTTGCAGTTCTTTAAATTCGTTTATGGATACCTTTTTGCAGCTTTTAAAGTTAGAACAGACTGTTCCAAGATTGCCTGAAATCAGAGTTGGGATCATTGAGAAGGTATTGACATTCGTAAAGCCGTTGCTCTTGAGACAGCATGCGAAATGTTTCTTTTCTTATTTATACTTTTGCAACAATATGAACTTGGGAAGCTTAAATGTGTTTCACTGCTTCAATTTTCTTTACAAAAATTAAAAGTCTCCAAGTACCAGTTACATCTAAAGGAACAGCCATCAAATTTGAAATAATAATGATATTAATAAATTTCTTTATACAGGGTTACCTTTTCAGCAACATAAGTGATGTTATCAATAACGGCCCTGCTAGAAAATTCAATAGAGGAAAAAATTACAATAAACCTAAAATAAACTTAATTACGAACAAAAATTATATTTAATCTCTTATCTCTTCGTTTTAGAGAAATTATCATCTACCATTACACGGGTCTTGAAGTAAAAAGTGTTCTTTTAGCTTCGATTTACAAGTTAAAAATCAACTCTAAGGAACCTATTTCTCTTCGAAATTAATTAAAACAATACGGTCCTTGAACGTAAAGGGACTTTTCGCAGCTACTGTTTTGACCGAGGGCAGTCTAAATAGTGATTTACTGCTTTTTGCATTATGTCGATGATCGATGTTCTTTGCACACGTTCTATGCACGTCACGAGGAGGTCATCTTTTGCGTTTTAACTTTCAGGAAATGACTGACCTGACGTTGAAGATGGATTTCTTAAATCAAAAGATTCAGGTAACCTTTTATTAAAAGTGTGACATTAGCAGGTTTGCTGGCTGTAATTTGCGGGCTAACTGGCCAAGAAAATCAGCCTTTGATTTTCAAGGAAAATCTTGCCAAGTAGATAAGAAAGAATTGGCGGTATGGTGTTTTATTACAAACAAGCAGCTCGTGGACTACCTCGATAGTTCACATCGCCTCAATTCAAACAGTTATCTTGGTGAAATAATTTCCTTGTTTTTCCTTTATTTGTCTGATGCATAAACATGTTTCTGTTAATAGGGAGTCTATTATAGTGTTACTACTCTTACTACGAAAATCGCTGTAATTGAACACTGTATAGTCGAGATGACGTAAGAACGTTCGCTAGGATCCAGACTTTTTGCTCATACATTGCTAAAAGTACACGTGACCTCTCCTCATTTTGAAATCGAGGTTAATAACACTCGATTTCAGATTCGATAGAATATCAAGATTAGCCTTGTCTTTCCAAGGCTAATATTGATATTCTACCTCAGGGTCATTGGGTGCCAGCGTAGCGGGCTTCCTAGGGGGGCTAGTGCATTGCTAAAAGTACAATACCCATTGAATACGACAACTGATGTACACAAGTGCAGATGTTTTAAAAGTTTCAATAACTTAGTGATTATACCCCTATTTAATGAAACGTAATGTATCCTTTTGGCTCTTACTGCAGGCAGCAGAAAGTTACCAATGGAAAGGCATGTTCCAAAGGAACCCTCTTTGGTAGAAGTCATGGCATTGCATGTGAGCTTTAAAAGAACGAGATAAGTTAGACACTCAGGCACGAAAAATTCCACGCAAGTCTTTTAGAAGAATTTCTGTGGAGTGGAGTATTTATGAACAGTGCTGCGTGAGCCACGAAAGATTGCTTCAAATTATAAAAAAAAACCTTTTAACTAGTAGACAAAACTATTCGTTGTGTGTAGATATTTGTAGATAGATACTATGATCTATGATTAATAAGATCAATTAATTTAATTTGTCACCCCCTTTCAAATCTTAAAAAAGACGTCTTCCTCAGCTTATTAAGTTTTAGATAAAAATCCACCAATGACATTCTTATTTCAGACCTCCTCTTCCTTTGCTTTTTCGAGCCTAGTTCATTAAAAAACTGCAATGTGTGTACAACAAAATTTATCGTAGCGTAAGGGAGCTCGTTTAGAACTTAAAAGAAGCGTGAAAATTCCGGACAAGAGAGTAATTCCCATATTTTAGTTTTGAGAAGTTCAGTAGGAATTGGATTTCTATGAATTCACTTTACCATCCCATTTAGAGGCATAATACACGACAAAACGATATCTTTCCGAACAACTTGGAAACGAAACTTGAACAATAACACTATATAGTAATAATAACTTTTTGCCGTACCAAAAACTTATTTAGTAATACTATAAAAAGTGTGTATAAGATGTAAATTGATATGGTTGGACGATAAAGCGACAAGCTTGCTCGTGTCATGTTCATTTGACAGTTTTTTGATATTTTTGCAACTCGGTCCCTTCCACCAAATAAGTTATGGCATTCCTAGCATTAAATTGAAAAGGCTCTTTCTTGTCTTTCTTTACACTCTTGCTTTTGTATCAGAAAGGAGATATTATGAAATGACACTTGTCTTTCTTTACACCCTTGCTATTGTCGCTGAAATGACATATTTGAGCTTTTTATTTTAGTTATGTTCTTGTGAATCAAGGCTAGCTCGTGTAATTATTATAGCAACGATACCAGTCAAATTGAAGTACTGAACGGCGCATATCTTTTCCTAAGGAACTTCTTGTTGATAAAGACGCCACCCCAGTACACTGATCTGTTTTCAAATGAATACGTTATGAATGTGGTAAATGTGCACCCTGCCTCAACAATATCGTTGTTGGTCACCTCATTTAATTTGAAGCCTCATCAAATTGACTCAAAAATAGCAAAATTAAATGAAACGTAATCATCAAAAAAAGTTTTTGCAACAGCGACCATCAATGTGAATGTTTCATTTTAAAAACAGACATCAAAATTTGTAAGCAACAACCAAACAACTTACATGCTGCCTGGTTCGCCAAATTTCAAGCATTTGAAAAGTTCACAATATATACTTCCGAGGGTATTCATTCGGAAGTATATATATTCATTTGAGTTTTCAAATGTCTTCGTTTGCATAGCAAAGCAGTGTGAACATGAAGGCAGATAGGTTTTGCACTTTTTAAATTTGATAACGAAGCAGTGTTAGCAGGATCCAAAATACACCTGGTTCGCGTATTTTTATTTTGAAGTAGTCTGGCACAATTGTATTTAATTTAGCGAGAAGCAATTATTTTGAATTATCTTTACTGCTGTACTGAATTCATGTTAACACCTAAAGAGACTACAGAGTACCGAAGTAATAACGTTACTCAAATCTATTTTTAGAATTTTTTAATTTCGACCCCATAAGCTGAAAGAGCATCATGAAATACCTCTTTTTACTCTTATTTATGGTTGTATCGATATGAAGGCGCTTGAAAGCGATTTCTCATCTTCAGTAACTTTGCGAATGTATTCAGTCAACTTTTCCCATAATTTTCTGTTTTCTAAGAGGTCACGTATTCTTTCTAGAGCATTAATGTTTTTCAAAAATTTGATGCGGAATGTTGGATTTTTCTCCAATGTCTTTTTGATGTCGTTTTGTAAAGTTGTAACAATGGTTGTCCTAGGTCGACCAGGAAACATCTTGTTAGTTGTGTTTTCAGAATAGAAGCACATCTAAATATCTAAAATCAGTTGATTTAGTTAGAAATTGGCTGAGACATGGCCACATGAGCACAGGCTCTTGTCCAATCCAACATCTTTGGTCTTTATGAACCAGGCCAGAATAACAGTAATTCGTTAGCGAACTTGAAATCTTTCATCTAACTGATTTTGCATAACTGAGAAGTATTTCATGCCGTTCTTTCAGATTATGTGGTCAAATTTATAAAAAATTCTTAAAAAAATATGTTTGATGACGTCCCACTTTGGTACTCTATCCGTTCATGTTTAAATGTGTTCATAGTACAAAATATATAGATTCATTAGAATTAGATAAATGTCGCTCTAGTCACTCATGTTTCTGTCTCTTTGTTACTCTGACTAGCCAAGCCCTGCAAAATTCAATCGGGGCCTGTAAACTAGTAACTTTATGAAAGATCACATGAGATAATACAATAGGTAGATATGGAAGGTGTAGATGAGGTCCCAACGAGCCAGTGTAGCTCCATTCTGGCGATACAGGCATGTGCAAAAGTTTCTTTGCCAGTTTGCCAGCCTACCAAACATGGCCTAAAATAAGAAATTTTTACAGATCCACACTTTTTATAAAAATTGGGCGTGGTACTTTGCTGGGATTGGCATCATGGAGGTGGCAAATATAGAAACTGTCATCATAGGGCAAATAGCATGTCCTAATCGGGCAAATTCTTTAAATGAATGAAGTTTAAGTAGCAAAAGCTGATTCTTTACAATATATGGATTGGGTTAATAAGAAAATTAGCTACATATAGCGATGTCTTACTATGTGAGCAAAAAGTTATCGAAAGAAAACTTAATAACATGGTTTGTTCGGATCTCTGTTAAAGTTATTTTTTCTTTCCTTTCACCTTCAAAAACTCCCTTGAATCAGCCTTACTTGCCAGACTTTGGTGTTTTTTTGGTTTTTGGGAGCCATATCTTTGCAGCTTTTCTCGGAACTCGAAACTTGCGAGATCAAACATATTTATTGCAATATTTATCTATTTGTTAAGTTTTTCTGGAGCTATGCTGCTTTCCCCACCTGCCTCTATCTTGTTGTAGGTGGGAATCAGCATCTCTACATCGATAGGATTAGGGTTTGCTGCGAGAATCCGAGCCATTGTCTCGTCTAGTAGAATTCCTCTGAGAACAAGTCTCAGATCTCTGCGATCTTAGTCGTTAATTTTTCAAAATTTAATGCTTTATTGAATGAAATATTTTGTCCGGGACAAAAGCTGGGTAAAGCTTTCTAAAGTCTCTTTCACTTATGGAAAGTTCTTAACTGCATTCAGCTCATTAAATTCTTTGCCATCAAATCTGTTCTTCAAAAAGTTTTGATACTATAAACGAAAACCTCGTTACAGATGGCAAATAAACTCTTCTCTCACTGATGTACAAATTGTGCTTGTTTCTTCTTATTCTCTTTTCGCCCAGATTGAAAGCATGACCTTTACCCCCATCTTGTTTGTAATGCAGAAACTACGCACCAGATCTCAATTTTGGAATTACGCCAAATTTGTCTTAAGATTGTGCTAGATTTGCAAAAATTATGCTGGATTTCAAATCAAGGCAACCCTGCTCGAGAAAGAGGCTGATGCATGCTCAGAATATCGAAAGTGGCCAGAGTTGCAATTTGGTCTTTTTGACAACCCAGTGTATTCATTCTTCATTAACAAAAACAAAAAGGCAATTTAGATTCATGGTTTGATGGCCAAATTTCTCCATTTTGGCAGTTTCTCAAAACCCCTTGGCCGCCGCAAATTGATTTAGCCGAAGAAGCAAATTTTGGCTGAATTCTGGCCGCATGTTTAAAAAAACAACGAAAATGCAAAGGAAACAAAAATTTCTGCACAGATAATATTCAAAACTTTTAAAATAATTTCAAAATTGCAAATGATGAATGGTGAAACAAAGTAAAAGACAGTTTTTGATAAAAGCAAATGAAAACTTGCCAGAATTATGCCAGAGTTATGCTAGATTCCAAATTATGCTAGATTTTATGCTTAATGACGATTTTTGGCCAATATTATGCAAATATTACGCTAGATCAGGTCACACTGGCACCAGCCCGTAATGGAGTGGCTGGAACGGGACTAAAAGGCTTGCCCCTAAATTTGTTACGGCCACGCCCTTTGAAACACCGGAAAACACCCCTTTCAGGAAATATTCGTATCTCTGTCCTTATTCATGAACATAACGATCTAAAGAAGATTTCAATTAACATAAAAATACAAAACCGAGTTAGATAAAATACAAATTTATCTTTGACCACACAAGATAAAGCGCCATCAAAAAGAACAAAAACGTGTTCCCAGCAGAACTGCTACTAATGCGGTCGTTAGCGTAAATTTTCAAAACATTTCTAACCCATTCTTGCAAAAATGTTGGGGAGGACTATAGTCCCTGTCATGCAACATTCCCAATTGAATGTTCCTCCCAGCTACCACCGAGAGGCTTATCGTCGTTCAGCTGCTGTAGCCTTGAGAGAAATTTTTCCAATGCTTCTCCAATTTAAAACACCTTAGTTGAATTGCTTTATAGCTTTTTCTGAAATCTACTGAAAGATATCACATCAACCCCAAATAACATTACGGGCAGAAAATCATAATCTCAGTCTTGGTCTTTAAGCTTAGTGTCTTTTTTGAAGCAAGTCATAAAAGCAAACTAAATTGAGATGATGTCTTGAAATCAAAGCTGTATACAGAGTCCATCTTACTTCAAAATAGCACACAACAATATCATAAGGCGCAATTGATTTTTCTCCGCGTGTACTGAAGCTTCGAGTTCTGAAGTTTCTTAATTCTTTTTAATTGTCCATTGCTTATTTTTTATCGCAATTTTCTTATAAAAAATGAGTGCAATACATAAGGCTGGGATTGGGCATTCACTTCGAATTGAAAAAATGTTCCCATTTCTTTCTTAGGCGTTTCGATTGGTATTTTATGTTGCACTTTTAATTACATGCATTATTTACAAATCCACACTTTCTATAATTTTAGATCCACAATTTTAATCTACAACTCCACAAAGTCTGTCAGATCCACGCTTATTTGAGGCCCTGCTACCAAAAGCTGTTAAACTAACAAAACTTTTAGCCTTAAAAAGAGTTGTCAGCCCAGCTGTCTGTTGTCTATTGTCCACCCGATAATTGCCCACCACCACTTATAGTCATGTTTATTTCATTTTGGTCATATCTGAACAGGAGGCGTGCCAGTGCCACTATCAATTTTCACACTTGCCTGTTTGAGTAAGCCTGTGAATTCTTAGCAGATGAATGAAAATTTGTAGTTGACTTATTTTCTATTTTCTTAAGTATCTCATTTAGACCACTGGAAAATAGAAGGACATTAGCAAAAACAGTAGACATTGAATACAGGCACCGCGCATCAGTCTAAAAAAGGGTGGGCTTACTCAGAAGGGTGTGACCAAAGAATTTTTGAGGCTGCACCCTTTAGAACGCCAGAAAGTCTCTTTTAGAAGATCGTTTTTTATTCCACTTATTATTCTAAAACACTCCGATTCAGAGAAGATAACAATTACTATGAAAATAGATTTACAAGATAAGACGCCAAGAAAATCAACAATAAGGGTTCGCAGTCAAAAAAGTACTGCTACTTCTATCAGAGTAAACCTCCCAAAGTTGCGCTAGAGTAAACTTTCTAAAAATTCTCCAACCAAATATTGTAAAAAGTGGGGGGGGGGCTATAGCCCCTGTTGGCCCAATGGCTGCGCAATGCCTGACTGAATACAAACAAGCTTTTAGTCTAAAGATGACCTAAAGGTGTTTATATTTCCGTCCCTAATTTCTCACGCTTTTCTTTCAAATCAGATGATAATGGCATCATTTCCAGTTTCAAATGAGCATGCGTGCAGGTGCAGTTGTTGTTGTTGACTTGACGTTTTCTTCTCTCAGCTAACTCGAAAAACTTTTTTCCAGAGCAACTTGTGACCTGGAAATAACTGTTTTAGCAAAGGTATAAGCGAAACTTGAGTAGCTGGTAATTGTATAAAACATGAGGAGAAGTTCTTTCCAACTGATGTAGAAATCATATTGGAATTGAAGAGTAATGTTGCGATGTTGGTTTCGAGGGTAAATACGGGCCTATTACACTCCGCATTTGTTTGGGTTTGGCTTACAGGTTACTTAGTTATGTAGAGAATTTTTTGAGAATATTGTTTCTTTGCAAGAGACACAGCCGAGCTAATATTATTGCAATGACCTTTGAGAGTTGATTAAAATTGAGCGATGCCGATGGATAAGAATTCAGCGCAACCGTAGAGGAAGAGACAAACAGTCTGCATATTTCAGCGGGAGATTGTACAAATTTTCAGGTTTAATCAGGCTGCTGCTGATACAATTGATATGGAGGATCATTTAGAATTGCCAGGTAATAGATTATGGTTTAACAGCAAGATTTTCCGATAGAAATTGAATAAGTGGCTGTTTTTAGACTTTGCTAGTTTTTCCTGAAGCACAGCGGAAATTGTCTACAGTACTAGTAAACACTTGTTTGAACAGTGACATTGCACAAATAGAGATGAATTAAGACCTATACTGACTCTGAACTTTATTGCCTTACATTTTGCAAGTTATTACCAACTAATATTTGTTTGTTATGCACATAATATCTTCCAGTAAAAATATATTGTTGATAATGACACACTAAAAATTGGAGATTTTCAAAATTACTTGTGTATGTATATGACAGTCAAAGAAAGAATTTGATATCCCTTTATTACGATGTAAAAAATTTAATGAAATTTTATTTAAAAAAATGTCATGTTTTGTGTTATCAACAAAGGAAAAGTCACATTGAAAAGCATTCTAGAGGTTACATACGCAGACATTTCATGATATATTTAAAAACAAGTTTTGCAGCAATAGTAGCTCATAGGCCTGCAATGGGATCTTGGGCACCTCAAGCATGATGGACCCCACTTTTATTTGATGTTTTAGAATTATCATTGTTGACCCCACATATCTAGCTTGTAGGCAAGGCAAAGAGTTTATTTTCAGAATTTTTAAACAGACTTAAACCAAGATTAGTACAAACAAGTTATTTCCTCTGCCCAAAAACCTTGGCCCAAAGTTCCTGTGGATATTCCTGTGATGGATATTCCTGTGGATATAAAACAATCACCATCTGTTAGTAGTTTTTGCCAAAAAATTAAAGCCTTCCTGTTTGAAACTAATTACTGAAGTCTGGAAAAGTGAATATCATATACTGTCACCATCCGCCTACTAGTTTTTGTCGTGTTAAACGGGGATGGGTTTTGTGGGTGCCTGGGCTCGGGTGATTTGTAGTTGTGGGCATGGATTGTCTGGGCTGGTGGCTTGGGGTAGGTGGAGCTGTAGGGTTTTCCCTTGGGCTCTGGTGGCTGGCTCTTGTTGTGCGTTCTGGGGATGGTTTTTGGGAGCTGGCGTGAGCATGTCTGTGCTCATGTTTGCTCTTTGGGTCTGTTCCCTGGGTACATGATGGGCAGGCTGGCAGCTGGGTTCTGGAGGCCCTTTGTGGCTTTGTTTGCCTTGGGTTGCTAATTTGTGGTTTCCTGTGTCTGCAGTTGTGGGTTGCCTTGGGTTTGAGTGTTGGCAGGGTGGCTGGTGCTTTTGTCCTGTTGAATCGTCCCTATCATCATGATATAAATGAAAAAAATGAAATTTGTATGAGATACATTTAAAATGGGGGTGCTTTCTCCTCGATTAGTCTAGCTACTGAGAGAGCTCCTCCTATAAGTAATTCCCTTCATACAATCTATCTTGTTTCTATGTTTTGTATTATTGTATTAATTTCCTGAATTGGTTGATGTATTAATTTTCTATAATGTTATTTTGTAATACCTGTAGTTTAGTTGATTGTAATAGTAGCTTTTATTGATAAAATGTATATAGTGAATTTAAAATATAAAAAACTGAACTGAACTGAACTGAAAGTGAACTGACAAACTGACATTGGGCTATTAACACTCCTTTTTGGGTTTAGCCATAGGGGAGTTGCCCCTAGATTCCTCACTTTGTGTGTGGGCCTGGTATACTGAATACTGAATTGATACATATGGTTTCTTAGACTTACGAAACATAAATTTAACAAGAATCTATAAGGTACCTTTAGTGATCTGGAAAAGTAAGTTTGATTTGTTGTCTTATTGAATCAAGCTTAATAAGATTATCTTAGAGCAGCCTACTGACAATATCTACACATTTACTCTACTATGTTGTCTAAGGTATGCTGTGACTCTTTGCCTTTACCACTCATTGTTAAATAACACCATTATTTGAAAGCTAAGGAAACCTTAGAATTAGCTGATGGTAAGGAAGTATTTACCTTTGGTGTCTTTTCAGATTTCCTATTTGATATTTTCATTTCAGTTGCCAAAAAGCAAAGAACTAGCAGCCAAGATGAGGACCATGACCACCCAGGCACCAATCACCATCCATTGCCTTGGCAAAGAGCTATCCCATTTGCTTTTGAAGGAATACCAAACCTCAATTCAAATCCAGGTGCTTCTGATGACTTGAACCCAGGAGAGTTTGTCTTGAGAGCACTGTTCACTGAATTCACAGTTCTTGCTGAGAAGAAAATTGAGAGGCTTTTGAAAGAACCCCTGGTGAGTGAAGCTGGCTGTTTCATAATCTGTGGACTGTTTTTAGCAACCCTTCACATAAAAAGCCTCCCATTACTGAGTTTTACCCTCAATTGAGTTCAATTCTGATCCATAAAAAATTTTTTAATTGTTTTGATAAGGAAATCTCAACCAAGTTTGTGGTTTTGAAGCCAGACTCACTTTTTCAACCCAGGTTGGAATTTAGTTTTTGGGTGAAAAACCAATGTGAGCAAATTCTGAACAACAGCTATATCTCAAGCCAAGTTAAGTTTCATCCAAGGTTGACATTTATCATGTAAAGGGCCTCTCAATATTTTGGGGTTTAGCAATTTCGAAGTAATTTTTATAAAAAAAAGGAAGCTGTTAAGGATATCAGGTTTTGTGGTTGAGGGTTTTGAGTGGAAGATGTAGTTAATCCATAAATCTTTGAAATTTTGCAAAAGTGGATTGCAAAACTTGTCAGGCAAAAGAATTGCAGGAAATCAGGAAAAACATATTACTATCAACTAGACATAAGTCTATTTTTAATAGGTCTGATACTGATAGTTTTTATGCGACATTTATGTGTTTCAGAACTTGAAAATTGGCATTCATCCAACATTTGCTCTTCAGTGACTCAGCAAACAAATTTACAAACTGCCAACCAGGTTCCATATATCAGTCTTTCTATCAATCCAATATTCCGTGGTCTGCGTTTTATTTCATAACACCTGGTAACACTTAACATAGTGTGATCAGATAGAGTGCTGTGTTTGTTGATCATAAACAGCAGTTAATCTGGAAGTGGCACTGAAGCATGTTAAAAGTTACAAAATCTATTGCAAGAAATGACTGTATATTTTTTGCCCAGATGTTTGAGTTGGAATCAATGCCTGTTTTAAACATAAGGAGTTTCACTGTATACAGGAAAGAGGAGTTCCAGGGTAGAAGATGTTTCACAGCTTGTTATGTTTGCTGACACAGGATGAATTGTAAAAGATAACAGGAACTGCTTGATATGGGGCTCTTTCTTTAGCATTGTGTTTTTTAATGATGCCTCATATTGTTGATTTTATTGTACAATAATGGTTGTAAGAACTTGGAGAAAAATAAGTGCACCTGGCAGACTAGGCCAGCAAAGTAAATATAGCCCCAGTAATGTTTTACAACCAACATCTCCTGATAAATCAAAGCAGAGCAGTCCAGGACCAGGAGACTCAGAAATAGCATCCCCAACAAGAAAAGTTTCTAGGCAGCTCTTTCAGTCTCAAACAAGTTATGGAAAAAGTAAAAGTTTTGATTGGGAGCCAAGAGAATGCACCCCTGGGGAAGTTGCCATCAATTGTTTGCTGCAGGAATTTTCATCATATGCACACAAGAAGATAGAGAAAGCACTGAGAACGGTAAAACGAATAAACCTATCATGTTATTACCAACCAAGGAGTTTAACTATATCAATGGTATACTGCGCACAAATTCTAAACCCTTTTTAGTTGGCTAAGTTTCTTTATTTTACTCTATCCTTAGGAGAGACCATTGTCAAAATCATTGCAAAGAGGAGAAGACCCACAGTTTGATCAGGTATTTACAGTTTTGTAGGAAAATGATAATCTTATTCTATGATTTCTTGATAATTATCCTGAGTTTCTTGTGTCAATTTGCATTCTTAAATGATAAATTTAGCCTGGACTAGCTTGATAATTCTAGCACTGACTAGCTTGATTTTAAAAAGCCAATTCCTTTTGACAACTCCTTTGAAAAGGGTCCTCCATGCAGACACTTTTGTCATCTCAGGATTTTTTACAAGGAGTTTTCTCCTAAATAAGCTTTAAGCATCAAATGGGAATTGCTAGAATATCCACAACAAATCTTTAAGATAAGTTTAGTTTTTTTGGAGTACATGTTTTTACTTTTTGTAATGACTGAAGCGGTAAAGTCTTATTTCAGTTTCCATTTTGCCTTAGCTTTTAAGTTCACTGAGTTCTGTGGCAGAACACTGCTTATCTTCATTGCTTAGAACCCTATTCCAGTGGTATGAAAGACAGGTATGAATGATATTATTACTTTGAATTTCCTGTTGTTTTAGGTTTTCATAAATACTGTAAGAGAAGCTTTACATCATAATAAATACTGATTGTATTGAAGGAGATTTTTTTCTAAAAAAATCTTAGATAATTTTTTTTTCTATTTACTATAAGTTTTAGATACCTGAAAGTTGTAGGTTTTTGATATTAGCTGTCTTGAATTTTGTCATCTGTAAGAATAATCTAAAGTCTAGCCTGTTTGAATGTACTAATATAGTTGAGAATACTGTTTTGCTTTTAACTAGCACCACTGGTTAAAAACTTGAGGTGGTACCATCTAGAGGGCAGTATTAGTGTTTTACCTTGTAATCATCCTTAATAAAGGCTGTGATTGTAACTAGTTGCGGGTTAAAAGGCCTTAAGGAACTAATTAGAGTGAAAAAATTAAAAATGTTGCAGAGCTGCATTTTCAGCTCTCTAATAGGAAGGACATGCTAATTATAGGCCAATGCTAAATAGAAGTAGTATGGTATGTTTACCATTTTTGTGATTTTTTGTTACTAAGCTTTCTGTTCTATACAATTATGGTAGCTTCTTTTTGTTTCTTTAAACTGGTAGACTGGAAAAGATGCAGAAGATCTCACAAGGTCTAGAAGTCCAAGTCGGGCATGGGGGTGAGTGAATTTTATTTGATTTTCTCAATGCAAACTTTCTTTATTGATTACAAAAGTATTTTTCTTATTGTCGCTTAATGAAGGTGTCAAGACGTAAGATTGCCTTCTTGTTGTGGAGAATTTATTCCTTTACAAAAGATATTATTTTCACCTTCTCTATTTTCAGCGGGTCAGAATCCCCAAGACCTGCTTCCAGAGCTGGTAATAAAGACAGAGATGCATTGTGGGAAAGGCGCAATGTAAGTGCTTTTCATTGTCAAAGTATGTGTATTAATGAACATGAAATTAGTGCTAGAAATTTTCATTGTTGACGATTTGATAGAGTTATTTACCCACCAGTGTTTGTGCTTTTATTTGTTCTTTTGAATTCAACTAAACAATGTTAATGTTTTTCTTATGTTGGTCAAGTACCATCTGGGCAACATAGGGGTCTTTGGTGTATTATAGGCATAATCACAGGCATCCATACTGGAGCAAGTTTTCTCATTTCAGTTTGATTTCTCATGGAGATGTCATAAATTACTATGTGTCAAACCCAGATTGTTCCAAAAACTATAATGACGACATGTTCCGGATTATAAGAAGAACCTGGTCGCCGTTCTATCTAGCAGCTTTAGCAACTATCTCCATAAAGATGGGAGAAAACTACTATTATATAGAGAATAGGAGTTCGTATTGGTAATATTTTCAATAGGCAAGCGGCACTGATTGGGCAACCTTTAGAGACGTCTGCTCGTGTTTCTGAGTGGCTTTTTTCGATCAACAACTTGGTATATATATTTCCTAGCTTCGAGTTTTCGATCTATGTTCTAACGTTTTATATTCTGAATGAAATGTGTCAGATGAAAAGTTTAAGTATGTTTCAAAATGTTTGCTATTTTCAAAGCCATTTTCAATTTTCATTGTTATTGCCTTTATCTAGCTTGCCGTGGAATTCATCTTTTGCTTGGTTTTGATTGAAGTTCTGAAGCAGGTAAGGCATATTTTTCTTTTGGAAAAGTTTCGATATAAATCTGAGAGAATTCCCATTCACTTTTATTTAAGAAAGTAAAATCGATATTACCGACAGCGACAACATTTAAGACGATTTTCACATCGCAGAATTTTGAATCCTTTTGGTTTTTAGATGAAATGTTCTGAAGACGATTTTCGGATCCTAAATTGATTTGAAGTATTTGTTTATGTAAATGCGATATGACTCACCTACTTCACTTTACCTTCGTCACTGTACCTCACTTCAAGTGCATTTGTTATGCACATAATTTAGAGCCTCGCTTCTACGACACTGAAGACAAGTATCATCAGTCACTTGGCTCTTTCTTCTGTTTTCTCTGCTCATGATTTACTCTGAAATAACAGGCAAAAACCCGTGTCGTTGTTATACTTTTTCTTTGATTGCGTGCGTGATTTATTTTGTTTCAATAGTTAAAGATTTAAGATAATGGATTCTAAGCTGATAAATAGATATGTAAAAATTGATTTTTTGTCTCCCGCTGCTTAAGATGTACATGCCAATGGCACGTACATATATTAAGACGTCCCGTACTTTTTGTAGCTTTCAGTCCACCCTGTTGAAGAGAGTCAGATTCAGTTTATCGAAAATCATGCGTTCAAACACTTTAAAGACCAAGATTCCGGCTCCGGTACGACACAGTCACAAACAAACCGGATGATTGTTACAGCTTTATACGCTGAAGTCATTGGCGTTTTGGCTATGACGCGGTTCCAGTCTGTAAGAAGAAGATTTATGCAGGAATACAAAGACAATCAAGGAAATTCGAGAGTCCTTGTCAACATTATCATGGGATTGAAGTTTATCCGAATAAAGGTAATTAATTTAATTATATTTTTCCTGCTTCTGTAAGTCTTTTGAAATGACCAGCTAGAACCTTTGCTCTGTTCCTGTTCTGTTAAAATGTTGCATTTTTGCATATCTTCACAAAGTGTTAGTTTTCCCAAATTAATGGTGCTTGGATGAATTTTACAATGAACCGAGACTGTTCTTTTTTAATGCCAATTTTTAAATTTATTATAAACTTGAAGATATAAATGATAAAAAATTTTACCTCAGAATACCCTAAAAATTTATATAATCGTAAACATGTGCTAGATCATTCAGTATTGTTTTCGTTTCAGCTTTTTCCTGTTGAAGAGCTTGAAGAATCATTTCTATTCCTCCAGGTAAGAATTTCTAAAATTTCCCAATATATTTAGTATTTTCCAGACATATAAGATCACACATACAGTTTTTAATCATCAGTATCTAAATTTGGAGAAGGTCTTGTATTCGTGCACCAAAAAGTTTTCTCGTCGTTTTATTTGAATCAATCCTGGCTACCTCTGTGTCAAACCTGTTGCAATTAACATATCATGTCCCTTTACAATCTAGCAAGGAACAATTAGTATTATTAACTGGAAACCTTGGATGGACGAGAATTTGCAAGTATTTTTCAAAGTAACTGTAATCGCTTAGGGTGTATAAGGATTGTGTCTTGATTTTCAAAACCAGGAATGTGCAACCCTATTCCTGGAAAGAAATTTGGACAAAGAAGTCAAATATGCGTTCGCAAACTTGTTTGTCGAATTGTTGATACCAGTGGCTGCTACAGCAAAGCGAGAATATGGCATTCCTGCTTTGAAGAAGTTTGTAGATATGTTGCATAAAGATGCTTTGGAATTGGCAAGGAAAGCAAAGCATAGTTCGGTATGTTGTTTTCTTTGCTGTTACAGTATCACCCGGTCTCCTCGTTTAGCGCTAATGTATCACACTTAAATGTTAATCCAGCTTGCAATGTGTTGTTCAATGCGTGCAGTTGTAAAGTCTATACAAAAGTATGTTGGATCCTGTTAGATTTGACCTTCAGGGACGAGGGAGAGAATGTTGTAAGGAAATGAACTTACTTAGCGAATATGAACCTTATCCTGGATACAAGCTTTGACTTGAATAAGGTAGGAAAATCCAATTGGAACTGAAAGGCTTTCAGAGTTATCCGGGGTATGACTTAATAGGATTCAGCTGTAGAAACATTAGTTATATGAAATTTAATTTGGTTTTGTTTTTCAACATGATCCATATTTTTCAATATGTCAACATAAAAGGTTTGGTAGTATGACGAAATACGTCATCTAGTAGTTCCATTTTATTGCGTTCAGTTTTATAATTATTATTTGCTACTTATTTTTGTTTTTTTTTATTTTTCATATTGAGCTTTTGTTTTGCGTCACTCATGCTCGTAATTTAATTCATCAAAGCATATAGTAAATATATTTTGAATCTTCCTTTAAGCAATGGCAATTGCTAATATTATGTTTTTGTCCTTGTTGGGGATATGACGTATTTTTATCGCTGGTTTCCTTCCCTTGCATTGAGCTATCTTTATTCTTCTTTAGGCGATGTATCCTCTGGTGACAGCCTTGCTCTGCATAAGCCAGAAACAATTCTTCTTGTTGAACTGGAACACATTTCTCACTATGTGTTTGTCTCATGTCAAGGTAGGCCTACCAAGCCGTATATTTTATTGTGCTCTGAATAAACAAACATAGGTTCAGTCCGCTTACAGCACCTCTTCACTTGGAAAAATGCGAATTTACTGTATTTATTATGGTTATTCTGTAATCGTCGATCTGACAACTTTCTTTAAGGTTTTGATACCCTTAACCTTTCTCACTAACATTTTTAGTCACGTGACACTAAACTTCAAAGAATGGCGATGGAATGTTTATACAGACTCCTTTGGTATGTATGCCATAATAATTCACATGATTTCATTGTATTTGTTATATTATCAAATGATAACACCACCACGTTCCGATGGTAATTCTTTGGTCATTGCTTTAAGTCTACTATGATATTTTTGTATACAAGTAGTGAATAGGGTAGTCCATAGAATATGCTAGAAGGAAGTCCATGAAAGTTCTTAAAATATTCAGTAAACCGTGAATAAATTTTATTAGACTTACAACTTGGCTGTGAACAGAGAGGAATGGATAAACTTTGGCTGTAGTTGTACTTAGTAGCATGGTGAGAATTGAATTAAAAAACGACAGTGGGTTTTTCAAACAATTTGTGTGATATTTGCGAAAAAAATGAAGAAAAGGAGATGTCTGTGTGGCATCTTTCTAAGTACATTTGTATTTTTTATTCATTTGTCTCTGCATGCAGTTTTTCAATTTTCTTATTTTTATAGGGTATATGTAATCCGAGTGAAATGCGAGAATCACGCTTCAACCTTAACGTAAGCTGCAGTTTCTATTTAAATTTTGCCAGTATTCTTCGACTAGTTATTTTATGCAGTATTTTGTTTGTTTGTGGGAACCTTTTTGTATAGTGTTCGCAGTGTCAGCTGCATTCATCGTTTACTATCTTATAAGCAACGAACGTGGCAATACTGAGTGTTTGTTTCTGTGGCCCGGTTAAAAATGCATTGGATCCATACACTTTTATAGATTGGAATGCATGTTAACAGGGTATTATTGTGTGATAGACTAATGAAAGACCTAACTGCAAACTGACTGAGGCTTTATAGGATCTATAGGTAAATCAACAATTCATTTGCTAATAGAAGTTAACTAATGAAAGTTAGTTATACCCATATGAAGAGTCCTTGTATTGATATAAATACTCCTTAAGTACTTGCTACATCTTGGTGGTGAAGGGTACCCGTATGTAACTCTTCTTTTGTAAACTAGGAAGGTTATTTGGCTGAGTTTTGAGCAACTAGAAAGCTGGTTGATGAAAGATAGAAATTAAGCACAAGTACATTTATCGCATACTTGAATCAAAGTGGCTGAGTAGCTAGAGGGCTTTACTGCTGTGCTGAAGGTTGCAGGGCCAAGACTCGATCCACATGGAATTCTTGTACGCTTGCCACGTGCCAATGCTGCATTAGGGCCCTAAAGTCAACGAGGAAACCAATTAGCCATCTTGCTTTATGATGTAATTAGCCTAGGCCAGGTTTAGGTATTACAGACACTTTTTTTGATATGTCGTACAATGGACTCATCCTTACCTATTTCATTTCAGGAGACTGAGGAGTATCACTGAAACTCTGTTTCCAAGAAATTCCCGCACAGTTGTACCACGTAACATTCCTCTGAACATATTTGTGAAGATAATCCAATTTATTGCACAGGTGCGCAGTTTTCTATGAAATATTAAAAGCTGATTTATAGTGAGCTACCATTGAAATATGTTGGTCTTTTTTCCACCACTTTAAGAGGTGGATTGTCTACTATTCAAGACACCTGGTATTTTGCTAAGATGTTTTTCATAGAAAACAATTTTCTAATGAAATATTTCTTGTAGACATTTTGCATAACTGAACACAACTATACAAACAGGAACGTAAATTATGCTTTTGACAGTACTAGACCGAAACATCTGTAAAAACAGCAAACATGAGGATTGTCTGAAAAAAGGCTTATGTATTTCTAAAAGTCTTAGAAATATAAATTAATGTTTATGAAAGATGCTTCGTAGAGAAGCAAGATCAAAGTGCGTTAACAAAAATTCCTCTTGATTTCAATAGGAGAAGCTGGATTTTGCGATGCAAGATATCATCTTTGACCTGCTCAATGTTGGAAGAAGCAATCGCCAGTTGAATCCAGAACGCATGAATATTGGCCTAAGAGCCTTTCTGGTAATAGCAGATAAATTGCAAAGAAAAGAAGGTGCCCCTCCTATGCCTAGCACAATCGGAGTCCTGCCCTCGGGAAACACTTTGAAGGTCAAGAAATCCTTCACAAAGCTGACAGAACAGGCGGCTCGAAGCATCGGCGTCGTGACGTATTATACCAGTGTGCGACGCGCTCTCGATCAAATCCTACGAACACTTGATATTCAGGTTGGCCGGACTATGACGATGAATAACCCACAAATCTCAAACAAGGAGCCTGTTGATATGATAACAGGGGAACGGAAACCCAAGATTGATTTATTTCGCACATGTGTTGCCGCTATTCCAAAATGTGTACCTGAAGGTATGAGCAAGAGTGAGCTTGTTGAGCTGGTCTCTAGACTTACTCTGCACTTGGACGAAGAATTAAAGAGCCTTGCGTTTACTGCCCTCCAGTCACTTATTATGGATTTCCCGGAATATCGTGAAGAGGTGATCTTAGGTTACATTAACTTCACATTGAGAGAAGTACCGGATATTTATCCAAATATCCTGGAATCTTGTGTACGTGGGGTTTTTCAGTTGGTAGCTCAGTGGAGGACTGCTATCTCGCAACCCTCCAGTGAATCGAAAGGAGACCAATATCTTGAGATGTCAATGAACTCAGGCAACGCACCAGAAGTACCGACTGTGCCAAAAGGGACTTCTACGCATGTTGTGCATTGTATCGAAGGGTTTGCTCTGGTAATGCTATGCAGTACTAAAGCCATGCATCGCAAGCTGGCACTCATGGTTCTTCGAGAAGTGCGACTACTAGCAAAGGCTATGCAAGGTGATGGTAGAACTGAAGAAGTGATGGCGATTGACATTATTGAAGAATGTGCTCCGGCAGTGATAGAGAAAGCTTTGACCTACATATCAGGATCAGACAAGGCTTCCCTTGGTCTCTCGCCGTTGATGGATCTGCATCTTCTCGCTGAAAAATCTGCTTTGCTTGCGGAAAAAGACTCAAATGTTGCTGGTATAAGTCGTGATGTTTGGGCCCACTGTTTCTCCGGCTTCCTCGATCGGATTTACACGCATCAAAATCACTGTTCATGCACTTTCCAATACAGCTGGCCCTTTGTTTACAATAGGCTGTTTTACATGTATACGATACTCGACCCAAGCGTTGATTTCGATTCGATTAGTAGCAGAGCGTCGATTTCTGTCAAGGCCCCAAAGAAGCCAGCAAATCTTTCCTGCATTTGGCTTTGGCGAAACTACCTTATATTCGCTTGCTGCACTCCTCCTAAATCAGCATTGAGCAAAGTTCAGACCAGCTCATCAAGCCAAGAAATGCTGCAGAGCGACGCTGAGGTTAAAAGCGATTTGCAGATAACGCAGGATATCCATAGTCTGAGTGACGTTTTCAAGTCGACTGTTCTGTTGATTAAAAGCGAGAGCCCGGAGATTCGTGAAGCGACTGTTACCGGCCTTGGCAAGACAGTGGCAGCAGCACACTCGCAGCTAATTGAAGAAATGCATATTCTTTTGAGAGAGGTCCTTGATCGAAAGGCTGAAGGAGTGAGAAAGAAGAAAAAGCGTGATCTACTACGACTGCAGGTTGCAAGGGTTCTTGCTGCCAATGCAGAACAAGGATGTTTTAAAAGCAGCCTGATTCGGGATGGGGAGAGAGCAGCGCTCGTTTCAAATATAACGGAGTATGTAGAAGGAATGCGGTACATTCTAGAGATTGAGGTTGACAAAGAAGACCCAACGCTTATCCAGCTGAGACTGTTCTTCTCAAAATTCATCCATAAAATGATCAAGAGCATCCCACCATCTTTGCAAGGCAATTTACTGAGGAACCAGACCAGACATAACCTGTTTTTGTTGCTAGCTGGCTGGTGCGGGCATTTCAATGTCAGCAACTTTGGTACGAGTAAGAACAACGTAGCACAAAGCTCAGAACTTGAATTCTCAGCACTAGAAGCTATGTGTGCTTTAGTGTGCTGTGGCGAGGTGTTCGATCAGAAAGCTTTAGAGGTTTCCAATGGCTACTTGTATAAACTGTTGGACACGATGCTTGGATCTGATAATGCGAAAGTTCACAGTCTTGGGCAGGAGTCAGTGGAGCTGCTGTTAGAGAACAACGAAAGGATTCCAGCATTACTTAACTGGGTTATTGATCGCTGCTATACTGGTAGCAAAGGGGTATCCAGTGGATGCTTTTTGTCTCTCGCAAATGTCTTCTGCAACCGGTAAGCCTGCCAGTCTTTCTATACACACATCACAATTTTCCTGTGTATTTATATTTACACTTTAGTAGTCTTTTTTATTAGAATGCCAATGACACGATAGCGATCTGAAATGCCTTTGAAATATTGAAAATGTTTTGCACTTAATGTACCTCATATTTTTATAAATCAGAATTTTTAAAGATTAGGTGATTGCCATATCTTAGGGGTCAGACTCTTCTCTAGAAATTTATATTTATTTGATATTTAGAATATTAATAAAATGATCACCATCCATTTATGTATACTTTTTTGGTTTTCAGCTAAAGTTCATTCTAAACGCGATATAAAAAATATAAAAGATTTACTAAAGTCCCTTTTTTTGTAGGCTGTATCCCTGTCGACTTGTTCCGTTGATCTGCGTTGTCCTGTTCAAGACTAACGATGGGTCTGCTGAAATAAGAGAAAGGGCTGCGCAGCTGCTGCACCTCCTTGATCGGTAAGACACCATATTTGAGATGACATTATACAAAGCTTTAGCTTCGAAGCAAAAGTATGTTTAGTGTTTTTGACTTTTGGCAACATAACTTGAAGGAACATCATGAATTAAGCCTCCGTTCATTCGTTTATCGAAGCAAAGAAAAATGCATATTTCTGTGAATTTTTATTTCGTAAAAAAGGTATTTTCTTACTTGCTAGTTGCTATTAGTCAGTTATATTATTTCGTTACGCTTTTCCAATTTCGGGACCCTCTAAATCGAAATCTTAAGTGTGACGTAACAAAAAAATATTTTTGGAATTTTTAATTTTGACAATATAAATGTATACACCATAAAATACTTCTGATCTTGAAAAATTAGCTAATTCTGCTGCTAATTTACAGAAATATATCAATTAAAAGATCTTTATTTTGCAAAAGGTTACTACTGCTTCTAAAGATTCGTAGAGTCCTAAACTCCTGGTTCGTAGAGTTTAGAACCCCGACCATTTTCCTGTGTTTTTATTGGGAAACTGCCGCGAACGTGTGGCAAAATCTCAGCCAATTTGTCACACATTGTTAGCACATTTGCTAGCTAAGGGGTATTCTATAATACTCTTTAAGGCCATGTGGTCCAAGCTAAAACATTTTAAAGACACATTGTATGGCCTATTTTTGTGAACTCCTTTGTCTGCGTTTTTGAAATCGAAACTTGTTGCTAGAAGATCTAAAATAAACCGTCGTTTATTCAAAAAAGTAAATAATTTTTCAAAAGGGCAAGTAAAGATGGCTGTGTAATGTTATTGTTACTTGAGTATCTGAAAGGGCTGCATTAACATAATTATGAATTTATTAAGTATTAGCATGTGTCATCAAGCTGCTGTTAGGCTAATTTTTAGGCAGCTAGGACCATATTTTTCAAATTCGGTTTGATAATAAGCCCGCATATTGTTGCAATAGTTTTGTTGTACTGTCTCCATGTAAGACCCCTTTAGATTAGAGATAGCTGACTGGCTTAAGAAACAGTGCAATATAACCAACGAGGCGGTTGCTGGTGTTTTCTAGAAAAGATACCTTGATAGGCTACTGTGCGATGAAACGTTATTTCGTTTGTGAATGGTAATTTGGTATCATGACCAAAGATGATAGGCACGACGTGTCATTTGTGTAAAAGATGGTCTTTTTTACATACAATATCCAAGAAATACGACCTTAAACTGTGAGAATCAAGAGAGAAGCTTTTCAACCATATTAGAAATAGAAAAATAATTGGGCAAATCTTCTTAAGAGAGAGGGATAGAAATCGGTGAAACTAACTGTGAAGTATTCATTTTTATATTTAGAGATTGCTTAGCGTTCTTTAATGGTTCCATGCAATATAATCAAAGGCAATTCCCTCTACAGGCGCTTCTTCAGTTACACCGCGCCATTCAGAACTGCATATGCAGGTTACTCGTACAACCAACAGAACTTTTCACGTGATCTCGCTGTAACACACCCAGAGTTGACATTGCCGATGCTGGCAGGTAATGCTTGAATCATGTTACCTTGATATAGGAAATTTATTAAGCTTATAAAGCTGGATCTAAATGACAAACTTCCAGATCGATGACCAACGTCAGCTATTCCACTTAATTGTAAAACTCATACCAGTTTATTTTACTGTTGGTGCTTAAAGAAAGCAGCTGATAAGAGGTTAAAAATTTTTCGAAAATTTCACTAGTAAAATGCAGAGAAACGTGGAGGGGCACCAAGTTTTTCATTGATATTAATATATGCGCTAGTTGAAAATACCCTTTTTGATTTTATAGATTTCAAAGCAACTAGATTGCAAGAGATTCCTTCGATATTGTTGAAAAATGGCACGAGATGTGATTGAGATGTGTTCCATTAGCTGATGCGATCATACTCGTGTCATATTCTCTTCTCCAATTTGAAAGTAATCAAGCTAATCTGTATCTTAGATAACTGAATGCCACAAATGAGAATAAAGGGTTTTCTTGGAAGAATTAAGGAATTGTTAAGGCATTGTTAAGGCGTCTGATTATGCTTTACGAAGCAAATTTTTTATAGACCTGTTTGATGCATTTTGCAAAAGTTTTCGTTGCCAGCTTACAGATCCTTTGTTTATGGTTGGTATAACATTTGTATGCTTCTTTTCCTAGAGATGACATTTAGATTTGAAACAACTTCAATGGTTGGCCAGCGTTGTCTGTTAAACTTTCAACTTCCATGGCTAGAGAATATCGAGCTGGTTAATGTAAGCTTGCCTCGTGTTCCAAACGAGGTTTCTGATGAAGCAGCTGAAGAGTTTTTAGACAATAACAACTTGCTGAGGCCGCTAAATGTTGGAGGGGACGGCTGGGGGTCTGTCGAAGCAACGCAGATGGTTTTAACGAATCTCTTTTACATCACAGCAAAGGTGCCCACAGTAAAAGTCTTTTGATAGCATATATCTCTTAATGTTTTAGGTTCAGTTACACTGATTGGCTTTAACTTCTTTTTGTTTTATCTAGCAGCTCTAATCATACCCTTGGTTTCTCTATTTTTCTGACTTGTTTATTCTACCAGTTTTCTGGCCACCCGTATTTTTTACCCTCCCCACTTCCTATCCAATTTAACGACATTGCTCATCTGAAAGGTTCGGAACAAATAGTGTGTTTAACGCTGAGTTCATAAGTCTGTTAAAAGTATTATTGTCATAATTATCCAAAGCTATACCTGGGTTATATCTCTCTGAATTCACATTAGAATGAAAGATTTACGTCATTTTTAGAGTTGAATGGTGGATTGAACTGCTACTTACTTGAACGAAGCTGGTTTCATTGACGTAGTGTTTTTTTGATTGATGTCCTCTCTATTGAATTATCGATATTGTAAGCGTTATAAAAACGCGAATGAATCATTTTGAAGATTTTAACAAAAGCAACTAGCTATAATTGATGAACCAACGTTGTTGTTTTTTTAAAGTAAAACTGTAGAGTAAAGGATGTCAAACTATTCTTAAAAGATTACGCTAATCACATTGCTATATTGCCAGTGTTATATTTTTCTTTGTTTTTTGTTACAGTATGACGAATACTTCAGCAAAGAAATAGAAGCCTTGTGGTCATCATTATGTGCAACAAGAGAAGCCAATGTGCACCTAGTTATAGAGTATCTGATTGTAATGGCTAGCCTCTGCGGAGCCCCTGCCCTTCCACACGTGAGTCTGATGTAGCTGCTTGTAAAGAAACAGAGTTCAGTATTGACTTGTCGATTCGATTTAGATTTCCATCACCTAGATGTCTTTTCTTATTTTCTGTACATTAACAACGTAAACAAGCTTTTCATGAGCTTTCCATTCAAACATTGCCCATATAAGTGATGATGATATTGCTGAATTGTTTGGTATTACATGGGATGATTTTTATGAGAACTTCGTGTATGAATTGATAGATAATAAGCAGTTCTTAAGCTGGAAACATTTGAATTCAAACCTTTTGAAGATCTAACCTCGAGCTAGCAGTTAGAAAGTTATGGAAAGAAAATGTTTGATTCTTGGCTTGCAATGTCTTCCACTTTTAACTGGTTACCTTTTACCTAATGTCTACATTATTAAGTGTTCTGCAATGACTTTAAATGTTACTTCTTGAGTTATCAATATATTCTTTTAATGAATTCCGGTTGAACGAGTCCCACTATTAATTTCACTCTTTTACAGGCTAAAAAGGTTGCAGTTTATGTTTCAAGAGCAAACACGACAAAGACAGTCGATGAACTTATGAAAGCTTTGAGGGTATTTAGTTTATATGTTGCTACCTTCTATGTGTCTTTATTAATCTTCCTACCCTTTCGTTGGACATGGTAGATCGTTCATCAGGACAATAGCGAAGACAGTTTTTATTGAAAAGGATGCCCTGGTTAGAGGAAACATTGATTTCCTCAATGTTGTTTATTGTGAATGGTCTTAACCGCGGAGTCATTTTTCTTGACAAATTTTTGTCCCTAGTAGGTCTAAAATGAATGAGTTAATGTAATTGAGAGTTGAGAATAGCACAATCTAGTATGTAAAGTAATGCTTGATACATATAGTTGGTTAACGTTGTTAGGCCTTATATACTTTCCCTTGGTAATACGTGCAATATGGCGCCTTTTGAAGCTTAGAATTCAACTAAAATGTAGTAACTGGCATCTTATTTCTAGTTGACGGAAACAGTCTCAGCGAACTGGGAAAGGCTAGACCAGCCTCCTTACTACCGTTTTATTGATAAAGCTGGGACTGCCAGCAATACTGTTACGTCACCTGAGAGCAAGAGCATTACGCCAGTCCAAGAAACATCAAGTGATTGTGATATGGAAAATGCTCCTACGATTAGAGTGATGCCATCTGAGAGACAGGGTAGTGAAGAGCGTTCAGGATCTTGTGGATCTGCAAAAGCTTTTGCCGAATCAGGTAAGTTGTTTGTTCTTTTGCCATCTATTTATCTGATTGATTGAAGCTTGATTTTTACATATAGTGGGCAGCTGACAACAGTTAAATGTAGGCTTGGAGTGGGTGCTTAGAGATGTTTGACGCAGCAGTACTGTTCGGCGCTTTGTTTACGCCTTTGTTTACGCCTCGTTTTTGAAGCTAAAATGACTAAAAAGTCTATACACACCATTGTAATCTGTGCTAGATCTGTAGTCTTTAGAAGAAATATTAGCAAGTGACAGCCTAAATCACGTGTAAATAACGTTTATGAAAATGAAGGAGTCAACATGGCCTGTTTATGCAGCTATTTTGCTAGTAAACCCACCCCCGATCATCATTCATAATGGCACTTAGATTATTATAAAGGCACACCATTGGTAAACATTTATATTTTTTTATTTTTTCCATTATACCCCCTTTACTTGAAGAAAAAACTATTTCTAGTTTTAGAGGGAGCAAAGCAAAGCAAGGTTGTTGCTCAGTGTGAGCACCAGCGTAAGGAATCAGGTACAGATGAGTTATGGCCATTTCAGTGGATGCTCGCAGCGCATGCAAGTAGGCCAAGGGGTATTCCCCTACCCATCCCCGAAGAATCAACTTACTTTGCACCGATCACGTGCATATTTCCGCTGACCATGTTGCCTGCTCATCTTTACAGGTTTGTTTACATTTTGTTAATTCTAAAGTCTAATGGGCAAATCGCTTATTTTCTTCTTCCTTCTTGGAAATAGGAAAAGTGGAAAAATAAGTATTTTTACGTTTGGGCATTGGCATAAACTTCACTGGAGCCTTTAGGCTGTGAACCCATTTCATCTCCTTCGATATTATGTTAATACCTACTTAGTTAATTTTCCAAGTTAGTCTTTGAATCGGTTACATTTTTAGCAAGTTATTTCAAAAAACTCTCTGACAGCTAGAGGAAGATCTTTTGCACAGCATTGTTCCAAAATTTGACACGGATGCCCAGAACGATATTGTAATAGTACAGAGACCGTAACGCAGATAAATTCTCAAATTAAAGGGGTGTTAGACGATGTGAGATATAGAGAAGTTGTTAAAGTTGGTCCATAAAGCCCCTAATGTCCTTGTATTATGTTTGATTTTTAATGAAAATAAGTCGAATGCATATCAATTTTAGGTGCAATTTCGGTGTCATGATGTTAACAGAAATCGTCTCAGATCGCCCTGAAGTACAATGGATAATCAACTTGCCATTAATGCTGCATGTCAGCTTTTTAGGTGAGAATTATCATCACCATTTTCATTAGATGTTTCGGTAAGAGTTGTTTCCTTTACTTGCATGCCCAGTATTTCTTTTGAGACCTGACAGGTCTGCCAGTGGTGGCACCAAAGGGGAATATAAGAGGGTAATTACCACCCCACTTTTGCCAAAGCATGACTTTATGATTCTTCTAAAGATTGATTAAAATGCACTGAATAGGCGGGATTTGTGTTTTTGAAGCTTGTTTATAGCACTAAAATAAAGTAGTTAAGGGTGTTCTCTCTTGGCCAAACTTATTACCTTCCTTCACTGCAGTTGCTGGTGGTGCTACTACGGTATATTTACTTTCATTTACCGACCTAGCAAAATTTTCTTTTTATCTAAACTAGGCCTTGACCATATGAAACCGTTGGTCCACGAACATTGCAAACGCTTGCTAATCAACCTCGTTGTCGTATTGGTCTGCAGAGGAGAGAGGTCGACAGTAGCAAAAGCCCTGCTAGATTTCCAATCGGTCTCAAATATTGCGCTGGATCGCAGCATAAGTGTTAAAGGATCAATCAACGTGATCGCAGAAGAAGGCAGTGTGGTTGATGAGCAGGGTATTTCGGATGCTGAAAACTTACACAGGTATGAAAACATGCATGAGAAGGCTGGAGTATTAAAGTCAAAACTTAAATGGGATTCAGGCTCACCCCGGCCGATACCCCTTCAAGCTGAGTTCTATAGAGGATTCAACTTGATATTTAAATGAGGACAGGGTATCATTCTAAGAAAAGAGTATTATCCAATGTATTGCAGCTGGTTCTCCAGATTAATTTCAGCTTAAAGCTTTAGCTAGACTGCCAAGGCTTCATTTTAACCTCAGTCTCCCTAGATTGAGAGTATATAGCAGTTAAAACCGTATAAAAAATAAAGATTGAGTCCGAAAGTCTACTAAAAACACAATGACCTCTCGCAATCTTTTTACAGTTTATGTTAATGATATAGGTATGGCAGTTAGTAAATATTACATTCGACGATCGTTTCTTAGGAGCAGCCCATCAGTCTCCCAGAGCACTGAAAGAGACAGATTGAATAATGGCGATGAGCATGGTCTCAGTGTCGAAGAGAAAGCGCGGGAATTGATAGAATTTCTTACGAAAAGGTAAGCAAGCCAACAATTACGGTTTTTCCTTCCATTTTTGTGCTACAGTTGGAATTCCGTTTGATTTAGGTATGCACTTCGGTTTCAGCTTTGTTTGATAGCTTTTCGTTTTTTTGGATGTATTTTCAAGCAATTTATATTATCAGTGTTTCTGTATATTGAAATATGAGGTTAAAAGCAGGCAGTCAGAGTTGAAACGGTACTGATTTTCAAAGGTATTTCTACTACGAGTTCAAGGAAAACTAACTCCCTGTTAGCTACGCGTTGTAAGTACCTGTATTCGGAAGCCTAGTGCCGTGCTAAAGTTGTCAATCATCTTTCTATAGCGACTGTAGACCACTCTGGCCTTTCGAGGACATCACCCCGCGAAACGTCGCTATCAAAAGCGCAGAACAGCTAGAAGCATTCTTACGAATGGTGATTTCAATTTTCGAAGAAGCAGTACCACATGCACATTTACTCGAGAGATGGGGCTATGAGTCATTGCATTGGGCAACATCCTGTTCATCTAGGCATTATGCCGGAAGATCTTTCCAAGTGTTCCGTGGAATACGCACTCCTCTCACCTGGACCATGCTTTCAGATGTCTTGCGTCGATTTACAGAATCAGTTGCCGAGCAAACTGACGAGATGCAGGTTTGTTTCTTGATAAATTTGTGGTTTCCTCTTACGTAGATATGCACCCTCTCAGACTATCTCTCTGAACTATAATTATCTGACTCTTTTGCTGTTTCTTTATCTTTGTTTGATTCTAAGTATGGCTGCTATGAAATAATAAATCTAAGTAAAAATGGCTTAAATGCTATTTGATACTAATGTTTTGTTTTTGCTCTTAATTTTTGTCGATTCTTATGATTGGGGTTTAAGGCCTTCACTGTTAAAAGGGGAGAAGATGAACTTTACTTCTGTTCTTAGTATTTGATGCTGACCGTAGAGGGGCTAGACATGATATCGTAGCAGGTGAAAAAGACGACCTTTTTAAAATCAATTTGTAAGAGCTGATACAGAATTTCTAGCACATGCTATATACACGGGCGCTGCTAGAGATGCTTCAAGATACCGCCGACGTCCACATTCTACGTCACTGCCAGCGACTAATAATCGAAACAGCGGACAGAAAAATATGAAATGAAATAGCACGCATCATAGAAATACCGATGGTGCATTTATCCCTAAAAGAGAACTGCTTCCCCATCACTACTAGTCGTCAAATGTTTTACATATCTAATTGCCAAGTAAGAAAGTTTACTGGAACAAGAATTCTCAAGACTTTCAAGAAGTTCATTTGTTTTATCACATTGTATTCACGATATTCCATTCGGCTATATAAACATTTCACGAGTATTAATATTACATTAGAAATTCTGTAGTCTTTACAATTTAGACAGATTACAATCGAGCAAACTATTAGTATATAATTCTTAATGACGTGGCTGTTATTCCAGGAAGCTAAAAGAGATTGGCTGTCGACGGGGGTCTGACTGAAATCTTGCGGGCTTCAGCCTGTCTTTGACGCTTCTGGCTTCTGACCTGAAATTAATAGTTAGCTGGTTTGGTTAATACGACTAGCATAAGATTGGTACTGAAGAACATCGCATGAGATTTTGAACATAATGACTAGGGACAGCCTACCTACCCACCAGGTCGAGATTTTTCTTGGACACTTTAGACTCTTTCCTTCAACTCGGCCCAGTTTAGTGTAGCAGTCTTCAGTTCTTGATTTTGCAAAACAGTGTCGCTCATTATTTTGTCCAAGTACGTTAGGCCGTCCTCATGTTCTCTTATCTTGTGTTGCTTGCCAAAATAGTAGGTGGTGTAATGATTCTTCTGTTCTCCTCTATAACTGTCCAACAAATTCAAGTCGTCTGCTCTTTTTCACAGTTGTAACAGGTTTTAGATTACTATATAACCAGTCGCTTGTTTTATGATCTTTCAATGCAAATTCAAAACCTACTTAACCGCAATTACGTTATGCAGAAATCCAAGTTCGTTTTAATCTCAAATCTTCATCCATATCATTTTCAAATTGTCTTACAAAATGGTAAACCATTTTAATCATGATAGTACAAACCTTTTACATATCAAATTATTTTGCTTTCACCGCAGTTTGGTTGTGATAATGTTTCATTTCTGACTGTCTTACTATCTCTTCTCCTCCTATATCTGATAACATACATTTGACCGCATCACTGTTTAGTTCGGTATTACCTATTATGGTTTGCTATAAATTCCTTTCGCGGTATTACCTTTGTCAATCTTACACAGATTTCTGGCCAGAATGGTTATGGGTACGTTGAATTTAGCCTGTGCTATGTAGAAAAAATCCTGCATCATAGTCGCTTTTCATAGTTTTTGTTCACAGTTATCTCTGCAAAAGGTGCTCATTCAGGAAGAGATTACATTCGTCGTAGTGCTCAACGTAATAGAAAATAGATCTACAAGGACGGAATATAAATCTGATGAATTGTTTGTTTGCAGGGCTATGTAATGGAAATCTTGTTGACATTCCTGTCTGCTGTTAGTTGCGCCTTTGCAGAGGCCCCAAAGCCACACTTTGAAGATTTTCTTTACAGCGGCATGGACAACCAAAGCATGGATGATCTCCTATTGCGCCTTCCAGGCTGCAGGGCCATAGACTCTGCAATGACTGGCCACAGTAGGTCATACAGTACAGATTTCCAATTAGGTTACCCCTTAAGGCAGCGATCTGGCAGTGAAGGGCACCTGCTGACCAACAACCATAAAAGGTAAGATGTATTCTGATGTTATGAATGTAACTTGTTTTGCATGAATATGAATAAACATTTTGAATTTGCAGTTAATGTAACGGTCGGTTATGTAGACTGCCTTAACCCAAAATATTTCGCTCATTTTGATATTTTTAAGTAAGTTTGCTAGCCGTGTTGCAAAACTGGTAAAGTTTATCCGATATAAAGTCACAAATGTTAACGCAAGTGTCGAAAGAAAACACACCCAAACCGAGCAAGGGTCACTGTTTAACTTGATTCTGTCATGTTTTTTATCTTTGCCTGACTAGTTGGAACGATTTTTAACCACTTTGTCACAAAACAAAACCATAAGACTATTTCTTTCATTAAGATCCATTTTCTACGACTCTCTGCCCTCATCTTTAGTTTTAGTGGTCTTATAATACTTATTTTTAAAGATCTTCGATTTTTAAAGAATTTGTGAAATTAGTTTTAATCAACTTTTGATCATAAACCTAGAAATATGCAGTCAACCTAGAATTGAGTATGGTCTTTTGAATCGCAGGAGGACGTGCTTTGTACCTGTTATTCAATCTATTAAATCCTAATGCTTTGTTTCTTAGATATGCCAGCGAGCTTATCCTGTCGCGCCCTGCTAGTTGCCATGTTGCCAATGTCCCATCACTGAAGGAGTTGACTGACTTCCAGCAGTTGCCGAAGAGCCCCTTGGATATGCTTGCTCGTCTGTTCTGGGTAGGCGTCTCCCTGCTGGAATCAGATTTCGATCATGAATTCGATATGGCCATCAGCCTCATAGAGAAGGTAGCTATTAACTCCTTTTCGTCGTTGTTTCGCTTTCATTTGTTTTATCTACCAGGCATGCCCCTAGAACTATAGTATGGTCCATTAAATGGTATACCTCGGAACAGATAAGCCGGAAAAAATATAGTTGAAACAGGGAATTTTCTTCATCCTAGAAGATCTATGCACCCTGTTTTACCAAACGAAGCATACCACTACGATAAGAGCACACCTGTGCTACTCTTCCTGATTTTCTTCACAACAAAGCAGTCAAGTGTGACGCTGAAAAATTGTTCATGAGATTAGTATTCACTTACAAAATATATTTATAAGAAGATTTGCTTTAAAGGGAGAGCTTTCTTTTTTTTCAAATCTGAATGTGCAATGATCTCTATTCTTTATTTTAGCTAATCCGTCTTTCTAATTTCTTTGTTAAAATTTAAGCATATGCACACTTTTTAGATCGTCAGAAGCATAATGCTTTTCAGTAGCCCAATGCTACTCAGTCCCTCCTGGATGTTTGTACCGATACAGAAACTAAGGCTACACCAAACCAAATGCTGTTCTTGACAAACCGAATGTTGTTCGTTGTTGTCCACATGTTGTATTTATTTGATTTTTACTCAAGGTGCTGCAAGCCATGGATTTAAGGAAATCGGAAGGATTGGAGAGGGTTGAGAAGATATTTGGCAAGCTCAACTGGCACGGCTTTCCCGGGCTGCAGTCTCTTTTGCTCAAAGTAAATATACTAATTATACACCTGTAATAAAATTGCGAATTGTTGGTTCCAAATTTTATAATTTTTATGGATTTATGTTCGATTATTGGAAACAGAACTTGTTGTTAGCAGTAATCGTAATAGTGTGGAATTAACTTGTTTATATGATTAAAAGGTCGTTCAAATTGATTAAAAAGCAGATAGGCCATTAGTCCTTTGAATAGTATTAACCTTAATCTCCGCCAATTTTACCTTTAAAGGTGATTAAATTGCTATCAGCTTGACACATACTGATTCTTTTCGTCTGATACGCCTCAGAATATCCAACGTCAGAACATTGATCGAAAACTCCAACCCTGGCAATAAATACATCTAGTTAAGGAGAATCCAGAATGAAGGAAGGAACAGATAGATAAGATACCTTGCTGTTAAAATGCCAATGAGTAACCATTTGTATGTTTGCTTAACAGCTTTATGTTGCCCTCTCTTTGTATTAATTTTTTGTACCCAAATTTTTTTGAAAAAACGGACAACGAGCTTGCAGATGGGACTTAGGGACAGTATAATGAGTGGCCAAAACCAATGATGATGCTATGATATACTGCAGCATTGATTCCTTTCTTTATAATTGTCTTTGTGGATTTCAGGGACTGACTTCCTCTGTCACGGCAGACTCGACACTTCATTTGCTGGCAAAGCTTACGACGATGACAAATATTTCAATCATAGATCCATCTCCAGCATCAGGTTTGCCTACAGTAATCAAATAGCCACCTTACTTGTGTTCATCCTTTATCAATCAAAATCAGTTTGAAACTAATAAGAAAAGTACTAATCCACCTGTGATTAAGCCAAAACACTATGTTTCACAATGTTGAAATTTTCTGGTAAAGTATTTAAATCCTGATTTACTTTAAAGTAAAGAATTTTCTTGTTAACCTGCATAAAGTTTTTATTTCCTGGAAAGTTCTTCTATGTTTTTCGAAATTTGTGCCTTCCATGTTAATAATCAGTATGATATTTTATGTATCAAAATATCATTAAAAATATCAAGAATCACAATTCTTCTAGCAGGTCTTGTTTCTTCTCTATACATTTTTCTTCTGTATACTGACCTCATGTGTTTTGATAGGTTTGTCGTTAAACATTTTGGCCTTGCTTCCAACATTGATCAATCATTTTGATGAAGTAAATGAGCACTGCGCGATGATTGCTGGAAATATAGCCAAGGTATGTATGATAGACCTACAAGATAACTAATAAGATATCAGAGATCAAGCTGCTTTATAATATCTTTGAATGAAGACATTTCGGTGGACATTAGTTCCAAAGAAGAATTTTTATGTTTTGTACGTATGTATTCTGAATAAGTTATAGTTGGTAGATCAAACCTTTCTACAAGTGACTATCGCTTAGGAGTGATATTGATTTTTGGACTTTTCCCTTCTCGCACGAAAATCTGTCCTAGGGCATCTTTATGCTTTGTTTTCCTATATTTTCATTTTGCTTCGCTAAGTTGTAAGTATTTAATTCTATTTTTTCTATTTTTCTTCACATCGACTGATATCACAGAATTTTGCCAATAGATTGATGAGTTCCAGGAATTTCCTTGAAATGACGAAATTATGTTATAGGCTTGTGAAATCGACAAATCGTTATCAAACCTTGGCAAGATCATGATTCTTTACAAAGAGAAAGAGTATTCAAAGCCAGTGCAAACTTGGATAGAAGTTGTCTGCAAGTACATTTTGGATGTGTTCCCGCACTTGAGCACGACAATGCTCGCATTACTTGTGGAGGTATGTTTAGTATTAAGTCAGTTCTATTCAAAGTTGTTTGATATTACAGTTTTGTGTATTTGAACTGTCTTTTGCCATTATTGAACTTCGGCCATTATTTTGAAGAGTCTGCCAAATGATTTTTTGTTTCTGGCAGTATTATGCAGTTGCCTGATAAAGCCGTTCCACGTTCAACGTGAAACTCAGAGTAGCAATTTAGAACCGTCCTGTTCTGTACACCAAGCATGAACCGCTCTGCCATTTCGGCGTGGGACACTTTATGAAACACCATTGAAACATTAATTTTCGTTAAATAATTCTCGTTTATTGCATTGTAAAATCTAAGATGGTCAAATTTTTTAAGGCAGGATTTCGGGTGTTCATCTTGAGTAATTTTTCATCCTTTGGCTATAGATTCTTGAACAAGGGCCAACACAATTTCAACAGCCAGTTCTGAGAATGATTTGTGCAATTTTGAAGTACTCCGATGCATCTTCCCCGGGATTGAAGCAATTTCATGGTCATTTGCTAAAGGTTGTCACTGCACATGTTAAGGTACGTGAATGTAGCTGAAAATGAAATATTTATCAGATTCTTCTGGTTCATAATTGTTTATAACTTAACCCTTCTTAACAACCAGCTCATAACCGTCACAGTAACATTAGCCTTGATTCCCATTCTCTATACTAACCATCAACTGTTTTTCATAGGACGTCAATTTGTGGAAGGAATCGCTCAATATATTGAAGCTGGTTGTATCGAACTCGTCCCAGATTAATGACGATTTAGGCCTAGATGGTCAAGCTAGTTCCCAAAGCAGCATTCGTTCTTCGATACTGTTTCAGCCGCGAGCTTCTATGGCCTCACTCCTGTCAGTGGCTCCGAAACTACCTTGGGGTAGTAGCCTCACACTGGCTGAGAATGCCTTCTCTGTTTCTGGACAAAGTTTCCGAAGGGAACTACCTGGGCGCACGTTGGAATTTACATATGATGTGACGGCCACGCCACTGATTGGCGCCAAGTTTGATCGAGGCTCAAAGGATGGTTTGAATGAAGGCAGGACTGATGATTCTTCGGGTTCTAGTTCTACTGCAGTGTCTTGTTGGAGAAAACCGCATGGATCTCAGGTTTGCTTGATACTTTAATCCAATTCAATCGCTATGAACATTATTTTTCGAGCTAAGTAGAATTGTATAGTTTACGTAGAAATTTTCCTGTATGACTTATTCAAACCATCATCAAACTGATGGGCAACGATTCCTTTTGGCCAGAAGCTACGTACGTAGTCGGGCACTTGACTTTTGCTTATTGTAGCCAGACAGACCATTTGGGAAAGGCCCGTGACAATTAGCGAATTGATAAACTCGACAACTAATTCAAGCATTCTTTATGCAGTGACATATATAAATTCAGTTCTACCACTATAAACAGTAAAAATTCACTTCTTTAATTGGGTTCAATAATTTCTTGGTCTCTATATTGAGAGAACTTATTCTCATAAATAACAATGGCCAATTTCAACGTACGGGTTAAAATATTCAATTGAAATTTCTGTTTAGAAAAGGACGCGGGAAAGATTGGTTCAACTGTTGCCGCTATGTGGCCACAGGGGTGCATTGAAGTCAAGTTTGTCAGTAATTTTCAGCTCCTCCAGTGATCTCGCTGTTGAAAGCAAGCACGCAGCGTCCTCAGGTGAAGCTTCCGGAGATGAGCAGGGTGATGACAAAATGGACGAGACTGGCTTTTCTGGAAGACAAGTAAGTTTTCTCCCAACCTGATCGATGCATTTTGTTATTGTTAAACTTGATAAGTGAATCAGGAATTTCATTCGTGTTTCACAATGAGATAAAGTCCCCAGTTAAGGTTATCTTTTAAGTCCACGATTTTGTCTATTACACGATCAAACTGTAGGAAACTTTTGAAATTGTATCAATATTGATCATTTGTTTTTTCTGTTCTACAGCTAAGAAACGTTTTCACTGAGTTTGACTTCCTGGATGACGAATTGGATAAAGAAAGTGAAGACATGAGCAGCTTTGGATGGGCCTCAACAACTGAACTGCGAAAGGATGAGTCTTTGGAGAATCTCCGCAATATGCCATCAACCTCAAGATCAGGTAGCGAAGAAGAACTGAGAGAAATAAAAGATGACGATCTATCGGATGAAGATGAATCAGTGGTATGACAATTTGCTGTTTCTTCAACAAACTCTGTTTACTTTTCTAAACGAATCATTTTTGCTTTCAACGTATCTTCATCTTCGCCACAATTATAGGAGCAGTGTCACTATTTTTCTCTCTTCCTTATAACAATGTTACTATTTTGCAACACTCAGAGTTGCTTGTGGAACCGAAAATGCTAAAAGTTGTTTTAATAATTGTTTAATTATGACATTGCTAGTTTTGAAATTGAATTTTGTAACTTCCCCAATAACGTTCTACAAAGCCAAAACAAAAGGGTCCTCGGTATTTATAAAATTTCCAGCGATGCTTTTCTATTCCTCCGAAGGCACTGGTTAACAATCATTGTTTTTCTCTTCCAGTACGGATCGTCCATTGCGTCAGTTTTGACATCATTGAAAGAGTCTGCAGTGGACGAAGACTTTGAAGAGAGTGACCACGAAGAATCTCCAGTACATTCAGTGATGGAAGTAAGAACGGACCAAGTGGTGAATGACAAACCTCAGCCAAGCCCGGCATCCATCTGCAGGTATATCACTGCTTTCTAATCCCTAAATGAATTCACATATGATGTTTTTTGAAAAGAAAACCATATTATGTAGCTGTCTTCTATAGGAAGATCGTTACAATGGCTAATCAGGTGCATAACAAATATGAGGCATGACCCATATTTTGCAAGAAAATAAAGGCATGAATAGTTTACAGTACAAAGAGACACGCGAATGAAAGGCTTATAATCTTCTTTAGTAGTGATCACACGCCTCCTAGCCTGTAGATTGTACAGAAAAGAGGGAGCACTTTGCTTACATGATAAACTATTTGGGTCAGAACTCTTCAGAGTATGTAACTCTACCTAAGAAGTTTCATATCATATGTGGGTAGAGGCTATCACCTACAAATATGCCAGGATAGGTATTTGTGAATATTGGCTGAAATTTTTTTTCAGTCAATATTTTCGTTATGACTGCACTTTATTCTTTCAGTGGATTCCATAACAAATTTTGTAACCAGTTACAGAAAGTTGTCTAATTGTTAATAATAATGATTTCATAACGAAAATAATGATGAATTTTTAGAGCATTGATCAATTTACTCCGCCTTTATGACTTTTGAAAGACCTGCATATATTACTGACTCTTAAATTTGCTTCGTAGCTATACTTCCACCCTTGATGGAATGGAGGAACAAGTCAACGATATCATTACAGAGCCTACTCCGGGTGAAGAAAAAGAGGATCTTTTCGAGGAATTGACAGAACCGAGAGCACACATCCCTATATTCGCTGTTGCAGCATACGACGAGGTTCCTTCCCGTTGGTCACTCTTTGTTACATCATTTATGTCCGCCCCAACTATCAAGTCGGCTGTGGAATCGATGCCTTATTTTCCATTGATACTCAAAGCAAGTTGTTGTTGGCTGCAGAGTCTGACACGAGACTGTTGTGAAGAATTTCAGGCCCATTTAGAAGCAATTAACGAGCGTTATAAGATCGTAACGCAGAAACTTGAGAGTCAGCTCCATATGCCTTACGTCTTTATTGACAAAGATACGTTTGAAAAGGCCGAACTGTTGGCTAGGCACAAATCAACAACACTAAAGCTAAACGAAAGCATTCGAGTACTGCAAGAAAAGCGGGAACAGGCTTTAGAGCAACTGGAGTCAGTACAGAGACACAAGAATCGTGCACAAGACAGTGATAAAAGTTATAACTTTCAATTCTTTGGCCCGGATAGCGATAATCTGCGGACGAAAAACAATCCCTTACTTCGTGGACTGGCGAATCTTGGCTCTTGTTTAAATCGATTACACGTGCAATTCATACTTTGCTTAGAGATATACCTGGGGTACCTCTCCAAGATTGTCAAGTCTACACAAAAATTAGAGGTTCAATGCTTTTTAGAATTATTGTTGATTACCAAATAAGCCTTTCATTTTGCTAAAGTGCCTTTCATCTTCTCACGTTACTTTCGATCCTCCTCCGGGGACACATTTTCTGCTTGACGTCAATATCCGACGTTTGTTTTCAGAGTATGCTAGGTTGCTGCGATTCCGTGCTATCTTCAAATCCTTAATTACTTGGTTGCTTATTTGCAGAGAAATACCCGTTTTGAAACATGAGAGATGCTTAAACAGTCTATTCCTTACCTAATATATAAGTTGTTCTTTAACAAAGATTTTTAAATATTTGAAAAACCACTAATGTTTTATTGGGTAAATATGTTGAAATATACTTAAAAATTCGCTATTTATTTGCTAAAGGAATACAATTCTATACAACTATCGATATTAATAAAGGTTTGGGCTTGGAGTCCTCATTGTAACACTTTCTCAATGCACCGTTTTCTAGCCATATGAAACCTAGTATCGTTTTAAGGAAAACGATCACCTCTAGAGGATTTCTTCCTCAAAGCCATTGAAGTGAACATAAATCCTTTCAACATACTTGTCATCTCTGGCTGTGTAATACAAGAAGCTAACGTCTCATAAAGAATTCAATCGATACTATATTGAGTACACAGATTTTAAGTCAATATGCACTATGACCACATAATATTCTGTGCTATGACCTTATTGAGATTGCTAGGAAACAATAATTAGTCTGGTCGTACACTCAAGCCACGTAAATGTGGACAAACGTGTTGATGGTACTAGACTATTGTTAATCGCATCAGGAAATCTTATATCGGACATTTGCGGATAGATTGCTCTCCTAATTTGTGTTGTGAGCGAGGCGAGCCATCTACGAATACAGCCATCCCGCCGTAATATTGAGAGATTTTTAAAGATTTGTTTTTGCTACATGGATGGAAATGGTTGTTCGTCTACCTGACAAAGTTGTAAATATTTAAGCCTTTTTTCTGATATTGTCAATCAACTTATTCTTCTATTTCCCTAAAATTCTTGACCTTTTAATGTCAATTGTGCTATTTAGCTTGGAAATAAATAGCCTCGTAAATTAACATCCGCTTTTTCATTATAGGCTAACGATCTTTCGGATGAACTCATTGCAGCCGAAGAAAGGATTAGAACGCTTAAAGTGCTGCCAACACATAGCGAAACAAAAGAGAAGCCACAATCCCAAAAGGAGGCAAGCAAAGACAATGTTAACACCGACATTTATCCTGGAGAAGGAGACATTTCTGGTGTTCGTGATGTTGTAACTCAAGAAGGAAACAATACTGAAGATTCAGCACCTCATGAAGTAGCCGTATCAGAGGCCACGTCTCAGGAGGAGGCTAATGAAGATGAACTGGATATCCCGTATGTTGAAACTCAGAAGAAGGTTGAAGATAATGCGCAGAAGGAAATAACTGAATGTGCTGAGGTAAACGCAAGAGATACATTTCAGACAATCTCCGATTGTAATGACGTTGATAATAATTCAAAAAGCTTTGCTGATAGGAATTCGGAAGAGTTAGAGGCTGAGTCCGCGGAAAGGGAAGTTGAAGTCGGTATAGAAAATTTGAAAATCGTCGATGAAGATGCGATGAAAGCGATGTCTGACTGCATTGAAGCTTTGGCTCGTGAAGCTGACAATCCTAATGTTGCAGATAATACCGAAGTTACACAAATCTCCGATGCAAATACGATGCAAGAAGAGCAAGAGAAGGACGGAACTGATGTAACATTAGTCGATTCGCAGGATGTGATAGAGGAAGAAAACGAGGCAAATATCTCCGTTGCTGAGTTGAGACTGAATTCAGCCATGTACCTACATGACAAACCACCAACAATAGAAACCATGCTTGAGAAAGTTATAATTTCTTCAAGCTTCTTTGAGGAAAAAGGAAAAGACCAAACTGAGGTTAACGAGGCAAAGAAATTTGAAGAAGTTCGAGTAACTGAAGAGGAAATTATTGATAATGAGGATTCTTCAAATGATGAAGAGGTCGAGGAGTTGGCAAAATTATTGTGTAAAAGTGAGGAGGGTAAGGTTTGTAACACCATCGACACTGAGGAAGAAGAACAATACGAAATTCGTATAAGTGATGTGCACACGGACATGGATATGTCGTCAGTGCTGTACCATGTCCAGTTTTTAGACGACCGGCAAAAACAAAACGCCAAGGAAAGTGACGTTTTGACAATGGAGAGAGTTATGGAGAAGATAGCTAGCTCGATGGATGTTGGACAATTTAAGGATGCTCTTGAGCTTCTTCGTAGCTTCAGAGGCTACCCTGATGTCGAGGATGTAGTAATTGACGATAACGAAAAGGATATATTGATGGTTTTGTTTGCCAAAAACCTGTTAAAGAACAAAACATCTGTGTTTGCAATCACGAACTCCCTTGAAGGACTGGCTGATACTTGTGATCAATTAAGCGAGTGCATGGCAGAAATGCTTGCCTTAATATGTGTAGAAAATGAGAAAAAATGTTAATAATTGTTTATGAGTATTTAATTCTTATTGTGATAGAGTGACTTATTATTAATTGAAGCAAAAACACACACAGAAAATCAGACAAATTTGAAATTTACCTTCGATCTATCCTTCTTCATTCATGCTGCATTTGAGAGAAAATTCTTCGTGACGTCATTTTGGCTCGTCAAAAAGGAAATTATCTTTCAGACCCCAAAACAAATAGCTACAATAATGGAGCATAATGCCTTTGAACGACATGTAAACCTTTATTTTTGCTTCATGGACATTAGAAGATGCTGGCATTTATTTTTTATTAACAATCTCCCCACATTGGACCCAGTCCTTCTATTGTTCCCTGTTTATTCGCTCTTTTAAAGGGTTTACCATTACAAAAAGGTCGTCTTATGCAATTTTCTACCGGTTTACTACAACCTACAAACCTAAAGGAGATTGACAGTTTTTTTTATTGAGTTCTTTCTTTGTTGCTTCAACGGTAGTTTGTCTGAAGTTTGATAACGTTTGTATTATTTTGTTTTGTTTATGTGCAGATTATTTCATCATTCAATTTTTTAGAGTTAGTTTTAATTGTTCAATACCGTTCCAAAATTTTTATTAACTCACTTGTTATTGTCAAATGGCAGTTTTATTGCAAAAATGTATTTAAATTAAAATGTTACAAATTCGACGCTTTCCTTTCAACATTTATTTTATACCTTTCAAAGTCGCATGAACTTGTTTCTTTTTGGCAATCCTACTTTTCAGTAACACTCGGTTTCAAACCCATGTAGCCATTATCTTTAGTCCATGAAATACGAAATAGAATACGACTCCTTTTCTTGATTTGCGGAATTGCTACATGCTGGTGGCTCCGGCTCAGTCTACAGATGCCGCAAAAAAATACAATGGTTCATTGTTAGGCTCCAATTCTTACTTTGGTAGAGGACTATATACCATCAGTCAAATATAACATAAATTCGTATTTCAATTCCAATTTAGATCCATTCTAATTCGATCTCTTATGGGTCAAATTCTAATTCCAGTAGTAAACTGTAAACTTCGATCAAATGTAACGGAAATTCTAATTTCAATAAATTGCTAATAATTGAAAAGAATCTTCATTTGCTAGGCTGTGAAATGTGCATGTCTTAGGCAACTATCATACTATAAACGGATGTTTTGATGCTCATCATTGCACAAGTCAGAGGCAGTCTGGCATGATTGCAGGGTCTCTAGCAGGCAAAAACAAGCCAAGCTGGAGGCGAGCTAGAGAAGTCCTTTTAACCACACCCTTTGAAAGCAATAGCGATTAATAAATACATTGATAGTAAGTTGTTAGTCATTTGAGAAACAGTTTTCACATATTCCTGACCTTATCTTCATTAGTTTAGTACACTAGATACGTAATTATACTTAAATGAATATCAACCGTATTTAGCAGCATTCATAATTTAGACTGTTTACCAAAACTGTAATGTCAGGGACAACTGAAGTCACGATAATTTCCAAAAATGTACTTAAAACCACATATTTTGGCCCCAGCACTTTTAGGCCCCCATAAATCCATCCTTATATGCTCCGTGGATCACCAGTGGGGCGTAACAGTAATAGCCTAAATTTTAAGAGAAATAGCAAGATTAGAGAACAGAGAAATATCTTAATTCTCAAAACACAAGCAGTTGAAGTTATAGTAAATGATAGACTGTGAGAATTCACCGAAAAAACTCAATGCACCGAGGACACCCAGGGTGGATTTTGATTTTCCATTATTCATGATTTTTTTTAAGAAAAATACTTGAAAAACATGTATTCATTAATAAATTCAGGTACATAAAATAAAATTTTACGTACACTACGGTGAATACGTTTACGTGCAAGGAAGAGGTACGACAGGGATTTATGTTAAGCCCACGATTATTCATGTCTAAGCATTTCAACAAAATTTAGCGTTTTGTGTTTTTGTGGCTCTTCTATGGCTTCTCGAGTGAATGAAAGAGTAAAAGTAGCAGAAAGTATTCCATAACGATATATCAGGTTATGTGGTCAAAATTGAAAAATCCTGAAATTTTATTTTCGTGGCGTCAAAAGCTTGTAGCTCTACTGTATAAGTTTCTAGAGAATCAGCTGTTTGGGTGAAGGGCTGTCCTCTCCTTTGTTGATAAATATTGATATCTGTCAGTGAAAATGAAACGAAATGAAAATGCAGTTTGGAACGCAGCCTGCGTGAACAGAGGAGCCGGGTTGAAAACAGTAGAGTCAGCACGCAGGCTATTTGGAACGCGGTTTGGAATCCTGACATGGTAATGGTCGTAATGGTAAGTACCAAGTACAGGTCTTTCCACCTTTATAGCAGATGCGCCTTAAGACACCGAAATTCCTCGAAAATGGCGGGAATGCGATTAGGGAAGCCACGGATTGTGTTTGCAGTATTTCTTCTTGCTGGCTGTGTTGCATTTGTTAAACGCAAAGAGCTGATGCCAGAGGTCTTTGAGAGAAACAGAATACTGAGGGAAGAAAGCATTGAACAAGCTGCTGCTTTCAGAGAAGCCATGAGGAAGCGAAGAAAGAAGGATGAAAATGATAATTAGGCATTTGCTGTTTGTTTTTCTTCAGTCTTTGGTGATTAATTGAGTTTTTAGAGTGATATAGACACGATTAAGAGTGTGAACCTGTACTGCAGTTTTTGTTTTCTGGCTTGCTTGGTTGAGTGTTTGGCAGTACAATCCATAATATTAAGTGAGAAATCACACTGAAAATTTTAAAAAGGAAGCCACATCTTGGTGTTTGAGAGTCTAGAAGAAGTTAGAAATTTAAATCTTCCACGAAACAATGACATCCACTCGATCTAAAAGTAGAAAGTCACAAAAAAGCTCTGAAAAAGAAAATTCTGCTTTCTCTAATTCAAGTCAGTCAACTAAATTTCCCAGGGAGTCTTTATTTGATTTTAATGACTCTGATGAAGAACAATTTGATGTCAAGTCGTCCAAACGGTCATTTCGAGTAAAGAAAGGCAGCAACTCTGATACTGGAATTAAAAGTAAGAAAGATTTGAAAGGTAGCAAAAAGAGGGCTCCAAAGAGTGTTGCTGGAGGATCTAAAGCCAAAGAAAATACACACCAAAAACAAGAAAAGAAAACTTCTTCAGTTCATAAAGATGATCTTGCAGTATCTTCTTCAATTTACCAAACAAAAACTTCAGACTTGCCAGAGAAGAAATATAACAGGCATATTGATATTTCAATTGTGTCGAATGAAGATTTTCTTTGTGACAAAGAAATTCAACACAACAAAGATGGGGAAAAGAAAAAATTGGATGGACCCATTGCCACCAAAGAGGAGGTGTTGCGCATGGCTACATCAACAGATAACTTGGAAAGAGAACCAAAAACAATTGTTTTCAAAGGCAGTTCGGAAAATACTGAGGATGCTATAGAGTCGCATGTGAATGATAAGATAGATATTGAGAAGAATGCTTCAGATAAATGTCCACTTTGTTTGAAGAATTTTCCAGCTTCATCAACTGATTATGATATGAATATGCATGTAAATGCATGTCTTGATGGTGAAAATGGTAATGATAATGCCAGGAGTATTGCCAACACACCAAAAATAACAAATACAGAAAATAATAAAGTAAGTATAGCTAAAATGGATGACAAAGAGATCTCAGATGAGAAAATGGCAAAGATTTTACAAGAAAGAGAAGATGAAAAAGCAGTTGAAGAAAACTTGACTTGTAACTTACACTTTTGTGCCATTTGCCAGAAAGATCTTAACCACCTTAGCACTGATAGCAGGCAGATTCACTTGAATAAATGTGCTGATATTTCTGAGAAAGAGACAGCAAGCATAAGAAAGGCAGAAATCAAATCAGCAAAAGAAAATAGCAAACAGTTTGAATGTATCATTTGTGGTCTTTTGTTTTCAACTATGCAGGTACATACAAATTTTGGTACTGGCTTCAGTTTTTAGGTGTTCCCAATTTTGTCTGTTCTACAAAACTTACTCTCAATATAGCTGCTTATTTTTGTTGGTATTTTAAGTTGAATGCCATAAGGTTTCCTGTAGCTTTTTAGCAACTTATTTTCAATTGTAACTTTTCCAATCTGATAAAAGTTTTTGTGTTCATTGAGAGGAATTTCATTATTTTCTTGCCTCCTGTTTAGCAAAAAATTAGTCATATGAAACAATGCAGTAGAGAGAATAAGGTAGACCAAAGAGAATTGCTGAAACTTGTCAAAGAGACAAATGAAAAGTCTCTCAATGCAGTGCTAATGAGCAGTCAAAAGGAATCTGGTAGTGCACTAGTAGATGGGTAAGCTCCTTGATATTACAATACCCAATGCACCAACTGCTTTAAGTTGTATGTATAAAAGTTTGAATTAGACTGTTTTTAATTTTTGCAAACATTTTTTCAATAATAATTTGATTTTGTTTTGATTTTTATTATTTTTTCTTTGAGCTTGAGACAGATGTATTTATTTTGAATCCTATTCTCAGTTCCAACAGCAAAAAGCAGAAATTTCATAAAAGAAAGGGAAAATCAAGAAGGAAGATCAGGCTAGTATTTTGCAAGCTTCTTTTTTTAGAAATGATGCATTATTAGAAACTATTAGAATGAAACAGCTCTTAAAGTAAAGTGCCTCTTCAACTTGCCCAATAATTTTTTGAACACCTGGGTGTGTTTCTGCTTCAATATAGTATGTTGTTTAAATTATGCTTTTTTCAGTACACCCAATGTAGGCAAAAATAACCCTTTCCATGGAGTAAAAGAAATACTGTATTTTTTAGAAATGAAGAAATACCAGTCCTTCTCACAAGAAGTGAAGCAGATGCCAAGAAAATTGCAGCATCTATAGCAAATAAGATAGTGATGGAGCAGGTATGAAAGTTGCAATATTTACATTTTGTAGGTCTTTTTACGCTAAACCCTTTTCTTTTTTGCACTACCAAGGGCTTTTGCTTTACGGTAGTTTTGGACTTCACTTTGTTTTGTTATCCACTGTTTTAAGGATCTTAAGGCTGAAATACACTCTCTTTTTTATGTCTGTTTTCACCTTAAGGATGAAAAAACTGTATATGAGAAAGAAGGACCATCAGTCATCATTTCCCTTTAACCTATGCAAGTTGGGTATGTTCAATTTTTGCAGCAAAAAAGAATAGGATTTTCTTTTGCTTTTTTGACAAGGCGCTAAAACCTCTTGTCTCAAATGTCTCCATATTATGTCATGACGTCTCTGGTCCAGAATCGAACAGTTCTCTAAGTTTGGTACGATGTGGTATAGACTAGGGAATCCCTCACTATGGTGATCGGCTGAGAGTTTCTTCCAAAACTTCAGGGCTCATTCTTAAAAACGTTTCATATTCGACCCGATCCTCCAAGTGAAGTTCATTCGGCAATGTTGCAAAAACCCCTAGCTGTCTACCTGCATTTTACCTTTCTTTTTGTTGCTTGGCAGAAAGTGCCAGTAGTAAACAGGGAGCAGCTACTTTCTTTGTTGGCCTACCTATGACAAAAGAATGAAAATAAAAAGGGCTCCTTTCTAAAGGATATTTGTAAACAGCTTACAGTCATCCCTTTTTCACCCTTTAGGTGAAAATGACTGTATATTTCAGCCTTTAGATTTTTACTTGTTCATCTGCCCAATGTTCCTTTCTAATTCTGCTTATTGATCTTACAGAGAGACCCCATTAGATTTATTGTTTTTCTGTCTCTGGTGATTGCTTTACAAAATCAGTGTCTGTTGTGTGTATTCTTAAATTTCTGCTATAAGGCATCTAATTTTGATATTATTGTTCTAAAACAATGAAGCAATATTAGAAATTAGCACAGATTTAATGCAAATTCACACAAAATATAGAGACAGCAACGTTAAAATTCAAAAGGGCTTTTCCATGGCTTTTATTTTGGACACTCAGATATAAATAGTAGCCTTGGTTATATTCACAACAAATGTTGCTTGAAAACTTGTGACTGTAAGCAAAGTGTTAATCTAATTAAACAAAGCTAAATTGGACAGTTTGGCAAATTCAATGTGACTGTAACCACAAGTGTGACTTAAGAGTAAAACTCTGCAAGTTTCAATCCTGTTTTCCATGCAAAAGTATAGCACATTTTTATATTCTTAGTGCAGGCTATTGACATATATTGATAGCTTCTGCCTACAAACCTTCAATTTGCCTATCAGGTGCATGTACCTGCTTGTTTGGACAAAGAAAACAAGACAAGCTTTCCACAAAGTTCACTGGAACGCAAGTATTGCAAAAATGCAAAGGATGCTGAAATTATAAGCTCTGCATTTACAGTTGAGACAGAAGGTAAGAAGCAATTTCACTTATCTTTACAAATTTTTGCTTGACTTTTAGTGAATAATATTTACTCTATTGAATATTTCCATAGCCCAAAAATAGTTAAGGATGGTAGTTTGTTTGATATTTTTAATGGAAAAGTTTTAGCAAATCAAATATTCCAAATTTCGTGAAAAATTGACAGAAATTCAATTTTTTTTGTTTTACCCTCCCACTGCTATTCCACTAGACCTTTATTTTTGCTTTAAGTGAAAACGCATTATTGTTTATTTGCAGGAGGCACAGAAGAGACCAAAAGCGAACATCCTATAGAGCTGAAACCAGTAATTATTTTAATAAATAGTCTTAATCAATCGCATAGCTATAGCTATGTGCGTGTAACTTCCAAAAAATGGAAATATGTCTCCATTGATGGTGATATGATATTGGACCTTTCTAAAAATATGATATATTTAAAGTGGGTAGCCTATAATAATTTATCTACAAAGAGAAAAATTCTTTACAATAGGGCCCACTGTCAAAGTAACGTAAAAATTAAATTCAAAAGCTAAAAGGAAAAAAAGTACATAAAAGCATTAAAATCCTTTATATATGTGTCCAAAACAGTTCTTAAAATGTGACTTAAATTGTCAAATGCTACACAGAGATGTTATTTCATCGGGTAATTTGTTCCATATCTGAGTAGCTCTTGCTTTGAATGTTAAAGAGGACCATCGGTTTTTTATACGTTTAACATATATCTTGTTGTATTTACACGATCTTGTGTTTTTCTGATGCACAGATGATGTTAATTTGAATTTTTTTTGGAGATACATAGGTGTTAAATCATTCTAACCACTTTCTATTTGATATCCTCCTGTTAATTATTTCGTTTTAGTTTCAGAAGAAGCGTCTTTGGGATCTTGCAGATAACTCGAAATCACTTGGAGAAACCGCTTGCTTTTACGTAGTTGAAATTTTTGCTGATGATTATAATAGGACCAAAAAGAGACTAACAATGAAAGAAAATGCGCCTGGGACTCAATTGCAAAAACATCATGCATCTGATGACGTAGATAGAGAAATAATGTATGATAGTGACAAAGATGAAGAAACCGTAAGCAGGAAGCAATTTATCAATATTCCCTCCAGAGAAGAAGCATTGAATCAAAGTTTTGCGTTAACGCAGAGTGAGAAAACAGCGATCATCGAAAATCTTGGAAAAACATTCGCCGATGTTTGTGATAATGACGATGATACTCCAATTGATAAATCAAGGGAGAGTAAAGATATGGACATCGAAGAGCACGACAATGATCTCGGCAGTGGTTTTGTTAGAAATGAAATCAGTGATTACAAGGATCATAAGCAAGATGAGGTGAGATTATCTGTAAATGCTAAGAAATCTAGCCATGAAATTATAAATTTCAAAGTTTAAGAAATTCCTTCTAACATTATATTAATTTATTTTCAATCGCAAAAAATCTTAGAACTTGCCTAAAAGAGAGAACGTTGAGGTTTCACAGGTTTAAGGAAGATGTTGTTACTGGTATTTCTTACGATGCAGAGTGACGATAGGATCCATTTAGTGAGTCTTAGCCACACCCAATATTGCTTGAAAATGTTTGCATATTTGAGTCTAGATTCTATGTGGTTGTAACTAGAAGTGAGACTTGAAGCGGAGTGACTATAAATGGAGTTGACTGTAGCAAGATTTTATTAAAAAGATATATCGTCTTCTGTGTACATATTGCCTAAGCCAATTATGATATTGATGATTATAAACTAATTATGCTTGTAAATCATTTTTTATTTAGTTCTAATTTCTTTTCTATAGAAATTTAGAAACCTGAAAGAAAATGTGCAGGTAACGCTGATATCAAATATGAAGTCTTTGTTGCAAGACGTTATTTCATCAGATGTGAAAATAAAGTGTGCTAATGGAAAAGAAACACAGGCCCATAAATGTATACTGTTTGCTAGATGTCCTCAGATGCGAACGGTAAGAGCAATATCATCAGTATGCGTTTTAGGCCATTGAAATGTTGAAATAACCAGGTCTTGACCTTGAATTTACCATGCGATTATCATAACTTGTTGTTTGACCTCTTGTTAGCCTTTTTATCTAAGCAATGCATAGCAAAACAGCCAATCAAGTAACACGAAACTGTGATTTAAATCAATCAGATCCATTGATAAATTTCTGATGTTTGTCCCATGCTAGGAATATCGTTATTCTTGACTTGCAAACCCTTTGATGCTTGCTAATGCATCTTTTGGGTAATAACTTCATCAAATAAAACTTCTTAACCTGGACCTGATATTTAACATAGTTGAAATCCTTTCGTTGAATCGTGTTATACAGAGCCATTCATTGTCTAAAACTACTAAATGGTCTAAAATTCCAAATCTTCTCGTTGTCTAAATTCCCAAATTGATTAGTGATAATGTTTAGTTGCATGAGCTACTGAATTTTACTATCAATGAATTTGCGATCAACTATTACAGGAACAAAGTCAAATGGATTTGACTGATTTTTCTGTGGAGGCAGTTAAATTTTTCCTTGCATTTATTTACTACGGTGAAATTGATGTGCGACCAGAAGTAGCAGTCGAGGTCTTCAAACTAGCAAGCCGGTAAGCATTTTGATGTCTAGCCTTTTACTTTTGTTTCGTTGCAGTAAGATTTAGCTTATTTTAGGCAAAGCAAATCTGCTTTTTGGTAGGGAAATGTTTAGAGCTGTTTTGTGTTCATTTACTTTTGCTTTCTTTCATTAATTGAAAGCTGTATTATTTTGATGTATGTATGTGCTAGAATGAAACAACCAAACATTAGTGAGATGCAGATTAGATTTCTGGACATAGAGAAGCGATAGATGCTATGTTTTGAATTGTTTATGGATCTTCTCATAATTGTTGTACACTCTTCAATCCACAACTGCTGAGAAATTATCTAAATTAAATCAGTTCAATGAAATTGCAGTGCATTACAGTTTCAAAATATATTTGTATTTGGTGCCTGTTTTGTACGATTGTATTGATTTATTCAATACTCTTTCGTGTTTAATTTTTGGGGGGGGGGGGGTCAAATTGCATATTTTGAAATTTTCCACCCTAAATAGCTTATTATAATGCCCCCTAGATTAAGAAAACTATGAAAAGACCTCCCCTATTTAATTATCACCCTCCAATATTAGTGACTCGTAATTCAAAAATAGACAGTAAACCAGGAACAAAATGCATCGGTAAGCTGATAAACACAGTAACTTTAATGTCAATTATAATAAGCAAATGAGCGATCTTTGGCTGCCATTCCCATATTCTGCTATCCAATGAATCTTCCCACCGAGTCATTTTTTTTGACCCCCCACCCCAATTTTAAAAAAATTCAGAGAAATACCTACCCCCTGCTTATTCCAGCCCCTCAAAGCTGCAATTAAGTACGGAAAAGTACGTTTTTTGTGATCCATGATTATGTTCAAGTTATGTTTAGCCAGCCCTCCTGTTCTTCGGAGGTTTCCATCTATTTTTGAGGTAATCTTCAAATTTGTTTTTATGTTGTTTTTGGAATTCTTAAACAGCTCAATTTTTCACTTTTTAGTTATTCAATGGACCCGCTGGCCGAGGCATGCCTTATGCTTGGAAATGAGGCTGAATTGAAAGATGTTGATTTTTGCGAAGAAAGTTATTCTAAGAACACTAATGTGGATGAGGTAATGAAAAACTTGCTTGCTGACGATGATTATGATGATGAGGAAGAGGACGGTGATGAATATGCAAGAACCAATAGTGAAACAAAAGTAGACGAGAATGTGTTGGGCATTGGTGATTCTCCATTCAACGAGAGCGATGAAGAAGATCTAAGGGAGTTTTTTGTGACTCAGAGGGTACGACGAAATTCATTAGAAGATGATGTCAATAGTGAGAAAAGTGACTCGAATGAATTGGCTCAGTTGGCACCAGATGATACCCTTGATAATCAGAACTTAATTAGAGGTGATAACGATAACGATTGTAATGATTTTGATAGTAATGATTGTGAAGATTGTGATCGTAGTGATGATAATGATTGTTGCGTTGATGGTAATGATACAGCTCCTGGACGCGATGTTGATGATCGCGATGATGATGGGGTGGTTTATGATTGCGATGATTGTGACGTTGATAATGAACGCGATGGTAACGAAGAAGACCTAGAAATCAAGCGGAAAAGTTGTGATAATAAAGAAAGGATCTTTGTATCGGTTGATGATAGCAGCGAGGATAGCAAATACAGTGAAAGAGACGGAACTTCACCAAAGCAATCTTTATCGCAGAACCGAATGCTACCCAGTGATGCTGTTACAAGTGTGAGAAGTTTGAGAAGTTTGAATGTTACATCAAACGGAGATGAGTCAATATCTTGTAACAAAGAAGAAGACACAGAGATGCAGGAATGGGAGAAAAGAATAGAAGCTGAGAAATGCTCGACCAGTTTAGCAAAAAGTAGAATAAATGAAGACAGTATAACTTCTATTAAAGATGATAATGACGAGATGGAAGTTATTGGCGATGATGATGATCAAAACAAGGGTCTCATAAACGAGTCATTGTCAAGTAATTGTTGTGACCTAACTGATGACCAAACACCAAACCAATTTCAAAACAAGTCTGTTGAAGGAAAGCAAAATAACAGTGAAGAAGAAGAGGACTATTTTGGCACTAGCTCTGATGGTCTTAATTTCACCTTACATCTGGAAGAGGATGATGACAAGAAGGAAGCTCCAGAAATGGGCAATAGGAAATCTGGTGACAACAAAAGTGTATGTTCAGCTATCTTTTTTTATCATTTTACGTCTATGGGTGGATCGTCTTTCAACAGTGAGATTTGCCATTCCTTAGTTTGCGTTTCATGTTATTGAGGGTATCATTGGCAACTTCTTAATTATTAGATTTCACCTTTCTATAATAAACTACAGTTAAGACGTATTTGGTAGGTTACAAAAGCTTGTTGTTTATGTCATGTTCAGTGGATGTTTATTCAGGATGTCGGATTTAACTATTTTTACGTTTTTTCCATTCAGCTGTGAATGCATTGCAGGGTTTAGCGTTAATTTTCTTCTCTGGCCTTATCTCAATGCATTCTTGACCTATTAAAAAGCATAAGCAGAGCTGAGAAGGTCTGGTTTATAATGGGTGGTGCCGATTCCTTCATTTCAACCTTGTTTAGGCCATTATACCTACCTTAAGGGTCGATAATACCATAGCTTGCTATCAGATGCCATAATGATTTTGGTTTCTCTAGACTTGCAATACTGGCAATTTTTAAGTTTCCATTGATTATTAAAAACATTGACAAACTGCAGAAACTGACAGATTTTTTATTTTCCTTCATTATTTACATTTAAGGATATTTTTATGGTAACTCCTGCAAGACAAACCCCACAGTTGCTCGAAAATACTTTTGCGACTCCAGCATTGTATTCAGCAGGGACATTCAGCAACCCAGGTAACCAATGGAACACTGGCGAAGGTGGTGTACTTCCTTTTTCGAAACAAGGTTCTTCTTCTCGGCGAAGTGATTGTATGTCAAATGCAAGTGACCAAAAAGAGGCAGAGGAGTCACCATATGCGAGAAGGCCGATTAAAGGAAAGGCATCTCGGCTAGGAGATAGAAATCAAGAAGAGGCTATGAAAATACAGAGTAGCTGTTCAGAAAAGGGTGAAAAAAGAATACCAGTAGGTCGTGGTTATACGGCTAAAAAGCAACTGTTAGTAGATCTGTCTAGGGACATTGATGTTGAGCTTTATGAGCCAGAAGAAAGCATTGAAGGGGAATCACCTGTCAAGTGTTTATCTGGTAGTGAGCTGCAGAACAAATCGGTCTTGTTAGAGCCACTTTCGCCCTGTGTTACAACTTCGCAATTCGAACGGAAAGGAAAGGGAAATGACAAAGAAGAGCAAGATGACCATTTGAAAAGTGTCAGCACTAATTTACCTCTTTTGTCACAAAGAAATGTCATCGATGTCGATGCAGACGACCAAGATGACATAGACGAAATAAGCATTTCGAGGAGTAGCAATAAAACCGGTAACAATCAAGCGACGCCACGAAGATCTGATAGCTTCTTTGATGATGCAATGTCTGATACGTTTGACGTCATGGAACTGAATCCTCATGCTTTAGACACGAGCGGTGAATGCGTTGCAAGAGCTGATAGTTCCTACAGTGATGTCATCGATATAACCGATTCAGCGAAGCAAGCCAGATGCGCAAGGAATAGACTAGATTTCGAGATGTCAGAGGGATCAAGCGATGAAGTTATTGATACAACACCTAAAAAGAAAAACGATACTTCCCAGTACACGACTTCGTTTAATAATAGGAATATTTCTTCTTCGCAGGGAGAAAAATCAGAGGGAAAAAATTTAGATGGGGAGGGCCAGGCACACAAACAAACGAATGGCTCTCGGCGTAGAAAACGCGAAGATCGTTCAGACGATTTTTCTGATTCTGAGGAAAATTACCCCAGCAGAAAAATGGGCATGACCCCGAGAAAGTCTTTCTCAAAAAGAGGGAGACGGGAGGGTTCTCCGCAAAGTATTACGCTGCAAAAAAGTAATATGAAAAGTGCGAAAGATGCGAGTAATATGCAAAGAGTTGAATGCGTGTTAAGTGAATCAAGCTCTTCCCTTAAGTCAGATATTGACATTCTCAATGAAAACAATCACAGTGAACATTTAGAGGAGCTTAGCCCTCTTTGTCTCGACATGTCTAAAGGTCCTCAACGATATGCTGGATATTCTCCAATGGACAAATCAGAATTAAACGCAGAAAACCTTAAAGCTGAGCCTGAAAATGATAACATCACTGGATCGTTACCTAGCTCCATGCATTCATTTAATGACGATGGCGGTTTTAATCCTGACTTGGATTTTGGAGTACAAACTCAGACTGATAACAAGGCACATGTTGAAACGAGGCTTTCAGATGCGCACTTTCAGATACGTAGCTCTCCACACTCGCTACTAACTGGAGAATCCAAGGCCCATTCTGCAACATTTGAAGAAATTGCAGAAGTCAGAGATGCTCCATATGAAATGGAAGATGAAGAAAACAACGATTTTTCGGATTGTTATATTGATGATGGCGGATTCAATTGTGATGTGCCGCAAGATCTGAATCAAATTTCTAATATTTCAAACACTGTTTTGCATGTTCCAGACATCGATGTTTCGTCTGACGAAAGCCTGACTTTCCCGATAGTAGCTACTAACAAAGGTTCAAAAATGTCCAAGAAAACTCTGTCAGATAACATAGGGTCCATAAGAGAATATCAGGATGAACAGCATGTTTCAAGGGAAGATGTAAACCTTAAAGAACAAGACGTTGGTAGAAAGGAAGATGCAAACAATTCGTTAGACAGAGAGCTTTCAAACAGCCAAAACAGTAAACACACTGCTTCTTCTGTCACTCCAGTGAGGAGCAGCATGCAAACAATGAAAACTCCTAATACGGCATTGAGGAATTTTGGCCCAGGCTGCAAAGTTCATCCGGAAACAGGCGCATCGATAACACCCATGTCGGATTATGATACATTACACACGCCAGATTTAACAGTAAGTGCGATTTTGTATTATAAACAACTTTGGTTACGGTATGACAAATGTTACCAATTATAAATAATTTATTTTTCTTACGATCAATATTGTGTGTATCTAACAAGTAGGTATGTGAATGTGTGCTGAGCTTCTGACGTATTTTGCTGTTGCGCAGTGTTAGTTTTACTAATAGACAAAGGCACCGCGAGCTCGCAGGTTGGCAGCATCACTACATGTATAAACCTACACACATGCCAGAGATAGAAGTGATATGTTAATATTACTAAGAGTATTGCACGCGCTATTTAAAATAGGGGGAATGAACGGCGTATTAGTTTCGTCTTTGTAATCAATGGTTGCGAATGAGAGATTAAAGGTAAAAGATTCCTATAATTGATAATTCTATTGTTTATAAAGTTTTGTTAATATCTTTATTAAGTTTTATTAATATAAATGTAATACAAATGTTATATGAATAATTGTTTTGATTCGATTTTGCTTCTTCAGAAAAGAGTAAAGAACTTTGGAATGCGGAAATTACCAAAACATCAGATGGCTGGAAAGCTCCGTGAAATTTACAAAGTAAATCATGGATGTAAGTGATTAGTTGATTTGTTTAATTGATCAACTGATTGAATGGTTGATTGATTGATTGATTATAGTGAAGTGATTGGTTGGTTAAAGTGATTGATCCGGTTGACTCGTTTATTTCATTAAATGCATTGATTGCTTGTGTGATTAAGGAAGGCAAAATAGATGACCTGGTATTTGATTTTTTCTTTAAACAGTTTATTGTTGACGACATATCAATGAAGCAGATCTTTACGAGATATTAATAAATATTTAATTTATATTATGTGAATGAATAAACGTAGGAACTAATGGTCATTGTAATTATTTGAAATTTTACCAATGGTCTTTTAGAGTGTTATCCCATTCTAGTGAGTGTCCTGAAAAGCCACTTTAACAATGTAACTCGTGAAGAGAATTCGCGTCTCATTATATTCATGACTTCGTTTTCATAATGTTTTCATATTCAAAGATACATTTTACTTTTTAGCTGTTTTTCAACTCTCTCCATTTTTTGTTGCAAGTTTCTTTTATAATCTTTCTCTGTGAATTTATAGTCAAAAACACCGTTAAATTCAAGTCTCTTACGACAACAGAATAAAGCGCTTTAAATTCCACTTATTTCGGTGACTTGGTAACTTCTTTTTTGTACCATTATCGTAAACACGCGTCCATATGTTTACAGTCTTTTGGCGCTGTTTCTGAAACGAAAATATTGTGGCTGTACAAAAGCTGTGAAACCGTTTCCAATTGAAACCATAATTTACCATCGAATCTCAATGTTATTTGCTGTAAACGCATCTGAAAACAAAATGCTTGTAAGTTGTGTTACAGAAATAAATATGATACGTATGTGGTTTTTCAGTTGCACATTGGGAAGAACCACCAACGAAAGCTCACAGGAAACGGAAAGCCAATGTCAAAACGAAAAAAAAAGTAACTAATGAATCTAACGAGAAAGCAAGCAGCACAAATAAGCAACAGGGTAACGAGAGTGAAGAAAACTCCCATTCAGTAGAACGTAACGATCAGTCAGATTCGGAGCACTCCTCAAGGTATTTCCTCGTCCAACTCCAAAGTCATTGTCCTCCTCGCTGTCGAGGATTCTCTCCTAGATTTGTTGAAATAAAAAAGCTTAATGTATGCCAGTTTTTTCGTGCTCAGGGTATTACGTCTATTCCTGTTTTTGTGACGTAAACGCGAGCTGCCATCTTTGATTGCTCATTCTGATGTTTCTTCAGAGAAATTGGTAATGACTTAAGGAAGATGACATTTAAATCAATTCTATTTTAGTCAACATGTAGGTTTCTTTTATATCCTGTAATATTTTAGAACTCTTTGCTTGAAGTCATATGGATAATGTTAATAAAGATCTGTTGGTTGTCTTTCAGTTTTGTCTTCGCCAATAAGATCTTCATATTCTTGAGTATCTTTGCTAGATTTTCATGCTTTTTTTGTAGTATTTGCATGAAGTTCCTTGACAAGGTTAGCAAATATAAATAATTTTTACAAGCTCTCGGTCCTTAAAAATCTTGCATCAATTCCAGTTCAGCTGATGAAAGACAAAAAACTTTCGAAGGAATTGACTGCAGTGACGATGAAAAAAGCTCTCAAACATCACAGAATGAAGAGGTTATTAAATATTAAACTATCTTGAATTATTAAATATTGTTTGATTCCTATTCAAGTTTGTAAATAGTGGCAACAATAAAGGGTCAATAAACAGAGCAAGGGCTTTGGATCAAGTGCTTTTTCTGTAGATAAGGAAACAAGCGGTATATCTCTGAGTTTATGCTACCAAAGACATCTTTGTCTAGCTTTTGCCTTTTATCATTGCTGTTAATGAGTGAATGCTTCTCCCATTATACCATTATAGTAATTAATTGCAGTTATTTTGTGAGCTTCTGTTTCAGAATTTTGGTTTTCTTCATTTTTCAATATTGTTGGCATTCAGCTTGTAAATGCTTTTTATAAGTTAAAAATGTACTGCACCTGCTATTAGGTAAATACGAAGCAGTCGAATTTTATGACATTCCTTGTTTTCTTAAGCAGTCTAAACGGGCCCAATATGAAAAGCCACATAACATAACTCTGAAACCAATGGCAAGAAATGACCATTAGCTAAGCCAGACAGGTTACTAATTCTCATAAAATCTAATCTATGTTTCGTGACATAAAATCTAATTTTTAACGCATATTATTTATTATCTGTACTTCAGACTCAGAGTGATGAAAGTATATCTGAAAAGCTGTCAAGATTTATGAAAAGTAACAAGGATTTCTACCACAAAATATTAACTTACCAGGTTCGTAAACTTTGGTAGCTTTGAATTTTCATTTACATTTTCTTTAAAGTGACTGACCAAGAAATGATGAAAAATCCTCAGCTAGATCTCCAACTCATTCACTGACAAAATCTAGCAATCTTATAAGCAATTAGCTGTTCTTAAACTTCCTATTTTTTGTGTCTATAAAGTGTCTATTTTTTGATATTTTCACGTTTGGTAGGGTTAAAGCGTGTTTGTCCCTATCGCATAAATGATTTAAATGTTGGTATCTTTTTTGTGTCTCTTGAAGCCTTCCTGGAAACTAACTTTCTCCTGTTAATTTTTCATAACCTGTCGGCAGAGCTCTAGAAAATGCAACGCCTCTTTTATTTACAGAAACTAAGTTTTGAAGATATATACAAGGCTGTCAAGGAAGCAAAGTTGAAATGCACGAAAGCTCGGTTGATGGATTTTCTTGACGACCAAGTAAGTGGCTACAAAACATATCCATAATTTTAAACCTTCTCTCGGTGCCAACAGTGCTTGTTGAAGGCTCTTGCACAACCGGCATGCTTTGCGACTATATTTTCAAAACCGGCCTAATATCTTGCTGCATGAAAACACAAATCACAATCAAGTTCTCAACTGCCGCTAAGCATGCCGATTGCGCAAGAGCCTTTTAGGAGACAAACGAGCAAACGTCTGCTAATATGTTAGGCACCCCGACCCCCGTTTTAGAGTCAAAGAGCCTGTCTAATAATGATTATGTTCCATGCGCATGCTCCTTGACTCCAAGACGGGGGTTGCCTCACTCATTGTAAGTTTTAAGATTCTTTTGTTCGTCGGTACAATTGCCACCTATTGCCCCTCTACTGTTCCCCTTACACATATCTTTCTAGGGGATTTGTTCGTATAATGAGATTTCAATGTGTCATAATTCCCCGTTCTCCGTGACAATGAGCTATATAGTATATTAACTGCAGGATGTGAGACCATTTCCTTAGGCAATACATTTCCACTATGACCCGATTCACAGCTTAAAACCAAGAGCAAACACCAAACAAATAATGATGCTCTAAAACTATTTTCGCAACTATCCGAATTCTGATTGGGTGTTTCTAATACTGCATAAGGAAAAAAATTCAAATTTGGCTGTTTTAATATATCCTATTTATGAAAGAATGCCTTACAACAGTGTTTGTCGCAGTGGTCAAAAACACATCAAAAGGACCGAAGGATCTTCTTTGCTTTCAGTAGCGTTTCGGTAGAGTGATATACAATCTTTTTATGAGAACAATTTGACAGTTTTAAAGAACACCGAGGCAATCAAAGCAACATAAGAACATGTCCATCCTAAAATGAAAGTTAACACAAAAAACCATTTATTTTGGAAAATTTCCTCTTATGTTAACAAAAAAGAGCATATTTTACCGCTCTGCTAAAAACGTCACTCTTAAGAACCATTTACAGTAATGAGTTCAATGTTGAAATAAGACCAACATTAAGAACACTCGAGCCTCAGATTGTCCGAAAAATAAGAACATTGAGCCTCGTCAAAAATTACATGGTTCTTATGAATAAAAAATATTCTATTTAAATATCAAATTTATAAAAATCAGCTGATTCCTATAAGAGTGTACATCAAAACTTTCTTATATCGTTTCCCAGTATCGCGAATGAATTTCTACCGTGTAGGAAACAACACTGCAAATAAATTCTAATTACGAGGTACTGCTGTTAAAGTTTCCTGCATGGATATTCCGGCCTAAACAGACTTTTGCACTTCTTACTGTTTGCCACTTCATAAATGAATTTTGTTTTTAATAAACATAATTCTCTAGTTGCTTACGGGCTACAAGAAAGTTTTATGTCGTACTTTTGTCGCAATGGTTAGAACTGATTGTTGAAAAGAGCCTCATCAACACAGTTGTTATCTCTATGATACCTCCAGCCTGGATAATGGAAACAAGATAACCGTCTTTTAAAACCCATCTATGTTTTCTCTTCTGTAATTTTATCTGTGCCAACTTTCGAAATGGAATAATGTTTTTTTTTCTTGTTTCCTATAATGAGAAGTCCAGGTACACTGAAAAAAATTGGCTTCAACCCTTACGAACCAGTACATAGAAAGACACAAAAACTATACGAACCAGTTATTTTCCTTGTTTCATGACAGTATTTTTATCAAGTTGTCTGTTTTTCTTAATTATTATATTTTTGGTGACATATTTATATAGCATATTTTATATTTGTCATAATAGACAACAACAAACTCACATGTTGGGTCCGCTTGTCTGGAGTATTACATTTGGAAAAATCTATTTAATAAGTTAAAATACTCTGCACCGCACATCAGTGCTTTGTTAATCGCTGTGTCAGACCCTTCCTTAAAGAATGCAGCGCCTTCATTCGTGCGACATTTATTTCTTACATGCTTTGAATAAAGGTTTCTTAGCAATCGAGTTTAAATTATCTAGGGTTTGCCATTACGTTTTGTTAGGAATAAGAGAAGTTCAAACGCAATGGTAAATTCCCCCCACTTTCAATGCTCTTGTCAAGTTATGCGTTGGTTTTCCTGAAAACTATTGCATCGCTAGATAACCTTTTCCTCAGGCTCACAGCCATGGAACTGTAATGTTTCCAAAATGAAATACACATTTTTATAAAAATTCATTTTATAAGGACCTTGAGGCTCGATTTTTTTTAAATTGGAGAACCATTTCATAGTAGTATCCCGGCTCAAATTTTATCGACAGTATGGCAATTTATCAGTCGAGTTCCAAGGCGTTTGAGGGAGGCTCATCAAGCTTGTATTGTGCTAGCATGTTTCATATCTTGAACTTTGATCAACGGTTTCATTGAAAAGTCTTCTTCTTGGAGGTAATAATAATGAAAATATGAAAAGAGTAAGAATAACTCAACAATTATTGTTGGTGTAAGAAAAAATTCTTAAAAAAATTGAGACTTGGCAAAAAATTAACGTATTCTTTTAAACATGGTGTGTGAATCGAGGAAAAACTGGATGTAAATTGCTATATTAACAGCGGAATTTACTTTCGATAATTTTCAAAAGATGCATGGTCAAAGGTTTTCATGGATAAGAATTTAATGGAGGTGTATCATAGACTGGAATTGGTTCCATTCCCCTCCTGGGCACGTGATAGAAATAGAGCCACATGACACTTTGGCGACATGAGTTATTATTACTTAACACTCATGTAATATCCAGCGGTAACCAAAAACCAGTGGTAACCAAGAACCAGTGGTTAGTCGTTGGATTTATTGAAAAACCAAAATAGCACACTGTTTTTGAATAACTTTCACTTTTGTTCAGCACGGAAATACGAAACATGCAATAAAGATGCTTCAAAATCGTTTTCACAATGGCTGCGCAATAAAGGGGCCGAGGGAGTCATGCCCCCTAACTCTCAGTAGACTAAATTGTTAATCATTGATCACCACATTTTTTGCCTGATGCCACCCCCAGTTTTACGTTCAAAATGCGGCCCCTGTTTCGCTCAACCCTCATACGAGTGCTGAGCAAAACGAGTGTCTTCGTTTGATGAGGTTGAAGCTAGTCTATGGAAATATGAGCGGCTCTTATTACCTCTTATGTTTTGATCAATCACTGCACTTTAATATCATGCATAATACAACTGATCATCTTACTTTTTGGCTAGAATATAAACTTGCATGTACTCGAGCTTGTTCTATTACATCGCCGCGAAAGAAACAATGCGGCAGCATGTAGAGAACAATGGAGTCTTCGTTCGAACGGCAATGTGATGAACTGAAATGCAGCCGTTCATGCCCCGTACTTCCAAATCCGCCTAAATTTTACTAAGTTTCTCCTTTATGACAGCCGTGGCTTGAAAGTTTTGAAAATGCTATGATTTAACGGCATTGTAACGGAGATAGTGTTGTTAAGTGACGTCATCAAACAATCTATTTCTGGAATTTTAGAATTTTGGCCACCACAAGCTGAAAGAGCAGCATAAAATACCTTTGAGTATGCAAAATCAGATGAATGTGCTCGAACTGCCTGAAACATGGTCAGTGAGATTCGGGCTACTGTTGTTTGGGCCTGGTTCATAGTTGTAAGACTCGGGACCAAATTACAGTGATTTGATGGGGAAGGAACCCTTGCTTATGTGACAGTATCTCTCTCACGCGATTAGAAACAGATCAAACTTATTTTGCAAATTTAGAGGTATTTTCTGGTGTTCAAAAATTCTAGGAATAAGTCAGTTATGGGAGCAGACTTCAAGAATTCTAGGAATAAGGTTTTGATGCCATGTATTTGACACTCTATTTTAAGACTGAAACAGTGCATTCTAAATCATATTTTCTGACTAACAAGATCTGTCCTATTGGGGGTTTCAAGATTTTATTGCTGGGAATTTGTCTCCTCTCTACCTGTTTTTCTGGATCCTTTTGTCTATGCTAAGACTATCAAACCTTTGTGATAGGAATTCCTCAACATTTTGGCAACGTAAAATGCAATTTCTGACTAGGAGGAGATATTGCCCTGAAATCGTTATTGAGTCTTATCATCGGTGACATAAAAATCGACTGGTGACCTTCAATTACTGCAGTCAATATAAATTGATTAGATGAGAATTTTTTTAAGACGATTTTTATTACATTTCCACACAGAAGACATCTCAAAACTTTACGAGATTAAGTTTTCGAGGACTTAAGTATCTCAAATGTCGTACAAATTAAGCACAGTCAACTTCGCACCTTGCCAAAGCTAATCAATAAATAGATTTTTTTACTGTACAGCTGGTGTCGATTTCGTTATATTCTAATTAATAGCACTTATACGTTAATTAGTTCAAGAAGCGAAGCGGTCGCCTCGAACGACGAAAGTATTCCGGTTTTGTCATCCATGTTTTGCAGTTGATAACTTTAGCGGTCATAGTCAGATGTCGAAAAGGAAGCAACACGAGAAATACTCACGGTGCATCATATTGCCGTTCGACCTTCCTTTCAAGGATATTTCGTCATCCTTTCAAATTCAAGTGCAAACTTTGACTTTAGTACTGTTGCTATTCAATGTATTTAAAGTAATTCAATGTATTTAGAGAAAATTTTCGCTATACCACGAGGGCGATTCTGACATCAGTTTTTAAACGAAAAAGTGGCACCGACCACTCGCTGTTTAGCAGAAAAATATTAACAAGAAAAAAGTCCATGCTTTTAGAGATCGTCTATAATTTCCATTTTGATACAAAATTTTTCCGGGGATATCTTCTAACAGAATACGTTAAGGAATCAAAGAAAACTTAGCGAATTCAGGGTTTGGTCTTTTTTACATAGGTTTGTTATCTTTGGAGATAGACAAAAATATATTTAAGTTGCTATACAGTAAAAGCCCGCGTATAAGAACCTGGATTTTAGGAACCCGTTTGGCTAAAATTTCAACTTTAGGCCTCCTCCACATAAGAACCTTTCAAGCTAAAATTTAAAGTTAGGTTTTTACCAGTGGAGCTGCTGTATAGGTTTCTAGGTGGAAACTGTTGAAAATAAAGTATCATTATCTGCTTATATATAAAATAAACTTGGCAAAACAATTTTATTTGAAGCCAAAGTACAATACTAAATATTCAGCACTTGCAAGGTACAAAATTTCAATTTCAATTTATTCCAAGTTTTCCACATAAAAACCTTGTCTTTTTAATGACATTTCAGAGATTTTCTATGAGTTTTTTTTAGTATATATTTGTTTTGTTAAGTCTGTACTATCTTTAGGTATAATATTACTGCATGATATGAAAGTTACGATTATGCTACATAAATCTAAGAACCTATTTTAAGAACCTTGGTCATATAAGAACCTTTTTAGGCTAATTGAAAACAACCAGGCTCTTATACGCGGGTTTTTGCTGTATATTTGCCTAAATAAATATTCCCTTCCAGGTCTAATATTACCTAAAGTAGAGGGCTTCAAAGTAGAGGGCTTTGAAGTGGACGACAGTGTCATTCGACTCCGGTGGTCGATGGGCTTACGTATTTCAAAATCTGTTTGCCCCACCTAGCTTGAATGTCGGCGAGAAATCAAGGATTTCATGATGGGGTCAGAATAAAAGCTTGAAGATCCATATTGCAGAGCGCCACAATCTTTAGTTAACCTCTTGACTTCTTAGTGACCCAAACGACCTTAAAAAGCTTTGGCAAACCCTAACTAAACCTCTGTCCACTGTATTGGATCAAATCCCTGTCTTTCAAACCGCGAACTTCTCGATCATCTGCAAGGCACTGCATCGTTTCCTAATCAAAACTATGCGTAACAGACACGAAAAATTGTAGTGGTTGGAAAACGGAGCCATCTAGATAGTTCCAGTATGTCATAGTTTTTAGAAATTTCAGCATGCATAGGCGTAAACTCAGGGGGTGGCTCTGGGGCTTCAGCTCCTCCTTACAAAAACCAATGGGGGGCTGAGCCCCTCCTGGAAAATAAGGAAGTGCTTTACCAATTTTTAGATTAGTTTGTTATATTATTGGTTTCACGCATAAGATTTGTTGCATTAGATAATTGCGTTTACAGCAAAATGAAGTATGAAATTATTGTGAACTGTGAACATAAGGTCAGATCCAACTCGAGGCCAATCCTTCAGAGATGCTGGAAGCATCAGAGGAAATTTTTTGACCCCCCCCCCCCTGTAAAAAAAGGAAGTTTACGCCTATGTCAGCATGTAACCTTTTTTTCTTTTTTATGTATACACTCTTTTTTATAAGAACACTGAGGCTCGATTTGCCCGAAAAATATGAACAAGGCTAGAACATGCTTAGCTTCAGATAAGAAATTAAAAAAATACAATTAGCATTTTGAAATTTATACCATGTCAACAGAACAAAACTATGCAAGTTTGTCCACAGACACTAACAGTCATTGCTTTATTTTTAAACTTTACCCATTAAAACGTCTTTGAAACTATAAACAGTATTCAACTTTTCAAATATTTGCAAAAAATTACTCTTAAAATAAGAACAATTTTAAGAGCATTTGAGCCTAAAGTCGTCAAAAAGTTATGAACATCGAGGCTCGGGAAAATCATCTGGTTCGTATAAAAAAAAGAGTGTATATTTATTCTCTTACAAATTTACAAAACAAACATAGGTTTTCAAAACGATACCAGAAGAAGGATGGGAAGACCGGTTAGCATTTACTATTTACAGATAATCTTAATTAACTATAACTGATGAAAATATACAGATATCAAAAACTTGCAACTAAGACATACAGATGAACGAGAAATAAAAGTAGCACATTTTAATAGAGATAAGAGAGAAAATTTCAAGTTTATTATTGGCAGTTTGTGAGAAATGTTCAGAGGCCTAAAGTCACAATTTCAGATGTCAGGAACTCTTGCAAATTAAAATAAAATGGGATAAGCCGTCCTCTTATGTCTTGCAAGGTTCTGGTAATGTTCTTATGGTTTGTAATAAATGCAATTATTCGCTCAGATCAATTGTAAGCGCGGTTTTAAAAACTGTCTTTATCACCACGTTAGTGTAAATAACATCCTTACAATGATTGTAAAAGTTATAATTGAAGAGCATTTAAAAAAAACCAAAACGGTTTAGAAAAATAATGACCCCATTCGTAGCATGTGATTTCGTTACTTTTATCATCGACTGGACTGGATGCAAACCTTGTTAAGAAGGACAGGCAAAAGTATTTAACAGCCTAGCCCCTACCCTCAAATCTCAACATACTTAAACAAATTTTCTTGTTTAAATGTCTATAATCGGCACTCGGTAGGCCCGAAAAATCTCCGATTGGTAGAACTACGCCAAGACTTGCGCCAAAACAAAACAAAACCATTTCACTTTAATAACAAGAAACAACTATTTTTCAAAGCACTGTAATTCTTCCAAAAGCTTTTTTGTTTTATTCATTATAATCTACATCATGTTTACTGTTCATTTAAATTACAATTAATTGTTTGTGCTACATTATAAAGTTAACAGGATTTCCCTATCCCGATTTAATAACTCGTTGCAATCGGTGACGAGGCTGGGAAATATTTCATCAAGCTTTCTTATAAAAGTGCATCAGACATGACCGCGCAAGGTGGTTTTATTGTATTCTTTTCCATGAAAAAGTCATTCAGAAGTTTCTGCTGTGTCTATCTTTTATTTCCCCGCGTGCAGACTTGATTGATTATTTTATTGTTAGCATATAAAGCCAAGGTTTTTTACAAAGAGTGCGAAATGTCACAGCTTTTGTAATTTGACTCCGGGCAATCGAAATAATTAACATTTTCGTCTTGGTTTGTGGGAAAAAATTGTTGCTTTAGTCGTGACACCACTTGGAATGAATATAGTCGATTTGTTTAATAGGCGCCGTTTGATTTTGTTCTTCATATGGTACGTTTGTTTATGATTGAAAGTGTAACTCATTGTTAACTTTGTGTGTAAAATACTTATGACTTTATTTCTGGTATTTTTGATTCACTGGGAAGGGTGTTGCCACTTCTAGAATGTGAAGTATGTAACGACGGGGGTTGGGCATGCAGCAGGTATCATTATATAAGCACAACTCAGTAGATCGGAGGTTATTGATTTTGCTGCAAGTCTGACAGATGGTGGAGACTTTGAAACCTGAGTATTAATTTCAAGCAAAAAGTGGATTTAAATTTTAGTAGCTGTTCAATAAAACACTGCATCTCATTTCGAAAAATATCAAATTCAGTGATCACGTTTGAAAGCTGTGAGCCTATCCCGAACATTTTCGCACGTGTTACAGGTACTATCTCGTCGGGTCATCACACCTTACAAGCAAGATGCAAGCAGTGGAAGGCTACTCGTCTTTAGATATCGAGCTTGGAAACATGAGTCCGCAGAAGTCAGTTGTGATTGCGAACAAGAACGATGTCGATGTTGCGGCGAGAGAAAAGACGCCAAATCAAAGAGTGGCAAGGGAAAATAACAAATTCACCAATCACGAATGCACTTGCTTAGACCCTATAGTTGTAAAACCACATCGCACGTTCGCAAGCCTAATTTTGGTGATTCTCCCAGCCTGTATTGCGATTATCCCAATGATCTTTATCTCAATCGCATACCTCTACTCGCAATACCTTGGAACTTTCAAACTACCACCAACAAGGAATGTTCCCTACATCAGCGACATTGGCAATGATCAACCCCAGAGTAGCTTTTTTACCATCGGATTGGTCCTAAGTTCCTTCTGCACTGTTGCTGTGGTCTTTGTAAGATACGTCCAAGTAATTGTCTACATTGAAAATGTAAATCGGCGTGTAAATGTTGCTGGATTTTTATTTGGACTGCTCAATGCTTTTGGTATGCTGATTGTAGCATCTTTCCAGCTGACGGGGTTGTCCCATGTACACTATGCCGGGGCGTTTCTCTATGCTTTCTCTGGTGTTATCTACACACAGATTCAAACATATATCTCACACAAAGACAAATCTCTTACAGGCAACTATCGAACATCGTTACTCATTCTACGAGGGGTTTTATCAGCTGGCGTATTACTGGGGTTTCTTATTTTTGGGGTGTTTTTACTGCCATCACTTGTGAAGTTCAACCGGCCTGGCTACTCTGTTGCACAAGCTGGCGAGTGGTTTTTCGCTGTTTGCAAAATGGGATTCATGTTGACTTTTATTGCTGACTTCTGGAAGCTTCAGCCCCAGTTTTCGCTTCAGAAATACGAATAATTCGACTTTGAACAGTTTTAACGACGGGTTTGTGAAGTTAAGTGGTAAACTTCGAGTAAGTTCAATACTTAACTAGAATTAAATCAAATGACCACAATATTTGTTTAAACATATGGGACTTAAGGTTTTTCTTCAAGTAGGCACCTGTTTTGAAACGTAAACACGAATGAAGGACGTGAATATTTCCCCTAAGCTGCGGGGAAATCATATTGGTGTTCACATCTGAACGGGCCATTTCCCTTCAGCTGATCCCGCCCACCACACGCAACATATGCTGTCATTTGATTACGTCACCGCCTTCAAGTTTTTCAGATATTTCAATGATACAATGGTAACAGGGCTTTTAAGAATCGTAGTGTATGTATTTTATGATGTGAAAAATATTCAATAACCAATATGGTAACTAGATTGAATATTGTTTGAGGTAGGTAATATTTAATGGCGTTTCAGACTATTGACAAAGATAATTAGACGATAGCCTAATGCTAGATATTAAGCATTGCGAAAATTTTATTATCAAAGTTATTTGTTGTTCAACATTTTGTTTCCCATTTTTAGGCTGAATTGCGATCAGGTCTAAGGCCTAAATATTCTTAGGACATCCAAAAAACTTTTTAAAATTATTACTTAAAGTGGCCTCTTACATTTTTATAATTATAATAAAATTTTTGCCATTATCTAGAATTGAGGTCTAACTGAATGTTAATAATTTGAGTATATATAATGTGTATGTTTTTAAATGTGAATTTTAGAAAGAATAAGGTTACTTCTTTTACAGGCATTTTTTATAAGTAACTAAGCTTGGGGTAAGCACCAGGTTTCTTGATTTTCTGTTGGTTTGAGTGCTGAAATGTTCAAGGTATCGAAAATGCCAAGTGCCAAATAGCCACTTTCTAGAGACAGAAACTTGTAATGAAGGATACCATGAAATAGAAGACCGGATCAGTCGCAAGAGGTTTTTATTTCAATTTGAAAATTCAACTGGTAATAGGTGAAGAGAATAATTCCCTTCCCATCTTTAATATATGGATTTCAGAGCAATTTCTTGAGCTTGAGGGTGGCCAGTACTATGATTCTTAACGTTTTGGACATTCTGGGGTTCGGTTTCTTATCAAAAATGCGTGTATTGGCCATTTTAGAATTTCCTAGTAGTCTTTATTGCTTTACCTGTTCCTTTGTGCCTGCTTATACATACTGTACACAATAAGCTATCCTGACTGTGGGAAGATCGTCCCGTAGCATGGCTTTTAGTGGTTTGACTTGCGCATTGTTTTCGATGATTTCCTGCGTATAAATGGTTTTTAAGGTTTGAATAATTTATTTGCCTGTCAAATTAAACTCAATGTAAAACTATTGGTTGGGAGATTCTTGAATTTCCTGCTAGAATTGGTGGTTTTTAGTTGTGCGCGAAACCGTTCCTCCGTAAGCTTAGATTTTACGACATATATGTTTTTTATGGTTGCGTTGATATTCTTTATTGAGTAAATTATTGAAATTCGTTCAATTTGTCAAAGTGTTTAGTTCCTAAAATTTAGAAAACGTTGTCCACCAAAAGTCATAAGCTCCAAATTGTACATTTTTTAATCAATTTGAAGAAAACTGATACAGTTGGAAAAAGTATGTTATTGTCTCACCTACCGTCGTTGAAAAGGTGCATGGCACTGTTGCCTGGGAATAGCTTGCTTTACTGGAGGGGGGGGGGGGGCTTTTTGGGAGGGCATAAGACGATGGTTTTCCTGCTGTAGTGTTTCGCAGACGATCATGGTAGCGATTGGCAGGATTGCATCTTAAAATATTATTGTGGGTTGTCTGCCCCTCTATTGCCATGAGTATTCGAAATATTCCCTAAAATCAAATTTTTCCTACGATTCGTTTTTAAATGGTCGGTAATGACTAATTTGTTAAATGGTACAGTGGCACAGAATATATTTTTGCTTAACAACGAGACAAGGTTTCGAACTGTAATTTATTGATTGAATATTTCAAGTTGAAATCATGTCAATATATTGTAATTTTTTGAATTTACACTCTCTTTTTTTTTAAAAACCAGATAATATTTGATGATGCTCGATGTTCTTATTTCTTGTTCCATCGTTAATTTTTACAGGTAAAATAACATAAATTTTATTTTATCTTGAAACTATAAATTGCAGCTGCATACTGTGACCACAACAAATGATAATTTCGCATGACATTTTTAGTAGCACAGATTGTTGAAATAAGAGGTGGTATGGGCCTCAGTGTTCTTTTAAATGGTGCCCTTATGAAGAAAATTTTGCGTTTTCAGTTATTTTGGAACTATTTCGTACGTTTTTCATTTGGACAACGTGATAAGTCCTTGGGCGTGGTTGGAAGGTGCGCCACCAAACTTAAGGCGTCGTTTTGATGGTTCTTTCACAATGGTTTTTGGTTATTTTTAAAGGCAGTCTGTCCCCTATTGTGCTCAGCTTAATTTTCACGGGAGTGAAATTCACGGACCATTGAGCTTGATCGATAATTAAACGATTTAAACCAATCAGAGACAACTTTGATTCCAGAGTTTTTGAATTAAATGGCTATGTTTCCATTGTAGTGAAGCTGTGGCTAGAAAAACTTGGTTCCCTGTTTGGTTTCTACGACAGATTATTCAACAGGATATTTCTACGACAAAAAATTCTTCCCTTATCATCACCCAATCCAGTAATTGAATCTTCTTGCCACTTCTGATAGCCTTTTTTATGGCAATTTCAAATGTCGTCACTGTCGCAGCTAGGCCAGGCAAAGCGAGCAACGTAATCCGTTAAGGCAGGATAAGATAAGATATTGTTTTATAGAAATAATTACCTGAAGATATACCTGACATTGAGACACTTTAGTTGGAAGTTTCTCTTATAACAAGGGGAATATTTGGTTGCACTTTCTGACTGGGAATTTTCCCAGATTCAATAGATTTTTCGCCTATAGCAATGTTCTTGTCTAGAAAAGTGTATAGAGCACCTGCTGTTGGAATCCTTGTTCGGGCCTTGATTGGGAAATTGCTTCTTATCAACTCAATATTGAACTGAGAAAGATTTGAGGTTATATTTAATGGCACCTGTCACAAAGCGCTCTTTTGACGCAGGCTTGAAGTAGATGCCTTCTTATATTCCAACATTGTTTCATTGAGGTTCCATTATTAGTCAATAGGTTTTGAGTGGATAGAAAAGCCCTTCCTGGTCATTAGATTTTGAGACAGTCTAAGAAATTAAGATATGCAGAAAATTTTGTTGAAGGGGAAGATTCACGTTGCTGTACACCAAATGCATACATTTTGGCTGCAGGTGGTAGCTTCAATATTTTCCTTAACTCTGTATTTGGAACAAGTTGAAGATATTGTTACGAGCACATTAATATTGGCGGTGAGAGCTTACGCTACTTGTACATGTCGTTAGCTCAGTAATATAACACCTCTTTACAGGAACGCCCATTTGTTCGAATTGAAAAACCTGGGGTCAGGTGTTTTAATGAGTAGTCGATTCTGAATCTTTTAGCGAAAGAAGACGGATCAAAAATGTAATGAAAATTCATAACATTTTGATAGGTAAACAAAATAAAAATAAATTACTTTTTGAAAATTCAAGAATCGGTCTGTTTTAGTTGGTAATGCTAAGGAAAGGCTCAAAAGCCAAGTCCTACTGCCAAGTCCTTAAATACAAGGGAGAGGGGGAGGGGTTTGGAAGAGAGAGAGAGAGGATAGATCATACTTATTTGCTTTGATTTGAATGAAGACAGGTTGTAAGATTTTTGGAAACAGAAAGGAGGTAGAGCATTCCATTGTTTACAAGGTCTAGGGAGGAACCAAGAGTTGTGGGATTGGTTGTTAAGAGCAGCCATGTTTAGGCCATTGGAAAGATAATGTGTTTTCTCATTGGTTGCAGCGATAATTATACTTTTGTGACTCTGTGTCTCCTATGAAACCTATAGGCATCTTTATTTGATTTTGTATCAAGTTGATTTCTACGTTAGGTCTGGGAGATGAAGGGTGCAGGTAGTCTCTCTGAATTCAAAGCATGGGGCTCTGATTCACAGGCGCGGCGCAACTGGGGCTTCAGCCACCCCCCACTTTTATAAAACTTTTTTCCTGTTTTTTATTTTTTTATTATTTTTTAAAACACAGTATGAGAAAAAGAGAACAAATTGTTTATATACTGTCTGATTTTTTTTATATTCCACTAAAAATTTACAAGACAAGTTACCTATTACGCTACCTACTAATTATTTCACAAACACTACAGGGACGTTGATACCACGGAGAGCAATAGACCATGACAACCCCGCGGCAAATAAACATAGAAATAGTAAAAAATACCAGGTGAATCAGGAAGAGGCACCACCCGCCCGCTAAGCCGCACCTGAGAGCCACCAACCGACACACATAATTGGATGCGAATTAAAACAATGCTATAAAAATTGTGTCCCAGGCCTCACTTGATGATTTTATTTGATTTATTTACTAACTTATTTAGGTATATTTCTATTGTTTGTCTATTGTTTGTCTATTATTTGCATATTAGTATATAACTTTCTTTGTCATTGCAATGTCTGCATTTTTGATGTGTGAACATGGCCTACTCGAGACAAAGTGATTGCACTCTGTACCAGAGGTCACCCTTCATTTCCCCAACCTCTGTCACTAGAGTTTTAGCATGACTCCCCCCCCCCCCCCCCCCATTTTTTTAAAAATCAATAATCAATGTTTTTCTGAGAAACGTGGAATTGTCTATTCTGAACGTTATAGAATTTTGTCAACTTTTGATCTGGGAAATGCATTTTTAGCCCATCTAGAAGGCTTAATTTCAAAAATTTTCTTGCGCGTCCGACCCAACCATGATGGATCCTCTTATGTCACTAAATTTTAAACCCCCCACCCTCCCCCAGGCTCAGTCTCATGGCCCCGTCTCTGATTCGTGAGCAAACAGCAATATATCCTCCTTTTGGCAGCAGTGTGATCAAATTTTTACCTAATTACCACACTTGCTCCTATTTTATTTGTTTTTGTTTTACATGATACTCTTTCAGTAATCTCTATCAAGACAGAAAAATTTTCATGTTACATCGAGGGGTGTTCCTTTTATGCGTTCTAACTCTGTTCGTCTGTATAAGAGAGTTAGTTGCTCACTTTTCCCATAAAACCTTGAGCAAGGAAACCCAAGAAATTGGTATAAAATTCGATAATGCATTGGCCTTAATTCCGTTCCATCTTTTTGCAGTGTATTTGCGTCGTTTTCCCAAAGGCTGATGACCAAGCAAGACCCCAAAGAAAGCGATGGAAGAAACGATGACAATAAACGTTTAATAATCGAAGTCATTTTAATACCAAATCTTTCAATTTGCTTTAATAATTTGTTACTTCTTGATAAATACAATTTTCATCAAATGACAAGATTGTTTTAAACTAAAAAGATTGAATATGTCAAGGTATGACAAGGCTAAAAATACTTCAGGGTAGTCAATAATTGATTTGAAATAGAGAAAGTTTACAATGGAGAGAGCTAGAATCAGAATTTGTGAAGACAGATCCCAATTTGATTACAAGCTTTTCTTGCACAACTAACCCAATTAGGTACCCAATCAATGCTTTTCTAAATCATATCGTTCTTGTTGGCTTCCTTTTAGCGAAGTGGCAGTTGTATTTTAGATCTCTATGTGAGTTTTCTAGAAGATTCGATGTACTTTTACATCGGCATCATTCACTACCCGTATCTGCTTGAATTAAACGTTTTTATACAAAATTTTAAAAAGCATTTTCCTTTTTCCAGTGTAGAAATGTATGTAATGTGAATTAGATTCTTTTAGTTTAAATCTTGTATCTTCAAAGAGTGATGAATTGATGTTAATTTTGAAACAGAAATTTTGCTCCCACTTTCTGCCTTTCCCAACGGTCAAAGATCGACAGTACAGCAAACTGAAGAGATCGGAGGCAGCGAAGCTTGATGGGATGGATTAGCTTTAACACGAACCATTAACGGGAGATCTTCCTTTTATTCTTGCAGAGCTGTTAATGATTTGAGCTGGCTCGAACCCTTTTTGAAACTACTAATGACAATTGACATGTGACATTACAATTTGGCAACTGATGCTCTTGAGACATAACAAGCCTGATGTTCAGTTTCTTAATTAATCTGTATTCGCTCAAGTTTACTCTTATTCAACACCAAGGAAGGAACGTTGCAAACTGTCCATATTGATTTTGCTCTTTTGAAAGTATTTTGGAAAAGTGCGTATATCTACAATTCCCCCTGCCTTTTCATTTATACTTCTCAGCAACAATGACATCAATAATCACAAGAATGAAAGTTATTTAGCAAAAAACTTTTCTAATGAATGCAATTTTAGAATAGTCCATCTTGAACATCGCTGTAGACCAAACGTGCCCAGATGTCCCTGCAATAGTCGGTTAAATTACCAAATTTTCTTTCTCTCCTGTCTTAATGAATGGTCTAAGATGCTTCTTTTACCGGTCTGCGAAAACAGGCCTATCGGCCAAAAAAGCATGTATGCCACTTTCCACCACAAAAAAGCAAACTTCAAGAAAGGCTCTAGGCAGCGCAAAGATAAAGATAGATCGGTACAAGTATTTATTCTCTGATTTCTCGTTAACTTTGAAAAATTTCCAGTAAAAAGGCTTATTTGTTCAGAATATTACCAATGGACTTGCTCGACATTTGGAATATGTCTGTACCTTTATTAAAGCTTCAATTTTCTTTTGTATGAACAATCATTAACATTATAATATGTCTAAGATAGAGTCAGTAGGGTTACCAAATATATCAAATCAAAGTGTTACATTTCTTTCGCGGCGTTTGTTTTTGTCTCTCGTGCAAGCGAGGCTTTTCTTGAAAGAGGCATTCCGATTTCCGCCGTCTTGACATCGTGACCAAAAAAAAGAAGAAAGGGAAGGTAGGTGCTTGGAACGATAAAGGTGCCAAGTTTTGAAACTGAAAAGGTAATTTTTGATACCGAGATAAAGTTATTAGGATTTTGATGTATCTTTTTTGCATGCATCTGCACGTCATGTTCTAGGTCTATCAATCCAATAACAACATTCGAGCGTCTTCTTTTCCCAACAAACCTCACTGGACTAGGAACAAATTTATGTTTATGATAAAAAAGCAGTTTAAAGACAATAAAATAGTTTATGGACTGTTGTTTATTTATATCAGCGGTTTCCTATTTATATCGATCAGCATGGCCTCGGAAGTATTGGGATTTTCTTGACCAGTCCAGGTTGCCAAAAGCTTATTCAGATTCAGAAGATACAACTTGTAGCACACCTAAATTGTATACCAAACAAAACTTTATGTTATCTCATTTTTGCATGAATTTAAAATTAATATGATAGAATGAGCATCAAAAGTAGCCATAATCAATTTCTAAAACATGTTTAATTTTTACAATTTCACATAGCTTTTTATTTTTCTATGGAAGTCTTAGGGCCAAGGGTGCATTCCATGTCAACTGTTTGCCAAAGGTCCACGGGGGCATTTCTTTAGGTACGCCGAAAAAATAAAAGCAGTTAGTAAAACTGTAAACATTGTTAAGCCAGACACAGAAAGCAGATTATTAGAGAAAGCTGTGCTGTATGAGTCTTTATTTTACGTTAACTATGTACATGGCTTCATATTTAGCATGCCAACTAACGAAAATTTTAAGTACACCAAACAATTTTTATTGGTTTGCACACCGAAAAAAACCTGTGTGTATGCTGAAGATCTTCTGGCATAAGTACATGGAATGCACCGTGGTCTTTGGGTAAACCTTTGATACCTGAACACTAAACCACTGGTAATAAGCATCATGACAGATTGTCACCCTATTAATGGATAGCAAAATGCGATAAGCACCTCAGCAGGATAAATATCTAAGCCAAAACGACCCAAATTTTCCGTTACTGATTCTTTTTGCAAGACCACTATTTTAGTTTCCAAGATGACTATTAGTGGCCAATAGAGTACTCAAGTGTGATGTCACAAAACAATTATTTTTAGAATTTTCGAATGTTGATCATATAACATGTAATAACACCATAAAACACTACCATATATGCAAAATCAATTAAATTTGTCAAAAATCTGGTTAGCCAATCAAAGATTTGCAGTTTGCTAACGGATTACTGTCATTTTGGCTCAGTTCATAAAGTTATGAACTGAGACCAAATTACAGAGGTTTGATGGGGCCAGAGCTTGTGCTCATCTGGTCATATCTCAGCCAATTCGTAATACCTTTAACTGGTTTTGCAGATTTAGAGGTATTTCATGATGCTCTTTCAAGTTATGGGAAAACATTTCAAAAATTATAAAGTAGATTTTTCTGACATCATCACTTAACAACTCTATACCACTTTAACTTAAGCACTTACAGCAGTTATCTTGGAGTCAAAATACCTCTTACTAACAACAAGGTTAAAACTCACACTTTGAAGAATATGCTTGCTCTGCTGTTTTGTGTGAGATCTATTGAAAGTTTAACATGCCAAAATAGATTTGGCTCTTATTAATCTGCATAATTACCCTTAGGGTTGGAATTATTTTCTATTTGGTCTTTATTTATGAAAGCTTAGATATATTTTTAAATTATAAAATGTATTATATGCAATTATAAAGACATCTAGCTTAAGAAAAAGTAAATTTTTATTATTTAAAATCTCCATGTTATGAAATCTAAACTGGGTCTCATAAACATAAGAATTCCTAAAGATTTCCAAATATTCTGCAGAAAAAAAAGGATTCTTAAGCCGAAGTAATTTTATCAGAACAGAAGAAATTCCTGCCATACTTTTTGCATGAAAAATTTCCTGTCAACACCCGATCACAAGGTTGGATTTTCATGCCCTGACTAGAACTATTTTATTTCTCACAGTAAGGACTGGAAATTTATACAGTAGGAATGACAGTGCTTAGAAAAAACAACCAAATGTTCTTAGAAGCAACATATGAATACTGGTAACTGACCCCTTAAATGATATTAGTCACACATTAGTCAGCATTCTCTTCTTTTTTAATGTTTTTATGTAGATTCTGTTATGTTAAAAAGTTGAAGAATTTGTATCATTTTTGACATTTGTCATTGCTTTTCTTCATTTAATCTTTAAGTTTATATTTATCTGATGGCTGATTCTTTCTAATGAATTGTAATATTATCTGCAGGTGCTGGATTCAAGATGAGACTAGTAATTCTTGACGACTATGACCTTGTCAGTGAATGGGCTGCAAAGTATGTCAGAAATCGAATTAACAAGTTCAATCCAGGCCCCAACAGATACTTTGTGCTTGGGCTTCCAACAGGTAATTGTTTGTCTTCCCAGTCCCAAAAATGATATCAGCCTGTTTGTTTTGTTTTCAACATATGTTATTTCCTGAAAAATACTTTTTTGGGCCATGTTGCATGACTTATAGCCTGTAGTGTCTATTAGAATTTGAAATTCATTTGTAGTTTCCCGTTCGAAATAATTTTACCACATGGAACTGTGAATTCACTCTCTACATGGAACCGGCAAACTACACTTAATGAGCATTAGTGTGGCACAGGTTGGACAATTGAGTAATGGCAACCGCATTGTTAACAACCTGGTGACCGAAAATGAAACCACTTTTGTGAAGCCATTAGGTGTAATTGTATAGTTAAAAACCAATCAAACTAAACTTCAAACTGTTTGCAACACTCTGAATTTAAATATTTAAATATTGAAGAAATTTACTTATTGAAAAATTAACTTAGTCTCGCAGCTTTAAAACCTTTGCCAGACTTGCTAAACTTTATTAAAAAGTTTCGTAACAGGTTCTGTTAATTGTGATGATAAGTTCAGAAAAACATTTGCAAGATAACATTTAGGTGTTGGAGTACCAAGTTGATTATTAATGAATGGCCTTGTATTTGGTGGAAAGTGGCATATTTTAAGCCATTTCATTATGCTGACTCTTTTGCAGTTTTTGAGGCATTTGAGTGTACCTGTTTATCGTGGGAATTTTGGTCTTTTCATCCAATAAAGAGATAAAATGTCTTTTCAAGCAATTTACAGCGTTATTCGTCCCCTTTCCAACATCACAAATGGTTGGGAAGGTAGGGTTGACGATTTGTGACACATTTTATTGATTGAATTCTGATGCAATGAATCACAAAGCAGCCACTACCATTAGGCCCTTTGCAGCTCCAATTTCCATCCAAAAAGTTTAGCATATTCAAATGTATTACTAATTGGTCAGTTTTAATTAAAATCTCATCAAGTTTCACATGGTAAAACTGTTTTAAAATTTATTTTTTTTTATCTTTTTGATTATCATAAAAATGTATATGTATGTTTGAAATGTATTGCACCACCTGACACTAAATCAGAGTACTGCTTCCAATTTTTTTTAGCTTGCTAAATTTCAAATAGCTGTAACAAGCAAATAGCTACAATGGTTTTTGATCAGATCTTAGAAATTCTTATAAAGGTTTCAAAGTATTGAGATAGTCCAAGAAAATGTTAACATTTTTGACAAAGCTTGGTTTAATAAATTTTCGAAAAAGTTTGACACTTGATGGCTTCACTATAATGATTCGAATTTCAAAGACCATGTTGTCTACAATTCTGTTGCCATTACTCATTTGCAGTACCAGTGCAAAACTTTTTGAGGATAGGTGTATAATTTGCCCACCTATTTCTTTGTTGCATCTATATGGAGCTTGAAAGTGGACAATGATCTGTGCTATTTTTGGGCTTAAGAAATGCATTCTTTTAATGTTTAAAATGTTTTTCAGGGTCAACACCTCTTGGCATGTACAAGAAGTTGATTGAATTCCACAAAGAAGGCCAAGTTTCATTCAAATATGTTAAGACATTTAACATGGATGAGTATGTAGACCTGCCAAGAGATCATCCAGAAAGCTACCACTCCTTTATGTGGACAAATTTTTTCAAACATATTGACATTGAGCCAAAGAATGCACATATCCTGGATGGGAATGCAGATAACCTAGATCTAGAATGTGATAATTTTGAGAAGAAGATAAAAGAGGCTGGAGGTATTCATCTTTTTCTTGGAGGTAAGGTTTGTTTGTTTATTTATTGACATTGGCATGGATTGATTTCTTTAACATTTATTACACAGTTTTCCAGGGGGGGGGTGCCCCCAAATGTCGGTGTTGATAGGGGGTAATGACATAAAACATTTCAAAATATTTGTCTTTCTTCAAAGAAGATGTTTCATGTAGAAAATGGGATTGTTGCTCCTGAGCTTCTTTCTTGGGTACTCCTTTCATTCTCTGCCACTCTCCAATTGCTGTCCTAGTCCTAGGAAGGGGGTGTAAAATTAAGTAAGAAGCAAAGAAGATTTATTTCGCATAGGAATGAAAATCTAATGCTGGAAGTATTGCTGGATGACAAAAGTAAAAGTTTGAATTGAGTACCAGTTTTGTGTCAAGTTGACTACTTTTTTTCATTCCATTGTCTCAATTTCATTTATGATCTTGGTGAAGAGGACCTTCATTGATTTCTTAATATGATAAGACTGAGTCAAAAATTCTATTGCAACTCCTAGTTAGTTTTTAATAGCTGGTTTAGTTTTTTTCTTTGTAAATTAAAGATCTGAATTTGATTGCATAAGCATCATGTTTTTCATGAAATGTGTTTATAGTACTAAGCAACTAATATAAATTAATTTTTATGGAAATGTTGAGCTGAGGTTGCCAGAATCTCCGACAGCTCAGGCAATGTTTGAATGAAGATTTTTGCTTGCCAGTTTGTCAACTGCTGAAAATGTAGTCTATCTCTAATATCCAAACTCTATTAAATAATGTAATTGCTAAGATTCAAGAGTTAAAAATGCCAGTATTCAAACTCTCATAGTCACATGCTTGATCCAATAATGCCAGCTTTGCAAAGTTTGCATAAATGGCAAAATTATTTATCAAAGAAAATGGATAGTGAAAAAAATTTGAAATGTAAATCCAATTTGAAATCTGATAGCAGTTATACTTGAATCTAATCTTGCTGAATTCTGTTGATTCAAATCTTACTGGTTTCTTTTTTAACGCACAGTTCAAATCTGATCAAACAGACTCGCTTCCAGACCTTGAGTAACTGTGGGCAATAATATGCTACTTTTCTTAACCCTGGCACTGGCTAAGGCTGAATTCTCGTTAATTTGCTTAGTTTGCAAATCTTTTTGTTTTAGGTATCGGACCAGATGGGCATATTGCCTTTAATGAGCCAGGATCGTCGTTGGTTTCACGCACACGAGTCAAAACTCTGGCTAAAGACACAATAATTGCCAATGCAAGATTTTTTGGTGGCGATATTAGTAAAGTTCCATTGATGGCATTGACTGTTGGTGTTGGTACGGTTTTGGATGCCAAAGAGGTTATTTTTGCATTAGTGATTGAATCTGCCTGTATATTCTTCTTTTTTTATTTATGTCCGTTAGTTATGAATTTCAAATCTTGAATACCTCAGTAAAAGCTAAGAAACATTGTAAGGCTTTTTAAAGTTTTTAAGTAGTATCCCAACAGGTTCTAAGAAATCCGAAGGATTTTTCTGGTATCCTAAGGAGAACATATTGACCAACGTGAAGAAGAATATTTGGAAAAGATGAGAGCCTGCCTGTGGAACCAAAAAAGGGAAAATGTGTTGAAGGAATCATGGAATATCAAGGAAAATATTACTTATATAGGAAAGCCAAAATGAATTGATTCGGAATAGCGATTTCGAGAAACTGAGCAATCCAAGAAGCAGAGAAAAATTTATATAAATCTCCTGATTTTACTAAAGTGTGAAGCTTTCCTTCTAATCGTAGGTTACATATTTCTTGCTATTATAATGAATTGTAAAGTAAATCAGCCATCTCTGTATTTTTCAGGTAATGGTACTAATAACAGGTGCTCACAAAGCGTTTGCACTTTACAAAGCCATCGAAGAAGGCGTTAACCATATGTGGACCGTATCAGCCTTCCAGCAGCACCCAAGAACTATCATCGTATGTGACGAAGACGCTACACTCGAGCTGCGTGTTAAGACTGTTAAATATTTCAAAGGCTTGATGGATGTCCATAATAAACTAGTAGAGCCACTTGAAAAAAATGATGTCATTGAGACTGGATCCGGTGTCCCATTGTCCAAAAGGCGCAAGACCATTCAAGAGCAGCATACTTGAAAGATGCTAAGAAATATGGGATATTTCTATTGCTGATTTATTAAAATTTCAGAGGTGATTTTTATGCCATCTTACGTGTTATATTTTTTTCATAGCTGGATAAATAATATAATTTTGTAGTAAAATGAAATTGGTATTCATAAAATTAAAAATTTAAAAAAAGAAGTTAGAAATAGATGTAAAAATTATTCCTTTTTCAAACTTGCTTTTTATTTCGAGAGTATTTTTATTTTGCTTGCGTCAAGGTATGTCTTGTGGATAAAGTTTTCAACGCTCTCTGATAGCGCAGAGCTATTGTTAACCCTTAAAAGCGATCGAAAAGAACTAAGATGGCTTGAGCCGTCTGTCATTCAACTTTTGGCCAATCAAAAAGCACGTGAGTGATATTACGCTTATTGATTGGCCAGTTTTGATTGACAGATTGCTTAAGCCATTTATGTATTTGTCGATTGCCTTTAATAGTAGCCAGATATGTCTTAGTCACAATGATAAGTATTTCACATAAAGATCAACATAAAAGGTGACTTTGCAAGTGATGTTGGGAAAGTATGAACTTGTCTCTTGTTTGCGCCATAAATTCTAGGAACACAGGACATCTTCTTTTTTTCCTGCGCACTTTATTACGATGGTGGTAATTTTTACACTTATATCTTGAATAAAATATCATCATATGAAGCGGGGATCTTAGGAATTATTTTTTGAGAAAGAGGGACCAAATTCCAATTCCAAGTTTCTTTAGAGTTTATGATAAACTCAGCTCAGTTTTTTCCTAAATGCAATACCACTTTAAAGGAAAGCTTTAAAAAACTCAATGCACAGAAATGTTTAGTTTGATGGTTAAATAAATCTAGATTTTCATGGATGTTCCTTTTCGAAGTTTCGAAGATCAGTATTTTTTTCAATGATATTATTTTTGCGAATTCTTTATTTATAGTCAAAAATATAAGCAAAAATTTGAAACTCTCAAATGTTTTCAGAAAATTTTAAGACAGAAATAGTTTAAAATTTGTAATCAAATATTATCAACCAATTTGAAAAACTTAAGCTTAAAATTATAAAAAACTTAAGTCACCAAAAGAATAAAATGATGAAGAAAAAGTAGTAATCTTGAAATGCTTATTGTGTCGCAATAACAGATAGAAGCTACAATATATATTGATCTAAGTTTTATTTACAAACAACAAATGGGTGAATTGTGATTTTGCTAGAAAAACTAAAATTTTTCTAAACTTTCTAAAATTTTCAAAAAAAGCTGAATGATAGATCTGTAGCTGTTATTAGGCATCCGCAGTATTCGGTGGTGCAAGCTGCAAATGACTGGTATATCGATGTAGACAGTTGGAGGGTTTAATGATATTTTTGGCCCCAAGAAAGCGTCGAACATAGTTTATGATCAAACAGTTTTAATCTATAGAATTCATGGACTAGCACATAAAGTGTTCAGTTATTATCTTCATAACCGGAAGCAGTACTTGAGTGTTTATGAAAAACCACTGGGGTATCACACGGATCGTGCCTAGGGTCCTTTGTTAATCTTTTTTACAAAATGGCTTACCATTTCCTGTAGAGAAGGCAAAAACAATCATGTATGCCGATTGCAGGGATATTTTCTAGTCTATTACAAAAAGGAGGAACTTCACCAATATTAAATGATGAATTTCTCATGCATCGAAAAGTACTCAAAAGGCAATGCATTCCTTGATGATGTCAAAACTCAGGCTTTTGATAACTTGTTCGTGGCCTAAATTAAATAAACTGAGAAGCGATCTAGATATACTTACTTCCTTCTTTCAAAGTAGAGGGAAGATATCGATCATGTAAACGGAAAAAATGTACCATTTTCAAAAGAAGTACTATTTATAATTCCCAAATAAGTTTTTGCAGGTGCTGTACACAAAAACCTCCATGGAATTCAGCCAATTGAAGAATGCCCGATATTTTGATAAAACTGATGCCATATATGATTGATACAAAAGCATCATATCACTACCTCTTAGCTACTCTTGATTCAGAGACATGGTTGGTTGTGTTTAGGAATTTCGACAGATAAAGAAATATGAAATTTTCTGGTTTATAAAACTCATCTCTCCTGCACATTGTTTTATTTGCGATGTTTGCGTGAGGTTGTCTAGGGTACATCCAAGAAAGTTTAGAATTTCTAGAGCTGACCTTGCAATTTCACTTTTAAGAACTGGATATGGCAAGAACTCCTTTGCATATCATAAGGCCAGTCTGTGAAATAGTTTTGATTTTACTATAAAATTGCCTCCATTGTTTAATGCCTTTCATTCAGGAGGGGAAAACTGTCAATATATTTTCTAGCGCAGTCAAAATACTTTTCTTTTTTCATTTGCCTGATCTTCTCTTTATTTTTGCATGAAGAAGCTACGGTTACAAGGTCTCTGAGTATTCCTGATTTTTCGCAGAAACTGATCTTGACAGAGCAGCTGCCTTTGCTGGCTAATGTGACCTTGGTCGTTTCTTCACATAGCAAAAGCTAAATTTCAATATCTCAGTTTCAGCTGAGCTTCTGTCCTATAATTCCTGTTCGAATAGGAGCTGGTGAAAGCGTTGCATAACATTTTCTTTATTTGGGTGCCCTAATGGGTAACAAGAACTTGATTTCCCACAAAGCAAAATGTTCTGCTCGCACTTTCCCATGCTGGTGATTCTGTTTTTCGTAATATGCACTCACATATGTACGAAGTATCTTAATATACCACACGTAAAAGTGCGCAATATAGCTCTTTGATGTGGTGCAGCTGATCAAAAGTATTCTGATGTGTAATTTATCGAAAAACAGACAAAAGCTTTCCACTAAATTAAATAAAACACTCATCTAAATGAGATTTCCTTTTACAAATTCTTGAATGAAAATTGGACATTCCCATTGTCCTGATGGAAAATATGCCCAATCCACCTGCCCAGAAAGGTGAAAGGATGGGCCGCTGTAAGTATAATATATAGTTCGTTTTATCAAGTAAAACATCGGAATATCAACACATGACTTGAAATTGGTTGATCGATGTTTTCGGATACAGATCGAAGCACCATTTGGTTTGTCTTGAGAAAGATATATCAACAAAGATTTTTGATGTCTATTAACCAATGTGTGTGTGAAACTGTACGTAACTGACAAGAAAAGATTGCCATAAGCAAAAAGATAAACGTTGTTGGAAAACAATGGAATGGAAACCATTATAATGCAAAACATACAGATATATTAACCCGTGCAAACTAGGACGTATTTGAAGTAAACACCTTTTTTGAAATTAAGGGGGTAATTAAGGGCCAACAAAAATCTTGAGGGACTGTGGCATCAATTTCTGCAGTAATTTTTCGGCAGTAGTAAAACCTTTAAAAAAAATGAAAAAATTCAATTGACGGGAAATGATTTCCTAATCAGATTGAGGTGAATTAAGGTGGCTATGTTAGATCAAACTCTGTTGGACTTTTCCAGCGACCTTCACATGCTGAATAAACCGACTGAGACCACGTTGTGCGAAGAAAAGATATTCGAGCCAAAAATGCCAAACATCAAAATTTTCGGAGGAAGTTCGCATCTGGAACTGGCCAAGTTGATAGCTGAAAGACTTGGCTTGGAACTCGGAAAGACAAAGTTGAAAAAGTTTTCCAACCACGAAACCAGGTGAGCTTTTCCAGAAAGCCTAGGCCTACCTAGATTCAGTCAAAAAAATTTTTTTGGACTGCCGCATGCAAATAAAACACATTCCTGTCCAAAGACCTTGAGGAAATAAAAACAGTTATTTTTCTGGACCAGATAAATTCAGTAGCTGTCTTTGAAAATCTAAAAGCAAGGCTTTAAATTGCAAAATTTGACTCTGCATTGTAACAACAAACTATAACTCGTGCAGTTACGGAAGTTTATAATAAATTTATTTTTGACTAGAGAAATTATTTTAGCCTTCAAGTTGCTGGAACAAGGAGTATTTTTTCATTGAAAAAATCCATTGACAATGATCTTATGTTCACCTAAACAACAAGATGCTTTGAAGCAAATCTGCGTTTATATTTGATCTTTTTATTTTACATCCATAAAATATAGAATTTTGAGAAACTAGAATTCAAAAACGATTGCTATTAAAACGACGAGAAAGTACAATTCAAACCTTTTCTGGAATACACATCCCTGCCTTATCACAAAGAGAAGTTGACATAATTGTGTTATCATGATCAAGCTTACGAGAGTGGTGGCCATCAAATTTGAATATCATCCTTGCAGAATTCTGAGACTTTACTGCTTTAGTTTAAAGCTTAAATTTTGGATTACTTTTGTGCATAAAACCAATGCTGCATTGACCAAAGGCCACACTGGCCACTGAGCCCAAGGACCCTAGCAGTAGAATGGTGAAAAACTTCCTGGCATTGGCAGATTTTTTCTGGATAGCATTTAGACACATGATCTATGACATATTAAATTTGTGGACATATTTCAGAGCCATCTGGAACAATCACAGGGCTCCATAATTATTAATTCAGCCATACATAAAGCTTCAATGCAAATTTAAGATAATTTAAGATTTCAGCATATTGATGAAGTGTAACCAAATACTTTGCCATTTGTTGAAAATATTTTTATAAGAGAATTAGTTAACAAGAAAAAGAAGCTGTTTTTACATCTATTAACTTTTCATTTAGGGCATCAATGCCCCTTCACTTGTCCCTTCAATTGTCATGCATTACCAGAAAATAAGTCATTTGGATACCCTAATGTCACACACCTGAAGTGTAGATGAGGAGGTTGTTTTAAAAAACTTGTACAATATTGTATTAATCATAATTAAGCAAAGATTATATTAATCTTAATCTCTTCCATATGGAGGCCTTTCCATTCTAACATTTTTTTGTGAACAAGCTTCTGGAATTTTTTGAGATTAAGGTTGATCACCTTAATGCTTCTCAGAATCTTACTTACCTCCTTTTGCACTACATCTAAACTTTTCCTTGGATAAAAAATTGATGCTTCAATGCTTGCCAAAAGTCTTAGAGCACTGGCATCAGTCTGCAAGCTCAAAATCAATCATCCCACTCTCCCCCATGGAACAATGTTGGTTTACTATAAAATGGGCTAGGATTTTAGGAATCACTTTCCTTTGCATTTCTTTTATGATACTTCTCTAAATTATCAATATTGTTCTAGGGGGAAGAGGGCAGAAGTAGTACTTTTTTCGGAAAAAGAATGAAAGATCTAAAATGCAACGCAAATTGCTGGGTGTTCCAAGTACTTTTGGCAGGTATTGTTGGTCTGTTTTGCTATGTATTTATCCTCTTCCTTGTGCCTGACATAATTTTAAATTTATTGATAATGTTTGGTTTTTTATCTAGTGTTGAAATTAGAGAATCAGTTCGTGGTGAAGATGTTTATATTATACAAAGTGGATGTGGAGATATAAATGACAATTTAATGGAGCTTTTAATCATGATAAATGCATGCAAGATTGCATCAGCTCAGCGTGTTACTGCAGTCATTCCCTGCTACCCATATGCAAGACAAGACAAGAAAGACAAGGTTTGATTAATTTTATTTCAATATTTATTTAATTCTTGTTGATTAAAGTTTGTGTTAAAGCAAACATTGTTCAGTTCTGTATCAGATTTTGTGGTGTATGCTTTTGTTTGAAGTAAACATTGTTCCATTATGTAAATGTTATCTGTGTACTTGTCAAATAAAGTTTTTGGAAAAATGCCTGTGTGTTGCCAACAACACCAATGGCATTGTCATTGTGTGATATAAGGTCTATTAAGATCCCAGAGGCTCTATCAGTTCTGAAGGTTGCAGAAGGGACTTAAAAGAGAGAGAGGGTTTTATAGAAAGTGGGTGGTTTCAAAAGTTGGAGAGAGAGATAATGCCTTTGCAGTTTGAATATCTTCATGGTTTTCAGGACTGAACTGGAAACCTAGTTGATCATTGGTCAATCAGGATATTTTTATTGATTTGCAAATTTTTAAAGGGCAAAGTTGTTCTAGGAGCACCTACTGCTTATTGTCAGTCTTGAAGGTTGCTAAAGAATTTAGGAGCAAAACTTGGACAAAAAAAGTTGATTTTGGAAATATTGTGCAAGAAGTTTACTTATCAGCTTCTAAATCCTTGCTTTTTCTGTCCTTCTTGTACAAACAGAGTGGAGGGGAGCTAGTTGGAGCTTCTATGGTAAGGAATTTTCACTTGTGTTGAATAAATCTTGTGAACAAGGCTAGACATCAAAAAGCTTACAATGCATCAAGGCACTTAAACCTAGAAGCTTTTGAAATATTTACAGTGTAAACAGATACAAAACCACATTTTGCACTTTTGCGTTGTGTTGATTCAAAATTGATATTATTAAGCTTGTAAAATATATTTCGGATATTTGCACAAAAGGATTCCAATGACCGTTTGATTTTGAAACCTTTTGTCCATAGATGATTTCAAACTTGCTTGGGGTTGTATTATGATTTGCAGGGTAGAATTATAAGGGGTAAAAAAAATTCCACTTCAGCTCTGTCATATTAGGTTTTGGGTATTCATGTGAATCTGACTTGTTTATTTTGGTCAAACTTATTAAAATAAGGAGGTTTATGATTGTTGTGAAGACCGGTGATATTTGCTCGAAAATCTTAATATTGTTAAAAATCTACGAGGTATGAGTGCAATGCAGTGTATGAGTTAGATAATTTAATGATAGACAAAGGTAACTCGCTCTTTCTTTTTGAGAGTTTTTTCAACATCATGGATTTTCTACTTGATCTTTCTATCTCACTGTTTGTGTCACTAGTTTCTTTAATTGGTAAGATAACAACTTTGAGTTTCCAAAAATTTGAATTTAAAAAATCACTTGTTGGATATATACTTCTATTTTTTTATAGAGTAGAGCACCAATTTCCGCAAAACTGGTTGCAAATATGCTGTCTGTATCTGGTGCTGACCACATTATAACAATGGACCTTCACGCTTCACAAATTCAGGTACTTGTGGATTGCCTTTTCCAATTTCAATGTGCGCATCAGTTTCAACCGTCTTCAGTTGAACCCTTGAAAAGAAAAATCATTCACAAATTGAAGTATATTTTTTAACTAATTTTAGGGCTTCTTTGATATACCAGTTGACAATCTGTATGCAGAACCAGCTGTGTTAAAGTGGATACGAGATAATATTGCAGAGTTACAGAAGTGTGTCATAGTTTCACCTGATGCAGGTGGTGCCAAAAGGTAACTGCATTAGAACCTTGCTAAGTGCATTAAATTTTCCCTACATTATGCTGAATATCCTCTGTCACAAGTTGTACCATTTGTAGAATGATATGCAGAAGGTAGACAAGGTTAAAAAGATATCAAACAGGCTTACCCTGCATCTATGAATAGTTGACCAATCAAAACAAAGCTTGCATTTGTTATCAGACATTCCATAGAAGTATTACCTTGAAAGTAGCACAATCCTGTGCCAATTGAAAATTATTTTGAATGCAAGAGTTATTTCTCCTAATTAACTTTGAAGAAATGAACATTCAGAATGTTATTAGACTTATTTTCATTTCTGACAATTACCATTCTTTTATTTTAGAGTAACATCAATAGCAGACCAGCTTAATGTTGACTTTGCTTTGATTCACAAAGAGGTTTGCAGTTAAATCTATATTCATTTTTCTCATTCAGATGAATTGTTATCGGAAAGGCTTCCTTGTGGAGGTTATCCAACCAGCAGAAATTCATTTCAGTAATGGAGTTGGTTTTTCAATGATTGTCTAGATTCTTTCTGTGTTTTGATCATTTCATGATCATCATATCTTGACAGTCTATTGACTGAGCTGATTTTTTATCAAGTGGTGTACCATGGAAACACTGACATCCACTTAGGGAGCCTTGCAAGGTACACAGTTGACTTTTCAACTTTTAAATGGTGATGTAGTTAACAGTTGCCTTGCAAGGTACATAGTTAACTCAACTTGGCAATTGATACTTTTGCTGTTTTCATCAAGCTTTTTATGAAAATGGTTTATCAACGGATTTTGCTCATTGTAAGGCACGGGCTTACCATTATTATAAGAATTCTTCTATATCCTATCTGTTTTGAAAAAACAACTCATTATTTTTAAAGTCTTTATGAACCGCAAAATTCTCAAAATTAAGGCTAAATTTTTCTTACTGGAAAATCTCTATTTTGATGTACAGTAATGTTTGAATTTTTTAGCGGAAGAAAGCAAATGAAGTGGCCAGTATGGTGCTAGTTGGCGATGTTCGTGATAAGGTAGCTGTTCTGGTAGATGATATGGCTGACACGTGTGGAACTATGATGCTGGCAATTAGCAAGTATGATCTTCTTGTTTACTCGAGTCTTTTACAAACACGTATATGTAATAATGAAAGGTTTCTACAGAGATTTTACTTGTATTGCCTTATCGCACAACTTTGCATAGAAAGACCATGGAAATCTTGTTCAATATATGGTTAGATGTGTAATTATTTGCATTTCATATAAGGAAGAAAACAGCTAACAAAGCCAAGAGCTCTAGTTTGTTGGGCTTTGTAAAGCATGTAGAATTTAGTAAATGTAATGTAAAATTTAGTAAAGCATGATTTCATAACAAAGATCATGTATGTAAATGATCGAATTTGTAAATTGTGAGAAAGACGAACGGTGGAATGAGTACATCTGATCATAGTTCAGCACAATTATGGAATAAAAACCCGTTGCATAAATTGAAGTTGCTTATTTCTTGTTATGCCCATACTTCCATAATAGCTCGTTCTGATTTGAGAAATGAGAAGTAAACTTTGTATTTGTTTAGTTTCTAAATGCAGCCAATTGAAAGGATTGCTTTCCTGGCAAATATTGCCACCATGGTTAATTTTTTCACAACCTCTATTCCTTTTATTGAAGTCTTTTCTTGTCATTAGTTTGTAAACTTACTTTTTAATGAAAACTCTTATTTATTTCTCTAACCTGTTATATACATTTGAACTAATATTTTATTAAACTGTCAGAAAATTTTTATTGTCACTATCATTGTTATTTAAATTTAAATCTACTATGTAATAAATATATAGTCAAAAAACTAATTGATTATGTTAGAGTATATAGATAAGGGGAATCTGCTAATTTACAGATTAAGAGAGGCTGGGGCGCTCAAAGTATATGCAGTGTGTACCCATGGCATCTTCTCGGGGCCAGCAGTCAGCAGAATAGCAGAGTCAGATGGCGAAGCTATTGTAGTGACGAACACTATCCCACAGGAAGAGAAAGCTAACAAGTGCAGCAAAATCAAGGTGATCTTACCTTATAATCCTACTAACTCATAACATTTGACGATGGCACGAAATAGCGGAACATAGGACACTAACACTAATCATAACCCCTAACTAATAATGGACATGGATTTTTTCCCATCAAAGCAGCTCCATTTGCTGGTCGTTACTGAGGCTCGAAACTATACTAGTCTCCTCAATTTTTTTTGGCTTTTTACAAATGAAATCGGTTTAAAGCTACTTTTTCAGCATTTATAGAACGGTGGAAACTTTCCTTCAATATTCAATTATATTGTGCCGAAGTGTTTATCGATTTTGCCTGTCAATTCTTCTGATTTCTGTTTTCTTATAAAATGAACATGTTGATTTTATTTTTGGCATGGGTATGCCTTTCTGCGTACACTTACTGGCATTCTGTTTATTGCTACTGTTAAGGCAACTGATCTCATCGAAAAGGACAACCTCACAACTTGCAGCAATGGCTTGTCTCCACAATATTGCACTGTTGTGATTAAATCTGTATTTTTCTTGGCAGTATAGCATAATTGCTTAAAGTGGCATTTTAAAACTTGATGCAATGTGGACAAAGTCTTATCCCGAAACAAACCTGGTCAGAATCTTTTCTTTTCAACGGGCAAGAGATCTAATTCAAGGCTTACCAAGTGTTTTTTCTATATTCCTGAAAACTGTCAAATATATTCTAGACAGTGAAAAAAAAATCTTTTGGCGTTTCTCGGAATTTTTCCTGAATTTTGTTCGAAGTTTCTCTTTCATGTAAACTATTTGTTATTTCTAGTCCTTTTTGTTTTCTAGGTGATTGACATTTCGCCGATACTTGCCGAAGCCATCCGCCGAACTCATAACGGGGAATCGGTGTCTTATCTATTTAGTAACGTCCCTCTATAAACCATGAATTCAGAAGAACAAACTCGTTACATTAGGACAGCTTTTCAATCCATTGCCATTTGTCACAATCTAAAGGTAGTGCCATAGGCCCATATGGTTGCAGCTTTAGTGTTTTGCAGCCCATGGACCATCCGAGTAGTTTTATTCCTCGAGGAGTTTAAAGTATAATTGTTGCAGTATGAAATACTTGCCATTCCTTGGAACATCCTGTGGCAAGGACACAGTTTTGTATAATGAACAGTTTCCGGTTAGAGTATTAGAAATCGCTACCCCCCCCCCTCCCCCCTCCTAACAATGTTTATTATAGAGGTTACTGTCACAATAATCTGAAAAGAGTTTATCACGCTTCTTAATGAAGCTTCTTAAATCATATTAAACAAGTTTGTTTGCAGGGAAAGAGAGGGGTACTAATAAAAATTCCCAAACATCTACTCAGGTGTACCAATGGTTTTAGCTAGCGCTTTGATTTGATAGTATTGCATCCGTAGTTTTTCGTTTTATAAACCATTGTAAAAAAGACATGCATTTTGTTCCCTTACTAAGGGTTCAGTTAAGCAATCACCAAACCTTTAAAGTCTTCAGTATAGTGTCAAGGTATGTTTTGTTTTGTCTTGTTTAAACAGTATTTATCCTGTCTGCGGTTTTTATTTGTTTTTGTTGTGTTTCTTGTAAAAAGGAAACTTTGAATATTCATTTAAGTGATAAAACGACATGTAGCGGGTTTTTTTTGTGATTTGCAAGACTCAGAATTTCGTGCTTTTAGAGAGTATACTCAAACAGAGGCTAGTAAAATGAAGGGTAGGTTGTACTTGAGTATTGATGTACTGGATTTGTGATGGTTTACCTTGGTTTACCTTGGTTTATTTTGGTTTTCATTGGTTTCCCAACTGCAAGTGAACATTGAGATATTATTCAACAATCTGATACGTTGGCTTGGATCATCTTACCTCTTGAATTATTTAAGTCCAAATCAATTGCCCCGTCATCTGGAAGATTTTGCTAACCCGTTTTTCCTGAATGAAGGGTAATGAAGGATATATCAGAATTCACCTGTCGATTTCATCTGACCAATCAAAAAGCGGCTTTTCACATATGCAAATCAGGCAACATGTCTTATTGGTCAGAGGAAACTCATCAAATATCGACTGACCAATCAAGCAACGAGTTGTGACAATCTGGATCAAATATGAAAAAGCGATTAAAAAGGCAATTTGAATATCGATGACGCTGTTATGACAATTATAGCTTTCTAATGCTACCTGATGACGCTTGAACCTGGTAATCTTCAGGTAAATCTTAACTTGATAACTGACAGCGTCCTCGGTTGATGGATTTGCGCGATAAATTAACGTTTCGATGTAATTAACAGCAGTTATGCCTATACTTAATAAAACCAGGTTTTAAAAATGTTTTGACAATTTTCACTGAAGCATCCAATTCTAGATATGATTTTAGATTTTACAAACTTTTTTTTCTATTTTGTTTGTCTTTAGGAACGATCTTAAGTTCGAAAACCTTCAAGGCAATCCAATTTTCCAACAATAAGTTCAGTTTATTAAGCCAGATATGAACCCAGCCAGGGATCCTTAAGGTTATTTTTGAATTCATGTATGGTTTCGGTTGACCGTCTGTGGGTTAAGCGTCAAGTTAACTGTAGAAATGAATTTTTCAAGCAGCAGGTTGTTTTGAATTTTCGATAAAGACATTATTTTTATTGTGGAAACCACCAATAGCCTGATTATTATCGCTTCTGCAAGTTAATTTTCACAAATTATTCAATAAAGTTGCAAGACTGTTAAAACACGCCGGGCCAGAGTTGCGAAAGGTTCTTTACTTTCTTTCAAACCTACAATTCAAGGTTTCAACTTTCCTCATTTTAACACAATGTTAAATACAACATGCAACAAAAGCTTCCTCACTGTTTTAGTTTTATAAGGTTTTTGCTTCTCTGGTCCGGGCAAGTCGTATTTTCGATTTTTGTTTCTATTTGAATTTTTTCCACAGCTACAAAGCAACATTGCATTAGGTTCGGCTCAACTAAGGTGAAATCTCGCACTTTTGTCTTTGCATTACAATACCACATTTAAAAAAATTTTCCTGTGGCCTTTTTTATTCACATCCAGCTAAAATAAATACTGCTTTTTGAGATCCAAAGACAAACGTACCGTTGGATTTCTGTTAAAGTTCGGTTGAAGAATTCGGTCGTGTAGCAGTTTGTTTTCAATGGAAAGTTTACCTCGAGATTTTACGCATCTTTTTCTTCAATATATCAGCGACTGTTTTGCATTTCACTTCTTCTATAGAACACTCGTGTTTTACTGTACAGCAATATTGCTTATAATTTCTACTACATTATTGCTGATAAACATAGTTTTGAACTAGACGTCCTGTGAAACATTGCTTATCGATTCATCTTGGCATTGATGATTTCTGATCTCTGCATTGAAGTTATCGTGCAACCAATGCTATCTGCAGATATCCTCTATATTATCATTAAAGCAGAAAATTTGAAAAATTTCCTGTGGCAGTGCAGAAACTGGCTGGCTGTTGCAGCTTTTGCTAATGGAGTCGTGTGTAAACTCTGTGCTTTTCGTTGCATTCAATGGAAGGCTGAGGCAATAATGCAGTGCGCTGGTTTTCTGGTTGTGACGGTGCAGCGAAAGAACAATCAGAAATATCCTTAACATCTGGCACTCTGGTTGAATCTAGACTTTGAGCAGTGCAACCTATGAACCTTCCAACATCAAACGAATGCAATGCAAATTAAGTCTAGATTTCCATCTGAGTAGCTGTTGGATTGAGATTATTGGGAAAGAAACGATATTCGAGCAGTCGAAGGCCAAATATAAATGGCAAGAATATTTTAATTCTTTGACAGGACAAGAGTTTGTCAGGGCATTGAGCTTAGAGATAAACAGGCGGAAAGTGACACCAATTTGTCGTGGATAGACGTACCAAGAGCAAGTACATTTGGACCTTTCAACAGCAGATGCCGAACAACAGACAAATAGAATTGTCCCAAAATTTCTCCCATTCTGCAGCCAAACCTTGTAGAAGGCATCTTAAAGTCAATGGACATAACTCTACAATGGACAGTGGAGGCAGCTCAATCAAGCACAAACATTGTTCTTAATCATATTATTATGATTGTTCAAAATCAGTTTAAAAAATATATAATTTACAAAAACCTCCATGCAATCTGTGGTTTTTCAGTAAAGTATTTAATGTTAAGAAATTTCATGAAGCTATATTGGAAAGAATTATTTGGATTAATACTGCTTAATATTTTCTGTTTCTAGCCATGTAATTAGCAAGAGAATTTTTACCAGCTAAATACAGTTAATCAGACGCAATAACAAAGAAGCCAAAATAGAAGCTTGAGAAGCATCAGCTCTTAGGTTTCATTGACATCACTAGTAATTGCCCTGGAATTAAAAACAGTTTTAGAATTCTGAATATAATTCTTTGTGTTCATCTCATTCTGTTTCTGAAATTTCGTTTACATCGCCCCAGACTTTGCATACTCAGCCAATTTTTTCACGAAGAAAATCTATATTTCTTCAATTGATTCCTCAACTAGTAGTATTCAATAATGGAAAACACCTTGTATTGTTTATCAAAGTTCCTTTGGAGATCCAGAATTATAATCCAGAAGTAAATCAGAATTATAAACTGCGTTCTTGCACAAACTGAGGAAACGAAAGGTATTGATTATAATGATTGTTCTGTTAATACCATTATTCGTTCGATTTTGATTTTTCTTCGGAAGACGGCATTTTTCACAAATACAAAGTGTTATGACTTTATTTTATCAATCAAAAAGATTTGTTAATATTTAATGATCAATGAGAAACAGAGAATTGTTTGAAAAGTTGTTGATACAAGTAAAAGCGTTTGAACAATTGAAGAAATCTGATGCCGAAAGCAAGAAAACAAAATATTTTGAGTTGAATTTGTCGTTAAGATCACATGATTACAGTAGCAAATTGTTAAGAATACAGTAGCAAATTGGCTAAAAAGAAAATAGAAATGTATGTGGAATACTGTAATGATAAGAAAGTTACATATATTCCTGGACTTTGTATCAATACCGCAGAATGAATAGAAGAAAATACATGAAACTTTATCTGAAATGTAGTAATTTTGCTTTCTTCACTTATAACATTCGTTTGAAAAGGAATAGTTCTTTCATTGCTTGTATGTTTAAAAAAGGCAAGAAAGCAAAGTTACCAGAATAACGTATGACACAAAATACACCAAGAGGTGCTTCAAAAGATTCCTTCAGTCTGACCACGGATTCCTTTCACATAAAGAATGCTCGTAACACAAGCATATTGAAAGCAGAAGATTCAATCAGGCAGATTAAAAGCTTTTTCAACGGTGATCAAATGAAATTTTATCAGAGACGATTTCACGAGAGGGTTTTTGATATCCTCATTTAGGTGTTAAGGTTGACGCTTTCGTTATTGTTTCAAGCCTGCATGTGCTGTTTTATGCCTTTAGGAATTATAAAGTAGTGGGAGTTATGAAGTTTGGGTATTTGCATGAAAGCTTTGTTCCTTGATTCAGTTGAATGTATTCAAGTGCTTTGGGTAGTGTTTTTGGTTGGAATGCTCTTGCCACGCTGTTCTCTTCTCAAGTTTTGGTGGAGGCATGGTCAAGCAACAGAATCGGAGTCCAAATACTGAGAACAATTCACCTCCTTTTTTCGTTATTGCTGATATAGTTATGCTTGTCAAGTATACAATGTCTGGTACGTCTTCAATTTGTGATAACTCAGAATCCAGGTATGAGTTTGAATTTTCAATTTTGCTAGCCAAGCATCGAGTTCTTCGAATCAATTTATTGAGAACTGGTCATTTGATAGCAATAGCTCCCCTTCTGCCTAAACGGTTTCGTAGTATTGCCAAAAGACGAGTTAAGCGTGACCTTGCCACTATTAATGACGCAGAGCTGCTGACAAAACGATGAATCGATAGGTATGAGTACCTCAGTGCCGTTTACCCAGTACGTTTACCTGGTGGTATTAGAAAATGCCTGGTCTTGAAAGTGCTCGAAAATGCGTGTCCAAAGCTTGGTGTCCTTGCAGTTCAGTTTTATTCAATGCATGTACGGCTTTCAGCGTTCCCATTGCTCTCCAAATAATTTGTGTTACCTCGTGCGTGCTCTTCCCCGATTTCAGTTCGCACTATAACTGCCTAAAGTTCAACATTTTGTCTGTAAAGATTTCCTTGAATGGCAGTTTTACGCTTCCTTAATTACGCCACACCGCCTTTAATTTTGCCAAGCAACTTGTTAGAGTTACTATCAAGCATTTTCATGACTCGTTTTCATCTTTTGCCCTTCAGTAGTTGGTTTTCTTTCAATTATTCGTCATAATTTATCTTAGACCGAACATTTGTTTAATATTTAGAAACTACAAGAAATGGTAACATTTTGACACAATGTGAGGTATAATATCAGTCGTATGTGACAAGACATGCTTTGATTTAGCGCGCTTTTGATTGGTTGCTATGAAGCAACACGATGTAATCGGCAATAATATTAGAGAAGGATTCACTTATGGATGAGTTTTAGGCTTCCTTTTCTGTAGTCACTAGCAAATCGAGATTTTATTGCTAAATCGTTAATGATATCATTCATAGCATTGTGCCAGGTAAATGGCGACTTCAGGTGGATTTATTGTTATTGAGAAAGCTGCTTTTATTCAAACTTGAAAAAATGCTACTGTTTCGAAGGCCAAAACATAGGCCCTCGAGGCTTTTAGAATAAGGCCAAAACATAGGCCCTCGAGGCTTAGCTAGACATCGATAAATTCGCGCGTACGTCTCTAATTTGTTGAGTTGTGTGTGTTCACCTCTCCATTCAAATCATCCAGAGCAGGGCTAAACTGGTCGAATGGGCATAGTTTACTTTATTTCAATTTGTTTCCGAAGTTGTTCCAAATATTTTTGTTACTTTTGATGATGCTAGCAGCTCGGGCTCTGGTACATTTCATAATAATGAACTGCTTGCTGGTGATTGGCCTGATCATAACAAATTGTTTAGCACTGCAGCCAATAAGATGAAGCCAATCGCTCTTGCTGCATTAATAGGGACTTCAATTGGAAAATTTGGTTGTTCCGTTGTAATATGTAAAAGAAGAGTTTCATTTGTATACGAAGGGTTGTCACCTGGCCTACTTTTTCAGAGAACTCTTTATTGCCACAATAAGTCTGAATTTTCCTTCATACGTTCTCAAACTGGTTTTAAACATATCTATGCTTACGAGTTTTCACGTCTCAAGCGTCAGGAGTTTCTGAAAACAGCAATTGAATCGATGCACAAATGGAGTGTTTTTCTTTGCTTATCTGCTTCAAGTACCTTCAAGGCTGAATTTTTTATCCTCAAAGTGTTCGTATGCTTCGTTTCGTGACTGAAAATAACATTTAAATTGGAATGTTTCTTAATCATCAACATAATTGATTTGCACAGTCAGTCAGTTTTGAAAGTCACACTCAATAAATTTGTTGCCTAAACAACGACGTTCGTGCATTTCGATCCCAGTTTTAAAAAGTTTGAATGTCATTAAAAGATAGTAATAGTGTAGAGTTAGATTAACAGAAACGTGGCAAAGAGAGTTTGTATCCATGGTATTAAATGAGAAGCACAAACCACAATCGAAATCTAAGTATCTTTGCAGAGCCACGCAGCTACATTTGGAAAATCGTTTGTTAGTTGTGCGCTATCTAGAAAGCCTTTATAAAGACCTTTAATCGTAGACACTGATTAATTCACCAGGAGTGGCTCGAAGTTCGAGATGAAAATTATGATATAAAGATAGGTTTCTTTAAATTCCAGAACATTTATGTATGATAAATTTAAATCTAAGTATATCAGTATTGATTCCGTTTGATAAAGAATCGCGTCTGTTAACTAAGTGCACCTTACTTAATCATTTGAAGCTGTTTGAGCAAATGTATTATTATTTATTGTTCTGCAAAAGCCTGCTCTGCGTTAGAAAACTGCCAGGGGCGGCTTGGATCTCATATAGAAAAGTCAAAGGGGGCTTTAGCTCGAGCCCCATTGTAGGCGGTGCCTATGCCTTAGATGTTGTTATAAATATTGCACGCTGAGTATTCTTATATGTATTGCATCCTCGATATTACGAGGTTCTTTCTCCTTCTGTAAAATAAAAGACTGTACAGGCATATACTAGATGGGAACGTACCTAGAAAAGTCGTCCTTTGAACAAGTAGGAAAGGACATCACAAATGCAAGTAACAAAAAAGTATTCCGACGAGATCAACTCAATGTAATATACCAAGAAAGTTGTATGTATTTGAAGTTGTTCTCGATGTTGGTGTAAAGAAAAGAAAGATTCTAAGCTGCTGCTCCGAGTCTCAAGCTTACTGCAATTATCAGGCAACTGTATGTAAAATTGCATAAATACATTGGCGTACGGGATGGGGGGTTGGGAGGGGCTCAGCCCCCTAGATTCGGACAGCAGATTTACTCGAACAAAAATCGGGAAAAAGCCTGCTGCAAAGACAGAAAGACTACTTTTAAAACATGTTTATAAACCTCCGAGGTTAAAAAATAAAGTGGCCATGATCGTGATTGCATTTGGAAGTAGATAAGATAAGAAAGTGTAATTTAAATAATAATTCTAAAGGAAACGAGAAAATCTTTTAACAAATTATAGATGTTATCCTTTTCTGCATTTGTATTTCCAAAATCCTGATACTGGACAGAATTTCCCAGCAGTTTATCATCGTGTAAATGTTAAACATTTTGTTAATGATAGGACTTCGATGCTAAGACTTTGCCAATGAGTCGTCAAAACGACTACAAGCTTTTGCCGGTGAATGTTCTACAACCCAACGTCACTTGAGTCATACTAAAGAATAAATTGTTTCTACGGTGTAATGGATAAGGTCTTGGGAGAAATCTATACGCGATTGGGTGTCAATGACCAGAACATTTTGTGAGTGCTTTAGTGGATGTATGCGTGAATGCTAAGCATCAGAGGTTTCTTCCTTCTACAAAATTGATTCGGACCTTCTAGAAATGTAACAGAAACTGTTCAATAATCACAATAACAAACATCTTATTCTAACAGAAAACGTGCGTGAAGTGCTGAAAATCATGCATGATGACAATGTTTCGGATTTAGGTCTCCATTTCGCTGAAGTGATGCAGATTCTGACCACTATGCCAGCAGCATCATGTTCAGCAGAACGACCATTCAGCTCACTGCTGAGGCGCATAAAAACCTATCGTCGTAACACCAAGGGACTCGAGAATGTCGCTCTTATCAATATCGAACGCCATGTTCAAATGTGGTTCTGATAAAAGATATCAATAAAATAATTGATATATTTGGTCCTTGGAAGCGATTCGTATTTCTTTTAATGAAAAATTGAAAACTATTTATTAACGTTGTAATTTATCTTTGAAAGTTGAGATGAAAATGCTCATTATCTAACCTCCTTTTTGACTAATATTAGAAGCTTGGATGCATTAGAGTATTCTCGGTAAAAATGTGGACATTTGCATTTTTTTCGGGCAAAAAATTTCAAGCACTCCCCCCCCCCCCCCCCACTATCTGAACTCATCCCGTACGCCTATGTATATATATCTAGCTTTCTGGATAGAAATGATCTTCAGTTTGGTTAGACGATTAGATCTTTTCTTAAAAGGGTATGATATATCATGCAAACAAAGTAAAATAAAGTTCTTGATACTAGCAATACGTCAGTAACACACCCTCAGATGAAAAAAGCAACCAATTTTTCCCCAACTTTCTTTCCTTTGGAAAATGCCTTGCTCAAGTAGTTGTCATACAACGAAGAATAACTCTGATCCAACGAGGATCTGCTCCATTGATATTTCCTGTTTACTCCTCCGCAGACGAAGGTTTCTTTAATATACCTAACCCTCTATTAAAAACCAACATTCCCTTTATTAAGGTTATAGCGAGGCTCGTGGTGCATGATATTCCTTAATTTCTCTTTGCCGACAAACATTTGAACGTGAATCTTCAATTATTTAAAAATGGCATTGATTTTGAGTTGGCGATATGGAATTTTCAGCTGTCAGATTACATAAATAATCTCTTGACCTATTCATTACTAATCAGTGTATTTTATAGCTATTTGATTGTAAAAGACTGAAAAATTGGCTTTTAAACTTCTATAGCCACCAACTGATTTTTTCAAGAAATGGGTTTATTGAGGTTAATTATTGGGAAGAATGAGCCAGCACTTCTTATGAATAGCATTTCTCTTTGGTTGTGAAATCCAGGTACGGTTCTGTTAATACCTTTGTCAAAAACAAACTATGTCTAGTTGCTTGTACACTGGTAAAATAATGAAACGATCAATTTTAATTTGGCGAGTACAGTCAAAACAAGAATGCATTCAATAAGAATAAACAAAAGAAAGAAGGAACCTCTTTTGAAATGTTATTTAGTGACAAAGGAAGAAAGAACTGATCATGTTTCAACGGAAATAAGTTGTATTTGCACAACAACGCTTTTGGTAATTAGAAAGAAATCCGGGGTTTGATACACAGACATTTTCCTGTCCATATTAAAGTAAGCTGTGACAACTGAATTTATGATCTATTTATTACCTAAGTCTGCAAAATTCTATTAAAAATTTCAATTAAGATTTCATTCATTTACACAATTTTGTAAAAACCTATTACTACATGTGAAGGAAAGTTAATAGGGCTACCATCTTCTCTAGCCTCCCTTCACAGTTATTCAAAGCTTCTATTTCCGTCGTAACTTTATTTTCGAATCTTGCAAAAACATGAATCTTTCAATAATTTCTAGCGAATTTACTTTTCGAAAGCAAATGTGATAGGTTTTAACAATAAACAGACATGAATGTTTGGTATGAAAATCTTGCAGCAAGCATGATGCCTTATTGCATTTTACAAACAGGGGTATTCTTAGTTGAAGCCCTTTCATAGCAATTGAGAAAATTTTTGATCAATTTTTCATGACTTTAAAACTAACTTTTGAAGAAATTATGACTAAGGTAATACCACACTATATTTTATGTTCTATTGTTTCTCAAAAATTACGTTTACCATCAACAGATAAAAGATAGCTATTGGAGTTCATAGAAAGAAAGTAATGACATGGGAAATTGTCTTAAACCTGCTATGTCTATATCAACATTTATTATTTTTTATATTGCATGATGTGAATTGTTTAATGTCAGCTTTTACAATAGTAAATGCACAGTACTTCAGACCAACTCCAACTGCAGTCGGGTTTACTCTGATTCTTTGTTTTCTGTTACACTATAGCCTTTTAATTGTTCAAGAAAATTCCTTTTTGATTTGAAAATCTCTGAAGAATTGCATTTTTTCTTCTCTATAGTCCGTATAGTATCAATGAGTTAATATGTATCAACATGTATCATAAAGTTAACGGTGGAAGAAACCCTGACCCTAGCAGTTGATCGAAAACAATTTGAAAAACTGATCTTGGCATCTTTTTCTAGGACCAAAACTCTCGACTTCTTTCTATTTTGAATAAGGTTCCTATCACATCAGTTATATAGCAAATGTAACATTTTTTGATCATCCAAAAAGATAACGCTACCTTGAAAGGTAGTCATCTATGTTAGAAGATCTTGTCTGGCAAAGAAGTAGCAACCAGAGCGTACTAAGTTTTTAGCTCTCTGCCTGCGAAAACTGAAAAAGCCCGTACATTTTAGAAATAAGTCTATGACATATATAAAAAATATTTTCAGTTGAAAATCAATCTTCTGTAATGCACATGTTTATCTTAGCCATGGTTTAGGCCATGAACTTTCTAAGCGTGTTCCTAGTGACTACCCAAAAGAAGTTCCTTGGATGCAAACTCCTTGACACAATTCTCAATGTTACTATGCATCTCCAATGTTTGACGCTTTTCCCATGGTAAGGAGCTTAATGCCAAGGATAGCATATGTGATGGCAGACATGCAGACATAAAAAGAAGACAAAACAAGTAGACCTGTTTTCTTTATTAACTTAAAAACCCGTGCTAAATCAGTACTGCATTTCAAGCAAAGTAACTACTCCAAAATGGAGATGTGGTTGCATTATTATTGTAAGGCTCTTGGGGTTTAGGCTCTTTCTTCTTCTTTTCTTCTTATTCTTCTTCCTCTTCTTCTTTTCTTCTTCTTCTTCTTCTTTATCCCTACATAGACATCGTGTTAAAACATCTTAGCTCCTATAATAAAGAATAAAGATAAAGCAAGACTTAAAGTATTTCTCATTGTATCGAAAATAGTCGAATTGACAAGTTAAAGCCTATAGAAGTTCCAGCAACCAGTAAGTCATTTAAAGTAAGGTATTCAGCGAGTCAGCTGTGCAACCAAAAAGCAGCTAGAATGCATAATGAGTAATGAAAGAAGCACTTACAAAATCAAGGTTCAAGTCAAACATATAAGCAGAATATCAGATCTTTTCTCTGATACTGAAAAATTGAAAGATCTTGTTTGCTTTTTGACGTTTGCATTTTTCTTATTGTTTTACAAATAGTTATTATAGAATTCATCAAGTTTGTTTCTCTAAGAGCCTTTTAACATGAGTAGGAGACTTTTATATCAATAGCCATATCATGATTAATATTGCAAAAATGATATGGTTTGTTGTCTCTGCATTTGTGTAGAATTACATAGATTTTTCTTGTTGCGGAAACAAGTCTTCGTCTAAAAAGTATCACCATTTGGTGATCAGATGTACGAATTCAAAGAAAATAGAATAGAATGAATTCATAAGTGTGTTTTATTTTGGCAGTTTTCGGCCTGTAAGCTATAATGAGCTATGTTCTAGAAGCTATTAAATAAGACGACGTTTTACTGATTATTAGCACAAAGATGAGTTAATTCAGCTAATTGTAGAGAGGCTTTAAAACAGATTTAATAATTTTTTAGGCTTTGAAGACATATCATTTTTGTGGTTATCGGTGTTGATTTGAAAAATTTTATCAGAAATTGTCTGCATTTCATCAAAAAGTTGAGCAAATCTAGAATATTTTATTTCATTTTATTTGCCCAATCAACGTCCAGTGAAGCCCCGGGGCGTTTAATTTGGAGCTTTTGGCTCACCCAGCTGAAATAAACGCTAAGGACACCTAGCTAGAGGGGGTAGGAGGTTGGGGCAAATGTCTCTAGTGTATTACAGCTATCCATAAACGTTCTGATACTCTCCTCCGTCCTCAAAGTGCTTATCTCGTAGATGCGTCATTCTGTCCAGTTTTAACAAATCATTTGCGCACCCTGGGCGTGTAAACCAAAGTTGTCTTAAATTGAATTTTCCATTCTGAAAGTTTTTATTAAAGACTAAATGCTTATTTAAAATTTTTTTATTGCCTTTGCCAAAAACTCAAACAGTTAAATCATGTTTTTCAAGGCATTCAGTTTAGTCAAGAAAAATTCTTTCAATTCAATTTGAATAACGGCTCGATATATGTCGTGTTTTTATTAGAAGCATCAGGTACGGCGTTTAAACGAGATACAAAGAATCTGCGTGCCTACATATGACAATCGTTGCAGTAATTCAATTTTCAGTTTCACACAATCAAAGTTTCGATGCAGCTTTTCGGACCCTCATAACATATTTATAAACATTAAAAGACCATTTCATGCATGTAAATATTTCACTTATCCTGCAATGCACGCCAAACTAGTTTGCAATTTGACACCAAAATGTATGAGTTTTGACAAAACACACCAAGAAGACGCGACGGACCTGTTGGTTTACAAGTTTCAACAGGACAACCAATTAGCTTCTACTGAGTCAATTACCTACAAAGGAAACTCACTCTGCGACACCTGTTTGCTGGATCGAATGTTTCTAGATTCGAACACAGCACGTTGCTTTCGCTACGAATCGAATGCTCTGTTTTATTGAGGCCATAAGTAACTGACTTACAAAAAGAGGCGAATTCAATATTCCATTTAAAACCGCAAACACAACTGCAACAATTTGCTGCACAAAATAGGTGTCTTCTAAGTTAAAATTCTGAACAGTGAAATACCTGCTGGTGAATCCGAAAGGGTCTGCACTTGATTTCATATCAGCTTGAGCTTGTTGGACTTCAAAGTATGGAAATGCTGGAAGAAGCTGTCACCTGATTGAGTGGACATTATCTCAAAATGGATTCACAGGAGATAACATCGATGTTGCCAGGCAGTTCAAACTGTAATAAGGTAAACCTTACATCACATCAATATTTTGATCAATATTTTGATTATGGCAGTATTTTTATCAATATAATCAGAGGCTGGCGATCATCAAGATACTTGTTGATAGCTTTTGAAATATTTTGTTAATCAAATTTCATTAACATTCACTTAATATATTGCGTTGTTTTGACATATGAAATTCGTAAGCAACGTTGAAACCAATATTTTGCAAAATATCGATAGGGGTGAGATTATGTAATGACAATGGAAAAACATTAAACAATTTATATCTTTGCAAGTCAATAAGTGGTTACAAAATTCTGCACTAGATTAGAGCTGCAATAAATACTTTGTAAGCAAACCCCAATAGATCGAGATTGAAGTTGATCACTGGCATTTGTTTTTTGAGCTTCAGATTGACATACTGAGGCAGTTGATCACTGAATGGCTAACTTTTTCTCGCCAATTGTGGATTTCTGTTCATTCTCCTTTCATGGTAGAATGAGCAATAAGTCGAACTTTCCAGCTTTATACTGCTCCGAAGAAATCACCATTTTCCATTTTCTTCGAATCTTCGAATCATTGAAATTCGTTTTTAATTTTGATGAAGAGCGCTGGTGTTTGTTCAGCAAAGCCCATCTCATAATATTCTTCATTAATCTACCAAGGAATTTAAATGTCTACTATTTACCTTAGGACTTGTCTTTCAAAATTGCTTTGATAAACTAAAGAAGAAATATTGTTTGAGAAATATGGTATTAAATATGAATTATGTAGCAATTGACGAAGTTTGGCATTCAAAGACAGAACACTATGTTTTCAGATTCCATTGATCATCATAAGAATTCTAAATAATAAGGTTTCTAGCTATCTCGAACTTCTCTCTTTTCATACTTCCTGCTTCGGCTCAAGCAGGTAATTTCTGAATTTTTAATCCTATCGACAGTGCCTGTATCTCCAAACATTTCCAGGTCTGTTTATTAAGTCTTTTCCTCTTCTTGATAGACATTTTCAGTCAATGGCACTCACTTTACCACACCCAGCTGACAAAATTGCAATGAGAAGTAAAAGCCCCAAAAACAATCATTGAGGAGTACCAGTAGCTAAATATGCAGAAATTATCCTTTGCTCAGTTCTACGTCATTCTCCCTGCAAGGTCACCTGTTCGCTTGATTTCTCAATCATTTCTCGACCAATTATTTGCTCTTGATTTAAGATTTCATTTTTAAGATTAAAATCAAAAAAACAACCTGAAGTTTGATTTCATGTGCAGATTACTGACAGCTAATCTTGCTATTCTTGGTACCAATACATTTATTAGATAAGAAAAACAATATCAATTATTTTTGTGTTTCGAAATATAAAAGTGTGAGAGCTTTTCAAATGCAAAGATCTTTCCAACTTGGTTATCCCTCTTGCCAGAAAGCATTTTTTCTATCACAAAGCGTAAACTTTCTATAGCACCCTTGTTTATCTTCAACATTCACTATTGATTTATCGGTGTGTAGGTTTTTAATGCATCATTCTACCTGCCTTTTCTACCGGCTCATTCAAGTCTCATTCTACCTGCCTTTTCTACGGGCTTTGGAGACATTATCCACTTTCAACGATTTTGCTTGTTTTTCTGCTTCTGTACACAAACAGTGCAGTGACTAAAAGTGCCCGCAGATTGGTTTGACCATTGCGGTGAGATGGGAAGTGAGTCAATAGCAACATATGACGTCACTCTACCAACCACCAGCACGAGCAACCGAATTTAAACTGCATGCGTGACGTTGATGCGGGGGTACTTAGCCACAGACGCCTGCAAGTAGGCATGTCTCATGCCCTTGCAGTTTATTTCAGCTTGAAGCATCAACATTGAAAAAGGACAATGTTTTAGTTGAGGCTAAGAAACTTCACTCTTTTTGAACTGATACTGTCACGTTGATCGCAGTTAGTTACGAAGTTTAAAACAGTGTTTATGCAAACCTAGCAACAACGTGAGGATAATAAGAAATTTCAATTTAACGTGTCAGGCCGGATACAAACACTGAAAATTCAATAGTCGGTTCTAAATTATTTATGTACAAGGAAGATGTAACAGCATTGAGGCGCTAAAATATAAATGTTTGGCTTTATTCAATTTGCATTCTCACACTACTTCAAAAATTAATGCGAGTTTTTTTGACAAAAGTTTGGCTATCTGTTAACGAAGCTACAGGTTTTTAATAAGGGCAAATTACAAATAGATTATGCTGCTTTTAAGCATGTACATTTGGAAATAATTTCGTTATTGCTAATTAATGTACATTCTCACAGCAAGTCTTTTCCGAAGTGTCCCAAAAGGAACTGCACTTATCAGTCAAGTCTTTTGAAACGTATTTTCGTGTTTAAAACAGCATGTAAAATTAAAAACGAACTCAGTCTTTGATTTTAGGCCAGTCATATTGTGTTACTTGGTTTACCTCAGGTGCACTATAATTGAGATAACGAAAGCATATGATCACTCTCCTTTCTTTGTAAATAGCCCGAAAGCATTTATTTCAGAGAAATCATGTGTTCAATCAATACTGCATTAATGAGTTTAGCAGGAACACATGAAACCGTTGCATACTGAATCCAATTTGCGTGATACCTTAATAGTCTCATTGTTAAATGTTGAAAAGATAGGTACTTTATGTCCAAGAACTACTTAATAAATCATTCGTTTGCAAATTTCAGAGTAAATGCGTTAGACCTAACATATATTTATAATTTTTGTCAAGTAACATCACTTCGAATAACCGACACAGATGGATACAGTCGGTCTAAAATTTTAATTTTAATTTCTTCAAAGCGCTACCAGAAAGTAGTTTGTAACGTTTAGGGTGGAAAAACATTAAAACTTTTCAATTAACATGGCATATTGTAAAGAAAGAATAAGTTCGAAGAAAGACTAGCTTACTTAGAAAATCAACCTCCACTAACAATTTTCAGAACTTTTGTCACTGGAACTTTAGTCAAAAGAAACCTTTTTTAGTTTTCATCGCTTTTCTTCTCAATGATATTTTCAAATTTTAAATACTTGGTTACCAGACCCCGATATAAGTTCGTTGCAGATGCTACTCATTTAGGAAAGGGGGCTAATGTGGATTTTACCCGAATATTACTGCTACATCAAAATAGAATTGCCCGAATTGAGCCTAAAAAAGGCCAAATCATTTACGTAGGGTAGGATTAGAAATCTAGATTTCTAATCCTACCCTATGTAAAGATTAGATTAATGAACCAATAAATACCTATAAAATTGTATCAAAATACTTTTCTGATAAAGCTCTATTTGATTCACACTCTCATGGAAGAAAAGTTTATATCCGAAAGCAAATTTGTATGGTTCTGCTCGATTATAGAACTCTTTGCTTTTCCAAAATTCTTCATTTTATATATCAAACTTAACCTAAAAATAAAAATATACAATAAATATTCTCTAAATCTTACAACAGAAAATAATATGTCGATTTCGATTTCCTTCTGCATTTTTTAATCAACAAAACAATTGTAACATGAGAATTTGTTTTCTTTGGACTCTTGTACTCGTTCTTGATTTTCTTCTTTCCTTTTCTTTAGCTTTTTCTGGTGGTTCTCATCCAATTGTTCTGATGGTTCTTATCTAATTGCTTTGTCAGCATTGCAAATCTTTTAGCTCTTATTGCATAAGAATATTTTCAACTGATTGCGAAAATTAAAGTCTTAACACATTGGATTTTAATTGAAGGCAAAGTTGCTTCTCGGATGCGTAGAGAAATGAGCCATTCAATGGTCAAGTTATGCAGATATAAAGTCCTGGATATGAAATTTTCTCATCTTGCTTTCCTGCGTATGACGTTTTTTATGGCAATTCTGTATTTGTTATAAAGTAACCGCTTCAAAATTTTAAACTTGAAGGGATTTAGAATTATGATTTATCTGATATTTGGTGCAAATTTTTTTTTGATGCAAAAGGGAAATCTTGGTATACCGGACGGCTTTACACCATAATAACTTGTGGATGGGTAGGATAAGCCTGTTATCTAAAGGTTATAACAGAAAATTGATTTGTGAAAAATTACATAGTTGTATTTTTGTTCTTTGATGATACTATTGTCTCTTGCAACGAACCTATTCTCTGGCATTTTTGCATTTTTGGGCCTTTGCATTTTTGGCACCTTTCAATTTTTTACAGTGACAACTAAAATTAGGTGTCAATAAAATTAGCTTGCCATCTTCTTCCATATTTCCATGTCGCGTTTTGGTAACATAGAATATTCATCTTCTCATTACGAAAAGATCATTGTTAAGAAAGAAATTATTTTGATTTTAGGTTTCTCCACAGAAAAAGAGAACTTGCAGAAAAGGAAAAGAAAAAAGAAAAAAAGAAAAGGTAAAAATTATTGTCTAAAACCTTTTTTAGGGAACTTTATTCTCGACATATTTTTGTAATAGTTTTATAGCATGAATGATTTTACAGCTGTAAAGTTTTTTGTTATCAAATTAACAACTGGTCAAAATACAATTTTTGGCCATAATGTATGAAAATGTTTGAAAAATTCGAGAAAATACTTTGAACTAAATTTTTGATTTCGAGTTTGGATGAAGGACAAGAAATTAAATCTACTTATAAGTTTTCATTTATAACGATGTAAGGTTTGAAAACTTTTAAGTGATTTGGTCACAAAAATCTTCCCGGCTGAAAATGTTCACCTACAATCGCCAATAAGACTTACATCCCTCAAAGAAACATGAAATTTAGGTTGTCATAAAGTCAATTTCAAAATCACTAGCATCATGAACATTTGCATGCAGACTAAAATTCTGGTTCTTCATTCGAATCTGAAGTCAAAACATTGGTCCAGAGAAGTTGGAAGTATTACTCAAAACAAGGTTGAATTATAATTGAATAGGAGTTTTTCTAAATAGGTTTTGAATAAGGATCAGGTTCCTCTGGAAACAAACACAGTTATTCTCATGTAAAATGAAATAGTTTTGTAAATAAGAATTTTTTCAATAGGAACTAGAGCACAACGTGTTGCTATTTTTAGCATCAAATGCTCAAAACTCTTATAAGTTTTGTTCATTGATCAATGAAAATGTATTTCTTAAGATTTATGTGAAAAGGAAACCTGTGCAAGTTTATGCAAAAATAGATAACAGGCCAGAAGCTGTGCACAGTACACAGATTTATCCAAATAAGACAAGTGGTTTCAGACAGTGACTGTCTTCTGCGCAAAGATTTGATCAAATACAAATGACGTTCACAAATGGTATTCGGAAATTTTGATTCAATTCAATGATGGTCACAATATCTATTCAATCCAATTCAACAAAATAATTAAACATAACGAGTTCCTTTTTCAACGTGTCATAAAAAATTCATAGACAATAAAGACTGTCAACACATGCTATGATATTTCCCTAAAAATGTAAACTTTTCCAGGATATTGTTGATTCTATGTTATGGATGTTGCCAAAAAGTGACACCGCTGATGATTTAACGACATTAAGCGTTTTATGTGTATTTTCATCTATGACATCAACAATAGATTATAATTAAAGTAATGCACATTTATACCGGATAAGCCTTCTTAGGACAAGACAAATACTAATCAATAAGTGTTCTGTTTAAAAAATTGTCGACGGGATAAATTGTTATGACAGGATAACGAGGCTCCATGATGCTTTAGAAACAAGATTTAATTTGTTCAACATTTCGTTTGGTGCTGTTTTCATAATGGGACAGTTTAAATCCCAAAACAAACAAGGATTGAAATTTCTTTTTTTCAAATCTGTAATCCAAGATGAATCTATCCATATTTTATCGGTTCGTGGCTTCATTTTTTAATCGTTAACTTACAATACATTGCATTTATTATTAAGAACCATTGTCTTGTTATGTAATCTTCATCACCAAAAATCAATGTTTTATTTGAAAAACGCGATGTATGATTACGTTAAAGAAGCTGATTAAAGTTTCGATCAAAATTTGTGGTGATTTTGCAACTCCAACTTTGACCTTATAATGCTCACTCACTGCGGTGTGTAGCTGTTCATTGAAGGTGATTTCGTTGCATTATGGAAATTGATTTTCAGTTAATCGGAATGATCATAAATTAAAAGCCGTTTGGTTTGTATTCACCTTTGATTCGATCAACTGCACAACATCAACTGTTTATTTATTATCATCGTTGACAGTCAGAAGAAACCATGCTTTCGGAATCATTCACAAAGTCAAATGAAGTGACTGGATTATTCAAATCTCAAAATGTAGCAAAGGTATGTGAGGTTTTCTGCTTTGCTTTCTATGTGATTTTTTGTTTGAAGGAAGACTAGGCCATGATAATTTTGTTTTGAATTTCAAAATCAAGTGTTTGATTAAGTTCCAGGAAACCTTTTTCCTCAACTTAATCCTTTTAATATCCTTTTCAATAGCTAAACAAGATAATTGCAAAAACCCAGTAGGAAGCAGAAATACTTCTTTGATGAACACTGTGATAAAAAGGTGCTCTTGCTTCTCAAGGAATAACTATCAAGCATTCAGTTACATTAAAAATTAATGGAAAAAGTCGAATGTTGCTGTTTAAAACTTTTTGAATCTTACCCATTTTGCTGAAAATACGCTTTATATAGATTATTGGGAAGGCCTTCTCGTTGCAAAGTTAGATGCAATGTTTTCGATATACCCCTTGCATACTGTTCTGTTCCCTATAAGGGCCTATAAGTAGGCTCATACTTTGATACGTCAAGAAATGAAGTTTCAGTGATAGGGAAGCCAGTCTGAATTCTCTATTGATTGATTTTGATTGGTTTTGATTGATTTTGATTGATTTTGATTGATTTTTGATTGATCTTGATTGATTCTGATTCCGATTTTGATAAAGAAAAGAAAAAGTTGAATGTATTGCTGCCACTTTACATAAATCCTTGTACCTATTCAGTGGACATCAAATGGAGATACCAAAAGAAGCTTGCTTTGTTTATCTGAAATACACATAAAATGATTATTAGATGAAAAATTTCAAAGACGATTTAGTTTTGACTGTTAAAATTAGGATGCAGTGTTTCATTTATTCAGTTTATGCATAGTTTGTTGACTCTGATAAAATCTCTTTTATGATGACACATTCTCCCTCTAATTTTCAGTCGAACCCAAGATTGTCTCCAAAAAGATTATTCAGCTTGGATGTGAGAAGTGCTGCTAGAGGCAGGGAGCGCTACCCACTCTCCGTCAAGGTAACTACTTGCAATTTTCAACTCACGCCTTTTCATGCAAACGTTAGAGTAAGCTTCATCTTCCTTGAAATAACGGGAATTTTACTCTTACAGAAAAGTAAAACTAACAGAAACGAACTTTGTTGGTCATATAAAAGTATTTATCAATTTTTTATTTCTTGGTTATACACAAGATGGCTATGATTTACAATTATGATTTATCGTTGTTTATAATAATATTTCACAAATGTTTTTTGTTCAGACATATATTTCTTGTGTTAAAAACTTGAACGTACTGCTTCCAAAGATAATTCAAAACCTAGCATGAATCCTGTAAGTTTTAATTGAGTCAAGGCTAGGTTAAGAATTTCGGCATTTTGAAACTCGAGCATCAAAGTATACTTTCTTGATATCAGTGGCGTGCTGGCAGGGGGCAAGGGGGCAATTGCCCCCCTGTCGATCAATATCAAGGGCACCAAAGTACGCTTTCACGTTATAGGGGCACCGAAGGTGCCCTATTCAAGTAGCTAACAAATGAGGACAATTTACATAAAAGAACACAACAATGCTGAGAGCGGACACTGTATAACAATCCACAATAAATCGCTTCGAAGAGAACAAGAATCACCTTACAACATACCACTTCTTCTTTTTTTACTCTAATGCACTGAACAACGATTGTTAAAGACCATCTCATGATCTCATGCTAAATCGAAATGCTTTTTGCAGAAAATAGCTACCATGGGCGTACCGAGGGAGGGTGTGGGGGTATTTTTGAGGAACCCGTCAACAATGTTTTGCTTGGCGGTAAAAGTTCAGATTAGGCGCCATTTCATAAAAATATTGAGAGGGTGCAAGGAGTTTTAATGAGAAGAAATGCAAGGAAGAAAAGCTGAGAGATTATGTCCCAATCTGAGAAAAATTGTGTTACATAAGCTAAAATATTTAGCAATGACAAGCTTTCAGCCTGTGGATGTTCATTGAAGAGAAAGCTTGCGTTATTGGAAAATTTGCTTCAAAAAGTGCATTATCCTGCAAACTGGAAGCATCAAAATTCAAAAGTTTTCCCCTTCGGCGGCAACCATAGTGCCGCCTCGGACTGTATAGTTATATCTTGGGTTTGTTCCGATATGTAAATCTAAAGGTTTGGAAGGCCTGATGATAATATCTAAACAGATGCTTTGAATCGACAGAATATATTGCAACCCAAATAGGCCTGCCTCGCAGCGGCCTTGGGCCATATTTTGAAAAAAACTTGTAGGTATTGTCCAGGGTTTTCCATGAGTCAATAGCGATGTTGTAAAAATTTGGATGCATTTTTCCGACCCTCCCAGAACATCTTCTTTGCAATTTTTTGCCGCCAACGATGGAGACCGTCTTCACTAAACTCCTAAACGATCTTACCGCCCCCTCCCTTCCCCATCCTTCCTCTCAATAGTGACGTTCCTGATTATCATTGTTGTACAGTTTGATGATACAGCCGCTACAATGATACTCAAAAATACTGTCAAGTTTTACAAAAAATTAGATATACTATTTGAAAATTCTCCAACGCGCCCTGTCAGTAATTGACTACCCGCTCTACCCTCATTTGAAAGTCTTACAGTACGCCACAGATAGGTAGATATAGATAAGCGTGCTTTCGAACTCTTGTACTTTTCTGCACATTTCCAATACTTTGAAGGAAAATTGGAAGATATTTTGGAGATCTCAAGTTTTATGTAGAGAGTCTGTTGCACAATCTTCAATGCAATCTCCAGAATGCTTGTTTATTTCTTAGTTTTGTTGATCTTTTTAGATTAACGTTTCTCTTTTCAAAGATAGTAGCAAAAACACGGCTTTTCTTTATCACTTTTTGTATAAAATAGATATCAGATTTTTTAGCGTATAGATGTATCAAAACGTTTTAACAGCAATAAGGTGAATTGGTAACGTCATTTGGTAGCAAAGAAAAAACCGTATCAGGGTAATCTTATAATTGTCACCCTGTTATGTTTTTTATCTTGATGCTTTGGTGCTTATGAACAACTGAACATCAGATTTGATGCTTTAGCAGAACTCATCGCAATTACTAATCGTTATAATACTCATGCTCTTTTAAAAAGTTCTGGCTGTTTATGAACCTATAAAAGCAACAATGATGTTGTATTTACATTAACTTTATGTACCATATTCCATTCCATTTAGTTGGAGAGTGGTCTTTCGGTTGCTCTTAGATTACTTTGTAAAGAAACTTTAGTCATATTGGCATTTCGATTTTCATCACCTGAAGCCCGGGCGTTGTCTGTCAGTAAAATTTGATAGATACGTTCTGTACTATTAATTATACATTATTTGTTTTATATATTTCCATTCTTTATCTTGAAAACTGAGAATATAAATATTTGGAGAATAATAACACATTGGAAAAAATGGTGCTCTGATTTCGCCCCTAATTCAAACGCCAGCAAGCTGCATCAATTCTACTTCAAGTATTGAAATAAAAAGCTGAATACTAGGTATGTGTCCCGGTTTTATGTCATTAGAAATTTGTCTGAAAATTGTTGACTTAGTAGGATATTTTCGAACAAATTTGTTGCATAACGTAACTTTTACATTAAAATGCGCACAAAAGTTTTACGTGTTAAGACAATTTCAAAGTAAATTTAATGGCCATAAATTCTCAGAAACATTCATTTTTTTAACCTTGCTATCGATGACGTTTCAACAACAAAAATGCATTTATTTTTTGTTTATTTTTTGCAAGTTTTAGCATTGGTAAATTAAATTAATTATTTGTTAGGAGAGCGCTAATTTTCTTTTAGATAATTTGGAATCACTGAAAAACAAATGCAAATGTATTTTTAATAGAAGGTTTAATACAGGTTTCCACTTCACTAGAACTCACGTTCTTTGAAAAGAGTTTTGAATTTCGTATGCAATCCTGTGAAGATTCAAGTAAAATTGTAAAATCTTCTTAAAGTTATAAGTTTTTCAAAGTGGATTCATTGTGAATTCATTTTATTCTACAATTTATCTACTACAATTGATCTGATATACGCATTTACCAACATATTGATTACCAAACAAAAAAGATATTTGACTGTGTTTTATTTTGCAAAAGCAGATCTTTTGTTGTGTATAGATTTTGTCTCTCTTGATACAGCGATAGTTTACTTTTACATTTTACTGTTTCCTTATTAACTTAATGAAGAATTCCACAGTGTTTCCAGCCTCAGAAAAGTGGGGAAGAAAAAGGCGATACAAACTCTCAGTTAACGTACCATTTTATCCAACACGTGTCAACCTGACATATCAAAAATCCTAGAATTTTTCTCAATGCCCGCAAATTCTATCAGAAAAAATTTAATAAAAGACGCGTCCCGTATCCTAGGACCGTTTCTGCCTCTCTGAGTAGGAGAAGTGATAGCAATTTCTCCTGGGAAACTCATTCAAATATTTTATCAAACATCTATAGGCGGGTGATTCAGCCGATCATAACTTCGTATCTATATCATCCAATTATTGTATTGTTAAATATTCTCTTTGAATGGTCAGGTTTCCGTCTATATTCGGGCTCAAACTAATTCTAGTGAAGAATAGTTATCTTCATAGCACAGAGACGTAATTTCTAGCACGGTTGCTTATTGAGCTTGTGCGAAATCTTTTTACGTGAACCTGCTACTTTTCTTATACATGTATATGGTATATAAAATAGCATTACGATGCATTTTGGTATACGATTCCAATTACTATACAACAATACAAAGAAGATACCACGAGGAGGGGGCAGAGACTACCCTATGGCCAAAACATGGAAAGTAAAATAACTTGATTGAATAAACTAGTTAAAAATGAAAGAAAAAAAGTAGGTGCAAATTTACGGGGGTTAGCAGCAATAGAACAATTAGTAGCGTTCTGCAGCATGAATTAATTTGAGGGGTGCCTTGAGTTGCATCATTCGTCATCATAGACAAAGATTTTTTTATCATTTGTTTCTATCTAGCATCTGTAATCTTTTAGAAACTGAGAAGCTTTTTCTTATTGATCAGTGTACTGTTCCTCTCGATATTACACCCAGTATTGTAAAGAGGGGGCCTAGTTTTTTCCTTATATTGTATACAAAATGAACGTTTCAATTGTTTTCGTTTGCATGCTTTCTAAATATCAATTTCTTTACCTTTCCATATTTTCTAGAGTTAAATCATCATCCAATGTCCACCTTTTACTTGAGTAGAAAAATCTTAAAAAAATAGAATTTAATGTAGTAAAATTTTGCCAGCATTTATTGATTTTTCAGTTATCGAGAGGGCTATTGAGGTCACACATGAATGAAAATGTCAAATAGTAACATCGGTCAAATCAAAGGTTTGATCCTGGCAGATATTAGCAATGATCTTTTAGCCCTGACTACACCTCATGATTTCTACGCTTGGAATAACAGAGAGCTGGCGATTCCACTCTCTCTGGGTTAGTTTTTGGTCACGTCAGGACTCCATCCCAGACCCTTGAATCTGTTTTCCGCAACCCTAACCGCTAGACCATCCTCACACTTAAATATATGAATTTTAGCAAAACTTCATTTGAAAGAAAGGAAAACCTATTGCTGGTACGAGACATCAATATCAAGTCCTTAAGTTTTGGCTGTCTGCATTTAGTTTGTAAGCATTTTAGTTGTAAGTACAAATTTAAGTTCACGTTTCGAAAATTTCAATGTATAATCTTTTGACTGGTTATATTAATAATTTAGTTTCAAAAATGAGATAGACTTTTGAAACTAAGGCAAGATATAAAGATATAGTTCGGAAAAATATCAATCTGATTCGAATACAATCGAGTCATTTTTGACATTAAGTCTCAACAACCTGCCATTCCGAAAAAGTATCGAGAATCGAATAGATTAGATAGATTTTTGATTTATTCAATATTGAAAATTTACAAAAACCTGCTAGACGAAAAAGATAAGAAACTTTTTTTAGATTTTTTAGGACGTCAATTCAAGCCACAATTATAAACTTTACAGGTGACATATATTGTATTTCGTTGTTGCCAACGGATATCAATTTGAATAAGTTAGCCAACATTGTGATAGTATGAAAAACTGAACTCGTTCGGTTTGCTTAAGAAACTTAAAAGCCGCTTCACGTACCTGGAAATTAGAATGGTTCTTTGTCGTTGCTACTGTGGGTTCTGCTAAGAAAGCGGCAGGACAATTGTGGTATTATTTTAAACATGTGTCTACAAGTGGCAACTTTGTACTTTAGCACTGAGTCACCTACTCAAACAACTGGATAAAATTTACTGTTTATGCCACGAAAAAAGGTTCTACTACAAAGTAAAAAGTGACTCCGGTGTTTCTTTATTCGGCAGGTGTTTGGTGAATATGTATGGCTGAAAGTTAAAACCAGTAGTTTCAATTCATGCTTTCTTTATAAGAACAACCCCTATAAGAAACAACAGACTGAGATTTGCCAAGAAATTCAGAACAACATAAGAAACAAGTAGCAAATAAGAAACACCGCAATGCGACGAGAATGAACAACAATAAATACACGTAAATAAATAAAGACTAATATTTCTCCCCGGCATACGGGGCTTCATCAGAGCAAAAGTAAACGGACTAAAAATCAATGATCTTGCTATAACACCATTACTGCAACTCAACGAGAAACGAGAGAGTGTTCGACGAGCCAAAGAGCAATACCTCATTGGCCTGGCAAACACTCTCCAGCGAACGGCATGAACAGAACCGCGGACCATTAAAGACATTGAGTCATGATAAATAGACTGGGGATACCCTAAGTGTCAAAATCCGCCGAGTCATGATTTCCACGATAAGTCATGATTGACTGCGATGCTATTGGTTGACATTGAACTGGTCACATGAACTCACCTTGTACTGGTTAACATAACAGTTTCCATCAATAGCAAGTTGTCAACAACGGATGCCAATATCACATGAAACAGCAGCGATCACGCCGAAACCAAATGACCCCCTATAGAGAAAGCCTATTTACCATGACTCAATGCCTTAAACCTTACAGCAACATTATCATTATTTCATATTATAGTACTTCATCCTCATTACATTTACATTCAACCATCACTACTCACGCTCCCTCATTCGCCATCCTTCCTTCCTTCACCCTGCGCTGCATTCACACCATTCCACATCAGCCAATCCGACAACACCATCGCATCTTTTTAATGTGTACATTTTTAGTCCGTTAACTTTTCCTCTGATTAAGCCCCGTATGCCGGGGTGAAATACTAGCCTTCACTAATTTACGTATATTTATTGTTGTTTATGCTTGGCGCATTGCGGTGTTTCTTATTTGTTACATTTTCATCGATTTTTCGCAGCAAGAACTCCTTGGAGTCCGTCGAGCAGCCTGCTATCGTGACCTTTTCTTTATTCACACATAAGAATCAAGGCAGGTTGTATTCAACAAAACTCACGAGATAAAGTACTGGCAAAAACTGAAAATTGAAAGAATAGCAACAGAAAAACAGAAAGCGAGTCACCAAAATAAGAAATAAAATAAAGAAACACGCGAGGACGAAGTTATGCGGCAAAACAAACACCAGACTGAAACTGGAGCCAAGTGCTCTTAGAAAAAAGCGTGTAGATTATTAAGCTGTCCTTCCTTTTTTAGTACTGCAAACGCATTCTCCTTAACTAAAACTACACTCTTCGTCGCATTCAATTTCCTTTTTATTTCAGTGCTAAAAGTTTTCTAAAGGTTTCTTAAATGCCATCTGCTAAAGAGCTATTTTTTATTAACAGAAAAACGTACCATAAGATAACATCAATGTTTACGACACACGAAGTTTCTTTGGGTGAAGTTTTTCAATGGAAATAGCCCTGTAGGAATTTGAACATTCGGTTGTTCTACGTTTTTGGCCTATCGATACGATATATATGAAATTGATAGTGGTGGGTGTTCGTTGCAATTCTTGATACTCAATTAAAGGTTGCTATCAAAATTCGTGGAATTTTTGAAACAGCTTATCAATTTTGAAATAGAAAGAGGGAATGTGGTCACAAAGATAAATTGATTTTTATAAAATGTTTATTCAATCACAGCTCGTCAGAAATAGTTTTTTGCTAAGCCAAGTCTGCAGCTGAATGTGAAGTTTCCCCTTTCATTTGCGTGACAAACCCATTCTCCTAGACCTAAAAAGACTATAGGAACATTTGGAAATCCTAATTGGTTCAGATTGATCCAAAATATTTATGCCAAATCAGTTGGTTAGAATCCAACTTAAAAAGGGTGAGGGAAAGTGCAATTGTCTTCTGTCTTCGTTGCTATTGAAGAAGCTACCTGGAACTCCTAACGCCCAACAGGAAACAAATGAACTGGCACAGCAAAGCTATTGTCTTTTTCTAGAATGCCAGCATTCTTAGCACTCTGCCTTTGCTAATGCACTACCCGTCGAGCTGTTTGTAGGGTATACAGATATGTAATGCTACCAGCAATAACATGCCGCGTTTAGATGTCAAGCAGTGACATTTTGCTTGGAATTAATCAAATGTGCTGATTCACAAGTGATTCACCAATGTTATGTGCTCTTTCCGTAAACAATCCTCTTACGAGTCGAAGCATATTGAACAGGGAAGTAAAGCTTGATAGATGTATAGCATGTTTCAAGAGTTCCAAAAGTAGCAGTGGAAAATCATTAATTACATGCGCTGTTGCCTCATCTATGGTTATCAATTTGTCAGTAAGATGCCAGAACAGGTGGCTACGTGAAGACGGGGGCCTTTCCAATGGAAACCATTTACGAGGTTCGGCATTCATTGAGAATTATCTTTTACCTGATAGCATTCGTGCGTCGTTACTTTAAAATATGATATTACTTCTATCTTTGCGAAAGGAAAAGTCCGTCAATTCTTCTATTGCGTTTGGTCGAATGCTGCATTTACCAAGCATCAATGTGATTTAGGTTAGATTTTCATCCCAGAGAAGCCTGTTGATAACGAAGAGATTTACATATACTTAGACATGTTTAATTTCTGTTAAAATAGATGCAACAAGATAGTTGATTTAGCTGTCAGAAGAGCAAACCTATCTTTAGGTGTATTTCAGAAGAAACTCTAGTTCTTTCTTGAAAGTGTAGAAAAAAATGAAATTTGACTTTGTTAGAAGAAGAACCCCTTGTGCAATGTTTGCTGTCAGATCTCATTAAGCAGGCAGTGTATCAAATAGATTCGACATATAAGTTTTAAGAATTAGGTTTTCCGGAAGCAAGAAGCAATGAAGCAAGATGCTCTTATACTTGAAATACTGTACCGAGGTTGTGTTTCATCTATTTTACCATCAATAATGAGTTGTTAAGGAGTTTCTTTGAAGCAAATCAGTTGATTAGCCACCAGTATCAATCTCGGATTGTCAGTGTTAGGTTAAGTCTCCTTAATGCATATTGTGATGATAACAGCAAAGGCTTTAGCGGTACTCTGTGTATGCAGCCTAATGTTTCATAATTCCGACAAACCTAATGTTGTGTAATTCGAAATTAACCATTCGATTTATGTATGCGGTTAGTACCAGTAGATCTCTTGACTCATCTAGCTCCAAATGACAATCAAAATTCATATAATTGTTGTGTTACTCAAAGCGAGTAAATGTTCTTCTCTATGCGGTTAGCACTAGTAGGTATCCTGATCTGACGTGGCTTGAAATGGCTATTGTTGATTGATAAACCGTCCCATTTTCTTCCCTAACAAGCAAAACCGCCTACTACCCGTCTTGCTATTATAAAAAGTACACGACAACAATTCTTAACACATGTGCAAATATCACTATTTTTGAAGCTGATATCAAATCGTACAGGAATCTTGTTTTCAATACTTTTTCGATGATGGTTTTTATGAAGCTAATGCTGTCATTTAAAAACAAAAATAATTTAGTAGCAAGGCCTTATTAAAATGTTTTAAATTTCATGAGGATTCTAACTAACTTCGTAAAGAAGCTTTTCAATTATATTTAAACCTGCACAAACTAGTTCATAACCAGTTCTAAGAACTTAGAAATAATATCAAAGCCAATTATAAGAAAGGAGTAATATTTTGAAAAACAAGTAGATTTTACATGAAATATAGCACAAAATTTGAGACTGAGAAAAGCTAAGAAACTTAAAAGAGTTTTTAAGCTTAGTGGTCATCCAACTCTTTAGGTTACACACTTCAAGATTGACTTCTCAAAAAACACACTTAGAACGTACACCCTGAATTTGTCCTTCTTTGAAGCAAAGTTATGTATCAGCCTTCTTGACATGTCGTACCAAATCCCTTTTGTTAGACAGCCCTTTTTGCAATCAAGTTTTTTTATCGCTTTTTGGAGATCAAACCTTTGGATAAATTGTTTTTATTCACAGTCCTTGAAAAGCACTTCGTGGATTTTCCACTGCTTGTGTGTCTAAGCTCTTTTCTTCAAATAGCAGATTTTTTAGTCAGTTTTTATTATTTTGATTTTTAGAATCCTTAGTGGACGTTTGTAAATAATTTTTTGGATAAGTTACAAAGTCTACAAAATTTTTGAAACAATATCCAATGTGGTATTGAACCGTCTCTTTTTTGAAGTACTAAAAGAACAGATATTTGGCTAAGAAACGTTGCTATTTGTTGCTGGTATGATATTTTGATAGCATTGTTTTGGGGAACAAAACGTGGAAGTGAATGTGTGACAATTTGCTAAGAAGTTAGAAATACAAACAAAACTCGATTGCTTTGTGCTCCAAAACTATAACCTCATTTTTTATAGGAAACTCGCTGTAAGAAACAAGTACTTGGCAGTCAGAAAAAAAATCAAGAAACGTCCGTACTCGAAGCAAACAGATTGAGAGACAATTGAATTAAAAAATGTCCAGAACTCAGAAATTTCGTAATAATCAATCAACATGATTGTTTAGTTAGCATTAAAATGTCATGAGCATTTGGAAAAAATAGAAACATTGGCGGTTTTAGTGAGGAAATTCCTTCAAACAGTTTTCTGTTGGGAAATTTATTAACGTGAAAAATTAAAAATTGAAGAGTCCAGGTTCGGCTTTTTTTACGGCTATCATTATATCAAATTAAAAGGGCCTCTTATGCGCATGTGCATTAGGGCGAAATTTGTTGGGTAAGATTTACCTTTCATGACGCTTCACAGCATCTAGTCAAAGCTATTATATCATAGTTGCATCATAATTTTCTCTAGCTATTATTCGTTATTTGATTCAAGACTGGCTTATTCCCATAGGAACCAGAAATGCTTCTACCACAGAATTTATTATGCGATTTGAAAATAACGTCATCGATTTCAACTGCGCATGTGCATATGATGCAAAATTTCGATCGCCAACAGACCTTATTGGCGGCTGCTGAGCGAACGCTGTTTAGTCTCCTTCGAGAAAACTGATACCCAAAAGGAGAATTGGGCACATGCAAAGACTGGTGTCCTGTAGATTTCTATACTGCTTGCTCAATGGGTTTCTTATGAGTACGAATACTTGAAAAAATACTTCTGAAATGTTTTAAAACTGTTTCTTTATCATAAAGATTGATTACAAGTTTTTCATCATTTATAGCATTAAACGTCCATTATAGGGACCAGTTATTCTCCTTACAGAAGGTGCTGCTAGTTTTTCGTCCTTGCAGTACACCCGTAAATCAGTGTATCATTTTAATCTCTTCCCTTCGGTCACTGTAGGCCACAAAACAATGCATACTCTGCCTCTAATAATCCTCTTTAGACGTCTTTAATCTTGTACAGCAAGCTCTTAGTATTTACATTTATTAACCTTACGCCTTTGTATGCGTGTGAGAGTCTTTCCGGCTTTGAATTTTCAAATTCCAAAATCACACATGCACCTGTGCTTCAATTCTTTCTATTCTGAATCATTATTCAGTGAGATAAACACAATTTTGTCGTGATCCTACAAACAACACCGGAATATTACTGTTCATGAAAGTTATTTTCAAAGACGCCATAATCTTATTAGATGTGCACTTGGTTGTATTTGTATTTTAATTATGTTTCAGATAACTTATGATATTATTATTAAAATGCTAGGAGTTTCATATAACAATTAGGCATAAAACTATTACTACCTTTTTTTGTAAATGAACGATGTGTTTTTACCTTTAAACGAGGCCTTTTTTTCTACACCAATTTTCAAATAAGCAAGGATGTCGCGAAATTTTATGTTAATCTGCTTTGTTCAACTTCAGCTTGCTTTACAGTGTCCTATCTATGTTGCATCTTGTGTCGATTTTATGGTTTTGTCTTTATGTTTTTAACTTCATTTTCTTTGTCTTTATGTTTTTGCCATATTCCGTCTTGCCTGTTACATCTAGTATCATGCTATACTGAAACATGATAAACTTCCCCGTACCTAGTATTGTTCGATATATTTATTCCACTAATGAGGCAAAGAAAGGTCTTGTCCATCCTTTCTTCTTGCTGGGCCTCTTAAACATTCTATCAAGTCTAATTTTAGATTTCAAGCAGATCTCCATTCTGAAAATGAACGGCTGCTTGTCGAGAAAGATTTAATTACTACTTCTGTCATCACATTGCGAAATTGAGAGAGTCGATTAGGCACCTGAATACTATTGAAAACTATTTACATCTGTCGATAGTTATTTTTTTGTGTTTTGAAATCATTCAGTCATCATAGAATTGTCTCAAATAAACGTTTTCAATTCAACGTGTAGATTCGAGCATTGAATTTCCAACTGGCAAGACATGCTTTTAAAAGGCTTCTACCTTGACGACTTTGTTATGCTACCGCTTACACAATCGATTTAAAGCTGGTCAGTTTCAGCTCGTTTACACCCCCGGCTTAGTTTGGGCTTCCCAGTTGAATGACTAGCGCGACTCTCTCTGTGGCCAATTTTGATTAAGTCTACAAGTTTCGGCATTTTATCAACAGAGATTTTTGTGTTTTACTGTTACGGGGCTGTGATAGAGTCAAGATGAAGATGTTTGAAATGGAAAGCTCTTTAGCGTCAGAGATTATGGTTGATCAGGTATATTTGTTCATTATGAATCTTAATGAAATTGCATTATTTGCTTGTTGCATAGCTGGTACATTCAAAGATGCTCAAGAGCATGTTTGTTAAAAACAAACTGATCAGAGAAATCTCCCTTTACAAGGCATAGCTTCTGTAAACAACAAACCTAGCGGCTGTTTGCAGAATGCATTCAAACCAGGAATTATTTTTATCAACCAACACTCACATTTGCGCATCAACTGCGAGACGTCAGATCAGACGTGTAGCCAGTCATTTCTAGTGCATCTTTCCTCTAGTTTGTCTGACTTGATCATCAGTAATATCACTGCATGGGCAGGTTTTCTCCATTTTTGAGACTCTTCCTCAAATTGATTTTCTGAATGTTTCTTCAACATTTGTTTACATTTTCTAAAGGAACAATCTTCTAGCTCATCTCGATCATATCTTTGAAGAAGGAGCCTTACAGCTGGCGACTTACTGATAATGTCTTGTAACAAGTCTTTTTAAAAAGACCATTAGCTATCGATTATTGCCCGTCATTTGATCAATATTGTTTCCGTTTGTTATTTTTCCAAGGCAAATTTTTTTTCATAGAATAGTTTAATAAGTCTTGATATGCTACTATAAGAAATGGCCAAAAAATCTATAATTTTCTTGAATATTTTACGATGTTGGCTGCTATTTAGATAAGAGATTTCTTTGAAGACCACAATGAGGCCCAAAAGTTAGCGTTTTATGTATTGCTTTTATTTAAGGTAATTACAACGGTTTTTCGTCATGCTGGTGCCAAACAGGTGTAATTCTGCTTGAAAACCACACACAGTAAGAGCATCCTTCTTAGACGGATAAAAAATCTGCTCCGTTTACCTGCTGATCTGTCATTTCAAAGTTGCTCTCCTAGCAACATACGTTGCTCGCTTTCTTTGCTGTTATTCATGTTGTGGTTTTTTTCATCAAAGAGCTTTAGATTGATTCAATGACACACGCTGCTTTCAACTCCATTCCCTGAAAATGTTTCCTATGTCTTGTTATTCATTTTATGTGCGCAGACACCAATGCAAAAGTACATCGTTTACAGGAATCAATCCATAACTAGTAAAAAGTTGCTTTCTAATTTTGATGCAGTCCTCTTGGCTTGTGCCTTCAAAGTTTTATGGAGCCACTATTTTTGTATTCTTACGCTAGAGACATCTTTCGCTCTTCAGTAAGATGGGTTCACAATTCTTCTTCTCAGACATTGACAAATCTGTGACTAAATGGCAGTATGAAAGGCTTACACTGTAATTACTACCTTAAATAAGAGATACATCTTATAAGCATGCATATTATGTTTTCTCCCTTATTAGCAACCTCGATCTGGCCATTATATAGCTTCTGACGTACTGTTTATAGGAACAGTGGAGCCTCCATATCACGAACACCACTTGGCCACTGTTATTATCCGTTGCATAGAGGTGTCTGTTGTATACAGGTTCCCTTAAGAGCTTTTTTACCATTGGGGCCCAAATTACCTTTCCGTTGTTGAGAGATATCCGTTGTAAAGATGTGTCTGTTATGGAGATTCTACTGTATTTCATCCTCATTGCATCAGCTATATCTTTCTTTCGTTGGAATTTGAATTTGCAAAATTCCCTTTAACAGTAAGTTAACCAATGTAGACGACTTTCTTTAGGCAATGCATTGACGGGGCATTTTCAGCATTATGTTTGTAGATATATGAATGTATTAGGACACAATGAGGGGATACAGCCAACAGATTTTCTTTTGGTTGAGTTTGAGGCAATTTAAACAGAATTCATGATATCTACACTTATGTGCCCAAATAAGTTGTTCACTCTAACTCAACAAAACTCAACCATATCTACGATAATATGCCCAAATAGGTTGCTCACTCAGTGATGTTTAATGACATCTAAGAGTGACTGATGCAATTCTCAAGGTAACGGTGTATTAGAAATATAAAAGGGTTGTTGCTACAGTTGTTATTCGGTATCGCTACATTGTTTCATCAATTATCTACCTTGTCAAATGATTTTCTTACTCAGCATCGACTGTTTGCTACAAAAACAAATTATACATGCTTGATTGTTACTGAGTACTATAAATTTTGCGACATTAACTATATATTAATAAGATTTGCTGATGGACACATGGAAAAATTTCTAGGTAGAGCTATCGAAGCCATGGTACCGGTTTGTTCCTAATGGTGCCAAATCAGAAAAGGTTTGGTTTGATACTGAAACAGTAAGAATGAAAGAAATTAGAAGTTCTAAAGAAGATATTTGCTTATCTTATAGTCATCATCTGCAAGTAATCAGTCAAAGAAGGACAAAAAGTGTGCCTGTATCATTCCACACAACAGCAATTTGAAAATCCTTTGGGACTGGTTTGTTCTCATACTGGTTTTGTACACTGCAGTGCAGATACCTTACCAAGCCGCATTCCCTTCAAAGCACAACTCACGAAGGAGAGGCATGTTCCATTCACATAGCAGCCCAACGTCAATACTAGGATATGTTGTCGACGCCATGTTCCTTCTTGACATATTTATAAACTTTTTTACTACTTTTCCTGAATCGGAAACCGAGGAGATTATTACAGATCACCGGAGAATAGCTGTCCATTATTTGAAGACCTGGTTTGCCATTGACTTCATTGCAGTCATTCCATTTGACTGGTTTGTGGATGAACTACGCCCTGATTCAGAAGATGTAAGTACCTCTGCAATCCTAAGACAATAACTTGCTTCTCAAAGATAACACAATGAATGTCTTTGGTAATGATATTCTCGGAAATAGCAAAGAGCAAAAAAATATAGGCTGAAAACTTTCCTTAAATGTTAAATTCTTATTGCAATTTGCTTCCTTTCGTTTAAATATCAATAGAGGTTCTTTAGTAAAACAGTTTGCTATGAAACATTAGATAATATAGTTTACCATTAAATAAGATAATATTTTTTGCATAATAGCATAAATAAAATTACAAATTATACATTCTTTATTATGCAATACAGTAGGTTCAGATAAGGACAGACCCAAGACATTATCTTTGAAAATTTTTAAAAAATGAAGAGTATTTTTGAAAATTTCTTGAAAAGTCAAATTGAATACGAGAAAATTTGTATCGCAATGTTTGACATATAAGGAGAAATAGATGGTGTTTATTTATATTCAGGAGCACCCAACTTAAGTTAAACTATCATATGCAATGAACCATTATAATTGCTTTTCTCTTGCAGACAGCAACTTTATTCGGACTGTTGAAAAGTGCTCGTCTTCTAAGGTTGTTCCGCGTTGCCAGGAAACTGGATCGGTATTCTGAATATGGCGTAGCAGTGTTGTTCTTATTAATGTCACTTTTTACACTGCTCGCTCATTGGTTGGCTTGCATCTGGCACGTGATTGGTGATAAACAGCCTCCAGTACCTTCAGGCTGGCTTCAAGTTCAGGCCACAGACCTCGGGGTATCCAGCGTGAACGGGACAAAAACAATTGAAGCAAGCGTGAAGTACATTGCATCGCTGTATTTCATATTGTCATCACTGACCAGTGTTGGCTTTGGAAATGTTTCTGCCAATACAAAATACGAACAGATTTTCATGATTATCGTGATGCTACTGGGAGGTAGGTCGGAGCTCCTCTGTGTTTATCCTATGAATTATAACAGGTAAACCAAAGGTTTACATCCCGTCTGACGGGTCTCATGCTTAAACACAATTTGAATTTACAAGAAGTATAAGCAAGCATTTTTTAAAGCAAAAAATATGCATATTTCCAGACAAGATGACTCAGAAAAGTGCTTATTACATCATCAAGCATGTTCAGTGACGCATTTACCCATGGGCCCACTGGGCCCGGGCCTAGGGGCCCTCTGTAATTCTTCGGTTTAGGGAACCCTGTGCAAAATGCTCTTGATTTGAATCTTGTGTGTGAATGGAGCTAGGGGACCTCGTAAAGTAATGAATTCCATTTTAAGAATGGAATAAAGGGCATGGTCATCAGAATTTTTAGCTCGCCCCACGTAGGGGGCCTCATATTTTGTTTTTACCCCAGGGCTTTTGGAAATTTCGCTTGTCCTGGTTGCATTTTCCCCCAATGCAATGACTGCACTCAGTTTGTTGCTCAATTTGCCATACAGAGGTTGCTCCGGTTGGATCCTTAAATTTAATGGCAGCAGATTTTGATGTCCTGGGAGTTTTATACCCCAATAAAATCATCGAAAAGTTTTCAGCAGTTGAGTAGCTTGATTGGGATTGTACTAAAATGCAAAATGGATACAAGTTTATTCGTGTCTTATAGTTGATTGATTATGTTTGATTATGTTTAGCCAAGTACTGTGCACAAATATTTTGGTATATTTTAAGGGGCCCCAATCAACTTTGAGCCCAGGGCCCCAACAGACGTAAATGCGGCCCTGAGCATGGTATTTTAAATATTTTAACGAACGTTTTTTCAGCTTTTCCTATCATCCAACCCTTTATTGGCCTACTTTTATCGAAAGATTGTGATGTATATAGTAGATATCTCCTCGGTTTACTTTCCCGCTGTATGATAATCGAAAACTAGTGTTGTTTAAATGCTATTTTCATACACTGAGAACAAACGTCGTCTTGACCGTTTCTAATACATTCTCTTCTAGCACTGATGTATGCCACTGTCTTTGGTAATATGGTAGCAATCGTTCAGAGATTGTACTCAAAGGCATCACGGTTCCACAATGAAATGAATATCATAAAGGAGTTTTTGAGATTTTACAAAATACCTGAAGATCTGCGAAGATCAATTCAGACATACGTAAGACAGGAATGGACGTTTACAGAAGGAGTCGATGTTCAGAAGGTAATTATTGGAGGAAAGCCATACAACAGTTCCTTTCTTTCTTTGCAACTTGAAACGTTACTTTTCAGTATCGATATGCCTATTGACCTAAAGAGCTCTAGTAATGTAATCTTTCAACTTTGAACACATAACTAGCAAGGTAATTATGTTACTTAGTGGCTGCAATATGGCTACACGAGCCTAGGTTCCTCCTTTATCAAAGGACAGTAATTTGGTTTTAGTTCTTGATTTTATAAAGTCGAAAAACCGTAATCTGTTAAAAAAACCTTTTATTAGTCACATCTCACCCAATTTTTGACATATTCAACTGACTGTGAACATTCAGAAGTATTTTACGATGCTCTTTGAGTTATGTGGTTAAAATTGTAGTATTCTAAAGATGATGACGTAACACTTTGGCACTCTACTTTTTTCAATTTCATAGCAACATCTGCAAGACATCATTGCTGACATAGAAAGAGTTATAGTGTCTACTAATACCAGATGTGCTTTTTCAAGATAGACTAAATTCTACTTACATGTTTTGGTACTTTCTTGTAATCTTGTTGATAAGAAAAAGAGCGACTGGAAATGATGATAAAAAGAATAAGTCATTGTCTTTAGAGACATAACCAAGAATTGCAATGACCAAAATTTAATTGTCATAGTTCATTTACTAGCCTAAATATATGCTTTTTTACAAAGGCATCATTATAATTATATGTAATTTGGTGTTGCCGAGAAACTAATTTGGCGATTAATGTCTCCCTATAAAATTTTTTCAATCAAGGCTGTCTTCTTTGAATTGAAAGATAGAATTTCTTGCTATTTTGTAGAGATTAACATCAAGTAAAGTGGTCATCATTATTTGCAAATTGGCTTCAGTTAGACATTAAGTTGCGCAAAGATAAAGCAACAAAGACAACGCCAATGATCAAGCGTGATAGTTCAATAAGATATTTCTATTAAATCTAAAAAATCAGGAGACTATTAAATTTAAACTGGCTAATAAGAAATGAAAACAAAATTTGAAAATTTAGTAATGATAGAAGTAGTGATGATAATGCAGCAAAAAGATATTAACTATTATTGGCGCTACAGAATTTCAAAATAGCCTGCAATGTCTTTGTTGCCCTTAAAAAATCTTTTTGTTGTATTTGGTAAAAAATGATCTAGTGTGATAGTTTATTAAGATACTGCTTGGTTTGTTGGTATCTATTGATTAAAACAAACCGTTCGAATACAAGATACACATCTAAAATGTTATTGATGAAGAAATGTCCCGATAACTGCTACAATTACTGATAAAGCAATGCTACAATATTCTTAAAAAGAATACATGACACAAAGCTTTTGATATTATAGCATCCAGCAAATATTTTAATCACCAATATTAGAGACATCGTAATATATTTCATGGAAGATGTTCATGATTCATTCTATAGACTGCCCGTTTCTTTATTTTTATCAAAAACAGGTGCTGAAACAATTCCCAATGAGTTTGCAGATGGATATATGCTATGAACTGTATCAAGGATTATTTTCTGAAGTAAGAGCTTTGCAAGGCGCTACTGTAAGCTGTATGAGAACAATGGGAAGGAAATTCCGTACTCTACACCTACAGGTTGGCCATTATGTGTTGAAACAGGGAGACCAGGTGGAACATTTGTTTGTTATTGGAAGAGGAGCAATGGAGGTTATCAAAGACGGAGAGCTCGTCACGCTTCTAGGTGAGTTGAGTATCTTCAGGGAATCTTTATTGGTAGGGCAGGGTGGATGGATGCTCAATAGGGAGATGAGGTATTTCCATTGGTGGACTGGGATATTTAAATTGGTATGATCATCTACAATGCGTCATCTAATCAACTAATTTTAGAAAACAGAAAATGCTTCGTCTTTCAAAGAGAAGAGTTCACATTTGAGTAGCTATGGCGAGCTCTGATGGTGTTCTATGAATCTCCCTGTGACATCAAGGTCACTGTGCTGAGCACAGTTTATTACGTTCTGATATGAGATATCAGCATAGCTTATCGATCTGTTTTATTTCTCATTCAATGAAATACTTGCATTCTCCTTAGCAATTCACTTTTGTTATCTTTTATGCAGCCAAACACACAGCAATTGGCTATGACTTTATCAACAAGCCTTCATATCCAAAGGCAAATGCAGATATAAGGGCCTCAACATCTTTAGAGCTGCATTACATCCACAAAGACGACTTAAAAGATATCATGAAAGCATATCCAAAGTTTGGAATCTTTTTCATGGAAAACTTCCAACCAACCTACAGCATTTGTGATGAATCTGAGGTACATTTTTCAATATTGAACTTGTTGATATAACAAACTCAAATAAAATAATTTTCTTAAATCAGTTTTTAGAAACAATGTCAGTGACAGGACATGTTTTCTAAATAAGTTGCCTTTCATCATTTAGGAAGGACTAGCACGACCATCAAGAACGAAACCAAAGTTGCATCTTGGTGCTATTGCTAAAACTGCGTTGAGATTTTCCTTCTTGCGATTCAAAGCCAAAAGTAGCCTCCAGATGGAGGCGGACAACGAGGAAGGAGAAAGTGCTCCGGAGGAGCATGACAATAATCTGCTAAATGTAACAATTCCAAATGGACATGCAATTAAGCAAGAAGCCAGCAATGAGCCCCAAAGGAGTGACAAGAGGCTTGTTACATCTGTAAGTCCACAAACTAACCCGACAATAAAAATCGAAAATCATAGTCCGTCAGGAGACTTGCGAAATGAAGAAATAGATGAAAGATTGCAAGGACTTGAGAAAAGAATATGCAAAATTGAGAACCAAGTTTTACTTTTCAGAGACTCATTTGACACTCAAATGAATTCAATTCTGAACGTATTGACTGATCTGAAAACCAGTATTGATAGTAAAGAAGTAGTTACAAGGGTTGACAATTGTCAAAGTAGTTTCCAGATTGTGGATCCAGCGTCAAACACTTGCTCTACAACATCGACTTTTTAACATTGCTATCAATATTGCATCAAACATGCAAAAATTTATTCTCAGATTAAATTTAGAGTCGATCGTGCTGGCACTCTTATGAAGCTGTCGTGTCTGGTGCATACCATTAAAGAGACCAGCTCTTCAGCTAGAAGGTAGGGGCTGGAGATTTATCCCTTACGTAAGAGGGCAGCCTCGGAATGATATAGCCTCGGGTCCTGTTCCATGACGTCAGAGGTCGAGCTAAGCTTTTGGCAATTCATTTGATTCCTATGGAAATTTTTGGATGATGCAATTATTTTGTTCATTGGACAGAAGATAAAAATAGTAATATTTAGACAAACTGACGTTGCTCACAGTAGACTTAAAGTCAGCGCAATGTTCCATAAGAAGATCCTTTATCTTTTGTAACAAAACATTGTGTAAAATACTCTTCGTAGTTTTAAAAAAATCTGAGTTAGTAATTGCAAAATCTTACATGAAAATAATATGCAAATATGGTTTCCTACATCACTTAAGACATGGCTGTACAGTAGAGAATCTGTTTAATTTTTGCAACTTTTTAAGTATTATCGAGTTGTCTCAATAAAACAACATTAATTGTTTGAACATTTTTACGTTTTTAAAGATTTCTTTGCTAAGCGACAAAACATCACTTGGATTCAAAACCTATTTGTTATCCACGAGCTCTCTTTGTCCCAAGACTTCTTGATGGAAGCTTTAAAATGGGGGCAAGTAGAAATTTGAAAGAATCACATTAAGTTTTGCACACAGTTAAAACATCGTACCTGTTTGTCCCAAGGTTGTTTGTTCTCTGGGTACCAGAGCCATTTAATTCAATCGCGGAAAATCAAGATAGGAGTGAAGAATTGGAGCTGCTTCTATCTGAGAAGAACTCTTCCATCTTATTAGCTCCTCCGCTTTTGCGCTTGGTCTTGGTTAACCGGATTTCAATTTCTGCAGTCGAAACTTTGTGGCTCTGATTTCCAGGGTACCTACCCTGTTTGTTATAACAAGGCACTGCTCTATAAGATTTACCTAGAAATCATTCATATGCTCTTTGAGTTACCCACAATCTTCAGTAAAAATTATTTTTTGTAACGAAGTTCATAGATAATCAATATTTTGTCTTAAACATTTATCTATTTTAACCCAAAATTTTTCTTTCTCTTGCAAAAAGTCTAGCCCAATAGCTGTCGATATCTTCCTACGCATTTCTGCTTGCTGATTCATGAAAGACCATATAGCAAGATGTACTCAGAGATAATAAAACAATATGGTAGCTTGATAAGTGATAGTGAAAATACTTTCAATATAGGGAAGCAAACACATTGATTCAAATCTTTTAAAAAACAATTATTCAAGTTTTTTCGAAGAATCAGAAGCTTATCATCTTTTTATATCAATTAATTTACCTAAGGCGTATAAGATCATATGAAAAAAATCAACGAAAAAGTATTTTATTTCAACACTCTTGTACCAACACTCTTGATACAAAGCATGTCACGCTGTCTTCTTTTTCTTATTTCCTTTAATAAAGAGTCGGCTTAAAAGCCCATCCCTTTTCATACATATTCGTCCAGCATCCATTTAAAACGATTATTTTTTAGCAAAAAACTAGATCTTACAATCAATAAATGTGACCGAGGTATTTTTGATATCTCATAAACTGTGCAGGACACCTGGAAAACTTAAAGAATGCGTCAATTTAATGTTAACTGAAGGAATCAAGATGTTTATGCCTTCAAGTTACAGCTGTTCTTGGAAGGAACCCTGTCATAACTGCTATGACTAAAGTTTTGCTAATAAGAGTGGGGCGATTCTAGGAGAAAATGGTCACTTATAAGTTCTGTATGTATGGATAATTTGCTATAATAATTTTTTTACAAGTTTTAAAAGGCTACAATACAATCATAAAAGTTACAAACAAAGATAACACCCCTAATTTTAGTGGCAGGGATAGCATTAAAAGGTCAAGCTAGCTTTGTTTTCACAATGGTCTCCTTAGAAATGCTGGTTTAATAGAAAAAGAATGAGAAAAACCGATGAAACTTAGCAGTAGACATGAATATATGCCATCTTCATATATACATGCCTTTTTTCTAAATTTTTAGAAAAGTTCTCTTTGATCTTACGCTTGAAATTGTTCAATATGGATGTTGATTTTAGGGCAGTTGAAAGATTATTCCATGTTTTAGGCCCTAGGTAGGATAGGTACGGTTGTCCGGTGTTGCTTTTGCGAATTTGTAGGTCTGGTTTAAACTTCGATCTTTGCGTTGTTTGGTCTTGGTTGACCGGTCTCATATCTCAAAATATCTCATAAAATATCTCAGCACTGCACGCTTGGACCGTTTCTTTTGAAAACTTTCATAATGTTGACACATACACATTGGTCTATTTTGTTCTTTGTTGGGACCTAATTTATAACTTTGAATTCCGTGACCCCAATATGTGCTGTGTTTTTTAGATTGAGATAAATGCGAATGCCTTTGTTTTGTGCTGCCTGGGTCTCTTTAGAGAGCCTCTTATTCAACCCTGCGTACAAGGAAGAGCAGGCATCGAAATTAGGTTGAATAAGAGCATTTAAAAGCAACCTACGTGGGTACTTTTGCTTCTTGTACAGAAATTTTAGCTTGCCATTTATTTTGCGAAGCATCCCAGTTGCTATTGATGCCCCCAGAAAGGTTTACATCCAGAACACATCATAGATAATATGCGAGCCTTAAGTGTTGCTTAATCTCTGTATCGCCTCTTCTTATGTCAAACATATTTAGGGTTTCACAATATTTTCGACTAAAGAGAATGGCCTTTGTTTTGTCTTCCCAAAAATGATTGCTGAGTTTGAATTCTACAAGACAATCACTGAGTGTATTGAAATTTCTATTCAAGTTGCTATCTATTTTTTAGATGCTTTTGTCTCTAAAAATTAAGCAAAAATCATCTGCATATTGAAGCAGGTCGTAATTGACTGCCCATACCATGTCATTTACATAAAGCAGGAATAGGAGGGAACCAAGAATAGAGCCCTGAGGGACCCCGCTAGCAGATTACTTGATTTGAGTGCTCCTTCCCTATATTGAATGTAAATAATCGACCCTGGAGGTAAGACTAAAAACTCTAGATGGCAGATATACTAAAGCCAAGGTATGGCAATTTGTCCAGGAAAGTGCTATGGACAATTTTATAAAATAATTTGGTCTTGTCATGGACTCGGTTGGTTGTATGATGAAGGCTGTAAAGCGAAATGAAACACTCACATATAAAAAAGCTACATAAATGAATAAGTTATATGCGTGGGTTTTAAAGTTCTGTTGCACAGTTATATCAGGTCTGGTCATATGATCAAGGTGATAAAGTCACATGGGCAAGACTTTGCTGAATATTTTGCTTAGTTGTCAAATCATTATAGTAACATGTTTGAATCCCCTGTAGAAACTGCGCAAGGACGCAAGGATGGTTCAGTAATTAGTCTCCTTGACTACAGATCGAAGGATCCGTGGCTCGGGTCCATGATATGAACCAACTTTCACCTAGTGCAGGGGACTCGCCAGCTCTCTGTAATTCCTGGCCTGGGAATCACAAGGCGTGGGCACACCAGGTCAGCACAAGCTTCTGAGTGTCCTAAATCTACCTTCGGATGCTAGGTAGAAACAAATACAAATGCAACGAATCGTTAATCCAAATCTTATCCTATAAATCTTCTCTAATGTTGCTGACAAAAAACATTGAGAAAGAGCCTGAATCTCTTAAAAATTTTTCTTTGCTGCTAGTAATTAAGCCTTTTAAGGGCAGGTGAAAAGTACTTGTGAATCTAACAGGTTGTTGCCTTTTGAATAGAATGCCAGATGTATACTCTCAAAGCAAAACTTATCTTTGCATCGCAGAATAACAGGATGTCAATGAGACCAGCTGATCCTAGTAAGACATGGTTGATTGTTACTAGAAATCGTTGACAGGTCAGACAGATCGAGCCCTTCTGCTGAAATTTTGTATGCCGCCCGCAAACCACCAAATAATGTCCTTTTTAAAAGGTCTACTTGGCCCATTAAGTTCAGTTTTTTTCAAGCATCTGCTTTAATTGCGCTTATGCAACTCTCCTCTCTTATTCAACCGTCTCAATCTGTAAACCCTAAATTTAAGCCTAGATCAAGAATCTAATGTTCCTAAAATCCACGAATCACCTTAAAAAACAATGCGTTTAGTAGAAGTTGGAAACCCAATTCCCAAAAAAATGTTTTTGACAAATACTAATTCCGATTTTAAGCTTTATGGTCAACTTAGAACGATGCATAGCGACGAAACTTTGTAGAGGAAATATGGCAAATATTCTTTAGAGCAAGACTTTTAGTGATAAGCCTCTGATAATAGATTAAAGAGACAAACAAGTGACCGTAGAAGATAAGACATAAGAAAACTATGGAGAGCTGTACTGTTTAGTATAAAATTAACTTAAATTTACTTCTTTTACACAAGAAGATAATTAAATTATTATGTCTGTGCGAAATAAAATGTATAAATGACATTCGGTGGGCAGAGTATACGTAAAAAGCTACAAAGTGATGGCTATACACCATTTTCGTTGGAAGTCTACTCTCTACCCCTATTTTCTCTTGATTTATTTTATTGTTCCATTCATTTAATAGCTTTGCTAAACCTAAACAGAAGATTCCAACATTTGTATTTTCCATGAAACAAAAGAGAACCTCTAGAACATTCTTTTTTAGTCAAATTGTTTCTGCTTTCTACTTTCTCGTAATTCCAAATTTCTTTCTACTACTGACAATTTCAACCTTTTTTCATTTAGAAAATCAGATCGCACAACTATGTAGGCTCACAATTTTTAGATCACTATGCTATACTATGACCAAATAAACTTACAAAAAATGACTATTATCTTTATCAGAGTGATAGAGGATAGAAAGGGATTTAAATTTATAAAAATCGCTTATCAATACAGGAATGAGTTCAGACCTTGTTTAGAGCAATGTCATAGACACATTATCGTGTACGTCGTAGGCATTAGTAAATCCTCACTGAAATATCATATTAAGTCTTTAGAAAAGAAGAACTTGAAACTTTTCCTTCCAATTTATTTCTTAGATTATTATTTTGTCTTTGCTATAACGTACCCTCTTTGAAATGCTTTCACAGTATGTAGCCGTAGGCACCAACTACAAAAGGATAAAGGGCTCGAGCTCCCCTTGGATTTCGTTAAAGAGTGCTCTGACGACCTTGACAGATCTTTATGCAGAACAAATTTTAGAGGAACAGTATATATACCGTGTGCATTTTCTCTATTTATGGTAAAGCATCGCTAAAAGGGGCTTTTAGGAGTCAAAATCCTCTGTGAATAGGACTTTTTACGCGTTTAGTTGTCAGTTGCTGATACTAAAATAAAACATTAACACCTTGCAAATAATACAAGCCCCTTCAAGCCCCTATAGCAGTATTCTCATTTCCAGTACCGAGTTGCCCCTGGGAAAACTAAAGTCAACATGGATGTAGCCACCTGCAACAACCAACACAGATTTAATTCAAAGTCTTAAAAAGGCTTTTATGTCTTTAAATCCTTTGCTTTTGATATGCCATATACACACCCTTTATAAGAATACTATAAGTAGTTTATAAAAGCAACTCATGAATTTTGAGACCTGAGAGAAAAACATAGATGAATGAAAAATCATACTTCAGGCAAACTTTAAACATGGCCATCATGCGTTATCTATTCTCAAGTTTTACCAATTTCGAGCCATAATGTTCTTGCAAACTATATTCTTATAAAAAGGTGTGTACCGAGCAATATCTTTACTTTGCTTCTCTCTGTAACAAACTATCTCAGCGGCAACTGGAAAACATTCACAAATATTATGCAGTGCCTATGCTAAGGCTCAAAGATCTCGAAGCCTTGACGATTGCATAAATACGGCTAGCATTGAAATTATAACTGCAAAAGCTAGGATGATGATGAAAAATCTATTGAAAATCATCGCACTGGTCATCCATTCAGTCCTCATAACATACTTTCGCTGGTCTCTAAGTAACACGTTAGCGATAGCCACAATCGGGCTTGTCTCCTTTGGTGACAAGATTTGACCGAAAACATCCTTTACAGTAATTCTTCGTTGCACACGATTCCTTAGTGTATCCCAATGTCGCCTTGTAAACAGAACTTTGGGGTCATCCATAGTACTTTTCTTTGTTCTCCGTGTAACCTGTTCTCTCTCCTCGTTTTCCGTCTCGCTATCAGCATTGTCATGTTCAAATTCTTCGTGCCTATCAACGACTGTGCTGTTCATATTTGCGTTGGAATTCGCGCTGTTTTCCACCTTTTCAGTGCACTCTGTCTCAATAGCAGAGCACTCCTCATTTGCTCCTGCCTTCTCGTCATTCATTTCTGTGACTGTGGTCTCCGTTGTCTGATCGTTATTTTCATTCGTATCTCCACATTCATCATCATTAATATCAACAAGTTCAATTTGATCATACGATTGTCTCTTAGTTATAGATGGCTTTGAAGATTGCACATCCTTTCCTTGTACATTTGTGTTCGCATTATCTTCTTGTTCGGTTGGAGTACTCTCCTCTATATTTTCTTGTCCTGAAGTTCCTGGTTCAGAACTTGACCCAGCAATATTTTTATTTAAACTTATCTGGGAGTTCTTTCTTGAGTTATTCATGTTGCTTTTATCTTGAAAGCTACCTTTTCTTGTTAGAGTTGAACTTTCTTCATTTAATGGCAGCTTTCCTTCAGCTGTCTCTTTCTCGGCATTTTCACTCACCTCTCTATCACTGGCTTGTCCGCTAGCCTCGTGTTCACTGGCTTGTCCGCTAGCCTCATGTTCATGTGTTGAACTTGATTGGCCTGCTTCTGATTTGGGTCCTGAAAACTTTTCCATGTCAAAGTCCGTTAAGCTTGCTTTAGAACGAACAGTTGGGTGGAAGGCTTTTGCATATTTGCGTCTCTTCCAAATAGACAAAACGCTGTCTGTGTATGGACGGGCTGAGAGACTCTTTGAAAGAAGGCTCCCTTGAACTTCAGTCGTGTTCGTACATCCTATAAGAGTGGTTTTAGACCGTCTGATAATTTTCACTTCAGTGCTATTTGGTACCATTTGAGTATTGTCTTCTTTGCTTTCGTCTGCTTGATTTGGTTCTGAGACTATAAAGAGCAAAGGAATCATTTGAAAGAAAGGCCCAACGGTCGAGCGCCGCATAAAGAGGAAAACACCTAAATGCATACTAAACTTTTCACTTGACACTGAAAGTACTGTTACAAGTCAACAATAACTCATCATAAATTATGGAAGAACAAATCCCTTGAAGACCACTTATATTTTTACGTTTGGTAATAATTTTTAATAATAATAATAAAAATAATAATAATCGAATGTTTTAACAGGATAACCGATCTGATGTTAATTCATTCAACATCATTTAAATGTATTTTTTCTTGTGAAATAGTGCTGAAAGGATATCGCCAAGAATGGACTAAAAACCACAGAGAAGAAATTTCTTAAAAATGAAATATCTTGTGCAAACTTGCATAGCAAACTTGCATGCGCAATTTCATCTTGTTTTGAAAATCAACTTATTGAAGTCAGTTTCTGAACTTAAAGTGCATCACCTATTAAATGCTTGTGTCGTTAATGAGTTTCTTAAAATTCAAACTTCCCTTCTCTTCAGCCGTTAAAGTTCCCCTTCTAACACCTTTTTATACATACAGTTGAATCCCGTTAGTTCGTGACCCGTATAATTGAGACTTGCAGTAAATCGGACAGACTTTCGACTCCCATTGGGTTTTTCTACCGCATTCAAGTCAAAAATCGTACCCGGCAATTGTCAAACTTTTACTAAGTCAGATTATTCCTTACCCTTCTTGAAAGCTTGACTAAACGGGATTCAAATGAAAATGGAACTTCCAATGTTTAGGAAAAACACATTATTTCTTCGAAAAAGTAAATAAATAAAACAGAGCTGTTGTAAGGATACACAGCAATAAAAATGTTACCGCTAGCGGGTGGATGCTCTGTAACTGCATTAGGTGGATTGTCCGTATTTTCAATAACTTCACCATGGCCATCACAACCTTGCAGCCCACATTCACAAGTAGTTTCGTTAACCGGTGAATTCGCTTCAATTGGTAAACGCACAGAATTACTCGAAACCAAGGAAGAACGATTTGACAATGAGCCTCCCGGCTCTCCAAACCCAGAATCGCATCGGTTTTCTCCAATTCGTTGATTGTCTTGCTGTTCAAGAAGATCTTCCTCATTTTCTTCCTCGATGTCTGCGAGCTGCAAATCAGGTGCTGGCACTTCGTTAGCTTCTTCACTTGAACTATCTCTTTGATTATTGTTATCTGCTAACACTTGATTGATATGTTGTGGTTGCTGCACTTGTGCGTATGGTTGTTGTTGTGCTTGTGGGTTTTCTTTTTTGTCTTCGATTTTCACTCCAAAATGCTTGTTATCAGTTGGTTTAACTGAATATGTCTTAGGCCCATGAGCTGTTGCATTTAGTTGAAGAGTGCTGTTCATTGCAAGCATGCTTTTTCGCCGTCTTTCAACTATCTTTATTTCTGCATTAGCTGTACAGAAGATGGGAAAGTAGAAAGTAATAACATTTTCTTTGTGAAAGCCATAAACTCCTTCACGCTTAGAAAGAATGAGCGAAACATTTGTTCTTAGCTGTTAAAATCAATTTGAAGTCGCAAATTGACAGATATTAACTAACAATGGTCAATACACATTGGTAATACACATTGCTATGTCGTAACTAAAAAGCATAGATCATATTCCAAGGTTAATAGTCAACAATGTTCTAGTTAACAATTTCATATCCAAGTACCAGATAGGCAACGATGAAACAGCCTGATTTAGTCTAAGAAGATGATTGTCAGTTTCAAGGTGTCTAAATACAGTAGTTATAGTTCAAGATGTTATAGTTTAGCATTATAGCTGCCGAGTAGTAACCAACCGGCATTCAAGCAACAATAAAGAATACCCAGTTCAAAGCAAACCTGGTACGTATAGTAAAAACCAGTCATGGACGTAGTCATAAAAGGTAAAGTAAACTTTACCGATCAAGGAATAGTAAAGACAATGTCGTTCCTACTTTATCTACGGTAAGGTAATTTTACGGACCAGCAAACGATTTGGCTGACTAAATCAAGATTTTCCGAACTCATATAGTACCAACAAAGAAACTTCACATGTGCGAGCGGCATGCAAGATAAAGGACATATTTTCGTCCCGAACAACGTTACTGCTCTATGCAATAATCTGCATGGTTTCTAACACGTAAATTTTAACCATATTCATACACAAAATATCGCTATTGCTCTTTACAAGAACTTATATATCAATGTAAAAAATCATTAGGATTTGCTGTAAGTGTGACTGAAGACGTAATTTGTACAAATGATACTGACTTGGATGAATTCTGCTAGGTTTTCCTCCTTTCGTTTGGTAGAATGTTATTCGTGCAAGTACTCCAAAAGCTAGGGTCTGAAAAAGACGATGCTATATTACTAAAAATACTTCTTTAAAGGCTAAGCTTTTCTTTACAAGAAACAAAATTCACTAAGACCGTGTCACTGTTCCTCTCTTTTGTTGTTATATTATGCAGCTTCAGATGAGCTCTTTTAAACGTTTTCTGAGTTGTATGTTTTGCTTCAACTTAAGGTCGTTCTTTAACTTAAGGGTTATATATAGAAATGTTTGTTTTGTGAAAAAACAATTACTGCATTGTCTTGAATAGTAGTCATGACCCTTATCTTGGATTCTCTGACAAAGGCTATAGCTACTGTGAATACACTGTGAGTTATATGTGAGTTAGTTCATATTTTCATAATGTTATGCTAGCTGACAATTTAGAAGATAATGTTGAAAGAATGATTAAAGAAAGAAATATCTATAGATGCACACTGAGGACAATGGAAACTGTTCTCCAGTTTATAATTTGTGTCCTGTTTCTCATGCTTTATTTTTGCACTCTAAAACCAGCGCATATTCACGAAGCTCAATTAAAATTAACATTAGATGCCACGATCATTACATTATGAATGCTACATGGTGTGACGCTTAGGTGTTCACTGAAATAAGATACTCACTGAAGTAAGAATTCCTTTAAATCAAAGTGAAGGTTTTCATAATAAAATTAGTAGCTTCTTTGTGAACTTACCCTTAAGTAGTTTGGAAAGTGCAGCAGTCTGAGGCCTTCTGGATCATAAATGTGCAAGCAGTAGCATGAGCATACCATTGCAATAGTGATTTCAACGATGATGCATCCATAGAATTTACTGACCAAGGGAAATGACTCTGATGTTGGAGGCATTTTCTTATTAATTAGTGATAGATACACTGCTATGCAGAGTATGAGAGTAATTCCAACCTCTGAAAATTGACAAAAATATCTTCATTGTATTATAATAAAAATGATTGGAAAATTAATCTGCAAGATATTTGAAGGGTTTCTTTGCTGTAGTTTTTCCAAGTCGTTAGATTCAAAGACGTTGAGGAAAATTTGAAAGTGGAGGCGTTTGATGATTTATGTAAAGATAAAAGATAGGAATTTGCAGAAAGAAGAAGCATAATTACCCATGCGTTTGCCAGCTTCTGGTGGCACCATGAATACCATTATTGACAAGACAGCAATGATAATAGTAGGCAATGTGTAACTTATGACTTCGAACCATGCCGTTCTCTTTAAGCCAACAAAACACTGGACGACGTTGCATTGGTTACTTGTTTGATCAAACGGACAGTCTGTCTTTGTCTTCTTGCATTCTGATGACGTCTGCTGCCATGCCTTATTCTTTTTCCCGAACTGGTTTTCCTGGATGAATTGATCTTGAACTATGTTGATGATTAATTCTGATTTATCATGTGTCCAAGAACCAAGAGTCACAGGACAGTATTGTGTATCAAAAGGATATTCGCTTATGTTAAGCTTGCAGCTTGATCTTATTATGTGCGGAAATCCCAAGGAAATTAATCCATTGGCTTCAGCCTTTGCCAAAAATGGAGCATCATCGCTGTTTTGAGGCAATCCAAGGTGAAAACCAGCCGAAATCTCTTGCCTGAAACAAAGGTCCAGGTTTCATAACATTACACCAAGTTTCCTTAACAAGTAGATAGATCATGAATTGCTGCGGCAAAAGCATTTGTAAGACGGATAAGAAATGCAACGAAGGCATTTCTCAAAACATCAATTTGAATGAAACAAAACCTTCCTATTGCCATGAGTTTGACAGGAATAACGCAAATTTCTTATCTTCAAGTGAAACCTGATTGCTAAAAAAGTTTTAACAATTCTTGTTTTTGTTATCGTGGTTTATTTCCACATTCACAGAAATGAAAATCTGATTAGAGACCAGGTCTAAACAAACATTTCAATTTCAGATATCTTTGATTACAAAAATGAACTTGATTTTGCTTTGATTAAATTTGATTTCTTCAATCATGTTTGTTGCCTTTCATTATACTGCAATATGGCTACTAGGTGTTATTTCTCAATAGCGGGTGTCAATGGTGACGTCAGTTAGATGTATTTTTTTCTTTGTTCACTCTTACTGATAACAATGGTTCTCTATTTCTTCTTGACTGTGCCCTATACGGTGTGTGGATAAAAGATGCAGCCTGCTTAATCCACATTCAATTACTACCTAAAGCATTTGCACCCAGTGGCGTAGCGTCCGGGTATTCAAGGTATTCAGTGAATACCCTGAGATTTCTCAGAAAAAATATTAATACGACGTATAATTGTAGTAAGTAAAAAATGTTTTGGGGCTATTGATTCTGGTTGAAATCGTTACCTCCGATATTCTACATTTTGTACAAGTACAAAATATCACCAAATTCATAGAAACAATAACGCTGCGAAGCATAGAGAAGCTGGGAGATCTTTGAAGTTAATTTTGAAGATTGAGCTACTTCATGTTGTATGGAGATCGGTCATGAATACGCAGTGAATACCCTAGACGGTACTTTAACCAATCAAAATGCTCCTTTCCATGAATAATATTTGCCGTTAATCAGCTAAAACAATGGTTCTGTACGCTGAGAAATATGCAGCGTACAGCCTCAAAGTTGGTTCAAAATAGTCTCGTTATGAGATCGATAAAAACAGTTAATGGACGTCGGAGCGGAGCGGTTGGAGTGATGGAGCTGCATCGATAACAGTAAACATGACTTAATTAAAAAAACTATTGCAATGTCTGTATTACTGTTTCATAATCATTCTCTCATTTGACCCCTAATCTTAAATTACCAACAGCAAAGTTGAAAGGAAAGGTAGGCTGCTACATAATACTACACTGACTCAGATCTGTTCCCTCTTGAAATGCCAATTTGTTATTGCTTGCCAATCAGGGATGTTTCTGTTTGTATTATGTGATAGAATTAAAGTAAATGCAGATAGGCCTGGATAATATCCTTAAAGTTGCCTGGTGATTCAGTTATCTTGTTGGCCTATTTTGTTTGCATTATTCGAGCGCATTTATTTGCATTATTGTGCAGTCTCATCTCATTACCTTCGATTCTTTCAAATATTAACTTGTATTGAAAATATCACGATTAGGCCATGAAGAAAAAGTCTATACTGCATACCACAAAATCATTTATAACTCATGTAACGCCCTATGTGAATAATTTTGAAACTTTCGAAAGCCCTTATGTATTGAGGTATTAAGAGTAGGTGTTTACAGTTACTTCCTCTTTACATCAGTGCAAATGTTAGACGATTCAACAACAACTATTGGGACATATTTCGACCAGTAAAATTTTACTGGCTTTCAATGATATGTTTTGATTTGAATTACTTTTGATGAAATGGTTTAGTGGTAATTTGATGCAATGTATGAGTTCGAAGAGTATATTTGCGTTGGGTTCTTCAGCAAAGTATCGTTTTCATCATAGCAAGATAAAATAGTAATGCCCTGACAGTGCAGTACTTGCCAACCGAACCAAAAAGAAAATTAGATAAAATGTCAATAGCTAATCCTTTTAATTATCCTATTATCCCCCTATTTTCATCAAGCCCCATCAAGCCACACCCTGCCCCACCCTTTTGTTTAATAGAGAATACCCAGTCGAAAAAGTCACGCTACGCCACTGTTTGCACCTCAAAAATGGAACTTCCGAGTGTATCCATATCTAGTTTCTTCGCCATATTATTAATGTCATATCCAACAGGCATGAAAATAAATTAAAAAGGTATTCAGATTGACTATTGACGTCTACAAACATGGTATTGGGTAGACGGGAGGCTTTGATATAGGTTGTTTTTCTTAGCCTAGTCTAGCAGTTCAAAGTAAATAGCAAATAATAACATAATTGACAATAATTTCACTGGGAATGCATTCATTATTGTTTTTCTCAGACTATATTCCAAAGTTATGATATTAAATTAGAGTTAGATGTGAGGATGGTTCAGCTATCATATGGCTGACTACAGACCCAAGGGTCCGTTGTTCGAGTCCCTGGTAGCCTGTGCTCCAGACCCCTAACTTGAAAGTAGCCTCTACTTTCAAGTTAGGGGTCTGGAACACAGGCTAGTCCCTGGCATAACTTTCACCCAAAATGAGGACAGTCGCCAGACCTCTGTAACTCTAGGCATAGGAATCACGAGGTGTGGTGACATCGAGAGGAAGGACAAGGACACTGCTTGATCAGCATAGGCTTCTTAGTGTCCTAAAAACTACCTTCGGATGCTAGGTAGAAACAAATACAAGTACAAAGACAAATATAAGAGTTAAATATTTTTCAGCAATATAATATATCACAAATAACTGTTTCATAATGGAATATGAGTTGCTGGTAACATACGTCTAGATAGCCTAAAATCTAGACGATAAACCTAGCTATAAAATTTCGACTCACGTGTTGTGAATAAAGACATCTGGTACCCAAATATTACCAGCAGGAAACACTAGGTTGCGTATGTTGCTATTAGCACCTGGGTCCCATGTGAATGTGCTGTCTTCCCATTGCTAGAAGTGAAATTTATACAATTTAGTATTCATGAAGCTCTTAGCCACCAAACTATTAAATCGATAAGAAGGGGAGGGGCGTCAGAAGGGCGCCAGAGGGGCGCCAGAGGGGCGTCAGAGGGGCGCCAGAGGGGCGCCAGAGGGGCGCCAGAGGGGCGCCAGAGGGGCGCCAGAGGGGCGCCAGAGGGGCTGAAAACTGACATATTTTTCCATTATTTCAACATTGGAAACCAACGAAAAGTATAGAAGTTTAAGTAAGCAAGGAATTTCAACATTGCGTTGTTGGGAGATTAACTTCTACTGTTTGTTCTTATAGCTGTTTGATCTTAGCTTGAATTGACCTTCAACTTTGATAGAAATATCAAGGTGCTTATGGAGATTTTTTACTTTGATTTAAATTATTGTCATTTAATGTGTAAATATTTAGATATAATCATCAGACTTTTGAAGTCTTATATGCACTCTTATCACCCTAATGATAACAAAATAAATTCTGGTATGTTCGTGTTTGAATGCATTGATCTTATATCTTATTCGGCTAGGGGTTTCAGCCCTTGAAACAGGATTATTCTCCCATTGATTTTCCTTAGACTTTATTGGCTTTCTTTGTCACTTATCATCCATAAATTTGGGCAATAACTGAAATGAATTATCTTCTTTCAAAAGCTTTGTCAGTTTCAAAGTAATCTTTGCATTCATCATTATTGCCGATTGCGATAGCTTGAAACTTTGTGGGACTTGCAATTCTTTCAACCAATTAAGTCATTTAATAGTGTTGGTTGTAGTGACAGATTGTGCCTTCATGAGCAAAATTATATAAAGACCTACCGCTAAGGTTGTAAAATGTTTTGTTTTGTACAAGACAAGATTAAAGAAAAGAGACCCAAGAACAGATCCCTGTTATACTCCTTGTCTGGGAACAAACTGTCAGAATACACATCTTTCAGTTAGCTCCTATCTTGCTATTCAGATCTTTTAAAACTCAGCTTAAGATGAAGCAAAAGTATAAGATGAAGGAAGGATCTAAAGGGCGAAAAGATAACGACTGATTGGAAAATTGTTTAGTACCAGCCAATCGATTACGAAGCACGGCTTAATGCATCAGACAAAAATCTCCAGCGATATTCGTGGCTTGGTTCCTTAAATACCTCAATCAACGCTATATATGAATAAAAATTATTATAATCCAGCTTCTTATAGAAATTCAGTCATAATTCAAAGCAGCCATATCTAGTATGGAATGACTTACAGACAATCAGCCTCGTTGCTTACTAACTGCTTAATTTCATCTTCAACTACTCCAAATAGACTTTACACTTGCTTCAATAAGATATTTATGGGCATTTATATCCGTTTTAAATGTTTACATTTCTTAACAGGTTATTTACAATATATCTACAGGTTTTTTTATCGAGTCTAACCAAAAAAGGACGGCGAATCGCATTACCTTAATTAACTATCATATACAACTGGATTGAGGAGAATAACAAATTAAAAATTTTCAGAAAGATCGCAATTACCGAGTAAGAGGAAATCATAAACAACTTGAAGATGTTAGCCTCACTGTTGCTTTAATTACGTCACATAACTTTACTGGTGCTGAATGTAATTTCCCGTTGTTGCTCAAACAATGAAACAGCGTACAGCTGATCAATTTTTAACTGTTGACAAGTTATCACATAATCTACAATGTGAGTCGTATTGATGCAAACCTCCTTTGGAATATTTCTCCAAGAAATTAGCACATTACTTAATCATGAGCAGGAAATATGTTAATTCAAGATACGACATGTTTCATAAACTCAGTCAGTTGATAACTGTCTGCTATTCTTCCACCTACTGGGCAGGGCTAGGGGACAATGGGCACAATTTACAAATCAAGATCTCAGGATCTGTTTGATCTTCACTGTTATCTAAATTATTTTTTTCTTTTTTTGCAATTACAGTTGTTGGCACGAGGCATTAGCTACTTGAATTTTCAATACATGTCAAGCTAAGGCTGTGTGACATTTACATTGCTTCTGCACATTTTCCATGGTCTATTGGAGTTGAACTTGAAATTGGTGATAAAATTGTGTTGCTAATAAAATCACAATCTAATAGAGCCCTGCTACAATTATCAAGCTCTGGGGAATGAGGCTATCTAAGTTGCTTGTCTTTAAGGGTGTGGTAAGGGGGCAGAAAGATATAGAACTACATAAGCTTGTTGAAAAAATTTGCTACTAAAAATTTAGAAAGGGACAGCGCTACCAGGGCTGTGCATGTGTCTATAGGGGGGGGGGGGGGGTGATACCTTCTCTAAGAGTAATGAATCGGATTTTTACTCGGCAGACTTGGAATTTCTAAATGTCAACTTGGCAAATTTGGTTTTTGGCATGAATAAAGACATCAATGATTGTTGGTAAAATATTTGACTGCTTTCATTTTCATTTCGATTTATTACTTGGCACGTTTCTATCTTAACCGTTAGTTGGCCAACTGAAACAATTTAAAACCCAATTCAACATTAGCATGCTGCAGTGTCATCTGTAGTTATCAAAGATTGTTGGTCACTGTAAATGTAAATGTTGTCAGAATGACCTTTTTTAGAAACGGTATGGTGTTAATGGTAGGCCAAGAGAAAAAGAATCTTACCGCAAGCGTAGATCACATGCGCAGCCCACGAAAAAAAAACCGGAAAACTGTGCAGGATCAATTAGATATTTTGGTTGAATTAGCACAAAAGTTAATTTGGTTTATTGTAATTCATTAAAAATTGCATTACTTACCATTGTTGTCCATGTAAGCATTGATAACACTTCATTTCTTTCATCCTGAAAGTAAGAAAGTTTGAATTGATATGACATCTTATTTTTGCTTGTTTTGTTCTTATTCTAAGGTACTTTTTTGCTTGTTATGTTTTGGAAGGTAAACATATAATCGAATTGCAGTTTGTCTCTTATGTTTCAGCTGCGCGGAATTTTTTTTATATTATCAAAGGAACCCATTTGAACTGAGAAGCAGTAATGGAAGCAGTCTGCCTTCTCACGTGAAATTACTGTTTTAATATTTCGCTTTGCAACCAAACCAAAGCTGATAAAAGCAAATCGATAGATAAAAATGGATGAAATGAGTTAGATAACCGTAGATAGAAATTAGGCCACGCAGATAAAAATTATTTTGGGATAACTTCAATAATGGCACCTGTAAATTTGCAGATGGACTAGAAAGCAGTCAACTACACCAGCAATATCTGTAAATTCAAGATGAAGATTCAAAAAATTTTGTATGCCCAAAAGCCATAAACAGATAGGTTTAGTTAACATTTAAATTTTGCCATTATTCACACGATGAATATTGAAAAACGAGTAGATCCTTGCGTACATTTAATCAAAAGGTGCTTACAATATCAAGTATTTGAACGATTCGGACGGTTATGTTAACAACGGTAGGTCCAGTGAGGTCTTTAGGCAGTGGCCTTATGTCACTTGAATGCCCTGTTAACAATTTCTTCAGCAGTATGCTTTCCTCTGGAGCAACTTGAAAAGAACCTAGAAAGAAAGAGCCAAAATATTTGTTCCATCTTGTTTGACTTATGTCCTCGAAGAATAGTCTGTTTCAACAAAAAGCTACTGTTTTCTTTTCAAAGCCATTTCTAAAAAGTTGTTTGTTCATAAGTTGCATTCTGTTTACGTCCTAATGTTCAAAGTGCAACTTTTCTGGATTTTCGAAACAGAACTGTTAATGTGACTTTTGCCTGTTGATATTATAGTGCCATGAAGTTATGATAAACAAGTAAAGAAGAGGCATGGAGTATCTCTGTTAGAAGAAGTAAGTTTGAGCATTCGTCATTCATCTGAATATCCTGGTATAAATGAGGAAATGATTATTGGATGGGGTTACAAAATCTCTTGATACTAAATTTTTTAATTCTTATAGGAAACGGAAGAAAGATTCTGTTATCGTAGATAAAGTATGTTTGTAAATGAAAATGAAGCAAAAGCGTTTCTGTCAAGAGATTCGCTTCAAAATTCATTTGTTTCTTAATTTTTTGCTTCGAGTACGGAAGCCTCTTAATTTTCTCTGATTGTCAAGTACTCGTTTATTTTAGCAAGCTTCTTATAAAAAATGAATGTGTTTATTGGGGAGACAAGCAAGAGAGAGTATTATTTTTAGTGAGGCACCCTTCCGTCCTGGAGACAAAGATTATGCGCATGGAACAAAGTCATTACTACGCATGCGCTCTGACTCCAGGATGGAGGGTTGCCTCAGACTTTTGAAGAGTCTCTCTCTCCTTCCTATCCCCAACAAGTATAGCAATTGGCTACAATCCCGGACAAAAATGATTCAGACTTTTCAAGGAAAGCTTATATTTTCACGTTCCTTTAAAAATCAACTTTCCCCCCTCCCCCAAATGAATGTTTTGAAAGAGAAATGATATAGAACTAAAAATCCAACATTGCTTCGGGGGAAAGAGAAGGATTCGAATTTAAAGGGGCAAGGTAAAGTATAAAATTATAAAAATTTAATTCTGTAGTTATTTTCTAGGCCCTTCGAAAAGCCCCGAAGTCTGTACTGGGCGCCAGGCAAGAAATTAGCAGCAAGCATGACAATAATTAGTTTGGGTCGAGAATTATGCTAATTTACAAAGAAGACGATGCTTATTTTCATAAGAATTTAGTAGACTTTCTAAAATCTGTAAAACAACACTGAAGGAGTTTATTTGTGACGTTGTTTATCATTCAGGCCTATTTCTACGATACCAGTTTCGCTGTTAGTTTAACTATTAATATTCTAAGCTAAGTTGTCCCAAAGGCAGCGACACAAGTCCTAATAGTTCGCCTAGGCAGATTAACCTTATCTTGTTAAACAAGTTATCATCATTTCGTAAATATTGAATTCGCAGTCATGATTTCAAATAGAACACCTGTGATTACCAACGATTCTCAAGAAATCGAAACTAGTTGTTTTCAAACAAAAAACAAATCATTCACTTTCTCATAAGTAAAATCACAAAACCGCAGGACATTTAGGCGCAGATTGGTAATTTTATTTGATCCATATAGGTTTTTGTGATTAATTCGATCCAGGCCCAGTTCACACTATACTGGACCGTTATCATTGCGTCTTGATTTTCCTATTGGATAACATGACACAATGCCAAATCTATCCGGCATGAAGGGCTCCGACAATCAGCCCGGAGTGATTTCGGTGTGATGGGGTCAAAAATGTATCGCGCGGCATTGGGGTCAAAAATGTTTCGTCGTATGTGCTAGTTGTCCCGTGGTCCAGCGACGAAACCCGGGATACGTCATCAATCTAATTTATAAACGACTAAAGGACTATACGCGGGTTTCGTTGTCGCAACATTCCACGATAAATCCCGAATATCGTTGACATTTAAGATTCTCGATGACGAAATCGAGTTTCGCCGCGTAGTCTCATTTTCAAATTTCAAATCTAGTTTCACATCACGTTGAAAATTAGAAACGAGGATACGCGGCAAAACCCGGATTCGTCGTCGAGAATCTTACATGACAACGATATCCGGGGTTCGTCGTGGAATGTTGCGAAAATGAAACCCGGCTATCGTGGCCATAAATTCGATAAACGACGAGTCCCTGGTGTCGTCGCTGAGCCACACGACGAATAGCACTAACGTCGAAACAATATTTGCCCCAATGCCGCGCGATGAACAGTTCGCTTCGAAATTTCTATGCCGATTTCATTTTGAAGCAAAAGCATTACTTTCTCTAGCAACATTAATCATTAAATCACATTTCGAAAAAGGTTTCATCACTCAGAGATTGTTGGGACTGCTCATCATTTAGCAACAATAGCTTATTTTTTGTTTGGCTGACGGTAACCGAATAAACACGCTTAAAAAAAGAAACTATAAAGCTGTAAAGAATGTGGCTGTTTCTTTAGCAACAACCTACCTATCCGGAAAAGTGTAAGCAAATCGATTCGATGCTTTATATAATTTGAATGATTTGAAAGATGGGGGGCCAAAATTTTTTTAGCATCACATAGATATAATTATATCAAAAATAACGTACAGAGGTAACGCACAAACATGTACAAACCAATGCAATCATGGGGAGAGGGTTAAGAAGCAAAATGTGCACATTTTCAAACTCAGTATAATTTGCAAAGGTTTTGGTTTGGGAACCTGTAGAATATTGGGTGCCCAGATCCCCTGCCTCCCGCTTGCTACCTCCCTTCATTAATGTATTGATACACGTTTTTTCTTAAGTCATGTCTCTGACCTTTTGAAACAGAAATTTATGAAAAGGAGACATGCAATTTTGGCCTAAATTTAATGATTTTCTTGATTGCTTTTCATAACGTGTGTTTTCATAACGTTTTTTCTTGAAGTCCCAGGAGTCTTCTCGAGCCTCGCTTACAAAGTCAGGGAAAACTCTTGGCGCTTCAACATCCTGCTCTCTTCACTGAAAGAATCATGAACAATCTAATTCTGCTGGCCTAGCAATCGAAAAGTTGCTCTCCAGCCTGCGGCTTGTTGCATATGCTTTTAAAATATTTCAAATTGCCATTTGACTCAAACATTTTGTAAAATTCTATTTTAATAGCAAAATAAAGAATATATAAAGTTAAGTTTTTTCTCAGCAAAGCTGCTAGAGATGCCAAAAGATGATTTAACCAAATGTGCACCTCTAAGATGGTTCACTGCAATGCAATTCAAGATGCTTGTGACATTCCAGATATCAACATCATGGTTCCTTGTTTGGAAAACGCAACTATCAAAGGCTCTTTTTAAAGTATCCGGCCTTTTTAGAAAAGTTTATTTGTTTATAAACATGGTGTTTTGAAGAAATCATCATTACAATATAATTCTTAGTCGAATACCGTGATGTTTAGGTTTGTAATTGTTTAAACTTGCATGTTATCTGACGGCCAGGAAGAATGGGGCTTTTAAATCTTTTACATCTGAAGTGAATATTTTAGATCTGAAGTGTTTAATCTTATATAATAAATCAATGAGTTCTATTCAAACAGGCAAAGACCCTCAAACAATACAGTATGAAATTCTCGTCAAATTACAAAAGCTTTGGTTTCAGAAGACGTTGTCCAAATCACTTTAACTATGTCTTCTAACAAAGATTTCAGCGTTTCTATGCACTGTACACATAGAGATTCTGTTGACATTGCCGTTTCTTGGTATATTAAAAGTATTTTCAAAAGAAACTGTCCTTCTACTAATTCCCAAAATCAAAGAAGGACCGTGTATGTCTTTGGAAGATAATAATTCTTTATAATGTATTTATTCAACCGTTGGTTAAGGAATCTTCCTCTTTTCTCAACAGGATTAGAAGATTATTTGCTTTTTCAGGGGTTGATTGTTGCTCAAAGCACACATACTTTTGAGCTTCTAAACTATTGCCTGGATATACCGGTAGATGAGCTGTTATCACCAAGAACCTTGAAATTTTTAATTTGAAAGTTCAAAGCATTTTTATAACGCTTCTGCCATAGAATTTTAGCACCATCTCGTAATACCAATGTTTTTTAGATCTTCGATCAAGGGCTAGGCCTATGCGAAATAAAAGCTAGTCAATCATAAGTTCTGTTTGCGTTAATTCCCTTTTATTGGAATATTAAGCATGAAAGAAGACATCTTTGTTTAAGAGTATTTCTTGAGATCCTAGTTCCTAGGTTCCTAGTTCAGAGTTCCTTTGTAGCACCTAATAGACTACTCAAAAATGTCTGAAACGACTTATGCCTCAAGTTGACTTTTCATACGTCATCCCGCACGTAAGCAACATATGTACTGCCTGTTCCACCAAGAAACAAATCCTCTTCTTATTACTACGCTTCGATGTTCACAAAATCTTTCAAAAACTCTTTTGGATATAATTTAGAATTAAGAACTAGCTTTTGTTAGTGATATGGTTATGGTGACGTCACTAACATGCACACACTATAGGATCGAAAACAGAATAAAGACGGTGCCATCCTGTGGAGCTAAACATCTTGACAGAACCATATACTTGTCATGTAATTGTGTTTCCAGCGCATATGACCTAACTCTAAGCAACACCAAAGATCCTTAAACTGCGTGGTTCCATCTTAAATATTTGTCCTGATTTTTACGACACCCGATCAGAACATCGAAACTATCTTTGATTTTAGTAGAATTTTATTCCTTCTGTAATAACTTTTGATGCAAGCAAACATATTTCGGAATTACACGACCCGTCATTCTCTTCTGCCTTTTTACCTACTGAGATAATGATTTGCAGTGTGAACTACAAATGTGCCGAAACCTCGCGATTCGCAGTTTATCAATCAGGCAAGGCTAGATACACGCATGCATACGCTGTTTAAATGCATTTAAATTGTATTAAAGTAGGTAATTACACCGTTTGTCATTCAACTTTGAAGCTGACAAGTCCGTTACATGCAACTACTAGTTAAACATTTGATATTAAAGAAGGAACTCGAAAGTCGAGTTAGAACTTACCGGATAACTGTAATACTATAAAAACCACAACGACATTTGGATGACTGATCATCTTAAATTCTGTACCGTTTACTGTAGACTGTGTTTGATGGGTTGCTTGGATTTTTTGCAAGAAACCATAAGAAATTTGTTTACGTTACCAAAGACAGTCCAACGATTTCGAAGCAGGTCTGTTGGTGATTAACCAAATTGCCACCTGTTCCTAGCAACAGTTTACGGTGCATTGAACTCAGGACAAACCGCTGCAAACGAGTACCCGCAGCTTGAATCAAAACCGTGTTTTTAGCCTACCTATCTGATCAATACGCTATCGAGAATCAATAACGAGACTTGAATTGGTTCTTTTACCATTTTTCAGCTCGGGATGAGCTCCTCCTTTCACAATAAAATTTCACCATTATTCAGCATTTTCTTTTCTCATCCCTATTTACCCCCCCCCCCCTCTAATTTGACAGTTTTCTTGGTGGAAACATTTATTTAACGCACTTACTAGAAATATGCTTCAGATTAAACGCAACGCGTTTCCAGTTAATTTCAATAATTGCAACAATCAAAAACCTGTTTCATTTCAAACGAGACTAATAAAAATCGAAACCCTTATCATTTTGAATTCCAGTTAAAACTACAATCTTTCTATTACATAGGTGATTTATAGCAGGCAAGCCTGTTTTCACAAAATTAAACTATTGCAATCGTAGTAATATAAAGAAACGATCAAGAAAAAGAAAAAATAAAATTCAAAACTTATGAATAATTATATTTATAACAACAATTATTATCTAGAACTTTTTTTAGCGTTGTATTTACTCAGAACTCGTGGTTTTCAAATTTTATCACAGATTACACATTTTATCTTCAACCTCCATGCAAGAGATCAAAAGATATGACAAAATAAAATTGTTTGTTTGCCTAGGCCTGTATTGCCAACATCTGTCAATTCCATCATATATTGTCCAGAAATATTTGCAAACATAAAATTCAAATGGAAAAAAACTTTCAATATATGTTGACTTTCAGTGTGAAAAGAATGAAAGCAAAATTGTTTTCACAAGCGACAAAAAATTTTGATCTTTGAGGAAATACGAAATGATGTTTCTACAGGCAATCACAAAAATTCATACTGAGAATAATGAGAGCTGTATTTGTCTCATATCTTTAAAACGTTGTTGAATATTCTTGAATGTAGAATAGAGTCTCAACTCTACTTTGTTGGAAAAAAAACAGTTTCAAAAGAAAGGAGGAATGTAAATGGCACCTTTCGTTGCAATAAATGCCAAAGCATTGGTTTGAGGTGAGACGGAGAGATAAAATCCAATACTTACTAAGTGAATGTTTATTGCTAGTTTGATAGTTTAGTAGCTATGGTTGCTTGTTAAAAGGCAAACAAGTCGAGCCCTTCCAGGAAAGAAAAGAGCAAGTAAAACAGATTATGATTCCGAACTTTTCGCAAATTGTTAGAAGCCTAGAAACCTCATGCTATTCTTGGTTGTAGTTAAACAACTATTTCATTTTCAAAACAGCTAGAATTTGTAATGTTTGTCATGAATGACACTTGTCATTATTTTCTTTTTTCTTCTATGACGTCATTTATTTTTCTAAAAGCTTCACCGTAAAAAATCTTTAATTCTTTTTTCTTGTCAGTAACGTGTCAACCAATGATTTTTTTGTTACATTCCACATATAACGTTAGTTTTATTCCATTGGAAAAATCTTCTTGTTGTGAAAGAGGTAGATTTTGTTCTTAATGAAACGTGAACATAACTGCATAAATTTTAAGTTGAATTTGACGACTTTGGAATAACTAATCACAGCAAATCTAAAAATAGAGTGGATATTTTATTCTTCTCTAATTGCCTCTCTCCTCTTTCGAAGGAACTTGCTCATGAATTTTGCTGCAGGCAAACCTCTGGACGAGCATGTTCTGGACCATGAAAATAAGACGAAACCGATATGAAGATTGAGGGTCAGACAAAACTTGTGCAAGGTTTCTGGGAGTATGGCAGGACAAAGGGGGCAGACGCATAGACGAAAGTTTTCACATTTTATCATAGATTACACATTTTGTCTTCAACCTCCATGCAAGAAGATCAAAAGATATGGCAAAATAAAATTGTTTGTTTGCCTAGGCCTGTATTGCCAACATCTGTCAATTCCATCATATATTGTCCAGAAATATTTGCAAACATAAAATTCAAATGGAAAAAAACTTTCAATATATGTTGACTTTCAGTGTGAAAAGAATGAAAGCAAAGTTGTTTTCACAAGCGGCAAAAAATGTTGATCTTTGAGGAAATATGAAATGATGTTTCTACAGGCAATCACAAAAATTCATACTGAGAACAATGAGAGCTGTATTTGTTTCATATCTTTAGAACGTTGTTGAATACCTAGTTATATTCTTAAATGTAGAATAGAGTCTCAACTCTACTTTGTTGAAGAAAATACAGTTTAAAATAAAGAAAGGAGGAATGTAAATGGCACCTTTCGTTGCAATAAATGCCAAAGCATTGGTTTGAAGTGAGACGGAGAGATAAAATCTAATACTTACTAAGTAAATTTGTATTGCTAGTTTGATAGTTTAGTAGCTATGGTTGCTTGTTAAAAGGCAAACAAGTCGAACCCTTCCAGGAAAGAAAGGGTATTTAAAACAAGTTATGACTCCAAATTTTTCACAAATTACTAGAAACCTCATGTTATTCTTGGTTGTAATTAAACAACTATTTTATATTCAAAACAGCTAGAATTTGTAATATTTGTCATGAATGACACTTATCATTATTTCCTTTTTTCCTTCCATGACGTCATTTATTTTTCTAAAAGCTTCACAGTAAAAAATCTTTAATTCTTTTTTTCTTGTCAGTAACGTGTCAACCAATGATTTTTTTGTTACATTCCACATACAACGTTAGTTTTATTCCATTGAAAATATCTTTTTGCTGTGAAAGAGTAGATTTTGTTCTTAATGACACGTGAACATAACTGCATAAATTTCAAGTTGAATTTGACGACTTTGGAATAACTAATCACAGCAAATCTAAAAATAGAGTGGATATTTTATTCTTCTCTAATTGCCTCTCTCCTCTTTCGAAGGAACTTGCTCATAAACTTTGCTGCAGGCAAACCTCTGGACGAACATGTTCTGGACGATGAAAATAAGATGAAACCGATATGAAGATTGAGAATCAGAAAAAACTTGTGCAAGGATCCTGGGAGTATGGCAGGACAAAGGGGGCAGACGCATAGTCATACCAAAGGTATGCAGGTGGTAGACAAGGTAATCAAATAGACAAAATGTACTTAGAATGCCTACTCTTAGATGAATCTTCACAGTGACAAAGACAAATGGAGAAGTATAATGTTTATCCTCCTTCCCCCCTTCATTATTTGTGCTTTGATACAGCCAAGAATCGTAAAATGCAAAGAAAACTGCGAAGAATTGTTACTTCACCAAAAGTCAGCCATTGACGACTTAACCAGAAAAAGAAAAGCGATACATCTGATAGATTTTAACGCAATGCAAGCTTTATATGCATGAAAATGTACACAAAGCTTGACATATATCGATAGAAAATTCTCGAATGATTTCTCACTGAGTACGTTTAGTTGCAATTTTGTATAGACAATTGGTTTTTTGTTGCATTTAGAAATGATTGAATCAACAGCCTGGGATCAACAACCGGTTGCTAATATTTGACTCTGTCTAGTCTAGTTTTAATATTTTATGCACTACACTCTTTTTCATCAAAACAATACAAATTCTTCCAACACTGGATGGATGCTCTTATTTTTTTGAATTATTTTAGGCTCTAGTGTTCTTATAGTCGTATTTATTTCAAAATTGATTCTTCTATATTTGCAAACTATGAATACTTTCCAAGGCCACTGAATAACAGTTCTGCATGAAATTTTTAGTAGCAATTTTCATTAGCTGATAAAATCGCCTCTGTTTTGTTAACAAGGGAGAAAACGTTTCAATTCAAAATTCAACCAATGAATGGGTCATTATTATTAAAAAGAAAGTTCGTCCTTATTGACGCCATAGATATTTTAGATAATTTCTTCCCATCCTTAGAATGCCATATCTCAGAATTTTTCTCGCCGCCAACCACTGAGTGGCGGCTTTCACTGAACTCCTGAGCAATATAAACATTTTGCCTCCTCACTTGCAATAAAGTTCCCCTCGCCGTACACTTCCCACAGTATCGATGCTCTCATAACAGCTGTAGTCAATGTACCTGGCTGCTCAACCAATGTTCGGGGAAACATCAACCCTCACCATGGTCAAATTGCAATGATTACACGACAAGATCAACTTAGACATTTCAAGGAGCTCCCCATGTTAAAATTTTACGACTACATCCCTGCTCCAGAGCATATTTCCATGCACAAAGGCGGATTTTTGTCTCCCTCTTTAAGATCTGGACCTTAATTATTGCTACCACCTTGAATCCGGAAAATTCCAGGAGAAAATTGAGCCCTGTTTTCAGGAAGATTTTTGGTCAAGTAATAATGTCAGTATCTAGAGCTCTAACAGACATTTATGAAATGTACGAAATTTTAGTGGAGGATGGCCATAGAGCATTCACTATTCGCAAGGCCCTAGGATCCTATCGCACTGCGACCCAGAAGACACTTTTGGACTAGGATCCTATCGCACTGCCCTCTTCTGCCCTCTTCTGCCCTCTTCTGCCCTCTTCTGCCCTCTTCTGCCCTCTTCTGCCCTCTTCTGCCCTCTTCTGCCCTCTTCTGCCCTCTTCTGCCCTCTTCTGCCCTCTTCTGCCCTCTTCTGCCCTCTTCTGCCCTCTTCTGCCCTCTTCTGCCCTCTTCTGCCCTCTTCTGCCCTCTTCTGCCCTCTTCTGCCCTCTTCTGCCCTCTTCTGCCCTCTTCTGCCCTCTTCTGCCCTCTTCTGCCCTCTTCTGCCCTCTTCTGCCCTCTTCTGCCCTCTTCTGCCCTCTTCTGCCCTCTTCTGCCCTCTTCTGCCCTCTTCTGCCCTCTTCTGCCCTCTTCTGCCCTCTTCTGCCCTCTTCTGCCCTCTTCTGCCCTCTTCTGCCCTCTTCTGCCCTCTTCTGCCCTCTTCTGCCCTCTTCTGCCCTCTTCTGCCCTCTTCTGTATATTTCTTTTCTTTCACTGCATACATTGATCTTCGTAAACACCGTAAGCCAACACACGCCACGCGTTTGTAGCTTCCACCGTCTTGAGCACAAGCTATATGAGTGCTCATGAAAGGCATGAAAGGTGAAAGAAGTTTCTCGCAGAACATATTTATAAAAACAGAATGGCTCATATGATTTTTTAAATCTTTTAAAAGCAGTGCACTCAAATTAATAGTTCGAGCAGAATAACTTCATAAGAATTGCATGCTGTACTTTTAAATTTTCAAGGCATGAACTATGCCGTAATCAATGCCTGTATAAGAATTCTGTCATGCGATTTTCATAAGATTTTGTTGAAATTCTACTGAAGAATTCTTCATTCCATTTTGAGTAGCCATCAAAAGTAGACTTAGTTCGATATACAGAAGGTTCGGCTAGGAGAGATGTTAGACCCCATTGGAAGATCAACAATTGAACTAAACATGGGATTCTTAGGCCCTATCGTTGGATTAGCAACGCCCCTCTTACTGGAAAATGGCTGCTGCTATTTATACAAATAAAATGTTCGTACAAAGCAAGAAGTGTTATTCATAGAAGAATTTATTCCCTTTCAATAACAATATAGTTTAATTTCTTGAAACATTGCACGATAATACATTACCCCAAAAATGAATCGACATTCAAAAAAGGTGTCGAGGCATTATCTTCGCTCAGTTTATTGTTCTGCTGATCGCTGTCGTTACAAACATCCGATGATTTATTCTTAGGGAAACGAGGCTTTAATGATGCTAAAATACTTAGCGAAATTAAAAGCAAATCTAAGTAGGATTGATCAAGTTGTTCATATGAGTAAATGCTTTCCTTCAGCAATCAAGAGAAACATTGTGATTTCACTCTTTTCTGTGCCGACTTAGTTCTTTCATCTACACCAGGACATTCACTGGCACTGTTCATTATTATTTGGACGGTATTCTTGAAGATCCTAATGCAGGATAATCTAGGCCGGCGAAACGTATTTGAAAGTGGAGGGGCCAAATATGAAAGTCTTATAAAGAGCTTAGGTTAGGCCGCCACCATGGTTGGCGGCAAGAAAAATTTTAGGATTATTGTATTTTAGGGATGGCCAGAGACTGTGGATTTTGACTGAATGAAAATCCAAGGCAATATATTTAAGCTTTGTTCAATCAATTTTAACAAAAACAGAAGAACTAGCAACTAAAATAAAAGCAAATTAGGCAATTTGTACGCTTGAGACATTGTTTGTAACATCTGATCTTAAACTTTTCGGAAAAAGTGCTTTTAACAAGAAATCTGGATTTTAAAACTTTCAAACTGCACTGGTCAAAAATATATTCATAATTGCGTTTAGATTTTTTCATAGTAGGAATGGATTATCGATACAATCAAATTTCGAAGGTTTCTTTATGTTACTTTTATAGAACAAATCTGCCCATTCTTTCTTTCTCATGTCCTCAAAAATTTTCTTTTCTTCAGTTTTTTTCCCTTCCACATCGCTAGCGATTTCTTTTTTTTGTAATGTTCCTGAGAAAGTTGATGTTATTAAATAGACCTTGTGGCCAAGTTTAGGCAAAAGAAAAAACGAAACTCCAAGTTATTCTGGATCAGGTTTCTCGATCTTTTCCTAAGACAAGCTGTTACTTGCTGTACAACTTAGACAATGACCGATTTCTTTGATCTTTATTCCCATATTCATATTTATATATGTCTTCTATGGTAGAGTCATAGCAACCAAGCTAAATCTAAAGGCAGATGTAAGGGATTACTAAGCACAGTTACTTACAGAATGATATACTACATTTATTTCCACTTTTGCCTAAAATTTTACTTTAGCTATGCAGAAAAGCCATGTCCCCCCGCCCCCCCCCCCTCTGCTTTCGCTGGCCCTGATATGCAGCAAAGCAAATTCTTCTGTGAACACAGCTTTCTACGACTAGCTTACTATCAGGCACCACACAGCCATTGGGCTAGTAGGGACTTTAGCACCCCCACCTCTTTGCAATAATAGATTAGTTTGGAAAGTTCACTTTAACGCAATTTTGAAAAGGTTCCTCTAACGGATCCTTAGCAGTAGCAGTTCTTCTTGGCTTGGAAGTTTTTTTGTTCATTTTCTAGTTATTCAATCTTGTTGAATGATGTGTTGTATTTCTAACTTTGTTAGCTTGGTTTTTAATTATCCCAAAGCTAATTATATCTATTTTCATATCAATTGATATCTTCTCTGGTCCAGACTGTTTTTAAATAATAAGTGGAAATAAGCAGGTATTTTTTAAAAGGGGCGTTCTCCGGTGTTATGAAATTTCGGTCACGCTGCCTGTTTGTTATAGTTAGCTGTAAGGACAATGGTTACATACATACATACATACATACATACACGGATTTATTTGATAATGCAGGTCTGGCTAAGGCAACTCAGAAGAGCTGATGTGGACCTGCAGACATACTATAATGAACATACTTCAGTCTTAAAATTTCATACAAAATAAAGCAGTCCTGATACTAATAATTAATAAAATCCTTGTTTTTATTGGTTCCTATTGATGCTTCCTTACAGTAACTAATATTATCCAGTTTACAATATTTTATTTTTCTTGAAAAGTGCTTTTGTTGTGACATGATTTTGCCTCTGGTGATAAAAGATTCCACGTGAGTGGCCCTCGATATTTTAGGCTATTTCTTCCGTGTTCGGTTCTTGATCTTTGAATAACAAGATTGTGTTGATCGCGTCCTCTCTGTGTGTGCTGCCTTTGAAACATTTCTGTAAGCTCTTTAAGGGCATTTTCGTAGTATATGTCGTGCATTACTAATGACAAACGACGCTTGTTTATGTAGCGGAGAGATTTCCAATTAGCTGAGGATAAGGGATTTCTTGCAGCAGGAATATTGTAAATTAATCGGGCTACTCTTTCGTGGATCTTCTCTAATTCATTAAATGTTGCCTTCGAGCATGTTCCCTAGACAGAAACAGCATAAACAACACAGGGCATCACCGACTGGTAGCATATTTCCACTAACACTTTCCTTGACAAAAAACTTAACCTCTTTAGTTGAGCGACTTTAGCACTGAACCCTTTAGCAACACTTTTAACTTTTTTATTCCATTTCAGTCCATTATCAATATTTATCCCAAGACATTTTGTTTCTGTTACAAACTCGATTGTGTCATTACCAAAAGATAGTTTTTGTAGGGGGCCAATGAAGGGTCTAGCAGATATGATCATAGCCTGTGTCTTTTCAGTTTTCACGGTTAGCTTGTTTTTCACACACAATTCATTGAGCTCTTTTATAATTTTGTTCAAATGATCTACTACTTCTTCTATGCTTTTCCCCACACAGTTTGCGGTCGTGTCATCTGCATACATGTATACTTCTCCTTTCTGAAAGATCGTTTACGAAAATTTTAGACAGTTTGAGACCAAGAAGGGACCCTTGTGGTACTCCGTACGTAATGCTGCCGAACTGTGACCTTGACCCATTTATTTCTTAAAATTGATATCTGTCAGTCCTCTATGATTTCGTAAGCGCTTCCACTTATCCCAAATCCTTGTAACCTGTCAAGTAAGGCATGGTGTTCAATCGAATCAAAAGCTTTTCTAAAATCTATGAATAATGCACCAACAATTTCCCCCCTGTCAATTTTATGCTTTCGTGTCCCTGTAAGAAGCAAAAGGAGGGTCTCTGTTGATTTGCCTTCGAAGTATCCCCTGTAAGAAATTGTATGGTATGACGTACTACAGTAGTTGTTGCTGTTGTTGTTATTTGATGCACACGTGAAGTATGCGTTAGAAATGAGATTTGAGTTGAAGTTGAATTTGGAACCTAAGTTAGAATTTACGGAATTATACAGTCCTCTATTGGAATTAGAATTGGAGCCTAAACAATTTATCGTTGTCTTTCTTATCCTTTATCTACTATCTGTAGTACTGAGCTTGAGCCACCAGTATATATAGCAATTTCGCACATCCCCATTGTTTGACACTGTAAAGTTTTTGTTTTAGTGCATGGCATTCAATTGGTCTGCATACCACGCCTTCAAATATCTTACCCACAATGCTGAGCACTCTAATTTCCTGTGGCCTCTAATTTCCACTTTCTTTGAACCTCCCTTCTTATATGCTACTTTGCATACTTCCAGTTGTGTGGAAGCTGCTTTTTATAGATTACCCTCCCGAACATACCTTTCAGTCCATCAGCCAAGGAATCACTTGCTAAACTTATGTCTCACCAACTTTAGGAGTTCTTCTTTTTTGTGGGCAAGTTTCTGTACCCATGCACCCCTCTATTCACAGAAGTGAAAATGCAAGTCTTTTAAGAGGTGATTTAAATACAGAATGGCATAAAGAGAGCATGCTTTAAAGGTCACAAAGTGTCATAAAAGACAATAGGACCTTTCTACTTGTCTTACAACAAACCCATTTCTGTACCAGACCATGTAGATCAAGCAGTTTATTCACATGAGAAAAAACCAATCTATGAATCAGTAACTTTTGCTTTAAAACATTTGATTTTTCTTTATTTTCAAAGATAAGATAACTATTTCCTATAACAGTGTTTTGCTATTCCTCGTCTGCACGTGTCATCATCAGGGTACAAAATTTTCAAAGGTACGTTATTTGTAGCTCAGTTTATGGAAAAAAACTTAACCAGGATTAGAAAAGTCAAGGGCTTAAGCACTGATTTAAACTTGTCCCACCCTTCCGGCCTTCCCATCACCATATAATTTTACGTTTGGTTGCCTTAATGAGTGTCTCTCTTTGTTCTTATCATTGTTCTCTTCATTGGCAACTCCCATTTTAAGTATTACTACACAAGAGCAGTTGGACTCTAGTTTCTAGAAAATTCCTGTATTCCTTGTTTCATAGAAGTTTCTCGATTTTAATGTCATTTTACTTAGACTTAGAGCCCTAATGGATAACACCTAGAGCCCTAATGGTTAAGTCCTTTTGATATATTAGCATGTTATTCATCCGTATTAAAGACTTAATTCAATTAGATATTTTTCTGGATTGGTTTGTAAAGAATTTGCGAAGCTTTTCAAAGAATTTTGGAGCTCTGCATCGAGTATTTAAGTTTCTTGATTTTGTCTAAATATCTAGTACTGGTTTCTTATAGCAAGCATCTTCCTACAAGATTATCGAACTATTTCAGGGAATCAGATAACAAAAGACTGGATAAATTAGCTAAACGTTATCAAGGATTGGGAAAAGGAAGGAATTGCTATTGCATTCCCTTAAAATCTTCCCGTCGAACTTAAAGATCTGAAAGTACTGTACGTTGCCTTGTTCTTGCATTACGACACCTCTGTGCCAATCACACCCAGTTTACTGCGTCATCATGCAGCAGCATCGACAGACCAAATCGATCTAACAATTGTACAAGAAATTAGCATCGCACGTATTCATTGTACTGGCCTTCCTGAGTAAATTTCGCAATAGCCAAATTTTGAATAGGAAATGTTAAAGCACTAATTGGCAATACAACAGGTTCAAAACAATACTGATTTCGCTGCCTGTTTGTCAACTAGACAAAAGCAGCGGTAATTTCTCCCAAGTGCATTTTAACAAGTCGCCAGTCTAGTGGTTGTCTTTGAATTAGAGGTGTAATATCGGTTTAATATTCGCTTTTCAAAACAAGTAAGCAACGTCATTAAATGTTCTGAAATTCGGAAGTTACAAAGCTATAGAGCCAGGCTAAGCTAACGATTGTTACGTTTTGGACAAGTCTCAACTTTAATCACAAGCCACGTTTGTTGATAGAAAGACAATAAAGACTGAAAAACTGATAAAATATTGATAGTTTTCTTACGAGCATAACGACGAGGACCTGCGAGGCGCAATTTCTGCCGCGACGGAGATGCATTTGAAAGAATGCCAATAGAATCATGCTGATGGGAATTTTGAATGATGTGTTTTTATGCAGGAAGGTCAAGTATGTTTCGAACAAGTGTTTTCAAATAACATAGAATTCGACACTCACAGGATGGGTACGAAAGACTCGAACGATATTGATGATGTATCAGACGAGGGCAGCATTGCCTCACTGGAAACCAGCAGCTCTTCGTCAAGTTCAGCAGCGATTGACTTGCCTGCTGACTGGGAGGTCGCTATTGCTGATGACAAAGGTCGACTGTACTACATTGAGTAAGTTTGCAACAATTTTTTAAATTAAAACAGTTGTTTAGTTTGTAAAATTTGAACCATTAGTGAATAATTTTGTTTTAAAACAGTTCTAATTTGCGAGTTATTCTTTTAGCCACCAAGATGTTCGGCCTAAAATAGATTTACGCTTCCTTCCTCGTTTGTATATCCGGGGCAGATTTCTATCACCTACTGATTTGTTTCTCTTTGTTTTTGCTTCCGAGGGGTTTGGAAAGGTTCATTAAATCATTAAACAGTTGCAGCTAGGAATCAAAGTAGAACTTGTAGGAAGAGAAATAACCTTCTCTTTTTCAGTCAGAGTCAGATTTGTCAACCAAAGTTTGATGGCATTGTTGACAAAGTTGTTTTTGTGGGTTGGTTGGAATGTACCCCGTTATGTCACACTCAGACATCGTAAAGCAGCCCACTTTACGCTGGTTTTGTAGTATTAGATTTGATATTGATCTACCGAGAGTTCGGTTGGGTGTTAATTCAAGTTCTGGGAGTTTTGTGCTGAGGTTTTAATGCTGCATTGAAAAAGAGCAATGAATAATTGCTCAAACGCTACCGATTTTTTGTAACTTTTTAAGGAAACGTTATTAGGTAACGTTATAAGGAAATTTGTAACTTTTTACTCCATTCGCTGTTGTGTGATTTCGATTCCAGTCACAACCCAGTTCCGTAACCTTTCTTGTTGTTAATTTTAGTTTATTTGGGTTTTTCAATATAGTTTGCGAAATGAGTCATATGTACCCGCAATAAAAACCAGGTTGAGTAGATTCGACAGTTCTCGTCGTCCATTGAGAGTACCGAGGGGTTGTAAATAGTTCGTGGGATTGCAACAGTACAGTTTAAGGAAATGTGTTGTGTTTCCGGTGTACTTAAACATGACCTTCTTTGAATTGACAAAAACCACAAGTAATTCAAGTTAGCATTAAACAGTAATTAGGCACAAATATACCCTGCTATATCAGGTAATTAAGGGATTTTATGGGAATTTATCTGTTAGGTGAAAAGTTACAGCACTCTTATCAGGCTATCTTGGTCTAACTATATTTAATATCCCTCTTTTTAGTGGTTGTTATATGCTAATGCCCTTGGCTTTACTACCACTAAATCACCTACAATATTGCTTCAAAACAGCTTTTCCATAACAGCAATTGATGTCCTGCTATTGAAAATCCTTTAAGTTTTCCTACTCCAAGAATCTCTGTATAAAATTCTAGTTAATTTTGTAATTTGGATGCATTTTATTCATGCTTGATAGAGTGGCAAAAGGGATTTCCCCAAGGTCCATCCAGTTGTATAGAGCTATATTTAGGGTTCATTTGTGAATTTATAACTTTTTAAAATGGCTTTGAAAAAGCAAACATTTTGAGTCATAGAGTTATACTAAGGCTTCTTATCTGACAGTCTTCAGAGTATAAAACGTCAGAACATAGATTGAAAACTCTACAATGGGAAATAAATATACCAGGGGTATGGTAGCCTACCAGGACTCGGGAAAATTCCCAGCAGGCCCTTAAATCTCTTCATGTGGGCCCATTGGATTTTTCTTTTCTTTAAGCTTTTATCGTTTGTAACATGTGAGAAAAAAGCTTTTATGATTTGTGAGAAAAAGGCAAGTGAAGTTAGGTCCCATGCTGTCCCCGCAACACTCATTTCCAATATATTATGTTGACAAGAAGAAACCATCAGCATCAAAATGGTGTGCCCCTAAGAACTTGATTCTGCTGGCCAATAAAAATTCCCACCAATCCTAATGGTAGATCGAAATAGTGATTCTGCCAGTGTGATTCTGGCTAAGTAGTACACACTACCCAAAATTTTGGGATAGAGAACAGCCTTCTTGGTCTTGCAGATCAAAAGCAACAAGTAAAACATATGATTCTACTATCAGGCAGCATTTACTGGAAAACCCAGATTGTGCAAAAAGCTGTAAATTCAATATGTTTCAGATTATTGGCAGAGCCTGATCGTCATTCCATCTAGCAGTTTCATAATCTATCTATATAAACATGGAAAAACTGCTTTTGCGTAGACAGAAGGGGTTCATTTTCTCCTTAGGACTCCATTGGTAAAATTTTCAATTTGTAAGCAACACTGATTGGGCAACCTTGACAGTTATGTGCTCACATTTTTGATTGACCTACTTCAATCCACAACTAGGTATATACATATATTTCCTAGCCTAGTGTCTATTTTCTGACATTTTACACTCTGCAGAGTGTCAGAGTATAAAAGGTCTGAAGCTCTAGTATGACTCAAAATATTTGCGTTTTTCAAAGCCATTTTTAAGTTTTGTACAACTAAAAGATTGTTTTAATAACTTTTAGAAGTTTTTTGATTTTCAAGGATATATGTGTTAGTTTAAGAGCATTTAAGCTAGAAGTTTTTAAAACTACTGGCTGAGCAAACTCTTAACAAAGATGAATACGAAAGTTTTTAATAACATGGTGTTAGAAACAAAATATACTTTCATTTAAAGTTTTAAAGTGCTGGATATATTTAAGTGCAAGCTGCATGCTCCACTCCAAAAACTTTTAGCAAACTGGTAGGGCTTGTGACCTGAATCTCAGAATGTAGAGCTGATTTGGATCTAAGGAATACTCTCTTAGAATTGCTTCTTGTCATCAATTAAAATAGGGGCCCCAGATTATGCCTGAACCAAATTTGCCAGATTTTTTGGATTGAATCCAGCTAGATTTTTCTATAGCAAATATTTTCAAGCTTCATCCAGAAAACATGAGGTGAAAAGAACAAAAAGGGAAATTGTATATGAATATATACCCAACTGTGTTCTTAAAACTAACATTTCCATTCTTGTTATGATAAGCAGTTTTATTTCAAATACGTTTTTAAGTCTTTGTTTTATCATTTCAGCTGAATAATGTGAAGAGAAATATGTAGTCTTAAAAGATATGAAACTAATTGTGCATTGGCCAAGAGCTTTAACTAAAAGCAAAAACACTTCAACTTACACTAAAAAGGGATTTGGTACAAAAATGGGCCATTTTATGAATTTCTCTCAAAGAAAGTAACCTCCAAGAAAGTTTCAGAGACCTGTCTTGTATTTTGATACATAGCCAGGAAAATGACACTATACCATACCTTATATTCTGCCTCTATATTTTATCAAAGAGCAGAGTCATCTATAATTTTTCAAAATAGACACTGTTCATGGTTCAAATGATTTTCTTTTGGAGCCCTTAAAGAAAAATAAAGCTACCCCCAGACAGACTGTCCCTCTACTTATGATCCATTTTTCAGGAAGAAATAAGTAACATGACTTTAATAGTGATAAATATTGCTCAGGAAATTTATAACTTTTAATGTCATGTTTAATTATTGTTTGCTTCTGCTTATTGATTATGCTTGCACTTTTATGATTGCTTTTTGTCATTCCTTGCCCATTTTATCAGTATGAAATAAAGTACTTAAAAATCTAGTAGCTGGCAAGATTTTGGAAACAAATCCCACCGGAACTATATTTTTGAAAAATTTCCTATCTGATGCTGGATTATCCAGCCCACCAGATATCTGCTACAGCCCTTAATCATAAAAGGTGCAAAGAGGCAGATTCTAATTTTAACTGAATTAATTTTCCAATTGATTTTCAAATATAATGTCTTTTAGAAGGCTCTATGCTATGGATTATGAGAAAGCTGTGAATGACTTGACACTGTTCAAGTGCACTGCCCAGGCAGAAATTCAAATTTCTCTGAAGCAAGATACTACAGCTGATTGTAATATAAGTTGGATTAACTTTATTTTGAAGTCTACTTTAAAGTTATCAGATTGTTCTTTTGCTGTTTTGATTTTATAACTCCTATCAAGAAACTGATTTGTTGTTTCATACTTTGAAGCAACGAAAAGAAGGTCACAAGTTGGTGCCCACCAACAAAATCTTGGAAATGTTGCTATGGCCTGCCATGTGGATGGGAGATTGCAATTGACAGCAAGCACTTTCTGTACTATATTAAGTGAGTTATGTTAGAAATTTTCAATGTGTTTTTAACAAAACAATTAAGTAGTGTTATAAAAATACACATTTTTAAAATCTTTCCTTTTGTTTGTTGTGGATCAAATTTGATATTTTCTCTATTTTATATGGAAAGAATTGGCGCAGCAAATCCACGCTAATAAGGATTGCTATTGCAAGAGTTATTATTGCATTATCCATTTTGTTAGTTGGTCATAATTTCTATGCAATGCATTTAGAAAAGAGAGATAAATGAAAAAATCCATTGTTTATACACAACATTTTTATGATTAGAACCAAATATAATGGAAAAGGGGATCTTCCCTGTCATTTCTACACTGCTTTATTAAATTCCAAATTTTTTGTCTGGCTATATCTAAAATTTTGTTATACCAGAGTTATATGTGAAGTGACAAAGTCAATTCACATAAAGTCAAATCCATAATCAATAATTTATAGAAATGCAAGAGAGTGAGACCAGCTTTATGCCTCAAATGTCCTTTTACACAAACTTGCCTTAAATAAGGCTATCTGTATTTACATTCTTTGCAACAGCTGTTAACCTGGACACATTCAAAACAGTATACTATTCTTATTTTATAACAGATTTGATAATTGATTTGTTTTTTTTCCACCAGCCACAGCTCCCTACTCACAACATATAAACATCCAAACTATGACAACAAGCAGTTTGAATCCCTTCACCAGGTATTTAAATTTCGTTTGTACTAATTCTGATATCTGTAGGAATCCAGCATATTTTGAAATTATGATAATCTTGAAAAAATTGCTTGGCATCAACTGGTACATGTAAAGTTGAGGGAGAGCTTAAAGTTTAAAGATAACATGCCTAGTTTTGACACATGGGATAGTGTCATCTCATTACAGACAACTGGAACCTTTTATCAGTCATTGCAATGAAACCTTTTATCAAACATCAGTTGTGACTCAGCAATAAGGGTGCACAAGTCACAGATAAGCAACAAAAATGCAGTTGACTAGCTCCATATAAAAATAGTTTTTTTTATATTCACATAAAATTTTTACAAAACATACACAAATTTACCAGACGATACCACAGGGAGCATGGGAATACATAGCAACCCTGTGGTTATTTAAATTCAACATATAAAACTAAATTAATTACAATGTAAAGATACAAGATGAACGAAAAGAATAAATACATAATTAACTACAATTCAAAGATGCATCTTTAAAAATAGTTTTTCCTTGTATTACCTAGCCTACAGACGCTTTTGCAATTCACCCCCTTTCAACTTACTTTTTATAACTAGGTTCTTGTTTTTTGTGTGTTTTGAAAAACTTTTTATGAATCAATGTTGTGGTTTGATTTCCATAGCAAAGGGCTTTAAGTTAGTTTGGTTCACACAATAGACACCAAGGTCTGTATACATCTATCAGAAATCCTTGATAAAACCATCACTTTAGAATTATCCTACCTGTGCATAAAGCTCCCTTGAGTTAGCCCTCAACCCTTGAGAATCCGTTTCTCTTCGGTGATGGTTGTTTTATTTATGATGAAATTGACATAGAACATGCATAACTAGGTTTATTTCTTGCAAGCATAAGGAAGTATTTGCCAATGATGTCAGTAATTTTTCTGTTGAATAATCTTGGCAGGTTCATAAGTAAAACATGCCATTTGATTTGCCCCCTTCCGATAAGCACCCTTCAGTAAGCACCCTCCTCAAATCAGCCATCCAGAAATTTACTCCCATAGTTAAGCCACTAGGGGCTAATAAAATGATACACAGCATTTAGATAACCAAGAAGCTTGTGAAAACAGTTTCATAATTTTGACCTCCCTTTTACATTTGAAAAGCTCCAAGTATTGAAAATGAAATGTGGTTCTTAAAGAAGAAAGTGGTTTTTAAAATAAAAAGAAGAAGGAGCTTTTGAATTTGTTAATGCACTTGCCAAGGAACTGAAGATCAAATATAATAGGTATTTCAATATCTGAGAACCACTCTTGAGACATCGAACGTATATTATGTGTTGAACAACAAACAATTGAAAAAGCTGCTTACATTTTTCGAAAAACTGTTGGGCTTTAGAAAACCCAGGCTTTATCGTCAATTTTGTAAGTTTTTATCATAATCTTATATTGTTTCAATACAGAAACCATTCCTTTTGTGTTAATCTTATTTTATTCTTAGCCTCGAAGAACAGTCTTTTATCCGCATACATGACATGTGCATTTAACTACAGACTAAACATCTTAGCGATCCCCATTGTCGCAAACACCAAAAACTGCAATGAATTATTATAATGAGATCAATGATTATGTGGTCGATTTTTATTCAAAGGTTTTCTAATGTTGCGGACATGAATTCTCAAGATGTTTATCAAATAATGAAAGGGTTAGAAGGACTGGAAATATAAAATAAGAGTTATTAAACACCTGCATGTATAATACAAATCATGTAAAATGTGTTATGGTATGGTGATATTTTTTCCCCTTTTCTTCGGGTTTCCCTATCCTCAAGTTTTTGAATTTTTCTGTCATACAGGCATTTCAAGCAAAACGAAGGAAAGTCTGCATCAAAAGAAGTCTACGTGATGGTAATTAAATAAATTTCTTGTTCTAGGCTCTTCATTAAAGAGAATTGATTGATAATAATACTGCGAATGCCATTTATTAAGATAGAACGAATGCAATATATCGCATGATCTTATGACTTAAGACTTATTATATCTCGATACAAAATGACTATAATTTGGGGTTATCTGTAGATGACCTGGATTTATGTCTATTAATTCTCTTTAAAGTATTATTACACCTTTACTGATTATCACATCAAGTGTGGAACTCGGAGTTGCAACTTAGAACCGTCCTGTTCCATACACTAAAAGGCGTGTACACGCCCTGCTTAGACAGTATCAAGCACTTTATGACAGACTGGTTAACAATAATGTTCATTGATACTTATATTAAATGGAAACTTCATATATTTTTTATCGTTGTCAGTTTTCTTGCTACATCTTGTCAGTTTTCCATGCTAGATTCCACTTTACCAATCGCAATATTTCTAGTGTTTTGTCATCGCAGTTTCTACTTTCTATGCATCTCAGGTTTCGGTTTCGTCGCTGGAAGTGAGAAGCCAGTCATAATTCGATCTGTTGTGGCTGGTAGGTTTATCATTTTACAACTAGCAACGGTTTGAGTATTTTTTCTACTGAATTCATTGTACATTGACTTTAAACGTAATCCATTTATCGGCAAATTTTTTATCACGTTGTTTTTCTTTGATCTTATCAAACTTCTTCTATCATATCGATCGTATAATTACGCCATTTACAACATGATGGCTGTGTTTTGAATTTTGGAGATAAATTTTGCATGTAAGTTTCATCCCAGTGTCTTCTCTATTTATTTACAAAACGTGTTAAAGTCATTTTTTGTTTTTAAACGTCCAAGTATCTAGGTTTCGTCGTAATTTATAGCCTGTGGAATACAAAATGTCAGTTCATTTGTCTTGCAAAGAATTTTGATCTAATGTTTTCTTAGTATGGAATACTAAACATTTTTACAGCTATATTAATGAAGATCGCTTTAAAGGGATTACCCAAAAAGCCATTTTTCATGTCTGTTTGAATATGTTTTTGATTTAGAACAGCCTGGAAAACCAAAAGCACGTATCTTAGAATGCATAAAATATATATAGCTACAGATTTGAATGAACAGAGTTTCAGAGTGATGATGTCGAGAAAAATATATTTTTAGAGTTTTTCAATTTTCATCATTTAACCCGCAAAAGCGTTATGAAACAACTGCAAAAAATCCGTTAGATGTATGTGTTACAGATTGACTCTGATATGGCCACATGAGCTCATGCTCTTTCTTTGTCAAATTTTTGCAATTTGGTTTCGGTTCATAATTTTATGAACCAAGCCAAAATAACATTAATCCGTTAGCAAACTTGAAATCTTCCATTGGGCATATCTGGCTCAATTTTGAGCATATCTAACTGATTTTGCATATTGAGAGGTATTCCAAAATCAATAATACGCTCAAAATCATGAAATTCTAGAAAAGATTATTGATGACGTCACACTGGTACTGTATTATTACATTATGCCCGTAATAAACAGATTTTGTTCATATACAACAGGTAGTCCTGCAGATGGCCAGCTTTCGGCGAATGATCAGTTGTTCAGTATAAATGGGCAGATATCATACAATCTTCCACAGCCGCAAGTAATCAGCATGATAAGGTATATCATCGTTACAATATTTTCTAGGGACAGGTGTACAACACTTGCCCATACAATTATATGACAAAAGATTAAAATATCCAAGAGACTTGCGTAAATAGAATGCCTGCACAATATTTTTGTAAGCTACGTTGATTTTTTTAGTATTTTATAATGAAGTCCCCCCCCTCCCGATCGATGATGTTTTATGCAAGATCTAATGCACTATGTCCTTACGCATTTCGCTGGCCATTTAAATTTCCCATTGGTTGGACTACACCGCGTACCTATTGTTACGTATCAAATCGGCAAAGTAAGGCAATAATTCGCAATGTTTTCTCGATCATACACGCGTTGCAAAGCTAATTGCTAATTTCTGAACAGTTGACTAACGGGTCATGGTGCCTCTAAAAGGGTCAGTGTGGTCCAGTTAATTACTATGATATTTAACTTCAAAACCAATATTGTTTTGTGCCGTTTATTAGAAATATAACATGTCAAGTATTTTTCGAAATGTCAGTTGTGCTATTTGACTCTTAAGAATGCCCAATATTGCACATTGTTTAATCAGGCCGTTCGTGATGATGGGATAGATATTGAAAACAAACTTTTTTTAGGCCATCCTCTTTCGCATATTACTACGTATTACTATATGGCGAAACTACGCTTGTTTCAGTTCACAGATCTAACAACCAACCTCTTTGTTTCAAATTTCTCATGTAAAAAAATTAAATAAGCACCTGCTTGGCTCTCGATTTTAAGAAATAAAAAGTTTTACACACTTTTGTGTAATTTAAGTGTAATTTACTCAGGTCATGCACTGATGTATTAGAAATGGAGGTCATTGCGACGGAAGATATCCAAGATGTTCGTAATCAGGTGAGTAGATAGTTTTGTTGCATCAAGCATGCCATTGAGTTATGATCGTATGAAATCTGTCATCGAACGGCTATTGTGGCAGTTAAAATCAGTTATGGCGTTAATGGGCGAGTTATATCGCAAGTAATTTACATTTATTTCACGTTTTGCTAAAAAACTGTGGAATACTTGTGGAAGATCCCGAAATACGTCAGCCAAGTTTTGCTGCATTCTTTGGTTGTTGTTTAGTGTTAGCGAGCAATGAAATAACTTCATGTTTTGTATTATCATTCTTGAATGCAACATACTTATTTACAATATACTTTAAATCTTACTCAGAGCATTCAATCGAATGTAAGATATAAAGCATGATTACAATCATATGACTGCCAAGGGAGACCATGTAGTGGTACCTGTCTAATATTGCTAATGATAAGTAATTGTTTTTAGCAAAATAACCTGATTTGAAATTTTCGAAGAAACCAAAAGGATCTTTCGTGAATTTTTTCCTCAAAAACTTCAAGATATCTATATCGAGTTTCTAAATTTTGTAAAACAATACAAATTTTAGGGCTTGATTGTTTGTTCGTCAAAATTAAATATTTGTGGTTTGGGAACTTTACTAAGAATTAGTTTAGTTAATATAAAAGTTTAAGAATCCTGTGATTTGATTGAATGACACCTGTCAATCATCCTGTTTACGCAATCTGTTTATGTAGCAATGATGTGCCTTGGCAGTTGCTGTTTCACAATTCTGTTTACCTGTTCATAGATACCAATATATGTTATTCATTCATTTATTAATTCATTTATTTATTAATCCATTCTTTAATTCCTTTCTTGGGTCATTTATTCATTTGTTTATTAGTTCATTCATTCTTTCGTTGGTTGGTTCATTCGTCCATTCATTCATTGGCTCGTGCATTCATTCATCCGTTGATTCAATCATTACATTGGCAATTTCCACTTAAATATCATAATGCTATTCTCGTTAGTATTTGCTACAAAAAGTAATGCTGTTTGAATTTATTCAACTACAGGGAAGTCTCAAGTCTGCATTAATGAGTCGTGCCACAAGAGAAAGACGAAAATCTTGCCCTGTCTCTGTTCGATTTGAAGAAAAACCAGAAGTCTTGTCGATCTCCACACCCAGTGTATTGAGTGTTAACATCATAAAACAGGTTTGTCTTTATCATTCTAGTGTTGTTCAATAATGTTTTGAACAAGGCCACAGATGAAGTTTCAAAGGACCCTAGATCTAGAAAATCTCGCTCCCAAGATATTAGAAAGCATTGGAAGTTGTGACGTGAAAAGACGCAAACATAAGGCTTTGGACAAAGAGCTCGCCCCCTCCCCCAGTTTGTACGGCTCAAGTTTTGGTACAGGTTTCTAACTCTAATTATGTTAATATATGTGTAAGGAAAATTGTTGTTTACCTGTCTGTCATAATGTACCCGATGCCGTATAGGCAAAGCTGTACACGCTATTTGGTGTATAGAACAGTACGGTTATATACTGATACTTGATGCGATAATCAAGTTGCCTATCAGCGTTATTCTGGGGGAAAGGGGAACCAAGGTAGTAATATTTGGGAAAAGAAATAGAAATATATAAACAAAACGTTGTTCCTAGTAATTTTAACAGGCATTGTAACTAGCCCTTTGCCGGCAGTTTGTAATGCTTTGAGTTCACGTGATTGTATGTTTGGCTTCATAAAAAAATGAAACATAAATGAACAACTATTTATTCCTTCTACCATGCACATTGTCACGCCATGGACAGATTTATTTTCACTATTGTTCGGTCTTGTGTACAACATAGTACTTTTATGGGCATCCAATATCTTCGATGACCGCAAGCGGAAAATGATAAGATGATTCCATTTTTAAAGATGACGAAATAGCATTTATTTGATAATTAAATGGCGTATTGGTTTCAATTCATACTTTGTGCTAGTATACCGTTTATCTTAGCGTTTTATTGACATGTAATTGTCTTTTAAAAATCCTGTGAATCTCAAAAATCTAATTTTGATACCTTATTATGGTAAAAGGTATTTGCTTACGTTGCTCAGATGTGGAAAAAGCTAGACACTGCTCTAAGATATCCACTTGCATTTAACAAATTAACGGAAAGGAAGATCTATTTTTCTAAACTAATATGTCTTCAAAACATTTTAGTTTGTCACCAACGTATTGGTCACGGTGTCGCTTTTTCTTCTCACTTTTCACTAAATTGGTTAGAGTCGCGCATCTAATCTAATTTGTAAGTTACTGTAAGTCGAATAGAGGGCTATTGTACCAGACAATTACGAGTCAAAATTTGTAACAGGATGCACTGTGCTCAAGCTGCGCGGTCCAAGCGCTGTCTGAAATAAAATATTACGTCGTCGTTTGTTCCACCCATTGTTTTGCTCAAATGAGAATAACTCGTCGGAAATAACGGGGAAGCTTTCTACCCCCCTCTATAAAGGCTATTGTATAGGAAGATTGGGAGTGAGAAAAGGTGAAGCTGCAGAGAATAGGAGTGGGGGGGCAGAGGAGAAGAGAAAAGGAAAAATTTCCGTTATTCTCTTAGTCCTTTCTCTCGCAGCTCCTCCACCTTTCCTTTTTTTCGCAGTTCCCTTTATCATTCCTTTTTCTCCTCCCCATCTCCCTCCCCCATAGCCTCTGTGGATGAGAGTGGAACCAAGCATCTCCTTATATCATTTGTTATTGACTTTCACACAAGGCTTTTCTCTTGCGTGTTGTTCAACCAGAAGTAGGAAATTGCTGAACCTCAAAGTTGTGATTCTATATTGTAGGTTTTCATTGTTAATTGTTACTTTAGTTATAAACCTTGATTTAAACAGGGGAGTACATTCAAAAGTAAAGATGCTATGTTATCAACTACTGCACTTTCAGATGCGGACTTTTTCATATTGCTGGACACATCACACCTACCTTTCGATTGCTTTCATAATCACTTGATAATGTTTTCCGTGGTATTGTGTCAATCTGTTCAACTCGAATATGTTTCTATAGTCACTAAGGCTATTAAAAAGCAATCGTGTCTTTCAAACGTAGCTTTAAGGAAATGTGTTGGAGTAATTACGCGGGAATGGTTAGTTTATGAGGGTTAGAACTGAGATCGTGCGGTAGTTTTGCATTTTGCATCTTGACATCACGATGAGCGATAGTGAACTAGAAAGTACTGTAAGTTAGTTTTCTTCCATAGAAAATGTAATTCTCTTGAACCGCCTTCTTATCGTAAAACAATTGTACTTTTTCCATAGAATCGAATCTTTTATTGTTGTTATAACTTAGTTTTAACGATTTTGCCTCTTAGCATAATGACATTTATCATCATTTTAAAAGTCATAACATTTCATCTTGAAATTTTATTCAGACCTTTATTATCTATTTCGAATTCGTAGCATTCAATCATGAAGTTATATAAAAATTGATCACTGTTTTTCAATTTCGTCCTTTTCAATCCTGAAATAGGTTGAATCTTTGCAATTTCATCTTATTTACTACTTTTCTCCTAGTAAACAACGTTCAGCAAAATGTTTCTTTTAGGCCCTAGGCATTTTCTAGCTATGCATTTAGGGTTGCCGGTAATGGTTTTTTGCTTTCAAAATTGTTGCTTTCTTGATCCATAAAGTGTTTGAGTGAAACGAAGGGGTGGATTACATGTCACAAAAAGGGTTTCTGACCCATCATAATGATGTTCCCTCTTTTTACAAAGTTCCTTTAAAAATAATTAAAAGTGAATCACTAATCAGCATACTAATACAATACGTACCTAGGAAAGTGCCGGCTAGAGAGGGCAGAAAATTACTAGTTTTCTGTTTGTTACCTTGTTGCCTTGTTCTCTTGCCTGAACTTTGTAGCTAGAGCGGCGGTGAATGGGAAAATATCGCAGCCAGAACTATTGAATATTTTTTAAGTTGTTCAAGTTTGGTGTGCTTTATCAGTCTTTTTTGTTCAAAATCAGAGAAGCCGGAACGACCAAAGGGCAAGGGGGCAAGCTTAAGTAAAAAGACCTTTGAAAGATAACTCCCAGCTTCTACCAACTCCTTATATGACTGCCATTTTATTTAGATCTTCTGTATGTATCTTAAAAAATTGGCTAACCTTTGGAATTAGGATTTATTTTACACGTTTTTAGATGTGTCGTCATGAATTAAGCACTGCAACCAGAATTTCATGTGAATTTCTCTGATTATTACAATTGGGCGGTTTCAAGGGTACTTTTATTTAATACGAAAATTGTGATGCTTCGATGTAGGCCAGTAGCTGTGTTTTTCTTGCATGTTCAGTTACCATAGATACCGAATCAGGCTTCTAAACTCAGTAACTGAAATTTTATCAGTTTTTGTATGCAGCTGCTTGTCACCCAAAGTCACTTCTTAGCATAATCACCATAAGCAATTTTTATAACTTATTGTCTAATCGCTCGTTTGCCGGTAATTACATTTACACTTTATAATGTCAGCACCGGCACAGGTTTTCATAATAAAGATAGGTACGGAGGTTATCACATAATCCGTCTAGCAATGTTTTGGCGACTGTCCTTGCCACTCTTGTGTTCTGAAGCTCCGACGATTGAGAACGCAATAGATTTATGTTAAGATTTAACGATAGGCATGCATATTACATGTTGGTGGTTAATAAAAAAACTGCGTTGGTTTTGCTTCTTAGCAAGTCAAGCTAAGGTAAAACTCTTTTTAAAGTCAAGCTGCTTTGATACTGCGCATGCCCTGTTCACGACATTCAACCTCGCGCAAGTCCGAACGAGGACACTTCAGCAAAGGCTAGCCTCCTTCGAGCCCCATTATTAGCCAATGAGCTGTACAGCTGTCCTTCCTTTTGCTCTATCAATGATCATACTTTATGGTTCTTTTTTATTAGTTTTCGGCTTGAAAACCTGTCGCGTATTAATACCCCAAAGTCTTCCCATAAAATTAGAAAATACAGAACATAGCTGTCTTTTCGTCCAATCAAGCCAGCGTTTTTGTCGTAAATCTAATAGTATCAGCTGAATGATTCGACCGTTCTTTTGTGTTCCAGGTATTTCCTCGCATAATAAAATCTAGCAACTTCATAATCAATTTTTATTTGTAGATGATTCCGAACGTCCTTAAGATTTACCTTGAAAATGGCCAAACAAAGTCTTTTCAGTATAACACAGAAACTACAGTCAAGGTATGTAAGATACTTCCAATTTTTAGCTATTAGATATTTCAAATTTGTAACAATTGGATTGCCAACAGCTTTGATGTATGCCTTGTCATCCAAGATTACAATTCAACTTTTTGTTACTCCTTTCTTATATGTTATTATTTCCATTGCGAAGGCTATGAACTTTCCTTATCCTTAATAGAGGGGTTAGAAAAGAGGGTTTTGGCGAGCTTGCTTTCAGTTCAGCCTATACTGTATGCAGAATAGATTTTCTGTGCTAGTAATACGCATTGATTAGGCTTAAGAATTTTATTTTTCAGTTTTAAAATTTTTAACTGGATCTGTTTTCGGATCTGTTTTCAAAATATTATAGCCTAGAAGAAAATACCAGAATAATGTTTTGATTTAGAGTAAAATGGACATTTAAGCAAGTCATTTTATCTTTTGTTCAAATTTTGTTTTATATATTCCAATTTCCAAGAATGGTAAATGTTTACACGCAATTTCAGGAAATATTTGAATCGTTGCTGGATAGACTGCAGATCAAAGCTTGGAGACATTTTGCACTGGTTATGATAGGCCCATACCGAAACCAGACAATATTCTTGCAACCAGAAGATAAAGTAACCCAGGTCGGTTTATAAATGTTTCTGCTTGCTAGAAAATAGGAAAAGCATAATATAGTTACTCTAATAAGAAAGGGATAATCCAGGTGAAAAATGTTAGGTAAACATATTGAATCTGGATAGGCAACTAATTTTCTGGATAATCCGTGACCCGAGGCAACCGATGATTCCCTGATTCCGTCAACTAACTCCCTGTCATATCTGAAACGAAGATAATCGTAAGCAGATTGCTAGTTTGGCCAATACTTTTATTTTCATTGCGGGTCATTTAATGCTGTTTGAGTATTTGGGATAAAACCATTCTTTGTTTGGTAACGAAAGCAGCGAGAAACCCAGACAGCAGGTTGTTTGTTACTGTGGATACAAAGCGTAGGTAGCCCATTAAATGGCATTGTTTTTGTTTATATAATCATCCTTTTTTATATCAACGTGAATTAGCAGTTGCTATTAATTAGGCTGGTGTCGAAAAAGTACCTCGTTAAAACTGCCAAAGACAAAGTAGTACTTAATAATCATCAAGGAAAATTCTTCACTTTATATCAGGACATATTTCGTTTATCACTTCCTTGGAAACGTTTCCTTAGTAACTTGTGTATTTTCCTAGGGTTTTTGTTGTTTAGCTGATTGAAAAAAGTTCGCTCATTAAATATTTAAGGACCTTCTAAGCTACTTATTATTAGGAGATTAATAATTTTCAACAATTTTTTTAGTTTTTGGTGTAACTTCTTTTTGACTTTAATTTTGAAAGGTTTTGTAGGATAAAAACTTACAATTGTTTTCATTTTTTGTTTTTTCTCAGATTGTCAATAAAAAGGTTTTCTCTCGCTGGGAGTGCAGGCTAGAGCTTTGGTAAGATCCGCGCCTTTTTTTCCATTGTAACATTATCAAATACAGTACATCCCCACAAAGAGGAATCTAAGAGAAAAACACATAAAATGTCTTGTTTCCACTTTATGTTTCAGAACCTTTTTTGCCTGAAAATTATTTGAGGCTGTTAAAAACTTAATGAAATTTCGCATGTTGATAAATTATAATTTGTAATTGTAGGTTCACCTTAGTATCTCTGTCAAGGGTTGCATTAAATTTGAGATACCCCTGTATCCTGACTTTTGTGACAGGGAAAAGTGTCAGACTAAAAGATCATCAGATGATTTTGTTCTTTTCTCTCACATATCCTGGGGCTGTACTCCTTTAAGGAAAAGAGTATTTGACTCTGAATGACTATATGCACCTTCAAAAAGTGAAACAAGAACAGTCTCACCCTTGATAAAGTAGGTTCTCTTTTGCGGGGATTTACTGTAGTCAATTATTTCAAGATACTTCTATTTGCAAGGTTTCCTATTGCTGTATTCAAAGCAGTATCAGACTGTTGTAGTGATATGTATTGTTTTCTGTGAGCTTCTACGGTAGCTACTTTGCAGTCCAATGTAGTAATTCATGCATGTTAAGATTTACACAAAGGACTTAGACAAACTCTTTATCACTGTTGCATGCATCAGTATTCGTTTTACCATATCTCTAGTAAACCAGTCCTAAAGACAGTACTTTATATTCGTGTATATTCTAAATTGAGTTATACTTCTAAACGCGAGTGTTTTCAATAGCTTCATCCCAGATGATGCATACGAACTTTTGAACGAAGATCCTGTAGCATTTGATTACTGGTATCAACAGGTAAGGGAATGGAATGTCTGTTTTACTGAACCCTAATCATGCTCTGATGTAAAGTGGGACAGACGGACTTATCATTCACGCTTTTGACATTAGCCGATGTTTCATAACTTGAGGGGTAACGGACGAAAAGTAAACTTTAGTATTCTGCGTCAGTGTTTATCTTTCGTGCCAGTTGGACCGAAGATACAAGGATAACGCGAGGCACGCAAATCAAGGTTTTTGCGGAAAGGTAGTTGGGCTGCATTAACTAAGAAGGAGCTGTTGAGCCAACGTTGCTTAGGCTATTGATGTAAAGAGCAGCTTTAAAATACCAAAGAGAATTCCTCCTTATACTTTCCCATAAGCTATAGCTCGATTTAATTGATTAATACTACATTTAGATCGAAACTAAAATACACAGCATTTTTAAAAAAGTACTGGTAAAAAGTGATCTATAATTTAAAATGGCTCGAATGAAAGCCATGTTGAGCTCTAAAGTGTCGTGGGCCTAGGCACTCTACATCACCTCATTGCTCTACATGCATTCTGACTGTTAAGAAAGGATACAGAGTCAAAAAAGACCAAATCAAACCCGAACACCTGACACTGCACTACTAAACTTAACATCAAAAGTCCCACATTACTTTTAGTTGACTTTGCTCTCTGATTCACATTTTAAAATTCAGTTTTTATGTTTTCTCGGCTAAAACCTTTCCCATACATCCTTTAATATGATGTTTTGTAATGCATAAAGATTCTCATTGTTGTCTCGTTTTCATTTCAGACATGCAACAGTGTTGTTAAAGGACACTTCGGTCTCGATCTCAAATTTGATGCAGTTATGCGGTTGGCTGCACTTCAAATTCACACAGCAATGACCGTTGAAAATGAAGAGGCAAAATTTACATTAAAAGATGTTTCCAAGGAATATGGTGGACTTGATGACTTTCTACCAATTGGTATCGTCCAGAACTTCAAAAAGAAAGATATCAAAAAATCTTTAAGTAGTCAGTTAAAATCTCTTTCAAGGATCGCATTCCCTGGACAGAAGTTGACACCACTGCAGGCGAAGCTTCATTACCTGAAAATTGCAAGCCAGAACATTACATTTGGTGGTAAAATATTCGCAGCAAATTTATTCAATCACAACAGTGGATCGGATTCATCAACAGTAAGCTTTAGAAGATGACTTTACAATTTGTTAATATTATTTATTTGTCACTAGCCTGTTAAAAAATTTCTCTTAGCCTGTTATCTAATATTCAGTTTTAAAGTACAAGACTCTCATTTTTATGCACCATTCATCGGGGTCTTTCTCCAGTATAGAGGCGATATCATAGTTTAGCGTTTCTTGCGAGAAAAAAGTTTAGCTTTTGGTGCGATTGCTACATTTTTGACCGAATTAGGTGCGATTTCGTCAATTTTTCCCGGGTTATTTGCGTAATGGCTAGATGTTATTATCGCTTTGTTACCTCTTGTCTACTCAACAGATGCTCATTAAAGTCTCGAAGAGGCATATGTAGAGGATTGACTTTGAAAAACTACTGGCTTTAAATGTTGTTTCCAAACATTCTGAGTCGAGCCTTCCACCCTCTTAGTATCATTAACGCTGTTGAAGTCAATTGTAGATTAATGGAAGAATCACGTTGTTTTTTCAATCATTGATTTAAAGTAAGCTTGGGCTCTATAAATTCAGTCCCTTTCATCAATTTTTCTCTATTTAGGATATGTCAATGGATGTCTCTGATGTCCTTATCGGCCCATCTAAAGGCATTTGTACTCTTTTTACCGATACTGGAAATGTGGTAAGTTTTACTTCTAATTACTTTTCAATATAAAAATGGCTTTGAAAAATGAAAACATTTTAAGAACATGCTCAGAGTATAAAACGTCGGAGCAAAGGTCGAAAGTGTGTTCTTACAGTTGTGTGATGATCGCATTAAGCGCGAAACTGGGAGTGGCAACTTAAGATCGTCCTGTTCTATACACCAAGAAATGCACCGCTCTGCCTACTCGGTATTGAGCCCAGACTGGTTAACAGTTATTTTCATATACCCAGGTCTTTGCATTTAATAACGTAGAATGCACTTTAAAAAATGCTAATGTATTAAACCTCACTGTCCTTGATACAGATAAATTATTTCGTGTTTTCTGTCATATTTACCTTATGCTATGCGCATACTAACAAAAGTATATTGTTTCTAGCTGCAGCACCTCGCTGACTTTGCAGACGTTACAGGTATCGTTGTGACGTCACACTTGCTGAATAAACATCATTTGAAAATATTCATACAGGGCAAAAAAGTGAGTATTATCACCCTTTCAGAAAAAACAATTTTAGTTAACATAATGACAAGACCTGTGATGTATCAAGGATCTATTGCTAATGCTAATTCCTTTCACGCTAAGTTGGTACTATTTCTACCGGATAAAGTATTCGAAGTACTTTAAGTATGTACCTCTTATTGATGCTCTAGGCATAAACTGTGTACAGTCAGGTCGAGGGCATGGTTTCCTGGTTGTTTTGATATTCCATGTCAGTATCCTCAAGACTGATGGTTGCGCGACTAAGAACCTTGTTAAAGGTAACCGGAAACAAAATAGTAGAAAGGGCTCGACCCAAACCACTTCTTTCACTAGACTTTGTTCAAAAGCTTATTTTATTTTTTCTTAGACAACACTTCGTAGTCATTTCCGTAAATCTGTTAGTTTGTTTTTTAAGTATGTTTCAAATTATTAGTTCAATATTATATATATTTCCTATTTTTTTATCTTCTAGGCCATCTCATTTATTGTCAGTCCACAAGATGCCGATGACATGGCCTTTTTCATCGAAAGATATTATAAAATTAAAACTGAAGAAGCTCCTGATCTTCCTATCTACAACCTTTCGCAGACAGTACCACGATATAAAGCACCAAAAGACACCAGAGGTATTAGCAGTTAATGCTATTATTTTGTTGCTTTACGAATAAAAACGTTGGGCATTCTTATATCATTATTTCGAATGTATCTCGAGATTTCAATATTGCCAGGAAAAGGGGAGAAAATCTCATTTCACCTCGAGAAATAGCAATTTAATTTCTTTATATCGATACGCTTTCTGGTTTTTTGATTAATTCTCAGTTATATCGTTGATTTCAGTTGCTGCTTTTCAACACGAAAATGAGTTTTCAATTTCTATCCTTTTATCAGACATTTATGTAACCACATGAAAATGTTCTGATTTTGATATTTTCTTGACATAGCTAGACATTCATACCTCTTTCGCAAGATTAGAAGTTCAATGTATGTTTACAAGTTTGCTAATTGAAACTTTCAGCTCCAAACTACCTCGGTGAACATGCTGTTGTCCCTTCAACTTGGAGTTACCTTGAAGATGTCATTCCCACACTTTGGCTAAATAACAGCTCAGTGGATCAGAGCTCGCCAAGGAGTATCAGCACTAAAGTTGACCTTGCAAGTGGACCCCCTCAGTACAACGCTGGGAAGTCTTATGACCGATCAAGCTTCGCTCCGTTTCGACCAAAACCTGCAGTTGACTCGTTTATCAGGGAATTGAGCATCCGAAACAAAAAGAAGAAACCGGTTGATCAAAGAAACATGAAAGAGGAACAATCTCCAATTAAAACCGTAGGACATTTTGATACGACTCTGTTTGGCAAAGACTCTAGTCCACAGAGTAGGCTTTCCGACACTTCTGAAACACTGGAGGAGGCGAGCCCACAACTGACCAGACATATTATAACATGCAGTATGAGTTCAGACGAGGAAAGCTCTGACGACGAGGAATTATCGGACCTTGCCAAAAAAATCAATAGATCAGGAACAGTGGCGAAATTTCTTAAAAATAAAGAGAAAAACAAAAGAAATGGAGATACTATCGATGGTCAATTTGATCATAACGAAGATGAGGAAGGTATGAAATGCATGCTTGTTTATTTTTTTCACGTGATCATGCTACGTTTCGTTATTGTTTGAGTTAGTTTGTTCACATGATACGTCACAGTGTATCCGATTTTAGTAGCAGCATATGACGCCCGGACGTTGCTGAAGGATAAAACTGAAAGACATAAAATATGTTCTGTGATTCTTTTCCTTGTCCACCCCAGTTTTCCCAGAAGTCGATTTTCTAATTTCTCGAAATCCGTTGAAAAACCGTTGAGGGGGGGGGGGGGGGAGTTGGGAGGTGGGCTGATCAGATCGATTTTGATTTTCGCACTACCAAAAAAGACCTTTCCAAGAGTCAGAAAGGCGTGGCCGAGAAAATTTGTTTTCGTCCACCCCAGTTTTTTAAATTGGCGATGCCACTGTTAGAAGATCATTGCAACCTCGAGATTTTATAAGAATGTTACCTTGTCAATGTTTAGGAAGAATCATGGACTTTTTGATTGCATTTGGGATGTGGTTTCTTTAATTTTATCTCTTCGAAGCAATAGGACATTTTCACACATCTCTTAAAAGTTTCCGGTTTCCTGTTTCACGTGCGATTTATCAATTTCAATCCCCTTGTTAAATTAATTTTCTGATTTATGAGTATTAAACTACATTTTTCCTACAATACCTTTTTCCAACTTTCCTGGCGTTTTAGGTTGTCAACAAAAAGTTAGTTTTGCTTGTAATCAAATTCATTTTCAAATATACCCTTTGCTCTAGATTCCGGCTGGCGGACAGACACATCATCCAACACGGGCAGTCTTGGTCGATCAAATCCTTGGGGAACATTTTCTGAAGAGGACTTCTCCGATAAGGACTCAAGTAAGCTATTTACAGATTCAGAAAGTGTGCTTTCACATAAAGATGAGTTATCTGATTCTGAAAATCAAGAACAAAATCATAACTACCGAGTTAACTCTGATATATTGACGACACAGCTGCATAAACTAGATACTATCGAAGAGAGCGGATCGCTCACTACAAAGTCGGACAAACCTAGCTTAATCAGAGAAAACAGCCACTCCCTGGACAAATATCTTGTAAATAAACTAGACGCCCTTGAAAAAGCGGAAGACAGTCCCCTGCGTGATCTGCCTTCAGACAATGATGAAAGGCCTGTTTCTTTGTTGCGACCTTTGAGTCAGATTTCAGATGAAGTTTTTGATTCAGAATCTCCAGTTGACGCCGGCAATGGAGTTGAAGCTTCAAAGGGGCTTGATTCGTCACCTCTCTCTTTGAGCCCAGAGCCAAGTATTGACAAATTTCGTGCAATCAGTGATAGCCCTATTCCCCAACCAGAATGGGAAGTTGATGAATTTGACATTTCGACTGATGCACACAGTAATGAAGATCGCCCACAAAGCATCAATCTAGATGACTTGAATATTTATATACCTGCTCCCCCGAAGAACACAACACGGGCGATTAGCCCACGAGAACTAGTTATTCCATCACCACCTGACGATTTTGCAGGCGACACAGAAGCTCTGTTTGATTATGAGGGTGACTCTTCTGAGTTTAAGGTTTATTTGCAAGAATCTCCAGAAAGCAGAAGTTCCTCAACAAGAAGCTCGTCTTCAGAGGAGGTTATCGAATTTATGCAAAGTGAAGATGCAACGAATGAAAGTACAGCAAAAGAGGGAAGACTTTTACCGCCAAGTGAGTCACCAGATGAAGAAGTTGAATTCATGACCCAAGATAAAATCACCAATGTAAGGATTTATCAAAATGACATCAATGATTCAGCGAAAGAAGAGTTAAAAGAAAATGTTGTGAAAAAAGAAAATATTTGTGAATGCGACGTTGAACCTTCTAGACGGACAAAAGAAAAATTTAACTCACTGCCCATATTGCGAAAAAGCCATAGTGTTAATGAGAGTGATTGCTCTTCATTTTCTACTTCGGCTATTGCAGAGGAAGGGGAAATTAAATATTCTGGAGTAAGAAGGCAAACAGAGCCTCTTGTTTTACCACTTATTCTACCAAAGAGCCCAAGCTTGGAACTAAAAAATGAGAGGGTTGCTTCTCCTGTGTTTTTCTCACTTCAGAACATTCCATCAGATTCTAATCCAGGCCCGTTTCAACAGTTTGCTACAAGCACCAATCTCGAAAGGACAGACAGACTCATTCTGCCATCAACTCCTCTTTCTCTGAGAAGAAATCAATTCACCACACTATGCAGTGCAGATAATATTGCCAAGACACACAGCTTACCAAATAGTTTCTCATTCAACGAGTTCAATGGTTATATGGACGAATGTAAAGATTCAATTTCAAAATGTGAGCAATTTGAAGAGGAACTTAGTGCGCTTATCGAAGAAAACAAACGCGCTGATCGAAAGAGTTTTGAAGGGGATGATCCAGAAAGAGGATCATTTATCGAAGTCATGCGTACCGGAGCTAGGTCATTGCTGAACAGAACAAAAGACCTTGTTACGATGGCAACCAGTGGCAACATCAAAGGCCTGCACATTTTTGTTCGGTCATCTAAACACGAAATCGAGAATCTTGTTGTTGCTATGACAACAGTAAAGAACAGTGTAACACTTGCAACTCTTATAAAGGACGTGGTAGTGGGATATAAGGAAGTTATTTCACATCTAAAGAAGGGCACTGGCAAACCTTTGACTGATCCAGAGATTGTCAAATTAATGGAAAAAACGAACGAACTTAGCTTTTCATCAAATATCTTGGTTCGTGGTCTACGCTCATATTGACTTAAGACTTGTATTTTCTCAAATTCCCACTCTATTAAAACTAATTTCAGCGAAAACAAAAATCATTTGCTTTTTAGGTTATTTAATGGCTTAGAAGAATTCAATTTCGATTCTCCTTGCAGTTTTACAATTTGCTATCAATTTTGTTTAATTTGGGTTTTTCAATGCATTAAATCTTCATATGTTGCATAAAAAGCAGGCCAAGCAAATTGTGAAAAACGAAGTAATCATGGTAACATTACTCACTTGGTCTGAATAATAAAAAAGTAAAAGGTTCTGAAGGTAACAACAGCTATTCCAAACTGTATTTATTTAAAGCATGAAAAATATATCTGCTTAATGTATAATTTTGCTTTCGAAATTCTATTGGTTTTGATGAGAGTTTGAAGTATTCAGTTCTTATAAGAAGAGATCTTCATGAAAAATTGTTTTTTAGTTTTGTGAAAGTTATGATTATGATTATTATTGATAATTTTCAATAGTTTTTATGTGCTGCATATATTCCTGTATAAGCCAAACTTTTTGAGAAATTTTTTTTGCGACAAAAGTCCATTTTCAGTGTATTGGAACAATTATCGACAAATATAAACTTATGCCCCTTTATTTTTTATTCTGTTGGTGATGCTGTGTAGATGCGAAACTCAGCTATAAACTTTGTCAAAAACCCAACTTTAGTTATTTATCTAAGATGATAGTTTCATAATTTTTTTTAATAAAATATTTTTTAATTTTTAGACTTTATTTAAATCCCTAATGCAAAATTTGCCCTAGCTTTTACACAAAATCACAATTTTGATGTCTCTATCCAAAATGTCCCCTTTTGGATTATACACAAGAAGGCTTATACATGAGTATAAATAGATACCTTGGTAAAATAGATAAAAACACTTGCAAGGAAGTTAATTTTGTATACCAAATATTTGTAAATAAGTTTCTCAAGTGCATTCAAAGTTGTATGATTTTTAGAATAATGAATTTTGTATGATATTTAGATTTAGACTTTCCACCTGAAAATTTTATTTATAATTGGAAAACATTTATAAAATCAATTATGGTATATCAGAAATAAATTTTCACGAATTCTCTTGCATTCTATAAAAATTTACTTGGATTCCAGAGGAAATATGTGCTGTTCTCCCAATTTCCTGTCACACTGGGAAGCTTGACTCCTATTCTTGGAGGTCAGAAAAAACAGTGGGTTGAGAGAAACATTGGTTTACAGTCAATTCCAACATGTAATTATAGGAAGGAGGTGGAGGTGTAGGATGCAGTTTAAGTATGGTTGGAAATGATTGCATAGAATGATTACATAAATCAAGCATGGGTAAATAAAATGAGAATGTGGGGTCTTAAAAAATAAAGAAAATAAACAGAAGCAGGGCTCTAACTTCTGACCTCAGAGTTCTGTTATAATTTAAAAAGTTGTTTACAGCACTCGACCTATGATTCACTTTAACCATTTTGGCTGCATAAATTGAAAATTCATAAATTCAATTCAAGGTGCATAAATGCCATTGAATCACTGTGTTTTATCAACTCTGCAAAATGCAGACTTTTTACTTGTTGTGTGTGCTAAGTCCAAACAGGTCAGATGTAATGATGAGAAAGTATTATGAGATAATTGAATAGCTGGCAACTGCAAAAACACATTTTTAAAACTATCTTTCTGCCCTTTCCAAATCCCATAAGAAATAGATTTATCCACTTTTTGAGCATCCAGTTAAAAAGTTCAAAATTTAATAAGGCCACTTATTTGAATCTATGCACTGGCCTAATGTGATGAATATTTGCACCTTGGAAAGTTTGCTGGAAGGTGGAATGCAGCAACAACATTTTAAAGGCAATTTTCATAACATGAAAGTAGAGGATTAATGTAACATAAAATAGTCAAAGAAAATTTTTAGCAAGGGCCCAGATGACAGATTTTTTAGCGTAAAATTGTTGAAATTTCCTGTTAGATTCTCTAATCAGCTATAAATGAGCACCAACCAATAAGTTTCATTTCCAACAGGGGCATTAGACAGATAATTTGCCAAATAATCAGAAAAAGACAGAGATTGAAAATGAAATGCTTCGACTACATATTTACAAATTAATTAAGCTCTCCAAGCTTTAACTTAAAGCCATACATATTTGAGAAATAATACAACTGCGCACTCATTTAACTGAAATGCTAAAGCATATACCACAGTTCACCTTAAAAGCGCAGGGCCAAGAAGGCTTATCTCTTTTTTGATTGTCTTGTTGATCTGAAATTGGAAAACTGCCATCAAAGTTCTGACAAACAACATTTTTAAATGATGTTGCATTGTACAAACTAAAAGTATGATGTTAATGAAGTAGCTATTCTGAAAGTTGCTTGAAATCAGAAAGGAACCTGTCAAACAAGGAACAAAATGTGACCTTACCCTTTTCTTCCTTTAGTATCACCAGTTGTTTGAAAAACATTGGAAGCAGCCATCAAATTCTCAATATATTGTCCCAAGACCTGTTTCAGAAAAAATAGATTTGATGTACTGCCTTTACTAGAAAGATACAGATAAATTCTAAATCAGGCTTTTCTGTGCTATGTAGTATTATAGCTTCAGCATTGTCCCGGGCTAAGCCATTCACTATTCCCCTGTTAAAAACCCATGGTTACCCTAACAGAAACCATTGTGTCATAATTATTGCCCTTGCCAAAATGTTCTGAATGTACAAACAATGAAGAAAAAAGACAAAAAGTCAAACCTGATTCTCTGATTTTAATTTGAGATTTTCATCCTTTACAGCATCAACTCTTTGAGACAAGTCTGAAATGATAAGTACCCCATAAAGGTAATTAGAATCGTGTTCCACCATAAATAGATTAAGCTGGTTCAGAATTTGTAACAAGGCTAGCAGCAAAAAACATGTAAACGAGTTAGAAAATATGACATGGTTCTGTGTGATAATTTTTAATGGTTTCAAATTACCATCAAGGGTACTTTGCAGAGCCAGGACTTGTTCTATTAATCGTGATCTTTCTTCTTCATTGGCCAAATTTTCTTGTATATCAACACCTAGATGATAAGAAAGTGAAGGTACAGTTTTATATGGCTGCTGAACCAATTGGGAAAATTGAGGCACTCCTGATTACAAGCAAAGAATGACTTACAGCTTCCTTTTGACACCAATATGGTTAAAGGATTTGGGTTTACAACCCCCTCTTCCAATAAATCTTTATTCCAGAATTTATTACAGAAAATTTAAACAATTTTTTAATACTTCACAACACTCTAAAATATAAATTTAGAATTATTGCTTATGAATACAATTGCTTTTTGCATATGTTAAAAGTAACAAACTAAAAGTATGTACAAAGTTTAGAGCCTAAAGAAAAATTAAGGGAAAACTTTAAGAAAGTTACTGGTAAAAAGACCACAAATACTTTCGTAAATTAAAGATAGAAAGTTAGAGCCAGTTTCAGTTAAATGTAGAGCTGAAAGAGCATTTACAAGAGATGTTCATGCATTTTACCAACTTTGAAGACCATGTTATGATATTCTGGCAAAATTAGAACAATTGACTGTTAGTAGATTGCTGCTTAGGTTGAATAATTTAACAGTTTTATCTTGATTCTTACTCTCTGAGCGAAAATCTTTAAATTTCTGATTATTTGCATCACCAAGAACTTTTATAACTGCTTCTCCATCAGAAACTGGTGACTGTCTTTGTAACTCTCCTTTGTGTGATTTTTCTACGATATTTAAAGTTTTATTACAAAGCAACTAAGTTTTATTACAAAGCAACTATATGATTGCTAAATATTATGTTTTCTAAATAATAATCAAAAAATTCCATTGACTAAATAAGAAAACTCAAGAAGTAAAATAAATGATCACATTAAATAGCAGTGAACACTAGAAAAATCACATCCTTATGTTCTATAACTCAACCTCTAAATTTCAGACATCTTGTGACATGAAAGGAAGGATAAGAAAAATTTTCCACAAATACCTCTGTCTTCATACCAGACTGGAAACTTTGTCGCATGCCTGCAATATATTGCCCACACACTCAATTTTCCATACATTTCACATATTAATAACAATACAAATTTCTTAAAAGTGCGTAATTTCAGGCGCACAGTCGCACAGTCAGGCATGTGAACTTGCCCACGCAAGAAACAAAGTTTCCAGTCTGGTCTTCATAACTTACTTATTTCTTTATTTTTCCTGTTTAAAATTTTACAGTATCATTATTACAATCAATCATCATCAAATTTACAATCATCAAAAGTTTTAGCCTAAACAATCGTTATCATGTTTCAAAAATTGATAATGCTCCAGTTATGTCTGCAATAGTTTGAATTTTAACAGATGAGGCATTTGTCTGTTTTCAAATAGGTTTGAAACAAAATATAACCTCCCCCTTCGAAAAATGAATTATCTATATTTTATTTAATGGCCCTTAACTTGATCTTTACTTTATATTATTCGTATTTCGTGGTGTACGTTGTCTTATGTTTTATGATAAATAAATTGTAAAGGAGCCGATTTTGAAAGTGAAAACTGGACTATATTTTAACTGAAACTTTGAATCAGCCAGGCCAACGACATCGTATTCGAAGTACACACCATTAACTTTGAAATATCTGCCATCGGAGCTGTCTGGATCTTGAGTCGAAGTACCTGTGACTGGGATGCTTTCCATCCCGTTAGCGTCCATCAATTAGCAATTTTCTATACATAAAAATCAGTTCAGTTTGAATTTGTTTGCTCTCTTTGATAAAATTTTCCTGACAGCTGTTGCTGTTGGGCTACTGAATGGAAGAGAGGCTACAAAAACATCGACGGCCAGACAGTAAGAACAGCATGCTGAAAGCCATCGAGCAAAGATCTCTGCAGCCTTGACCAGTTTGTGAGAAGGAAAATGTCTTCAGGGAACGACGATTTCAATGTTAAAGTTCTTATTGAAGGCTACAGCTTTGAGGAAAATTCTCAATATAGGGCAACTGGTACATCAACCTTAGTAACTGGTCCAGTTAACATTGTTGTTGACACCGGTGGACCATGGGATAAGCAGAGATTACTCAAGGCCTTAGATGACAACAATGTTAAGCCGGAAAATATAGACTTTGTAGTATGCACTCACGGCCATTCAGATCATGTTGGGAATTTAAATCTATTTACTAATGCCAAGCATATTGTTGGATATGACATTAACTACAAAGATAATTATTATGATCATGATTTTAAAGGAGGCAAACCATACCCCTTATACAAGGAACTGGTGACAGTTATACCTACGCCAGGACACATGCACAATGATGTGAGTGTTGTTGTTCATGCTGCAAATAGTTTTGGAACTGTGGCAATATGTGGCGACTTGTTTGAAAGTCAAGATGATGAGGATTCTTGGAAAGAGTTTAGTGAGTGGCCTGAGGAGCAGGTTAAAAATAGAGATAAGCTGAAGAAAATGGCAAATTTTATTATTCCAGGCCATGGGCCTATGTTTAAGGTTGAACATTAAAGTATTTATTAGAAACTAAACCAAATCTCCCTGTTTTCTTGGCTATTATCACAAATTTGTTTGTCAAACAATTTTAAATGCAGGCAGTAGCAGCGCCACAGAGGACTGGGGGACACGTTTTGGATAAAAATGACATTCCCTGTTGTTAAAGGGGCATGGCTTAAATTTTTTTGGTTTGTCCCCCCCCCCCCCCAGAGCTAAGTGGCTGGCGCCGCCATTGAATGCAAGCTGCTACCAAATTAATTATACCTCATAAATGTGTTTTTATTCATTACTCATAAATAGTAGTCTGCAGAGTAATATAGAGTGGCATGTTCTTTTGGGCTATTAATTATCAATTAAGCATTTGAATCTTCTGCCTTAGGTTTTGAAATACAAGTTGTCTGCCTATGGGCAGTATTCTGTTCTCTCTTTTCAATGTAACAACAATACAGGGCTTGGGTGACAGGTTCTTTCCTATTGGTGTAAACAAACTCAAATGTGGTTTCCAAATTGGCAAATTTTCTCTCTCTCATTAAAGATATGTGAATACAAAGATTGAGACCCTCCTATCATAGATTGAAACCATGCTTTTGTTATTCAGTGAATAGATTTGTAATGTAAAATATATACTTTTTATCCTTTCTCTCACCAAACTTTAGAAACCTTCTCATGGCTCATCCATTTTGAAAATGATGGCTAGGTCCAAGAGTCATTACTAATAAATTTATGAGCATATAATGACTCAGTTTAGGCCATTTAGTTCTTGTTACTAATTTTCATTTATTTTTGTTTGTTTTATACACTACATCATTGTTAGTTTTAAATACCTTATCAATTTAGTTTACTCAAGCGTTTATGACTGTGATATTTCTAATCAACCCAATTTATCACACCATTGTCAGCCTCAAAGCCAATACTTTTTGATCTACTGCTTAATCAATTTGGCAAATTTCATGTTTTCAAAGGTCCTTTGAAAAGATCAGCCACTAAGCAGAAATCATGATACATTATACCTGGACACAGCATGCCTCTCAATTTTAATGAACAGCTTCAGTTGTTTGTTTCACTAAAAGCACCCCTGGATCACTCATATGAATAGGATGCTCATTCAAAGGGGGAGAGGGGATTTCATTCAAGCAGGTACATATTCAAGGAAGTGGGTCATTCACAGTACTTAATGCAGAATATCTGATATTTTCATTCCCCCTACCCCCTTCTGATATTTTCATGCTTCTTTTGCAACCTCTTCCTGTGCATATATACTATTTGAGTTTTGACCCCCCCCCCCTTCTAATTTGCAATTTGACAACAATACACTAATCAGAATACACTGCACACATGATTCTGTATGACATAAAGTATTACACAAGGCAACACTGCAAAATTGACCATTTTTGTAAGGAAAAAAGCGATACAAAAGGTATCTACATATATGTTTACTCTACATTCTACAAACTGACCATAATTGTGGCAATGAATTTGTCTACCTAATTTTATGCCCACTGTGGTGATCGGCATCACACCTATGGTTTAAGTTTTAAACCAATGATCAAAATTTTTTTGAAAGAACACTTTTAAAAAAACATTGAGTGAGTACTCTAACTCCATAAGCCTCCTTCCTCCCATCCATGCAAACATATGCTTTTTAAGAAACCATTACCCCTGTTCTCTGTATGGCCCCATGGGTGACTTTTCAATTGTGAGAAATCAAAGTTAAAGTAAAATCGTAGCAGGGGTAATTGTTTCATCAGTTATAATACCTTTCAGTTTAAACCGATGTTCATTTACGTTCATAAAAGCCCATCAGGTAAAAATTGTTTCTGGTGGCTCAGTCTAAATGCTAGTATATTGATGGTATATTCTAATGTGAGTCACTCACCATGGTACTTTACTGGCACCATTTTCATTGCAGCAAATCAAGAATCACACCACTCTGTAACTAACCCACAACAAATTATGTTTCCTATTTTATTTGTATCTAAGCTCTTTCTGGAGAAAATCCTATAAAATTCACATCAGCCTCCTGTAAATGAATGCATTTCATATTTTACTTTCATAGTTTTACAGTCAAAGCTTAGATCCTAGCAGGGTTGCCAGGTATTAAAAATAGCCAAAGCCAAATCATGCCAGTGAAACATCCAAAATATGCCAAAAATGAAAACAAGGCTATAGAACAATAGAATACGAAGTAATGAAAACGAGACTTCTGTTATTTTTATGACACTTCACTCTTCATTTTTTCCCTAAAAAAGAAACCTGATATTCTCAAAGGAAGTAATCGACCAAAAGGTGCTCCCTTAGATCAGAGGGGTTGAAATCAAAGAAATAATAAATGAAGCAGCTGTTTATAAATTCAAATACTCAGCCAATTTAGAGAATTTTTCAGATTTTTAAGAGAACTTTTGAAAAAGCCAAATTTTTGGGAAAAATCCAAATCATATTTTCAAAGCCAAACCAGTTTTCATAAATCCAAATTTGTGTAATTTGGATAAGAAAAATCCAAACTGGCAACCCTGGATCCTAGTTACATGAATAGAAAAATGTACAGAGGTGTGATTCAATTGTCTAATATTTGACGTGTTTTAAAAAAGAATAGCACCTTTAAAATTGACTTCGAATCTTTTTCATGAGCATGGCAACTTGACCTAAAAGATGAAGACTGCCTCTTTGAAGCGTAACTCTCAGGTGTGTTATGTGCATTCACACAGTAACAATAACAATCAAATTTATTATTAATGTTAAAGTTTTACTTCACCATCGAAAAACCACTGAAAAATCCACTTAGTTTTTAAAAAGCTTTAGGCCATTGTAAATTCTTTATTTGGGGGAGAAGGGACTGCAATCGTGTTGCTGTTGTGCTCTACCTGGGGCTGGGTGCTTTTTTGATAAATTTTCAAATTTTTGAACAAGTAAAACTAAATTATGTTGCACTCACTTTGTTGGCAACTAGGGCCTAAACACCCCCACAGAGCACATTAGATAACAACTTAATTGCTTACACCCTAATAATTTAAAAACAAGTAAAGGAAAATCCAGCCTCAAAAATTGAAAACAGCACCTAGCCTGAACATAAATCTTGTAAAAAAAGATTTACAATTTATAACCTAGCATTTTCTTTTTAGCCTAGATTTTCATCGTGAGCTATCATTTATTGCAGATCTTAAATACTGAGATCGATGGACACAAGAAAGTTTCATTTTATCTGAAAAAATTGAATACCACTGTGCACATAATTAAGTTTTAGGCCTAGATAATGTAAAAAGATCTGACAAAAGACAATGGTAATCCTGCATTACAAGAGATCTGTATATTGGGAAGGATCTAAATTTACAAACATTTGTGAGTTTCTCTGAGCACGAATGGTTCGATGTATATTTTTCGGTAGAACACAACGCAATCTGTATGGCCTCTCGTTTACCAAACTGCCCTTCATCTCTGGAGCTGGACTAATGATTCATAGGTTCATTCTGAGTAAATTTATGATTATAGCTTGATTCGCTAAGATACCAGATTCAAGGTTTCGTTTACAATGCAGCGACTGTAAAGAGTTCATTAAATATTAATAGTAATCTTTGATTCATGGAATACAAATGAAACCCGTCAAATTATTGATAACCCTACTGCTTGGTACGAAGTTGTTATCGATGCGATGAATAGTACTCATTTCAGTCTCTGATCATAAATATACATCATCAGCTGTTCAAATGCATCCTATCCCGTCCATGAAATGCAAAGTTGACATCATGTATATCCGTTCAAAAACTTTCAAAAATCTAATTCCCGACCCTGTTGATTCCATGCATCAAAACAACGATTTTCCTTGGACCATATTACTCGAGGCGGTGTACGGTAGATCAAGACCTTTTTGGAAGAAATTCCGTATATCTGAGCAGCCATTACAACATGCACAGAAAGGCACTACTAATTCATACAAAATTGCACATAGAAATCCAATTGGCCACACAATCAAAAGAGCAAAGAACCACACAATTGTCCACAGCCACTGACAGTTCGCCATCTTCCTTTCCGGTCTTCTCGATCACTTGACAACTCAAAGCCACTTTCTGAATGTCCAGCCCTTTCTGTACACACCCACGAATGCTCCTGTGCAGCAGAGTACAGGCACTATCCTGCCGCTGATCCTGGACCCCCTCTCACCCCGATTGTGGCAGCTGGAATAGAGACAGTTATTTCATTTTAAGTCAATTTTGCGTTTATTGCTACACCTTTTTTAGAAGAACACACTTTATAATAAACACTGAGGCTCAAAAATTGCCCAAAGAATATGAACAAGGCTAGAACGTGCTCAGCTTCAGAGAAATTAAAAAAAAAACAATTCGCATTTTGCAATTTATATTAGGTCATGTCAACAGAACAAAACTATGCAATCTTGTCCATAAACACTAGCAGTCACTGCTTTGTTTTGAAGCTTTACCCAATGAAACGTCTTAGAAACTCTATACAGTATGTAACTTCTCTAAAATTTGCAAAAATTCTCTCTTGAAATAAGAACAATCTTAAGATCATTTGAGCCTAAAATTATCAAATAGTTAAGAACATCGAGGCTCGGCAAAATTATCTGGTTCTTATAAAAAAAGAGTGCATATTTGTAATATAGGTACCTACTTATATCATTTAAGGTCAGTCTTGCGTTAATGATTATATTTGTTCATGATTCCCTTTGTTCAGTATATATTAGTTTGTCGGGTGTTAGTTTTTCATGTTTTCCGGTAACGTAATATTTACTACAGCAAAAGCAAATATTGTAAGCACATCAGTCATCAGTGAGAGCCATCGTGAACACTTCATAAGGAGTAGAAACTTTTATCAGGAACACACAGGCACACGCGCACACACACACACGAATTGTTCGAATTGTACTAGGTCCACGAATTGTACGAAATGTACAAGGTCAACGAAATGTACGAAGATGTACATCTTTTCTTGGAAATTCTATATTACCGAACCAACCAAGAATTTTTTTTGGAAAACTCAAAACTACTTTAGGATCATGGCCTTCCTTCCACTTGATATTTTGAAAAATTTCTTCTATTTCACATTCTCTCTTTTCTAAGTTATGACTCACCGAGATTTTTATGGTTGTGAATAGAAGTAATAGTTGGTGTTTGTATATCTATTTATTTTGAGATTAGCATTTCATCACTCATTGTTATAACCAAAAATATAAAAATATTGACGTTAAGTACTCCAGTTTCTTAGTTATAACCGAGGGGCAAATCACCCCAAGAAAATCTTGTACACCTTTTGTTAAAATCCTATTGTTTTATCTGAAATTCCTAGAAATCCTTTTGTTTTAGGGAAGATCTCGTACGCTATTTGTAAGAGTGAATTGCCCCTCGGTTACAACAGGATTTTTTTTAACGTGCAGTTCTACACAAAATGTGCAGTTCTAAATTTTTTTGTGCAGTTCTAAATTTTTTTGTGCAGCTCTAAAGAAAATCTGAGCAGTTATAAAATTTTACTTTAATAAACAAAAATTCAGGTAAACTGTTGCGGAAAAAACAAACAAAAGTTTAAATGATGAAACACAAAAAGATAATAAAGATGGCACTCAAATCAAAACAGAAACTAGTTTTGAATATAAATTTTACAGTTGTATGGTCGAACAAAACAGACCGACAACTAAATTGGAGACAATTTAACATTTACTTCTCAAGCTGCTGTGCAATTGCTATTTATACCTTGCTTTATCGTCATCAGTTTCGTCCGTCTTATTGGCATAGCTCGAAAAAAGACGATATTAAAGTTTTAAAACATTATATATTACATCGCAATTAAATGTCGCTCCATAAACACAATTTTTTTCAAGATTCTATGTAGTTGACTTTGGTTTCTTGTTATTCTACACCAAGAACTCTCAATGGTTGTCATATGCTCAAAAATTTGGCTTTCCATTATAATGTACTTTATAATTTTGCTTCCAAGTTGAGTTAGAATCTACTTGCTATTTTCTGCAAATTGATAATACATTAGAAATCTATTTCGAAAGATTTTCTTTAAAATGGACGGTTATATTTAGGCCTAAATTATGTTACCGATGCGCATGGCAATTGAACATACTTATTAACAATGTCAAAACCTCTACTTTCAAGTGAGGGGTCTGGAGCAGTAGCGTAGCGAGGGGTAAGGTAGCGGCTATCCCCCCCCCCCCCCCCAATGCACAGAAAGTTGTTGTCTGAAAAAAGTGCAAATCTGCAAAAAAATTAGTTTCTCAGGAGGGGGGGGGGGGGGAGAGTTGATATTTCAGACAAAATTGACATGTTTTAAGGACTGCAAGCAAAGGACTGTAAAAACAATTTAAGCTAATCTGAAGGGCGTGGTCGCATGAATTATATGCTGATCTATATACTGAATTATATACTGAAACAATGCTGAATTCTATACTTTTTTATAATAACGTGCTAATTGAAGTTCAGCCTTGTTCTTCTTTATTTCTTTGAAAATTTGAAGCTGGATTGTTCTTTATTTATCCTTAATTTTTTTGGTGTAAGCGGTGCGATCGCTAGCTATTGTGCTCAAGGGTAGTGTTCAGGTCTCATTTGCCAACAAAGTGAGTTTGAAAATGCATCTAAGTGGGCAAAAACCCCTAGTTTTTTAAATGAAATTTTTAATGGGGTTTCACAGCAATGTTCAAAATCACAATTTACAGTAGTTCAGCCTTAGTTTGTTCTTAATTTGTTCTTAACTTTGACCAACTTTGAGGCTCGTATTCTTATAAGATTGTTCTTTTAAAAAAGAATGTAATATGAAGAAAGTGTTATTTTATTCTCCGGGTCTAAGATATTTTGCCAGCCAACCAATTCCAATTAGCGTGTTTTTTTTGCGAAAAGAATCTATTTTATCTTGCGATCACCAAGGAAATGAATATCAACAATGTTCAAAACGAGGCTGATCTTTAGTGTTAGGGAAGTGTGCTTGTTTTCTCGGTAGGTCACTAGGTTGCATTTGTTGGCAATGTAACGAAGATATGATTTGAACAAAATGACCCATATCCTGGTTGATAGAGGTTATCCTGCAAATATACGACCGCGTCTTGAGAAAGTTAATCACCAATACCTGCGTGGCTTAGATGAGCTGAGGCGTAGGCACAGAAAAGGAGGCATAACACCACAAGAATTTGAAGAGATAAGGGCATCTTCCAGGCAGTCTTGGACTTCTGAATGCGAGGATCAAGATCCTTCTCGAAGTGGATTTCAGACAACTTATTCATCATTTCATCATTATAGAAAAGAGCCGGAATGTGACGGGGCAAAATATAGATCAAAATCTCGACCAACTTCACCTCACAGGAAGCATAGACCTCACCCACAAAGGTTTAAAACTTTACTTTTCAATAGCAACCTTAAAGCCATGATTTAAATATTTACTGAGATGAATAAGCTTTAGAAAGTTGAAATGTAGCTATCGCATTAAAATAGTGTTAAAAAAAGTAATAAGAAGGAGATGTCGTTTTGTAGTATAAGATTTATTCAGCTCCATTTCTCGAAGCCTTTTTCCTCGTATTTTTACCATTCGATTTGAAATGATTTAATCCACCCACCAAAAAGTTATGATTGCATTTTCATTAATCTTTAACGAGGACTTAAGTAAGTCTGTTGCCGGGAGCTTTTATGATACCCTAATTAAATTGATTATATTATAATAAATTATAAAGGCAAAAGTTCAATGTCATTTCTAGCTTGAATGTTAACATAAATGTCTATGTTTTCTTGTGCTACTTTTATAAATTAATCATAAGATTAAACCACGGTATAAAATATTCATTGCATGTTATGCACTTAAGCATTATAATTTATAATCCTAGCGCTCTATTTTTAACAATGTTACACCTGTTTAAACTAAAATCTGTTGATGGGAGGTTCTTGGATAAAATTTGGGTAGGCGTTTGCAGAGAGCATATTCAATGTGGTACTGTTGGCTAGATTAATTTTCACAAAAATTTGTATCCTTGGCCAAATTAATATTAAAAAAAGTGTGGCCCTTGATCGATACATAGAATACCTGGGGGGTTGGGTGTGGTGCCTTAGCCCCCCCCCCCCTATAAAACTTACAAAGTATAAGTAAAGTACTTTTATTTTGCAAAATATGGCTGTTGTTACACTTATTTATCAGGGCTGCCCCCCCCAAGTAAAACATTGAATTTCAGTCTTTGCCCTTTATGGCTAGATTAATCTTCAAGCCATTCAATTTGATTTCTCAAAATTGTTGGTTTGAACCTGGAAATTTCATAGGTGGAAAAGTATACCCTTGCTTGCAGCACATCCCCTGGTACCTTTACTACAGAAGAATCTTCCTTTTGGTTGAAAGCATTTACAGTTTGATGTTAGAATTTCCAAAAAGATTAATATTCAAGAATTTATTTTTTTATTTCTTATTCCTTTCCAAACAATCATGACAAAATTCATTTTAGCTTAAAGTAGCGTTTTATTATTATCAAAAAAATATTAATGCATGAAATGTATTCTTTGTATTTAAAATTAGGACTACCTTAACTTTTTTTAGAAAATACATAACATTGGAAATGAAAGAAGCACCAGGTTTTCAGAACAGTTTTGCATCCAATTTTAAGCATCAGGAGCCTTACACTGGTAGATATGAATGATCTTTTCTCTAAGATTATATTATTGCCAGCTCTCTATATCCTATATGCTGCAAGATTCATTGTTCTTTGTTAGTATTTCTATCATTCTTTCTATTGTTCTTTCAACCATAAATCCTGATCAGCTCAATTTGGGATACTTTGCAACTTTAGACGTATTTCACATCATAGGAATGTGTTATCATCATCATAATCACTAGAGATTATGCCAGGTCCTTTTAACTTTAGGATCAAAACCTAGCAGTTGAATTTTAGGCAACCAATGGAGAAATTAATTGCACATGTTAGTATTTGATTGATTTTTATTAATTAGTAAATCATTGAGCTGTTACCCCTGAAGATGTTCCTATGTCAAAATTTTATTGTAATTATCTATAGCGAGCTCCAGGCAAAATTCAAAGACTATTTAATCTTTTCATGTGCATTTTTAATGTTACTTTTATTTGCTCCTCTTACCTCAGATTGGTTATTTTTATTGCTTATTTGAAACTGCATGAAAATTACTTTGCTTCTAGTGGGGAAGCCTTATGAAAAAGATGACATTTACACTGAAAAGAAGTTGTATTACAGCACACCAACATATGATGAGCTAAAAGCACAGGTAGACAATTATGAGTCAAATCTTTATGTCTATCAAATTCTAAATGGTTTCAAGTATACTGAAACTCAGTGGCAGAATTTGTGGGGGTATGGGGGGTGATCGCCCCCCTCCCAGGAAAGAATTTGTTGACAAATCTGAGACTTTGTTGGTAAATTTAAATCTGGTTTTGGTTGAAACAAACTTCGTTTGCTCATGGCAAAAATTTTTGATGGCAAACCTTGGCAGTCCTGCCGACAAACCCAAAGTTAGGGGTCTGGAACGCAGGCTAACGCTTCTCAGCTTTTGATTTGACAATCAGGTTTCCCTCATCAGCAGTAGACAAGTGAGTATATCAATCACTAGCAATCCCTTCTATTGTTTTTTCTACACCAAAAATGGCCAAAACACTCATCAGGGAGGAGGCTCAGCAGGGAGGTGGCGAAACTCAAATCCAGTTGCACAACTGTGAATTTTAGATGTCCCAAAAGCTAGCATAACTCACATCCAGAATAAACTCATATCCACAACAAAAATTTATCAACAAAATAAATAAGCCGAAAGAGGGACCTTGCGAATGTTTCAAAAAGTAGAAGAAGAAATCAGGGATGTAGTGGTGGGGGGGGGGGGCTCAGGGGAACATGGCTTGTGCTTGGACTTAGGCAAGAGCCATGCAATGCAAAGAAAGCTGTTAAGAATTGTTACTTTACTACAGGTCAGCTATTGACGATTAAACCAGAAAAGAAAAAGAGAGCAACTGACAGATTTTAACGCATTTGCAAACTTTTCATGCATTAAATATACAGAAACTATGATAACCAAAAATGTGTCCATTCAAATTACTACCAATGGGTCATTAGTTTTAAAAAAAATTCTTTCTTATCAATGCTATAAATATATTTTATGCATTTTCTGGCCATATTTAGAATATCATATTTAAAAAAAATTTCTCGCTGCAAACCATGGTGGCGGCTTTCACTGAACCATTGAGCAATATAATCATTCCCTCCCTCACTTGCAATGAAGTTTCCCCCGGCCCATGGAATTATTTGTAACAAATAAGCAAGGTGAGCCAGTTACATGGTACACAAACAATAGGAAGCTATAATAGTTTAACCGTGGATACAGACTGACTACAGTCTAGTTATATACAAATGATTGAAAATTGTCTCAATTGAAAACTGCATTGTTAGCCAGTATTTAATAAGGAACCAATCAGCAGTGTCATTTTTTGAGCAGCAGACTTGTATTATGGTGGATTTCCACTTCCAGTATTGACAGATAATGGTATTTAGTAAAAGCATGCACAGATGATATTTTGACATTCAAGAATAGTGGCTTGCAATACCTCTCTTTGCGTTTTTTCGCGTTTTTCATCAGGACAACTTTTTGCATGGAATTTGTACCATTTGACCTCTCAACTAATCATATTCGAAGCATTACGATTACATCATAACTTCAGCAACAAGCTGTGCTTCATACTTAGTGAAAGTCATACTGAAATACTTAAAATAGTATTTCTTATCAAAAAGTGGAAGCAGACAAAGTTGTAGAGCCCCATTGCAAAAGCCAGAAATAAGCCCTGTTTTTCTTGTAGCTTTTGTTTTTGGAAGAATGTTTCGCAAAAGCCTCTCTTGTACATTTCATAGCAACAGGTCCCCGGCTGGAACTGTACTAATGCATAAGTCAAATCTCACCTATGCTAGTGCCAAAGATAGCAGAGGTGAATTATGTTCTATTTGGCTTGCAAAGCACTTGCATAGGTCAAGCAAGTTATAGACCAGATAAATGCCTAGAATTGCATCCAGACAGTTCTGTGCAGAGGCCGAAAGACACTCAGTCAAGAACGGAAGTTGCTTATGAATTTGACAAAAAACTTGTTTATTAAAGATTTTCATTGTTTCAATTTTAGTTTTCTTGCTGTAAAAATCAGTCCTATGTTTCTGCATAGGTTGCTGTAGTCTGGATCTACCTAATGATGACCTTGATCTTTTCATAGGAGTTGAGAAAAAACTTTTTTAGTCTCTAACTGAAACCACAAAAAAGGAGCAAAATGGTACTTATTCTTCAATATTCTTATAGGAATTGGTTTACCATACAAAACCTGAAGCTGATGTCTCTTTGCACCGTTGGCTCAAAAAGTCTGGGGTAGAAGGTCAGGAATACTTTCCTCTTAAACTAAGAATGTTAGTGATAAGACCAACTTCCATTAAGAAAAGTTTGAATTGTATTTAAACTGTGATGTGAAGCTGTTTGAAATGAATAGCCAACAGAAATGGAAGAAGAGAGCCTAAAACAAGTTACTTATTTATAGTTTTTTCTTATTGATAGTTTATTTTATTTACACTTTGCTACTAATTTTCTAGCAATTTCACCAAGTAAAAACAAATTTTAAATCTCAAATAAATATCTTATATTATTCCAGAGAAAGAAATCTCCCAAAGGCGACGTTATAAGTTATCTAAAGATCTGAAAATTCCTGCAGAAACAAATTCAAGGTACCTTGGAAAATTGAGCCCACAAAGATATATTCTTGGCAAATATGGAAGTTAAAACTGACTAAAACAGTGAAAGGTAATTTAGCTTTATCAGTGAGCAGGATACTTGCTATCAGGTGATAGGTTGAGAGGCTGTCCTCCTTATACAGTCTTGGAGAACTCCATTGTCAATATTTTGATCTTCATTTCATCCGAAACATAAATGGATAGTAACGTTACATCCTTCTGATATGATAATGATTCATGATGATTTGATTTAAAATTAAATCTTAATTTTATTTTATTTATTAGATAATAATTTTCTATGCAGAATCTTAATTTATTCTTATGGCAATACTTGTCATTCTAGAAATTTTACATTTGTACTGCTTCCTTCTTTCTTACATCAAATTTGCAAATATTTCAGTGCAAAATAATATTAAAAGTCAACATTTTGACGATAAAATTGCTGTGGTTACAAAAAAGCAATTTTTTAAGTGCATAAATATTTGGATGAATATCCTCCATCTTATCCTCCAATGAAAATTTATTTTCAAATTTCACCATGACTTAGTAGTAACCCCAGTTATGAATTTATTGAAACAACAACAAAAAGACCAATCGGATAAACAATAAACCCACATCTTGGTAGATAAAACATTATTAAATAAAGTAATTTAACAATTTTTCCTAAAATCTATTACAATACAAGTCAGAGTTGGTCAAAGCTAAAAACTTTAAAGATAAATGTCTACTACAAAGATTGGAAAATTGCACACTTTAGACTACTTAGCATTTAAATGGTCTGTGAAAAACCTTAAATTTTTTATCATATGGTGGCACCCAACTGGTCATTTCATGGGGACTAATGCAAACATCATCAAATTCACCATCTAAGCCTTGGATAGCTAAGGATGCCACTAGTTTAGTCATTGGTGTTGCTTCATCTGTAGTTTGTAAATGTTCCAAAGGAAGCCACTCGCATTTCATGATTTCTTTCGGGCATATAGTTATGTTAAAGGACAAAGGATGCAGGTGACAAATGAAGTAAAGATCTGACTGATCAAAAGACATAATATGTTGTTGTCGAAAGGCAAGCAGTGACTTGAATTCTAGGAGTAAGAGAGAACAGTGCACAAAACGTTGTCATAAAAAGTATTTTATTTTAGAGGAAACAGAATTCAAAATATACATTGTGGTGCCTTTGACAGTTCTAAGTTGCTTTTTTGGGTTTCGGTTTGGATGTGATTATAAGGCAAAAATGTGTTCAAAGTGACAAGGATAATAGCATATAAAAGGACTCACAAAGGCTTGAAATCAACGGTCTCAATTTTAACAGAATAGTGTGATGGAGGTTGCTGATACAGTGTCAGATTTTCCCTTCATGGTATATATTAGTAATTTAGATATCAGGAAATCGGCCTGTGGTACATGCTTCTGGAACTTAACAAAACATCAACCCTCCAAAATATTATAATAGGGACTAAGGAAAACATCATAAAATTCACTGTCTAAGGCTCGGCTGGCTAAGGAAGCCACTAGTTTAGTCATTGGTGTTGCTTCATTTGTAGTTTGTAAAGGTTCCAAAGAAAGTCATTCACATTTCACGATTTCTTTGGGGCATAGTTATATCAAAGGTCAAAGGATGCAGGTGACAAATGAAGTAAAAATCAGCAAGTGAAAATTGCACCAGACTTTTTGTTTAGAATGTATGGACTAATACTAATTTCAAATTAAATCAGTGAAAAAAGGGAGATATTCCTTTACAATGGTGCAGAAAATCTGAGAGGTGGCTTTGCAATACATGTAAGATTATTCAATAGGTTTTAGAAATTCCTATTTGGTGTATGTTGTGATTATACATACACCAAACAGGATACAACCAAAAGCTTCAACACTAGATGACATTAAATTGAAACAGCCAACAGCTGCACAAAGTGTACTTGGAACAAGAAGAGCAAGCTTACCAGAGTAAATTCCAGTTTCCTCTTTCACCTCCCGAATAGCAGTGTCTCCTGTTAATAGAATGTCCTTGAAGTACAAAACTTTTAAACTAATTATTTTACTAGATGTGATAAGATGCGACTAGAAGAACAGGATTCGGTAAAATATACTGTGACTAATTTTATGAGTGAGTTACACTACCAAGACAGAACTAAAACAAGTAACCAGTGACTCTGTACATCATTGCTCTATGAACTGATATACCTAGTCAAATCAAAGAATTATGTCTTAACACACACACAAAGGACCCCCCCCCCCCCTCCTTAAGAGGCTATTTCTTTTAATCATTTCAGTATTTTAAGGTTTATAGTCCTTCTATGCTAAGTGTAAAACAGTTACAAAGAAACTTAAAAGGGTAGGGCTTGCAGTTCTGATTCAAATAGGCTGTTTATATTAGTAAGATATATTCTATATATTAACAGAATTCAACCTACACAAAGAACAATGAAACCAAGATCCAATCATCGTCTGAAAATTAGCTCATGGTCTAAATTCAAGTTAACTTGAAATAGTGTGAAATAGCATGCGAGAAAGCGGGAGCTAACTCACAATTAACCCATGTACAGATTTGGTTTCCACTTGAGATTGAATTAAGTATGGAAATACAGGATATCGCATTTATTTGAGTTTTGCAGCTATGGCAGGTTCCTTACAAGAGAAACTACTTTATTTATACATTGAAGAAAATGTAGAAAAGAAAATATTTTTGTTATTTTTGTTTGCGGTATGAAAAATCTACCAAAAACAGAACTTTTTGGTGAATACCACCGCTCTCTTTTTTCAAAACTGATAATTTTTATTAAAGAAAACTGTTTTCAGCATCTAAAGTAATGCTCAGTTAAAATGGGTTGCGCAAGAACCTTGGTGCAAATGGTTCCACATTCCCCTCCCACACATCAGCTTCTTTTGATGTCTCTCAACTTGATGTGTTATCTCAAGTTAACTCATGAGTTTAAAATAAAAACTTTTGTTTCCAAGCTCATGAGATAACTTAGTTAACACAAGTTAATTTTCATGAGATAATTTTTAATGAGATTTTCCACTATGAGTTAATTTTTAACCCATCTGAGATCCCAAAATATCCTAAATTAACGCACATTAACCAAGCCTTAAGTGATTGGGCATTTCTGACAAGGTTAAGACAATCTCTTAAGATGTACCTATATCTTCATTTGGCTCTGAGAAACCGCCAGGAAACTTCCACATCTGAGTCTATGAAAAAAGTTTAATTTGAAAAAAAAATATAAAAATTCTTTCTGATAAAATTTCTTTTAGTATGGAAATACCTTACAAGCCAACATCCAATTGAGGATAAGAAGAATGCATATGCATAGCGTTTAATACACTAGATAATTGAACATCATACTTAGTTGCATCATCTATAACTTGCCAATTTCCATGAAAAGATAGTCAATTGACAATCAATGTTTCACAAATTGGTAAAAGCCATTAAAACCGCCAACATATATACCCCCAACTGTCAGCTATATTATTTCAAAGATCTCATTTTTTGAATAAATGAGACCAATGACAGGTAACCCACTGTCTGCAAGCTAAAAAGTGGTCAATTAGCAAACTTTCAAGCTTGCTAACAAAGAGGCAGCACCAGCTAGCCCCGATTTTTTAAACAGTTTTTCTATTTTGTGGGAATCTCCAGAAATAGAAGAACAGCCATACCAGTGTAGGAGCCATCATAAATTTGACCTCAAAGCAAACAATTTGGCCTCTCCCTGTTACAGAGGAAAGACATTAATTTGCAGGGTACTATCAAAATCCTGTACTGGCCTTTATGGCTAATATTTAACACAGGGACTGTGATAAGTGATGTTTGATGGTTTTAATCAACTTTTCTACAAACAAGAAAATTTTCAATTCTTCATAATCAAATCAAACTGCATATAGCTTACTTTGCCTTTATCTTGAACAACCAGAGCTTCACGAGTTTCTTCATTTAAAACAAGTCCTGTAAAATTATGGCTTGGTTAAAATTAATATTTTTTTATAATTTGTGATTAATATTAATCAGCTGGAAACATGTAAACCAATTATGTCATGATGATATAAAACAATATGCCTGGACACTCTCGTGAAATGTAAATAATAAAATTATATGTATTGAAACAATTTGAAAGAGGATTTCATTGCTAACTAAACCATTAAAGTACATAAAGTACATCTGCCCTAAGACGAAAACAATCTTTACCTGACACACCAACTGTATGAAAAGCATAGAGAGGCATTTTGTCTTCTTCATCAATAGGTAGCCATTTCTTCATCATAATGTAATTCTGTTTGGCATGGTGAAGCTTGAAGCCAATGGAGTATAAATCTGCAACTACAGCACTATGTTCTACAGGTATCTTCACCCAAATACCTCTCCTGCCTTCCCTGATCCATTCATTGAGACGCTCTGAAAAAAATTCAAGATTTTGATGGATTAACATATTATACCTCCTTTACTTCCATACGCAATTCTGGAAATCATCTACTCAACATTTGCAATTTGCAACTGATATACTTTAACAGCTGAAAGAGAAATTAGGACTGGATTATCTAGTATCATCTAGTGGGCAGTTGGGTCCCCTTCTGAGGTCAATTTCTATTGTGAATATTCTACGAACAGATAGGGGGAAATGGTCCTTCTAAGAATACCTCTTCTATTATCCCTCTTGCCTTAAAATGAAGAAGACACACACAAAATAAATGGCAAAGTGTATATAATAAAACATGAAATATAGATGTGAGACAAAAAGACAATCAGGTTGGTTGGAATGAAAAGCACCCAGTTAGAATAGTCGATAGTAGTTGCTAAGTTTGCTAATACCTGAAAATTCTTCTAAAAAGATCCCTCTGTCTTTATCTAATAATAAAGTTGGACTGAGGTCAAGAACAACTCCCCCAAAGCGTGTCAATTTCCAGCTCCATTCAAGGCCTCCATAGGTTACCAGTGTTCTATTTACCAGCTTGTTGGTCTCAGATGGAACTTTACCATCAAGAAATGAATGTTTTCTTGGTGGAACTAGTCTGCTTCTTTTTGGGGTATTCACTAGAAAAACTGTATAGAACCGGGTTTTTCCAAGGTTCAATGGTGTAGTTCTTTTGAAGCAGCCACAACATATTGCTGTATTAGGCTTTGTTAATAGCTTTTTCAAAATCATTCTTGCTGGAGCTAAAAATAATACAAGTTTGCCTTGAAATTTATTAATCAATATTAAAAGCTACAAGCCTCAAGAAAATTATGCAACTCTTTATTAATTTATATGACTTTCAATAATGACGAACTGATTATGGTCTGTAGTATACAGCATTCACTGGGAATATTGTTTAGGCCCAAATATTCGACTGGCTTTGGCGATTATATAAGAAATTCTAAATGGAATTTATAAAACTTCTGAATACTTTTAGTGATATCATAGTCAATTAAAAAATGTGTATTATTTTTGGCACATTCTAAAGAAATAGGCGACGCATTCCTAGATGAAGCAAAGTAGACTGGTTTCTGCAATGTTAAGGTTGAATATTATCCAGCAAGCTTCTAAAAGTTCGAATCTGATTGAACACCAACTGTAAGTTTCTGCATTGCAGCAACGGTTAGCTATTCTGATAAATACTACGGCATAAACAGCATCCCTCTAAAATTAAATCTACTAACTTTTAAACATTCAACAAACCTTTATAAGAAAGAAACCTGAAGAATTATATGTTTGTGGCTGGAATCACCAAGGATAAATTCACCGAGAGTAAAGGTTTACCCTATCTCAATCCGAGGCTGCCTTGAGAAAGCCGGGAAAGCTGAAAATTATATATCGTAGTAAAAAATGATGGGAAAGAAAAATCAGCAGGTAGCAGGTTTTGTAAAAAGAATAATTTGCGCATACATTGTAGGAATTTGAAATAAAAAAAGAGATTTTGGTTTGATTCATTGTCACACAAATGGGTACCGCGACCGCGACATTTAAATTTTACACGGCAAGGACAGACCGCGGAGAATATTTTGAGTTGAGTAAGCTAAGAATTTCCGGGAGGGGGTCATCCATAAAGTACTTACACACTCAGGGGGAGGGGGAGTCGATCAAAATTGTACGCTTGCATACAAGGGGGAAGGGGGTGTAATGGGTATTTAGTACATACGCTTAAGGAATTCCTAAACGTGAAATTTGAGCCTTGCAAGCTTGCTCATTCATTGTTCATATGGCAGAGATTTTAATGGGAAGTTTGTTGCATATTTTCATCCTATCTAAAATCTGCTCTGTTTGATGAAATTCTGATAAAAAACTATGTGAAAGGCTTTGCCTTTTAGAAAGCTAAATACAATAAGTTCAATGTTAAAGAACCTGTTTCGATGTGCTTCACGTGATTACATAAATTAGACAACTGCATGACAACTGTATATTATAACAAGGAATGGTCAGTATGGACAGCTCCCTGAATTCCCCTGGAAACTCTCAATTATTTGTATTATACCTTGAAACGGGAGTGGGGGGGGGGCAAAAAAGGATATAAGCATACGCAGTGTACGCAAAAGGGGGGATGTGCGAAAAGCGTACATGTGCGTACAAGGGGGGGAGGGAGGATCAAAAAGTGGCTCTCAAACTGCGTATGGATGACCCCGAGCTTAACACGATGAAAACCAAAGGAAAGACCATTTTTGGGGCGGAAATTAAAGGAGAATTGTCATATAGCGTTGAATAACTTAATATAACTTTAAGTAACAAAACATAACAAAACAAACATAACATAACATACATAACATAACATAACATAACATAACATAACATAACATAACATAACATAACATAACATAACATAACATAACATAACATAACATAACATAACATAACATAACATAACATAACATAACATAACATAACATAGCATAGCATAGCAGAACATAACATATAGCATAAAATATATCTTTCTTTGCTTTCTTTGCTTTTTGGCTATGCTTTTAGCAGTTTTTTAATGTTCTTCTGTACGGTCTGCAGAACCTTATTGTCATAAATTGTTATTCTGTTTGTTAGCTGGTTATGTCATTTTGATGTTACCGAAGGCGCCTTTTATTCACCACCGAGTTAATACATATTCTACTTACAGGTAGAGTATGGCTTGTAATATGAAGTGGTATTCACAAGCCACTTTGTACTTAATTAACTGCAATTGCACCATCTTGCTTGCCGAAAAACAACGTGTATCAGGATTTCGCAAAGCTCGTTTGCACACAACCAATCGACGATCTCAAAGGGTTAGATGATATTTATTGCCGGTGATTGAGAAACAGAACAATTTTGATGTTGATAGAATAATTTCTACATTCGTTTCAACTACGGTCTTCTTTACTTTGTTCCGTTAATTTTACACTTTCTTTGCCCATAGCAATTTTCTACCCTTTGCCTTTTAGAAATGCTATATACTAAAGTTATTGCCATTAAAACCCAAAAGTAATGCAAAACTGAAAAGAAAACTGTATTAAAGTGAGTATTCTGCTTTAATAGATTTATTATAGCCTGCAAAGAATATAAAGAAAGAAATGCTTTCTCTTGAATCTTTTTTCGGTTCACTCCAACCAACCGTGCATTTTCATAGATCACTATGAAATTTTTCTGATGACAAAAGATTATCTGTCCCTGCAATTAATGCTGTATTTTTCAAATTCCCTACTTGACGCTTTGGAACCCTGGGTGTTAATGCTGATGAATTGTTAAATATGAAGTGTCTGTTAACGAATATCTTTAGTTTTCTTTCTCCAAAAGCTTGCTGACGTATTTGTTTTTGCAAGAATAAATAATTGAGAAGTACCAAAAGGATTTCACCGAAAGTTGAGAGACCTTTAGAGACAGGGCTAAAGTCCTTGGTCTAAGAATTAGACCTGAAAGCGTGGAGAATGGGTAGATCATGGGTGTTGCAAATTGATGCTCGAAAGCAGAGTCAAGGGTTACCTCATCATTCCACGAGGTTTATAAACGAATACTGCTCTTTGCACCAAGCCCAGTAATTTTTGAAACCGTCGAAGATCTTTTCTTCAACTGAAACTTATTATGACAAATTTCAAATCAGCAATAAGCAAGAAGACTTGATCAACTTGCGGTTCTTTTGACTGAAAACACAGAAACAAAGAAGATCGACACAATATACTGAATCCAGAACTTTGCCTGTATAAATGCTCCAAGACAGAAATAAATTAGAATATAGACCTTTTTATTCCTGAAACATAAGTACTAACAATATACCACCTACAAATTTTGAAGCTGTCTTATGTATATGTACATAAGATCTACAGCATTTGCATAGTCAAAATTGATTTAAATATATTTCTATCAAAATTTGCCAATGCAAAGGGGAAACAACATTTGAATGAAACGTCCAGACCTTTTATTAAAGCTACATTTATCTTTAAGTAAACTACCAGCATTTGACGAGGATAAAGCAAACGAAAAAGCAAAATTTGAAATGAATTCTAGTCTTTTTTTGTTAAAGTAGCTTTGAACTTTAAATAAACACCAGCATTTGATAAAAAAACTTTCGCAAGAGAAACTCCAAGGCAAATAAAATTAAGAGTTTCAACTGCTGTGTTTTATTAGTTTTTCAAATATCAAATCACTTGGCTTTCCTGTTATTATGTAAATCTAAGTTTGTATAGTAGGAAGTTTTTGATCAAGATTTTTATCATAAATATGTAAATAGACGGCATCTTCCAGCTTTTTGCTTTGCAATCCGTACTATTGATGACCATAATAATTAGGCAACCACGACACTCACGCAATACCAGTTGTATTCAAAACCCTTATTCTGGGCCTCCAGTTATTCAGGTAATTAGAGAAAAGTCACCGTGAGTTAAGTCTGCAAGGGGTAGGAGGTTCGAATAATATTTTTAGGTATAAGATATTTGTAGATTTGCGCTTAGCAAATGTAACAGTGGATAGTAATTTCGGTCGATAGTAATAGTAAGTGTATTGTTTTAGCTATATCAATTTCGGTCAGTACCCGATCAATTAAAAACAAGCATCTGTTCCCGAAGTACAATTTCACATATAAACAATAAAGCACCCCCTGGAAGAGGAATTTTGCAAGGAACCTAGGAAACCCCTGGTTTGAATCAATAGCTTCTGTTGTTACTATTTAAGGTATCTAAAAGACTTTTCCAGCAGACAGCATTTACGTCTGCCAATGACAGGAAGCAACACAAACAACTATGCATTTCTATCTAAGCTTAATATGTGCATTGATCGATGCTGTAGCCTCCCAATTGAAAACCACAGGCAGCTTTTACAAGGCTGTAGGGCCGAGCAAAGGAATAGAAGTCGACAGTGGCAGCTTACTTCTTGACGAGGCCTTTTTCAAGTGCGATGGCAGTGATAGCTGCAAAACTGTTTTCAAAGCTAAGGAAAGTGATAAACTCAAATCAGCTGATTATAAACTGGAAGAAGCTCAAGTACAAACGTATGCTGCCGTTTATGAACAGGAACCGACGCTAGGTAAATTTTTTAACAATGCTCTACAAGCATACTTGCATTCTTCTTGTTTGTATTTGCAGATATTCCATTACCCTATAAATTATATGTATTAAAACAAATATTTGCAAATGGTCGTTTCGTTGGTTACAGTCTTTATTTTGTTATCATTAGTCTGCAGACAACTGTACATTGCTGGCGTTAGAGACAGCGGAATCTATCGACATAGAAACTTTTCTGTTTATTGCAACTTGCATAAAAAAGATGAATGGTGGGTAACGTTCCAGCGCAGAGTCGATGCTACACTCGATTTCAACCGAACTATTACCGATTACAAGAAAGGCTTTGGTGACCTCAACGGAAATTTCTGGCTTGGTTTAGACCAACTTCATTCACTGGCACCACGTGGCTCCAAAACTACTTTGAGAATAAAAGTAAAACATTCCAGCAGAGACAAATTTTTTGATGCCTACTATCAAGATTTCAGCATTACTGGCGAGGACGATAAGTATCGTTTGGCCATTGGTGCTTATCATGGAAATGCTGGCGACTCTCTGCGTTTTCATAATGATCAGGCATTCTCTACGTACAAGAAAACTGAATTCGGGGAACTAATAGGTGGATGGTGGGGCTTTGGTAGTGCTAACCTAAATGCACTTTATTCTGCAAAAGGATATAGCTCAAATTTCATGACCTGGTACGATTTGGTTGATGATTTTGGTGGAATAACGTACTCTGAAATGATGCTAACACAAGACTGAGTCACTGAAGTTAACCACTTTTGCATTTGTTGACGATTTATTTGCTTACGATTGGCTATAAATTTCCAACGGTTTTTCAAAATATTTTCAGAATTCTGCTAATTATAAGCATTTAACTGTAGCACTCTCGTTATCCTGTCTTGTATGCTAAATACCAATTATGTTTGACATGAATAACTCATCACACTATTGGTAAACGTGTCTGCTCTCAAATTGTGTTCGACTTTACTGTGGGGGGTGGGGGCGCAATATTTTTGCAATTGGCACGTACAAAATATGATATACAAGAAATTCTTAGTGAATTTTATTGTTTTTAGAAAGCCAAAGGCTCTGTTTCTGAAAATGACCCTCTATTCTAGAAAAGGGCTCGTTATCTTGATGAAAATGCATTTGCTTCCAATAATCACAAATTGCCAAGCTTTAGCTTAGATGAGATTTTAAAATCATTCCATCGACCTGTTTTAAAAGTGATATCGATTTCTAGGCTATTATCTGAAATTTATTTGCACAGCCTATCAACTGGTGATTTAGCCCTTCTTATACCTTTGTCATCTTTAATTTGGAAGAAATTGAGGACATATTTATCCAGAGTCAGGAAAACATTACGGTCGCACGGCCACTGACCGGAGGGAGGTCCACGAAAAACAATAGGAGCTCCTATGACACACCCAAGCCACGCCCACTTTCTATTGTTTTGTGAGGAAGGTTTGCCTTCTGGAATGTTTTTGTCTGGAGGAAGGTTAACAACTTTTCTGGACTCTGCGTTTATCCGAAAAAGGGAATCTGCATTAAGCGAAAACGAAAAGTTATATAAACATTTGCTTTTAAAACTGATGCAAATACCAATGCAACAAGAACTTGAACGAGTCAGTATGTTAACGTGATATCAAATTTCTATTGTTAGAATCATATATAGCGACCATTTGCATACCATATTTCGAATGGCTAATGTTTTTACTAGGACAATTAGAAAGTATGCCATTGCGGGGGTCATCTTGTGGCGAACATCTAGGAATTATCGTAAGCTTTTAGCTCAAGACTTTCGAACAAAGACGTAGGAACCGGGGGCACGTGCCCCCCCACTTTTGAAATTTCAGGTAAAATGCCCCTTTGCAGCTTACCGTGTTGCCCTTTTTTGTCAACTGCATAACCAAAAAATTGCCCTTGAAATGCCGAGGTGCAATACGAAATGAGCACAGAGAGCAGGGAATGGCCTTTGGGGCCATGATCTAAAATTTATCCATCTTCTTCTGCTTCTAGAAACATTAAAACAACTACCAATTCACAACCAAGGCTGAGGGTGGGGGGAAATTGCCTGAGGGCCTCAAGGCTTAGGGGCACGAAAAGTAATCAAATGCATTTTAGAAAACAGTTAGTAAGATACTTTACAAATATGCCTGAAAATACTACAGCGTTTAAAACGATTGCAAGAAAATGACTGCAAAAATATTCTGGAATGTATTTACAGCTAATCTAAAGAGAATGATCGCAAAGATTTTTCTGCTTGCTTTGCTCGCAAAGGTCCTCGTTCCATTTTGCAACAGGGCCTCCTAACCTCAGCGGCACAGCTCAAAACTAAGCCAGAAAAAGATGCTTTCCGCAGCAGCCTCTTTTTAACCTTTCCGGAATCGTTGTTGCTCCTTGATCAGGATTTTTGTCCTTATAGAATTTTTGTTAGGGTGCCTCTTTTACCGGGTGCCCCACTTTTATAATGCTTCAGACATCCTTGCTATCCAACTGCACGATCTCAAAAATGAAGAAGACTGACATAACTGAAACTAAAAAAGGTTTTAAGCAAAGCAGTTTTTCATACTATTCTTCAAAACTAGTCCAGCATTTTGATAAGAAATGAAATTTCAAAGATTCGTAGCTAGAAAATTGAGAGAGAGGCAAACATTACGGGTTTTACATCAGGGATCATCTTAGGCCTTCCGCTTCTCCAAAATGGACAGTTCTTAGTTAAATTTGGGTAATTCTAATTCAAGGAATATGCAGTTCTATTTTTTCAATTCTCTTTTTTTTACTTGGAAAGTTTAGAAAAATTATCACCATAGAATGATAAAACCACAACATAGCTAGAAACCAGTTTTTGTTCATGATAGAATTGTTCGCCTTAGAAGCTCCGTGATTTAATTCATGAATCCTCTTCGTCTCTCTTTCATCCTCATCATCTTCTGCATTGTTCGCTTCCTTGAAAAGCATCTAAACCATCTCTGTTCTCTTGCTTTCTGTGTTTCTTTTACTCGCCTTTCTTATCTTTTTAGCCATTCAGTACTGGCTAAAATGATAAAATGATAAATGATAAATGATAATGATAAATGATAAATGATAATGATAAATGATAAATGATAAAACTATAATTCATAGTCAAAGTGAGATAAAATTTGATAGCTTAAACATACCCAGGGTCACAACCAGAGGGGACAAGGGTGATTAAAGAGTTGAATTAATCAAACGTAACAAAAGTATGGCTGAAAATACTGAACTATTTTAAACGAAAGATAATGAATTTTTTCTTAGAACGACCCCTGTTTGAAATATCTACACGAGATAGTTTCACTACACGATCACGAGTACGTACCCATGTTGCAAGAATATCTTAGCTGACCTCTAAGATTCTTAGGAATACGATAACTCATCCAAACAACTCCAAAGATGAAATGAAGCGTTTTTACTTTAACAGATCCACTTACCCATAGGAATAGATGATATATAAAATGGGAGGGCCGCAGCCTCCTAATCAGGCCACCGTTGCCACATTTCAGGCTATTCTGTGACCATACTAAACCCCCATTTAAACGTTTAGCATCCACCACGTCCATGAACTTAGCTGAGTGGGGGCTTACAGAAATATTTTTCTGTCAAGCTTTTAAGTAGAATTCAGAATAAAGAGAGAGCTTTTAGATAAGTCTGCGAAATGTCAAACGAGCCCCACAAGTCATGTGGGGCTTAAATAAATATATTGATCAAAGACTCAATCATTGAAATCAGAAAAAAACAGTAGAGCTTGAAGGGGTAACCCGTTAAAATACCTAAACGAGAACCACGAAAATACCGAGGCTCACAAAATGTATCTAAGCAACTTCAATCTTGCCTCAATATAGCAACCGTAGTGGATTAAATTGATATGGACATTTCAATGAACGGACGACTAGCACCCCTCCCCCCAACCACCTACGAAGTCCGCTACGAAATGCTTCAACAATTTCAAACGATGTTTTGCTTTAATTTATGTCTCTTGGATTCTATGTATTGTAAATATCTAGTTCAGATTTAAGAGCATTTGCAACTAGAGCACTTGAACATTTGGGATGATGAATAAAACACCAGGCAACAGATAATGTTTTGGAAGAAGGGGGCCTCATTTATCTGCTTTCGTGCAATCAAAGATCTTTGGTGCAATGCTCTCGGCCCCTCGCACTGATCAGTGGCTCCTCGAAACAGCCAGCCTCGCTTTCGTTCCACTTCCTGGTTTTCGTTAACCACCATCTCTACTACCACAATCTGTGATTTCATTCTGCTATTGTACAAGTCAATGCACAAAATTTCGATTTGAACTATACCAGAAGTTAAACCTTGTAACACGATGGCAACGAATGCAACAAAGAAACTGATAAATGATCCATCAAACACTGTAAACGAAGCGCTAGAAGGGTTTGTTATGGTGAATCCAAATGTGGCACTAATTCAGGAACATAAAGTTGTAATAAGAAAAGATGTCAAGATGTTGCAGGAGGCAGGTAAGGTTTGCCTTATTTCTGGAGGTGGAAGTGGGCATGAGCCTGCACACGTGGGGTATATAGGTGAGGGTATGTTGACTGCAGTTGTATGTGGTGATGTATTTGCCTCACCTCCTTCATCAGCTGTTCTGGCTGCTATCAGAGCTTGTAACTCGACTGCCGGGGTTTTACTCATTGTCAAGAACTACACAGGAGATAGACTTCATTTTGGTAAAGCAGCAGAAAGAGCGAAAGCAGAGGGAATACGCGTTGAGATGGTTGTTGTTGGAGAAGACTGTGCATTAGCAAGTGACAACAAAAGTGCTGGAAGGAGAGGTTTATGTGGTATAGTTTTCATACACAAGATTGCTGGTGCTATGGCGGAATCTGGAAAAACACTTGATGATATAGTTAATGTCGTCAGTGAAGTAGCAAAGAACATGGGTACAATCAGCATAAGTTTGTCACCATGCAGTTTGCCAGGCCAGTCACCCAACTTTGAAATTTCATCTGATGGCATTGAATTTGGTCTTGGGATTCATGGTGAACCTGGTGTGAAAAAAATGAAACTGACTCCTGCAAAAGCAATTGTTAAAGAAATGGTTGACTATTTGCTCGGCAGTGAGTACATGCCAAAGCTTGATGGCAAGAATGTTGCTGTCATTTTGAACAATTTAGGTGGAACATCCAATTTAGAGATGAGTCTTGTGGCTGGAGAGGTTTTGAAATACTTACGGTCTATTGGCTTGTTTGTTGATCGGTTCTATGTTGGAGCATTCATGACATCATTAGAAATGGCAGGAGTGTCAATCACAGTGCTAGAATCTTCAAAGAGTACAGTTGCTTGGTTGGATGAGAAATGCAGCACTGCTTGGTGTCATAGTGGACATCTACCTGAACCTCATGAATGTTTTGTGGCAAACCCACTTGATGATAACCTTCTTAAGGAGGGGTCAGAAGTTCAATCATCTACTGGAAAATTGCTTTTTAGTTGCTTACAGAATGTCTGCACAAGGCTTCTTGAAAATGAGCAATACTTAAATGAATTGGATAGGGCTGCAGGTGATGGTGATTGTGGTACAACTCTTGCAAGAGGCTCAACAGTTATAATGGAACACTTAGGCAGTGTCCAGTCATCACTTTTACCATTGGATGACCCTTCAAAGCTAACCTTGTCACTTGCCACACTGCTTGAGAATTCAATGGGTGGCTCCTCTGGTGCAATTTTTAGCTTGTTTCTGACAGCATTGGCAAAAGGCTTGAAAGAACACAGTCAGGCAGCATTGACCCAAGCACTATCTCATGGCATTGAAACTGTAAAAGAATATGGTGGTGCAGTGGAGGGTGACAGAACACTGTTAGATGCACTTTGCCCTGCTATAAAGGCCTTTGGTGCTCAAGAAACTGCTGTGCAAGCAGCTAAGAGTGCTGCTGCAGCTGCGATGAAAGGTGCCCAGAATACAATACCTATGGCAGCCAATGCAGGAAGATCTAGCTATGTGTGCTCCACTAATTTGACAGTGCCAGATCCGGGAGCCATGGCTGTAGCCTTAGTGTTTGATGCAATAGCAAAAACAGTTTCAATGTAGCTTTTGATCTTTAACTAAGCTAAAATATGGATGCATATTATATTATACTTGTATGTGGAAATACATTAAAGTGAATTTATAGTGTTAACGATTTGTAACAGATTTATCTATTACTGATGATATTTTAAAACCTCTTTGTGATTCTATAAGACAAAAATGAATTGATTTATGTCAACAAGAGTTTCATATGATTGTTTGATTACTTCCCTTTATATCTTTGATTTGACTTGCCTTGACCTTGAAGATTATAGGTATTGATCTGGTCAAACCCAAGGCCTTATGATTATTATCAATGCATTCATACCTTCAAATTAATTTTCATGCTTGAAAGAGAAAGTTTTGTCTGCAGTTTCTCTTGTTTGAGAATGTTTCTCAATGTTGCTAACATACATGGAAGATTTTTCATTTCAAAAGCTAGAATTCCCTTAAAAGAGGATAAAATTGTCCACATGAAAAAGTATTATTATTAATGCAGAACGAGTTTCATTAATGCAAAGTTGATATGATTAATGCAGAACGAATTCCAATTTCAATGTCTGATAAGCAAATGCCTTTTGATTGAGAATCTTGACTGCTAAAAGTACCTTTTTGGCTTTCTTTTACTTCAGTTGAGAAAAATCCAAAATCCGTCTAGTATTATTATTAATGCAGAACAAATGTCATTAATGCAAAGTTGATATGATTAATGCAGAACGAATTTAAATTTCAATATCTGATAAGCAAATGCCTTTTGATTGAGAATCTTGACTGCTAAAAGTACCTTTTTGACTTTCTTTTTCTTCAGTTGAGAAAAATCCAAAATCCGTCTAGTATTATTATTAATGCAGAACGAATTTCATTAAATGCAAAGTTGATATGATTAATGCAGAACGAATTTAAATTTCAATGTCTGATAAGCAAATGCCTTTTGATTGAGAATCTTGACTGCTAAAAGTACCTTTTCGACTTTCTTTTTCTTCAGTCGAGAAAAATCCAAAATCCGTCTAGTATTATTATTAAAACAGAACGAATTTCATTGAATGCAAAGTTGATATGATTAATGCAGAACGAATTTAAATTTCAATGTCTGATAAGCAAATGCCTTTTGATTGAGAATCTTGACTGCTGAAAGCACCTTTTTGACTTTCTTTTTCTTCAGTCGAGAAAAATCCAAAATCCGTCTAGTATTATTATTAATGCAGAACAAATGTCATTAATGCAAAATTGATATGATTAATGCAGAATGAATTTAAATTTCAATGTCTGATAAGCAAATGCCTTTTGATTGAGAATCTTGACTGCTGAAAGCACCTTTTTGACTTTCTTTTTCTTCAGTCGAGAAAAATCCAAAATCCGTCTAGTATTATTATTAATACAGAACAAATGTCATTAATGCAAAATTGATATGATTAATGCAGAACGAATTTCAATTTCAATGTCTGATAAGCAAATGCCTTTTGATTGAGAATCTTGACTGCTGAAAGCACCTTTTTGACTTTCTTTTTCTTCAGTCGAGAAAAATTGAAAATCCGTCTAGTATTATTATTATTAATACAGAACGAATTTCATTAATGCAAAGTTGATATGATTAATGCAGAATGAATTTAAATTTCAATGTCTGATAAGCAAATGCCTTTTGATTGAGAATCTTGACTGCTGAAACCACCTTTTTGGCTTTCTTTTTATTCAGTTTAGAAAATTTAATGATTTGCTGTTTACTGAAAACCGTATAGTATTAGAAGTAAAACTCATCCCTAAAGTGAACAGTCACCTCGGTCTTGCCGATCTAAAACTACAATTAAAACCTGCGATTCTGCTATCGGGCAGCATTTATTTGAAAACCCAGATTGTGCAAAAAACTATAATGGCGTCATGTTTCTGATTATTGGTAAAGCCCGATCGTCGTTCCACCTAGCAGTTTTGGAATCTATCTACATAAGCACGAAAAAAACCGCTATTGTGTAGACAAAAGGAGTTCGTTCTCACCTTAGGACTCCGTTGATAACATTCTCAATAGGAAAGCGGCACTGATTGGTCAACCTCTACAGTCATGTGCTCGCGTTTCTGATTGGCCTATCTCAATCCTCAACTGGGTATATATATTTCCTAGCGTAGAGTTTTCGATCTATGTTCTGATGTTTCAAACTCTGAAGAGTGCCAGACAAAAAGCTTTAGTTTACTCAAATGTCTGCTTTTTTCAAAGCCATTTTCAAATTTTGTACGTCCAAAAGATTGTTTGAAATCCAAAATATGAAACTTCCACTTTTTAAGGGATTCTGTTACCTTCTGATTCAAGTCTTACTTACGGAACCTTTCTCCTGGTAAGCTTTATTTTGTGTTCCTCAAGGATCCTTTCCTAGACCACTTATATTCTCAAATGCAAAACAATGTGTCATAGGCCAAGCCAGATAATCAAAAAGGGATATGGGCTATTCCAAATATAAATATCTTCAGCAATATTTTGATTTTGATTTGAAAACAACAAATTCAATGGACTGAAACTATAAATTGAAAGTTTGAAATTTTAGAACAGGCAAGATCGATAGCGTTGATATGATTAATTCAGAACAAACTAAGGTCTCGAAGACAATTTTCTTGCTTTCCTGGTGAATGAGTTTTATTCATTATGGCTCTCATTTCTAACGAGTTCCTACCACGATGACTATTTTGGAACAACTCTTTTGAGCAATTTTGGAAAAATGTTAGAAGGCATCTCATTCATTAAATTAAATATTGTTTTTAATCTTCTTTCAATTTTTAGATGAAAATCCAATAACTTATAGAAAACGTTTCCAAACGTTAGATCATATTTTAAAAGTGTTAGCCACCATGTTTTACCTAAGCAAAAACTACAATCACTGCCAAAATTACTTTGCGCCCAACACTTTGCGCTATGTTTTTCTATCTTTCATTTGTTTTCCCGAATACTACTACTTCAAAAGCAGATGATTTACTGAATAAGGGGTAAATTCTTCAATGTTATCAAATCCTTTCAACAAAGGTTAAAAAGTATGCCAAGGTTAAAAATTACTTTAACCGATTTATGCTCTTGTCCTCTTGGAGTTTGGCCCTCTATCAAGTCCACTTCTGTTTGCTCTATTTTCAAATTACTTTGAAAAATCTATAGAAACTAGTCAGTTGGCATTAAACTCGGTAACATATAAACCAATACACACTATGGTACGCTGATGATCAAGTACATCTTGTAACATTTGCATAGCATCTCTAGCTACAACTTGACACAGTTGACTTTTATCTTTTGATGATTTAAGCAAATAAAATGTAAAACAAACACGAAGTATGGTAAGATTGGAAAGATTTAAAAAGAATGTAAGCAACATAAATATTTTCAGGAAATAGAGGACACAAAATTCGGGGCTGAAATGCACCTCTGCTAGAATTATCCTGATTTTTTTATTAAAAAAGGTCTTAATATCATGGAAGCTCGGTGGGAAACGGTGACTAAAACGACTGAGGGAAAAAAGGTGCAAGCTCGAGGACAGGTGCATTCGAAAGGCGATTTACAGCTTTCATTGTTCGTTCGAAACTGATATCCGTATTACGATCCACCGTAGAAATCTTGAATATGGGCTCAGGGGCCAAACTGCTGGGGGGGGTTATGGGGTGCTGCACCCCCCAATCTTCAAAAAAGCAGATTTTGTCGGGCAAATTTATGGCTGCCAGTTTATCGGTCGGGCAAATCTGGAAATTTTGTTTAGGTCGCACATTTATTGCTACTTTTTTTCCCAGCTTGGTTTTTGAATTAATGGTCTTTTTACCTCATTTTTTTTTCAATCTCCGCCCAGCTGGGAAAACAAAACAGAAACGAGGCAAACAGCAGCAACATAATTACATTTCTGTCTTTCACCTCGAGATCGACGTGCACATGTTTATCTTCGCCCCGAAATGCGGAAGTAGAGTCTGAAGTATTGATCGACATCGAAAGTATAGACAGAGAGAAAAGTGTGTTTGATGCAAGAGGGAAATGAGCCCAGGGCATGCTCTCCCCACTTTTTTGCAAAAAATAAAGCTTTCTTCAAAATATTTTGTTATGTTTGCTAAATTTTCCCTTGACCGCCCCCCCCCCCCCGTTTTCCATCTTGCGTCGGAGCCCATGGAACACTGACCATTTTTGAAGCATAAAAAAGTTGGGGATCTAAAAAATGGGTCTAAAAAGATTTTTAGCTGACACTTATGTGTCTGTTTAATTTTTTCATACTTTTAGATGAATCTTTATAATTGCGGATGGAACTCCCCGTATAAAAAAAGTTCAAGTGGTGCAAACCAAAGTAAACGAATATCCATTAGACTCCGACAAGCTATGACTAAAATTGTTACTTGCTTTGACTGATGGAACACATGCAATTTCTGTTAAACTAATATTTCTTCAGGGGAGAAGGGTTTTGTTTTCGTAATTTGGGTAAAATACTATCGTTAAAACAGGAACACTTCTTCATGACGTCATTAGATAAATTTTCAAGACGTTGCTGTTGCTGTGTACAATCAGAAAAGCAGGGTTCTTTGTCGTGTTTACATTGTCAACAAAACAGCAATGAAGGTTTTTTTCAAGTGATAGAGACATATTGTTAAAAAATATGGTATGTTTTTGTTTTGGTGTCACATTTTTTTGTATAATCCAACAGAGATTATTCTTAATACATATTGTAATAGATGCACTTAGCTAGGCCAGATACCTGCCATCACTGTTAGGCCACTTTGACTTTCTGTCCTCTCACGTTACAAGGAGGCATCTCTTCCATGCCTGCTTTCAGCTGTATGCCTAAAAATGAAAATTGGATGTAACAAAACACAAAACGAAGTTGCAGTGGGAAGCATCTTCTGTTAAAAATAGTTAGATTGACTTAAGAACTTGAATTGCCCTAGTATATGCAATTTTTAAAGCATAACTTCTGGTGATGAAATTTGATATATGATTATCAAGCATGCAATAAATCTTCCATCTAAAAGCTTTCACACTTTTGATCTTGCTAATGCATGTCAGTATTTGAGAATATGCTCAAAGTCTTTATATGGAAAGCATGGCATTTGGATGCTCAAGATTTTTAATGTGAATGAAAACTTGACATTACTACAATATTTACTCAAAAATCAAATTCAATGTGTGTTTAAAAATCCTAGTGTCAGGATGCAAAAAATTACTTGTTGCAATCCAAGTGATAAAAAAGCCACAAAAAATAATATGCATAGAAACTTGTTACATTGAAACCATGTGTGGACTATGTGTGGTCTTATCACAATAAAGAGTTTAGTCTGGTCCATCTTGAGTGCTAATGCTTTAACTGAACTCCTGGACGCTGATCCTTACCTAAATCCTAACCTTAGGTATGAGTGAATGTTCACTATATTATGTTAGTGCATTGGCTCTTCCATATTGCTAGGGCTGCACTAGAGATCTTAAGCTAGGGGGCTTTTTGTTGAGAGGATCAATTTCCCTGATTAAAACTTCTGGTATTAACCATTTACGGTTTCTACCAGTTAGTTTAATTTTATTCCAATAACGGAATCTGTGCTGTTGAGAGGCTGGCCTTTTTCAGGGTGGGGGTGTGGTCGTGAACTATGAATTGTCCTGATTAAAAAAATTTTCCAGAAATTCATTAATTGTTGACAAATATCTCTGCAAAACATTTGTTTAACTTTCAATCTACGGCAGATAGCTTGCAAAATCTATTAGCATGATAAAAACAGATGGTGTAGTAAGATCTGTTTATCAGAACACCTACAGGGTATGGTTATTACTTGAGGTGACACCATGGTTGACATGGAAGGAAAGGAAAATTTTCAAATTTTGATGCTTAAAGCTTAGAGGAAACTACACTCTTTGCAGCAATTTTTACAAATGAATATCCACAGGCTGAAAGCTATTTGATGGTTTTGATTTATTTTTGGCTTATGCAACAAAACTGGTTTTGAATTTTCTTCAGATCAGGACAAAGTCTCTCAGTGTTGTCGGGATAAAGTCTTGAATCAGGACTATATGGGATGAAATCAAGAAGGCTGGAAGCTAATATTTAATGATGATGTCTCGTGAAAATTTAATAGATTTTTTCAAGGGTTTCTTTTCAAAAAGAACCACTTGTTTGTTACCTTGGTAGGATCAATACTATCAAACAGTATCCTTCTCACTAACCAACAAAAATTAGTTCTTTATTCTCCTAATTGTACTGAAACTTCTTGTGCAGATAAGATTCCACAACTTGTACAATTTTGCCATGGTCTTAGAAATATAAGGTTGATGTGCTTCATCAAAAGCCAGGTAACCAGCAGCTCTAGTTGTCAAATGACACCTCTTTCCATCTTGGAAATCATTTCTAGCATGAAAAAATTCTGGAGCTCAGTGTGTATTGCAGTTGATGATTCTTCCAATAACTGTAGGGAAATTGGACAAAAGGCAAACATTTATCGGAGAAGGACAAAAGACACACTCAAATCTTGAGGTTATCAACGCTTAGTTTTGTTTATCTTGGGGGATTATAATATGTAACCAAAGAAGCAACCACAACTGCATGATTCTATAATGATTTTCAGATGTGAAGGTCCAAGAATTACCTAAAACTTTTCTTATACAGAACAAATTTTACCAGAAAATTAGTACACATCCTCACCACCCTTCTGTCACAATGGTCTTAAAAGGAATGTCTATCTATCCATTGGTGCTTAGACCGTTAAAATTTGGCATATATTGAATGTAAGAAGATGATAAGGAAAAAAGTTCAAAAATTTGAATTTAAATAAATAAAGATCGACTGATAAGCCACCAAGATTAACATCAATGACCTTTGTATCGCAATGTAAATTGGAAAAACTGCTCTTTTGCCGACTTCAGGGGGTTTTGCAATTTGCAGAATGAATGTGATTTTTTTACTTGATTTGCAGACTGTAATTTGGCTAGAGGAGGGGGGGGGGGCATTGGTCCCCAAAGCAGAAACTCAAAACACTTACAAACCTATGGCTTGTAATAAACCTTGAATTTTGGTTTTTGCAGAAATTTACTTGGATAGTTGATAAACAGACGAATGCAAGGGCTTTGGTGATGTTAGAAATAAAAATACTTTGATATAACAAAAGCTTTAAGGGGCTGGTTACTGTAATTATCAAATATTTCACAATATCTTGCTCCCAACTACATGGCAGGCACGTGTCCTATAATTCTGACTTAACTGGGAGACAGTTTATAAATCATAGAGCCAGGTCATAAAAATGCTTTTCCAAATTATCACCCTTCTCCTAACATTTTATCATCGAATTTAGACAAAATACAAAATCGTTCCTTCCAAAAAGTGGCTCTATAATACGTCTCCTCCAGTCCCCCCCCCCCTATGGCACAGCTACTGTCAAAACCTACTTTTCTCCTAATATTTAAACAGTATTTTTACAAATGTTTACCAGTCTGGCTGCAAAGCCTTTAATTGGGAAGACAGTGTGCAGTTTTGCAAAGTCACACAACCGTCATTTGCCCAGCATTGAATCTTAGATGAAATTTTGACAAGTTGAGACTGTGCAGTTCAGTCTAAGCTGAGAATGTGTTCCAAGTGTAAAAAAATATATTCTGGTGTACATTTATGTTACAAATAATTTTTTATAAATTTTTTTCTTCCTATTTGATTGCCATGCATTAAAAAGTTGAAACCCTTTCATGTTTTGATTAGACTGATCTCAGGAAGTTGCCATGCAACTTGGTCATTATGATTAGATTGATCCCTATGTTGCATTTACACTGCTTAACCATATCACTTCTGTATAATTCATACAGATTGATGTTTTACATTGAATTCCGGAATGTTTATGAAATGCAAAAAAATTTAGCCGACAGAATGCCCATCCCAACCAAAATTTCCCCAGTGAGCTTTTCTATGTTCAAATCTGACAGAATTATCTTTCATTCTGAAAAGACACACAAATATCCAAGGGTTGATGGTAATAACTCCTCCTAAAGAAAAATCTACCTACAAGGAAAAGCTAAGAAATAATATTTCTGGCCCTCGGGAAATTTCAGGCTTTTGGAAATAAATTGCTCACAAAAGTATACCACAACTCTTGCCATATATCTTGAACAAGAACAATGTCTAAACAGGGTTTATTTTTCCTGCAGCCATGACCAATTTGTTCAGTGTTAAAATTGTGCAGTGATAAACTAAACTTTGTGCACTGATAAAAATATAGAAATGGATTTGGTAGTGAAAAAGGAAGATGGAGCAACTACCAGTAGACATATAAAGCTTATAAAAGAGCCTTTAAATATTAAAAATGAAACATAACAGGAACAATGACCATAATCTATAGAATCTATCTAACAAATTTTCGAATTCAGTATCTAGAAGTTATTTAGTTTGTTTTGTTCTTCTTCTTCTCCTTTGAGATCTCTGTTCTAGAAAATTTGTTTAAACTCAAAACATTTTTTCCTTGTCAAAATTTCGACCAGGATTGGTGGACGAGGATTTGAGATTCGATAGATGTGGTCATAAACATTCTCAACAGGCAACAACTAAATTTTCAAAAATTTTGAAAATATGCAGCGATAAAAATTCCTTAAAATTAACCATGTTTTGAATTTTTTGTGTAGCAGCAATCATTTAACACAGCAGTGACCATCCAAAATGCAAACACAGATGAAGAGGAACCACCTCCTAGCTATGACTCTGTGGTGGCGTCGGCTGGAACAGGTACTGTTGTCTATGATTCTCTTCTTTGTCTCACTCTTGGGCTTTTCTTAAAGAATATTTTTGTCACCTTTAAAATGAATCTGAAAGTGCAATCATACCAGTGGTGATTATTGCTCTCAGAAAATTTTTCAAGTTGAAGTATTATATGCTCTACTTCTAAAAATTGCTATCAAACTATCAAACGTTGCTATCAAATCTGCCAAAGTTCTTATTGGTTAATTTGTTAAGTCTGTTAGCAATCATACTCAAAGAACTTTTCAATTAATAAAAATAGAAATATCAATTTATATTTAAGCACTTCTTATTTTGTTGCAAGCTTCTACAATTTTTTGCTATATGAATATTAACTTCTCAATCAGAAATCCTATCAAAATTAATTTGAGTATTCATTTTATTACAGGGGAGCCACCCCCATCATATCAAAGTATTTTTGGAGAAATGCAAAGGACAAGAAAGGAATCAAATGGTTTTTTAGACTTTCTGAAAAATTTGGCAATTCTTCTTTTTAGTACCTGTAAGTATTAGAATTATCTTAAATTTATTCATAGAAATAAGTAATTTTTATTTAGCCCAGTATTTTTAAAAATAAAAAAACGCCTTCTTTCTAGTAAAATGAAGAAAACATATTCTAATGAGTTTAAGACTAAAATGTACCTGCTGGAATTCTCAGGTAACCCAGAGTTGAATACTAATTGGGGTTTTGATAAACCTCTAAAGCACACATTAAAAAGATACTTTTTTGAAGGAAAGCACCCCTAAAACTTCCATTATTTTCATGCAGATAGTATTGAATGATAGGAAAATTAGTGCTTTTCTTAAAGATCAGCTTTTTCAGTATAAAGGTAATGGCAGCATTAAATCATCTTTAATGTAATTGAATTTTTTTCCTGGAGTTTTATTATTCTTTGTTTTAATTTATGAATGCAAAGTCAAGTATGCTTTTTCAGTCTTGTGTCTGACATCTCAAGTTTTAATTTTTGCAGTTATTATCCAAGCTCTGGCTCTTAAATGTATTGATCATTAAATACATAAAACAGTATTTGTGACTATTTTTTGATTGCATCAAATCATTTGATTTTACAGTGGGATGCATAATTGGTCTTGCCGTCTTGGTTTCAATTCCAATAACCTGCATTGTCTTGGGTAAGTTAATCTTTATTTCACTTGGTAGCATCCACATGTTCCAATACTTCTGTTTTTAAAAACACCCCTTCTTTTTACCCCTCTGACCCCTTCAAATGAATATCTTTTTGATAATATTTAAGGGTAAAATGTCCCACTTATTGGAAAAAATTTGAACACACCTTGCAATTACCAATTATAAAGCAATTGCATTTTGTTGTAAGCTGGATATTTTCTTGAATGTTATGTACCAAAAACACCCCCTTCTTTAACACCCCATATTTTAGACACCATTTGCCCTTGTATGAATACCCCCAACAAATAAAATGAAACATTTTATGTAGGGCTTGGCAACCTATGTCCCGCAGCCAGAGTCCGGCCCGAAAGAGAATTTTTCTGGCCCGGGAGATGATAAAATCATATCATAATTTGTTGGGTGGAATGATTTTGACAGTTTCACCCAACAAATTATGTTGCAACAATTTCTTCAAACCCTGATTTACATCTTTTTAAATTTTGGTTGTTTTTTTTAATTTTCCCTTCTACGACTGTAATATTCTTTTCTTGTAAACCCAGACTAGCCAGTTGCAAATTACCTATGTAATAGAAGGGTTTGTAATTGTAGTGTCATTGAATTGAAGTCAAAAGTTTTCATAATTATTATTTCTAAAACCCAAGGAAAACTGTCTGTACGTTTAAGAGCTAACCATAGGCTTTAAAACAAATCTCTGCAATGCTAAAAGAAAGTCAGAGAAATATGCCACCTTCAAATCTGACTTAAAACATCAGTTTAAATCAGTTTCATTTGTCAATCTTTCCATCAGTTCACTTGGTATCTTTGGCAACCCCTGCAGCTCTTTCATCGACATGTGTGACTCTCTGTCCGTTGTTCATCAACAGAAACACTATCTCATCTCCAAACTTTCAAGCATCTCCATTCGCACCACATACTCTATATCCTGCTGTAGAAACAAAACTTGGACTAATACAGAGCTACTCCCCTTTAAACATTTTTTTCTTTTCTCATTACTCTGATTGTAATAGTTTTATTTTGTGAAAACAGACTAGCCAGTTTCAAATTACCTATGTAATAGTGAGATTTGTAATTGTAGTTTTAACTGAAAATCAAAATAAAAAGTTTCTATTAACAAGAGCCAAACAAACTTTTTCATTTTTTTCATAATTTCTTTTTTTGAGATTGTAATAGTGTTTTACTTTGTTAACCCAGGCTATCCGATTGCAAGTTACCTTTGTAATAGTGAAATTGGTAATTGTATTTTTGCCCTTTGTAAAGTTGCCCACCTCTGAATTTTTATAAAACACACAGATGTTTTTTTGAAGTGATACAGTGTATCAGGTGGGACGATTGGTGATATTTTAGAGACATTATTTATCAATGTCAGTCTTCAGATTTTTTATCTAGTATATGTGATGTATATCAGTATATTAGGATGTTAGCACTATTTGGTGCCACTTGTATCACTCCACTTAATTTGCAGAAAAAGGATAAAAAAACCTTTTGTTTCAAAACCCTTTGTTGTGTTTTAAAAATTCTTACTGATGAGGCTGCCGGAGAGCAGCGACAATGCTAAGAACAAATTATGATCATGTTTGCTTGTTTTTAACATTATGATCGTAAAACACACGGGATCTCGTCAAATCATTGGCTCAAAATACCAGTGACCGAAAACAGGATAATAAAGCCAATTTTTCAAAACCTTTGACTTTGAAATGATTTTTCTAAGCTGTATAGCTCCTGTTTATTGGCAACTATGTTAATGTCCTTTTATCAACATTGTATTTTTCCAAACACTTTTCAGACAAAAAGAATTCTTGGTTACAAGTCACGTAAATCGACACCCATATGTAGAAAGCAGAAGTTTTCAAGGAACTTATGCTACTAAAGGCAAAAACGTGAAGAATATTTTCAATTTTGAATATTCTTACACTGCAGACGATTGAGAATTAAAAACTCATTCCATTCAGTTCCAGTCTAACTCGCTCCAGTTATGATATTGTCAACGTGTTTAATTGAGTAGTTTCTGCTTTTCTTGCGAATTTGAAAGGTTTTCTTGCGCCTTGCGCTTGAGCTTTTTTGTCAATCAACTATTGGCCAATCAGTAAGTGTGGTAAAACTGACACATCCATTGATTGGCTGATATGGATTGCAATATTGCTTATTTAGTTTCTATAAATGTTAATGGAGATGTACTTGAAATTCATGATTTTCAATGGCCGCCAACAATAACATGCAGTCTAGACTGATTTTACCCTATTTCGTTACAGGTGTACAGTTCAGGTATGAGTGTCCAATTCAGCCAAAGATCCCGTTGTTCTTGATTGTTTTTGGAGCTTTTGGGGTTTTGCGAAACTTGAGCATGATCTTCAACAGTGGAAAGAAAAGATTTACAAATGAGCAGGAAAACCAAGAAAGGGAAGATGCAAAAAAATCCTCTTTTGAAGGCTTAATTGACTGTTTTTTGATCGCATGGTTTATCTGCGGAAATGTTTGGGTTTACCGAAACTATAAACCAGACTACAATAACGTGAACAGTGACAAATATTGCCACCCAACCCTTTATCTATTCGCTTTTTGGCTAAACACAGCAATTTACATTGTCATCGGCACTTCTTGTTGCTGCTTTTGCTGTGTCGCTTGTTTGGTGGCTATGTTCGACGAAAGCTAAATCCAAGGAGAAATAGCCTGCTCACAGTTTGAAATCATCGCATCAAAATACACGAAGATGATTCTGTTAATCAAGAGCGTTAATCGTTTGTTTAATAGCTAAACTTTTTATTATTTCTTGTTAAAAAACTCAAATTATAAAACTCAAAAGGATAGAAATTCAAAGCTGTAACTAGATACTTGTCTAGTAAAACAGAAGTTAGATGACCTAATTAATGAACTTTTAGATAAGAATTTTTCAAGATCCGTGGCAAATATTGCCTTTACCTTTTTTCTAAAGCATTAGCGTTAACGACTAGAATATGCATATTTGCTTGAAAGAGAACAGAAAAAGAACAGAGAGGAAGAGTGCACACCTTATCTTTCGAGTCGTGTCTCTTTCCCTCTCCGTATCATACGACGTAACGTTTAATATTGATATCTACATTTAGTTGTGTATTTCAATTTTTATGTCAAGGGGCAGAATTTCCAAAACTGAGGCTGAGCTACTGTAAAATGTAGTTTTGAACATCGTTTTATCTCAAAAACGAGGATTTCTAGCCATGTGTGGGTGCTTTTCGGAGAATATTCAAACTTGGCGACAATGAAGGTCGTCTCACTCACTTTTTTGGCAAATGAGGCCTAAACACCTCCCTAGAGCGAAAAAGCTAGCAATCGCACTGCTTACACCCTATTAATTTGAGCCTCAAATTTAAATAACAAATTAAGAAAAATCTAGCCTCAGATTTTCGAAAAAATTAAGAACAGTCAGCCTGAACTTAAATTTATTGGTTCTTATTTAAAAAAAGAGACGAAATTCGGTTTTTGTTTCTAAAAGTATTTTTCTTTATTCTAAAGAAGTTTCATGTCTAAAAAATTCCATCATGGCGTTGCGAACTCTGAGATGCTCAATTTAACAAAATTTCCGCCCCTGCTTTCTGATCACACCGTTTGTGGCTCCAGCTAAGTTTATGCCCGTAGAATGCAATATCCACATTCAAATATAGATGTTAATTAATAGATGAAGTGTAAAAGACGTATTATATACTTTCCTTTGCAATTTAATAGAGTTTAAAAGAGAGTAAATCTTATAGTCTGTCTTTGATTTATGTGATTATGTCAATAATTGATATCTCAATGTATGAAGAGCATCATACTCATTATTGTAAAAAGCACTCGCCTCTAAAGAACTTTTTGCGTTATGCAGAAATCTAGCCGAGGATTATTTTACGTAACTCAAGGCTTCTCATGAGATTTTACATGGTGTAAAAAGTTCAAGGGAGAATTTTAAGCAGACCGTTTTTAATAAGCAATGAATCTTTATTTCCTCGCCCAACGCTGTTAGCGATTACTTGAAGGACTCCTGGAGCTTTTATTTTTTCCTACCAGTTATAGATTCTGAATGTTATCTCCCGTTGTTCTCGGTCTCTTTAACAGGGTGCGGGGACCTCAAAATGCTCCCAAATAAAAGTAAAGAAAATGGAGAAAAGTAAAGAGGAATGTAACAAGACGCTCCTCCTGCTCTTTTCTTTGTTCTACTTTGCTTCATATGAGACTCTAGTACCCAAGTTGAATTTAAACATATTTAAATTATCGAAAACTAATCATTGTCCTTTCCAATGAGCACCCCCGTCCAATGAGCTTTTAAAAGTCACTAGGCTCCCATTAGAGTATTTACAGTATTCCATCATGGGACAATTTTCGGGATAGATTTTTCAAAATTTTCGAGTATAAATCAATAACCCAAATAATTATTTCTGGAAATTCTGGCACTCCCCTGTACCGTACCCCTATGACCATACCCAAACGTTTTGAGCGCCCTTATTTCTCCCACACCCATGTGTGTTCGGTCTCGAGGTCAAGCTGAGGCTCGTGGTATATTCTACATGAAGTATCTAATCGTTAATGGCCTCATGGTTCGATTTCAGAGAGAGCATTACACAACGGAAGAGATTGAAGCAATCTGCTATACTTGTCAACAAATTTACCGTACTAGACAATTAGAAATGAAAGGAAAAGAACGGATTTATTTTGGAAAGTAAAGTGCTTCCAACATCAAAAAGATAATTCCGTAGTCCGAACTAATCGTGATGACTTGTATCTGTTGAACTAAATTTATTCTAACTGGTCATTTTACAAAGTTTATCTCCAACCTAACGAACACCAGCAAGTTCAAAACTTATCACCAAGTTTGATGAAGGACTACTCAGCAAGTAACATTCAGTTAATTTTATCGAACTAGTCACGTCTGGCCTATTGGGCGGCAGCTCCGAACCACAATCAATATGATCATTGAACATGTAGAAGCTTTGAGGTCATGGTTGACCGACAAGTTAAGACCAATGTAAGTTTGAATGCAACTATCTTTTTTCTTAGAAATTTGAAGATGATTAACTCTTTTTTCAGAGAGACCTGATCCTTAGTTGGTACGTCTAAAACCATAATTCTTTGTACCTTATTAACTTCATTTGACGTGTGGATTAATTTTAGCTTAAAAAGCTCAATTCAATTTCGAAACAATGGTTTCTGTAAGAAACATTTCACTGTATAATAACTGTCACAGATGTCTATTAAAACTGAATCTTTTTAATAGACAAAATTTACCTATTCTTATATTGAGAATTATTATTGTTGCAAACTGCTTTTATTTCAACTTAAATTTATGTTTTTGAATGGCAAGTCAACAGCGTGATTGTTGTGACATTTTGATTTGTAATAAGTGATTAAATCTATTTACTATCTAACAAATAATTTTGGTTGATAGGGAGAAAAATTGCGAGCAAGTCCTTTAGTTTGATAATAGCCTGCAGCCAAAAAAGGCTTGTAACAAAAATTTAGGAATTATATATATAACAAAACAAATAGAAATTTATATTTTTCTTGGTGACGCTATATGATTAAAAAACTCTATGATTTGGTAATACTACTTGAGCAAGTTGTAACAAAAGTGAAGGTAAACTGTTTGCACTGAAATTAATCATTTACTGATTACTAGCACCATTGTGAAGTGAGGGAAAATAGCCAAGAACTTGTACTGACCCCAAGGCCCTGAAATAAAAAAAAAATTCACAATTTCGACCATCTTTCTTTACACCAAAACAAAACTATTTTTACCCAAATTTTAGTTCAAAATAATGTTTAATAATTCAAGTGTGTAATAAATACTTACAGCAATTTATTTTGCATATGAGTATTTGCTCATAATAGATGATGAGATCTAAGTTTACATTACTTTCCCTTTGAGTGGTAATATTCTTTGCCATTAAAACTTGTTTTCTCTATGACAATACTACAAAGTTTTTCCAGCCTCAACATTTATAAGAATTTTTTGCCTAAATATAATGTCAAAAATATTCTTATTTTTTCAAATCTGGTATGGCTTCAGGGGAACATTGCCCTATCTTGAGTAAAATCCACCCTTTTTAGAAAAGAAGATATCCCAGTCCGCACCGTAGCAAATGACCGTAGCAAAACATGCAACTGCTGAAAATGAGACACAAATATGAAAGCTGAGGCTGAGCAAATTTCTTATGATTATCTTAAAAAATGAGATAATTCCAAGCATCAATATTATTCAAAACATATTCTTATAAAAGGAGTGCAGGCAAAGAACAGCCAGAAAACATTCAAATGAATCCTCTTGATGTTTGCTAATTAGTTTTAGAAATAGGCATCAGATTCATTGAAATACTTAATGCCCAAAACATCCTCTCTGATCAGCTGATTTGAGTAGTGCTGCCCCCCTCTAAGTGCATGTCTCAAGAGTGCTTGACAAGATTCTCTAAATGTCTTATTCTATACTACTGAATATTAACCAGTTGTTTAATGATTTTTTATATGAAAGGAAATAGAACATGGTGTTTCTCAGTAATACCATCGGACAATTCTGTTCACTTTTATGTTAAGTCTTGTGAATAGTCTTATCACCGGTTGCTACAAGGAAAATAAAAACAATGCTCTAAAAAGCAAGAAAAAAAATAATTTGGTCATTGTTAAAATGAATTTTGAAATCATTTTTATGACATAAAAGATTTCTATGATATATATATACCTTTTATATCCTGCTTGTTATGCTTCATTCACAAAAAGTGTATGAAGCTTATTAGGGTTACCATTTTCTGCTACTTATAAATTAGAGCTGCATGTGAACAAATGATACATATTCGGTATCAATCTAAACTATAAAAGATAGCATGATACATTTTATATACATATGTTTTTAAAGTTATAAGCATTTAGTCAATAATGGGTTTGTAATTCATGTTGCTTTGCATTTCCTTCTAAAGTTATCATCTTTTCATGCATTCCGTAGATGTGATGCTGATCCTTCTGCTTTGGCAAAGTATGTAGTGGCATTGATTAAAAAAGAAAAACCATTGGATGAGCTTGCTGATGTTTGTAATGATCAGCTTGATGTCTTCCTTGCAGACGGTAATTAATTCTTATTATGTTCTATCATTTCATTGTTGCAAACACTATTGTGTGATGACTAAACAAGGTCCTCATTTTTTAAAATAATTCGGGTTTGCAACTTCAGTTGAAATCATAATTTGTGAATGAAATTATTTGTTTCTCAGAGACAAAGACATTTGTTGCTGACCTGTTTGAAGCACTTGAAACAAAATCTTACTTGCCAAGTAATAGTTTGATGATTCAGCCAACAGCTCAAGCACCAGAGGTAAGATGTCAGTTACATCAGAATATTTGATTATAAATTGAACTTTTTTAATTTTTTTTATTGACAAATAATTTTTCTTGACTATCAAGGCCTTATGCTTAAAAGTGTTAATTTTGATGCAAAGGTTGGAGGAGTTAAGGAGACAATGTTATCAGTGGCGGACATTTGGTCAAATATTGTGGGGGGGGGAGCAAGCCTATTGTTTTGATAAGATGACATCCAACTTGATAACCCTCTCCCCCAAGTGTCCTCCACTGTGGTTTATACCTAGACTAACAGGCAAATTTGGAGGTGCCATCATGGATAAAAACGATAAAATATTTTCTTTTCTATGGAAAACAATTTTTATGGTATTGAAACATTGTAGCTTGTAAAGTTTTTTTTATGTAATGAAAAATACTAATTTAATGAACAAGAAGCAAAATACTTATTGTATTAAAATTTCATCTCATAAAATTCATGCTATGAAAGTCCTGGTAATATGAAATTTGTTTGCGTGCTGGTAATCACACACCTTGAATTGTGAAGCCTTTTACTCAAAGAGGTTAATTTGAATGGAAAGTTGTTCATTTGAGTAACCTTAAAATGATATGGTAGGATTATAGTTATAAAAATATTGTTGTAGACCGAACCAGAAGCTCAAACTAGTCCAGAAAATGCAATAAAAAAAGAAGCAGAGGCTGAGGTCAGTGAGGCGTTGCTAGACAGTCAAGCTGATTCTGGAATTAATGCTGAAGGTGAGGAGAGAATTGATAGCACAGAGAACACTATGCGGGATAATGAGGTTGACAGTAAAGAAAAAGAAAATCTGCCAGAAGATGGAAGCAAGAAAGGAATTGTTGATTTTAAAGATAATGATCTGGAGCGCGGTCATGCTCGTTCGCATAGAAATTGGAGGAGAGAGAAGGATTTTGAAAGTTCTGTTGACGAATTCCTAAATGCAAAGAAGCCAAAAAATGACTGGGAAAGAAGTGGATCTCGAGGTCAAGTTGGCAGAAGTATATCACCAAATACAAGAAGAAGCCCAAGGAGGCAGTCACCAGGAAGAAGGCACAGATCAAGGAGGGACAGAAGAAGAAAAAGCGAGGAAAGAAGAAGTTTGAGAAAAAGAGCAAGATGTAGGGACTACGACGGTAAGGTGTTTGTGTAAATGATAAACCAACTGACACTGCCTTTTGTAGTGTATTGTTAAAACTTTCACCCAGTGGAGATGAAAGTATCTTTTGAGATGGCTTTTAAATGATGATTGCATTTTGTGTTTTACATATAACCCTCGAGGCAATTTATCTTATGTAAGATTGAAATTTTGGGCGATATAAAGATTTTACATGTTGAAATTTATTGGCCCCATATTTAGAAGACCAGCTATGGGTCGTGGATGCCAAATTTTATAGTGAAAGTTTATTTTCAACATGTACAGTCAAACGAGCATGAGTTGGATATTTTGTAACCAATACAGAATAGTTCACGATCAGCTTGTTGACTATTTCAAAAAGAAACCACTGCTAAAAAGAATCAGCATGCATTTCGTAAGCTACACTCAACTATCACGTCTTTGATAAAAAGTACTGATGAATGGCTTAGAAACATTGATTCTCAAAGGTCAATATGACCATGTTCTTGGATCTAAAAAAAAGCTTTCGATACAGTGGATCACAAAATATTGCTCGAAAAACTTTCTAGATATGGTGTACAGGGCAATGTGATTAACTGGTTTCGATCCTACATAACCCAACGTAAACATTTTGCAGAATCAATGGTGAATTTTCCAAGCCCTTAAGGATAACATGTGGCATTCCCCAAGGTTCCTGCCTAGGCCCCCTTCTCTTCATCATATACCTTAACGACTTTGAAGAATGTTTAAAGTTTCCATCAGCAAGCGTATATACTGACGATACACACACGGCAGTAGTCTCTGAAGACATTAACAAGCTTACACAAATGATGAATGAGGAACTAGAAAATATTTCTGAGTGGATGAGGATCAATAAATTAAGCGCAGATCCTAAGAAAAACTGAGTTTATGCTTATCGGTCATCCACAATAAAATTGAAACTCTAGCTCCTCTGAAACTTAATGGCAGAGAAATAAAACGAGTGAAAAAAACTGAAACTCTAGGTATTATTATGGACGAGAATCTCAACTGGAAGGAACACTTTAAATCTTTGAAAGGAAAAGTAGCAAGTGGTCTGTCTGCGTTGACAAAACTGAAGCACATCCTTCCACAATGAAAACCATGTGAGGTTTTTCATGCGCTGGTTTAGAGTCACCTCCGATACGGGAATGTTGTCTGGGGTAGCCTGCCAAACACGAAGCTACAAACGCTTCAGCTTTCACAGGATAGGGCATTCTCAATTATTAAAAATGCCAAACGAAAGGACCCCTGAACTAATGACTGGCTAAGAGTTGATCAGATCATCTCTTTTGATAGATCTATCATGACACACAATATAGTTAATAAGCAGTGCCCTGAGAGCCCCTGGAACAATTATAATCAGAGGATTGAAATTTCTAGTTATAGCACAAGAAACAATAGAAATCTCGACATCCCAAAATTTGGGCTTTAAGCCTCTCTGGGCTTAAAGCTTGGAACGAAATACCCATAGAACTAAGGGAGATCATTTCGGTTTACATACAGTTGGTCAATTTCGATGGTCCAAAGGGATCATACCTATCATAGTTTGGCTGTAAGACCTGTAGACGATTGGAGCATCCAGGTCGAAGATCTGCAAAGTTGTATTGAGAACTTAATTGCTTTGAGAACTTAATAGTTTTGGAAATTTTTATCACGATGGTATTCTTTTTCAGAGAAAGGTTTCTGTCTCCTTGGCAATAGCTGTCCTTACGACCACGGCAGAGACCCAGTTGTTGTTGATGACACAAGTATACCAAATATTCTAAATATGCAAGGTCTTCCGCCGGCTCTGTCTGCTCCACCTGTTCCGCCACTAGCCCAAGTTCCGGACATGTTTCCAGGAATTTTCCAAATGCCAGCAACGACAATTGTTGCAAATCCGGTAGCCTCAATACAGTCCGCTGGGCTTAGTTTAGATACCGGATTGAAATTGGTAGTTGGTCAGCAGCGTCCGGTACCTACTGCTTCAGAACTTCCACAGAGCTTGCAGTTATTTTCTCAGCCACAACCGGCGCTCACAACGATTCGCCCACTTCTGGAAGAAGGAAAAAATGACGAGGGGAAAAAGCAAGCAGATAAAGGTTAGCTTCTGTGTTTTGTTTTTATAATCAGAGTTTTGTTTTATGTCTGCTATTTGATGTATCTTTGAGATAAATTTTCGTTAGTGAATTTGATTTTGTTTACTGGTTTGGTTGCTCTGCATATATGCTGTTAATATGCATTGCTCTGCATACAGTTACCGAGGTTGCCAAGTCAGCTCCTGGTGGTGAAGCATACAACCCGGAGGAGCCGTCCATTGGTCTCACGGACACAGGGAAAAAGGCTGCATCTTGGGCAACTTCTCAAGAGACAGCAAACATTAGCAACCATAGTAAAGACAAATTTGGTGCAACTAAATTCTACCCACCTGCATCCATAACAGGTAATCCAGATTCATGTTTGCTAGAAAGTTATGCTTATTTTTATTGATATACATTGTTAGAACGTAAACACTTGGAGACATTTAGTGGAGTACAGTTCAGGGGGAGGGGGGAACTGCGTGATATTCTACCCAACCTTGTGGAAGAAAGCTTTTTTCTCTTCATTGTTGTGTTCTAAATTACATCATATCATTAAATCTCATGCTCTTTGTGAAGTAAGCACGCCGAAACTATGCTGAATTCAATTATAATTCACCTTCTTTTTTCTCTTTATATAGCTGAGCAGTTTCTACACAGAATGTACACTCCATCTCCACCTCTTGTGCCAACACCCCTTGCAGGGGTATCATTACCCGATGCCGTCAAATCTATCTTGCAGCGGAGTGTAATGGCTGCGCAGGTTTCCGCTTTACCAATGGTCTCCCCCCTTTCTGTTGCCAGTCTGGCCCCGGTTTCGCAGATGCAAAATGTTCCTGCAAGGCGCCCGTTTATGAACCAGACTATCCTCGAAATAAGAAAGATCCCTAGAGACTCCAATACTGTGGTCAAGTTAAGTGAATACTTCCAGAAATTTGGGTCTATTGTTAACATTCAGGTATGTATTTTGCCATTAGATTCGTTTAAGGGGGAGGGGGGCATCTGGTTTCAAGGTGCGACTTTCAGGGAGATTTAAGTATGTTTTTCTATGTTTTGAATTTTCAGTGATTAAGATTTCAATTCATAATTTGGATAGGTAATTTTAGCTGCTTAACTTTGAATATTTTTTAGCATTGTAGGCATAAATGAAAACTTGCAAATAAGACATAAATACCGTGTCTGCATCCTTTGTAAGGCAGTGTTTGCTCGTCATCGAGTCAGGGATGATTCAGTGCGTTTGGAATACGTTATTAGATCCACAGCCTTTTAACTGATTTTCTTTCTATCTTCCGTTCTTTGCATCTGAGTTTTCAGCATATAAGTCAGTGATGATAAAGGGCATGTCATGTTTTTTCTAACATTGTAAGGCCTTGATCCAAACAACGCTACTATTTGCTTCTAATGTGTGATTATGGCTCACTGGTTAGGATCGTGGAAATTTCATGGTCCAAGGATCTGGGGATCGAGTCCCTGCCAATGCCAAAAACTTTTACTTAGAGTGTGGATCTACTTAGAGAGCTCTCTGCAATTCCCTATATCAATCACGAGATGTGGTCCCATCGAGAAAAAAGACCAGCATACTGCTAAATAAGCAAAGCTTCTCTCGTCCTAACAACTAGCTTCGGAAGCAGCAAATGCAAATCCAGTTTGATTATCTTGCCTTTCTTCACTATCTTACCATATGTACAAGTATAAACCGAGGATATACAGTTTGATCATGCTTGTTATTCATTTCGTTAAGGTCAACTATGAAAACGATCCACAGGCAGCTCTGATTCAGTTTGCAAGCAATGCCGAGGCAAGACGGGCCTATAATTCGCCCGAAGCTGTGCTTGGAAACCGCTTTATCAAATTATTTTGGCACAACAAAACTAAGAACTTGCCGCCAACGGTACAGTGTTGTATATTTTTATTTGTAAGCTATTTTGGGGAGATGTTATTGGCAAGCAATGTAGCCTTGATAATGATGAAATTAACTACATATTTTCTTGAAGTATATATACTATCTTTGATTTGTTTACATTTTTAATGGATTTTGAGACATAACCTTTTAGGCTGATCATCTATTCTCCAACCATCCTTCAAATTTGAATCTAACATCAGCAAACTTTTCAGTGCTCCAATGAGACAAAGTGAAAATTTGTACCATGCCTATACCTGACCAGGGTTAAGATGAAAGCCTGTCTGCTCACACAAATAATAGCGTGTTAAGTTAGGCACAGTAACAATATGAAACCTGTTGTAAAAGTTATTAGCTTTATAGCTGTTACTTTAAACTTTCCCAGTTATTTATAGGTGAATTCTTGCATGTCTTTAATTTAAATTCGTAGATCATCCAAGCTGTCACAAAAGTGGTTCATTTGAAGCACTTCAATACAGTGTATCATCTAATGTTTATTACCCATAGGTGACCAAAAAAGGGGATTGTAAAAAAGCAAGGGGGTTGGAATCTCAAAAATGATTTGAGCGGGTTGGAATAAACGAGGGGATATTTATTTTTCGGAGGGTTTGAAATAAAAGATCCAAATGTACAAAGAAGAACATCGATAACCAATAAGTGAAACTCTGGAGGATTTGACAGACTGGGGGATTTATAGGAAAAAATTTTCTCCGGACAACCTGCAAAGTCAATGGCCAAAAATATAATAAAGCGGTTGTTACTAGAGTGGAGAGAGAGAGGGGTTGTGCAAATCTTGAAATATTAGTGAGCGAGGCCCTTTTTATTAGGCACCCTAAAATACTTTAGTTAGGTTTGGTTGTTTATTTTGTGTTTTTTCCTCCAGTCAAACCAGGCACAGCTTTCTGTATCGCACAATGTCACTTCAAATGTCGCTTCTACTACGGAGTCAAATATACCGCCCACCAGTGATATTCAGACTAAAAGGCCTAAATTGCCCTCCACTGGTCAGACAACATATGTCAACCCACAGAACACACCAGAGGCATTACAGAAGAAACAAGCCGAGATGAAAAAGGTAACGTGCCCTTTCACGGCCTGGTCAAGTCAAGAACTTTACATTTTTCAGGGTTTCCCAGAGTTTCTTTCAGAGATGGTTTTGAGTTCAGTACAAAATTTCTTTAAAAAGTCTCGAAATGCAACGTGAAACTATCTATATTTTTTGTAATTTTTATGCAAATCCTTAATAAAAGAGTATACACTTCCTTAATCATTTAAACACTTTAAACATTTTATAAGTGTGACGTTATAAAATTTATGTTTAGAATTATTGATTTTTAAACACATAACCTGAGAGATCATCTTCAATATTGCTTAAAGTTCAAAATCAGTTAAATATATTAAATTGGCCGAGACTTTGATGGCGGAAAAGGCTTATGGTCATATGTCTCATCTAATTTTCAGCATATTTTGCACAGTCAAAGGTGTTTCATGGTGCTTATTCAGGTTACTCGATCCGAATTCACAATTTCTAAACAAGGTTTTTACGACCTCATCAATTAAGAACTCAGTGGTATCACTTAAGGTTTTAATAAGCTTGTTACCAATTACATTTCTTTCTACTGCATCATCACTTTTTTCCAAGGATGACATTTATAATATTTATAATATAAATTTGTTGCTGAGCCCCTTTTTAAAGATAGAAAACAGAAAAAAATAAACTTGAAGTTAAAATGAGATTCGCAGATCAGCTACTGTTCAATGGTTCACTAATAATTGTATTTTCCCACAGGAAGCTTTGAAGAAAAAGTTAGAAATTCAGAAGCAAAGAAGATTGCTTCTTGAAAAGCAGATCAAAGAGCAAAAGGTATTAATTTGTTGATTGTGTTTTGGTTAATTTAAGGTAGCACCAAGCCTTTCTTTGAAATCAACTTTATTGGCTGCGAAAAGTGTTTGGTTCTGAGAACCAGTTACATTAGGGACAAAAATTCTGCTGAATAATAATATTGGAATAAAAAAATGCATAAACATTTGACACAGAGCATTTATTGGGAATTCTCAATTTGGTTTTGATTTTTAACTTTAAAAAATTGCAACTTCCATTGGCAAAAATATTGCAAAGAAATGATTATATATAACTATGAGCGCTTAGATTTTTGGGTTTATTGTTCTTATTTTGTTTAACAATTTTCTGCCAGGTCTGAAAATATATCTAGAATTCAATGCATTTTGCAGCTCTGTTGGCTAGATTGCTGTTCCATGACATTTGCATATTTATTGAAGTAACATTTGACAACTTTTGTTTAGATTTTTCTCCATGTACTTGGAATAACATTTCAGATCAAGTGACAAAATTACTGTGTCTTTATCCACTTAGGTGTTGATAACAAAACTTGAGAAGACGAAAAACATGAGTCCCAGCGAAAAGCAGCTTCTTATGACTGTGAGTTTAGAATTTCTAAATCGATAAATTTTAAGAATTTACAAGCCCTTCACATTTTTAGGTCTCTTAGATACTATGTATTCCCTTGTATCAGTCACAGATTTTAGCTTTTAGCCGATTTTAGCTTTTACCCTTTCAAAAGATTTCAAAACACTGAATGTACATTAAGTGCATCCATATTTCGAAAATATCAGATAGCAGTAACTGCAACTAAGTAGGGTTATCTGATTTATGTATGATATAAAAGTACCCAATCAAAATGGTAGAAAAAAACATTATTCCTGTTACCAAGACTTTCTTCAAACCGCAAAGCCCCAGTTCCCATCTTTCTTTGTACCTTAATCTTTACCTCGGTATTCTTCCCTCAAGATTTCTTACATTAATTGCCGTGTCTTATCATCTATATCATTTTTTAGGCATTGAAAACGTTAACGATTAGCATTGAGAAACTTCGAACAGATTTAGAGTCTCAGACCAAAGCCAGTAAACCAATGTCCAAGGAAGATGTAAGTTGATTCTAGGTTTTGTTTCATTCTTGAAATATACCCTTTGCCATTTGTGTACTTCAATCCTATTGTATAATTTACTCCATATCGTGGTTTTCTATTTTGCTCTGGGGTCTTAAGGAAAATTACTATATTTACCAATTTGTCAAATAGTGTTCGCTTCTGAAAAGGCAGTGCAGTGCACGCTTTGGTGTAGAGTGCGCCTCGGTTCTAATTTCCAACTCGATTTTCGAGCTTTATGCAATCATGAGACAACTTTTCCAATACGTGCTTCGATTATTAGATGCATGCGAGGTTCCCTTAATTTAGATACCTTCCACTAATATTTTTTCACTAAACTGTTTATCTTCATATCAAGACCCTCACATTACATGAGCCGGCAAGATATCATATCCTTTTTTGTTTGTTTGTTCATGGAAACTTCAATTCAAAACCCGAAGATTTGAAATCCACGGCTTCAATATTGTCACGCCTGCTTTTCACAACCAATTAATGATAACCAACATTAGCGTTTTAAACAATAATACGTATTGTGTTTTCCTGCTTTCAAACCTAAATAGCCGAAGATGAAAAGCTATTTTCACTTGCGCAATTCTTATCTCAAAGAAATGACGATTGCTAAGACCTTTATGTGACCTTTGAAAAGCCCCTGAATAATTCGATTTTTTGTCTAATCCTTTTCCTTTCGAATTTTCCACTGATTTTTTTTCTGACTCTAAAATCCTTCATTGTAAAACTGGCCTACTTCAACTTTTACTGCTCATAACCGTAGATGCAAAAAGAAATACTAGACCGTGATATCGAGCTTTACAACAAGCAATTCACCGGAGAAGATCCAGCTGTTTATAAAAATGCTTTGGCTGAACCACCAATGGAGGTTTGTCTTGTTAGTGAATTATTATCCTATACAGCTATGCACACTTGGCGACTCCTTGAGTTCGCGACACCGTGAAGGAATTCTATTGTTCGTTAGCTTCTTCAGATCGCGCAGTTGGGGCAAACCAGTGAATAATTAATGGAGGCTTTCACTTATTTCGGCCGTAATACTTCTCTAGAATGGAGAAAAATCCTTTTAGAATGAAAATCCAAATTTCGTTAATTAGCAATGGACCTTGTTTGAGCTACAGAAGAATTTACAAATCTTGATGGCCAAGGCCGTCATTGTAGTTATTGCGGCTTTTGTCCCATGGCTTGATGAACTTCGAGATGTCTATTATGCAGTGGCAGGCAATTTAATTTGTTTCATAGTTTGAACTATTGCTTCCTATCGTGTTTGAGGACAACAGTCTGTTGTTATTTTCTGTTTTTGGGGTACCTTTTCACCCTTTGCACAAAGTGCTTGCCATAGTTTGTTCAGTATGTTGGGAAGATACCTTTTAACTTCTGTTTCTTCTGCTATTATGTATCTCTATGTGGATATGGCAAATACATCCTCAAATGTGGAACCAATAGTTTTATTGCTGAGTTGCTGGATTTCATGAGATTTCTCTTTAATTGAAGTAGTAGCTTTATGACGAGATTTAAAACCAATTAGGAATTTTACTTAATCAAATTTTCTTGTTATTAGTTCTTTTCGTTTTTTTTCATCTATCACTATAAAACTATATATACTTGGTGCCTTATTTCATCGTATTTTATTCTAGTTGCTTGCAACTAACAAAAAAGTTTCCAACAATTTGTAAACTTCTTATTCCAATAATTGGTTGTAAAATCATCGTCAGTTTCTTGGGCCTTTCAAAATACTTTAATCATCTGCATTTTAGGGTAATAGCCATCTGGCTTCAAATCAGAGACCTCCTGGAAGAGGGCGGGCCAGAGGAAGAGGCAGGGGTGCATTTGCTGGCCGTGGACGGGGGTTCAATCCAAACAATATGAATCAATCAGGAACAAGCGCAGTCGTGGATAACCGCCCAAAACAGATCCTTGTTGCAGGATTTGAAGAACAAGATAAGCAGGCAGTTGTAGCACAGTTTGCAGTAAGTATCCCAATGGCCCCAACTCTGTGTGTTCTTTTTCTTTAAAATTCTTTGAGCTTTTACCAAACATTTCTTTTGTGAGCATCACTAGTCAATGTGGCTTTTTATGGACATCAAAATACCTGGATTCGTAGGGTCATCGTTACAGTACCATTTTGGCTATTCGTGACTTGACTAATAGTGAGCTCGTCCAGCTTTCAATTGACTTTTCTACAGAACAATTTGTGCTGTTCCACAAGAGGTTTATTCACATGTTTGCGTTTCTGTTAAGAAAAGTAATTGAATTGTCTTAAGTATCAGGTCGTCGAATTATCTGCCTATTGACTCTAGCACCTTTGGTTGATTCTCTCAACGGCCTCTTTATCCCCCGTGACTTGATCATGTTTAATCGATATTTGTTTTATAGAGCTATGGTGAGATAGACAAAGTGGATGTGAAGCCGGGTGGTAAATTAGTTCTGTCATTCCATACACGAAAACAAGCCGAAATAGTAAGTTTTTTTATTTCAAATTGATTAAGGGAACGGTTTTTGAATTTTATAAGGTTTTTTCAAACCATCTTTAAAAAACGATAAACATTTTTTTCAAAACCTTTTCAAATTTGAATTCATACTTATTTCAGCAATTTTTTATAATGTCTCTAGTTAACTGTCAAGAGAAGCAAAAATTCATTTTACCAAGAGTTGCTTATCAAAGTTGATTATTTCTTCTTCTCCCTAGGCCGCTACAAAGGCAGCACTTTTTAATGGAAAACGTTTAGTTCTCGCTTGGTACAACGCAGCCCAGGCCGTCAAACGTGGCTCTGCATCAACCCCAGATGATAAACCTGCAAAGGTACAAAAAAGACAGACCAGGAAATCTTCAATTAACAGTCTGCTTGGTGACGATACCAAGGAAGATAGTTTGGTCAGTATTTTTGCGATGTTCTTCATTTTGCACCCCATTTTCGTATGTTTCGATAGTGCTTTGATTGACAGTTCAATCACGTGAACTTTGGAATAGTTTGGGACATTTATTATAAGGCCAAAGTCAAAAGAATGATTATTTTTTACTGAATTTTCCTGTATTATTTTTACACTGTATATCACTCTAGCTATTGATCACTCTAGCCAGCAGGATTCTCGCTGATTCCAGTTTTTCCAGGCGCTACCTAATGGAATGCAACGATTAAATTAAATTTTATGTTTCGTGAATTGAACAGCAGTGTAATGTTTATATACGATTATGACCTTGGTGTTTTTCGGTCTGTTTCGGTGTTGTCTGCAAGGACGTTTTAGGTTTGTGAAGCAACGATTTTTAAATAGGCTCTGTCCAAAACCTTTAAAACATGTTATCTGTTTCTGTGTCAACGGCTACATAAACACGTGTAACAACAATGTCCTGCCTTCCTTAGGGTGTAAGTTATTGTTTTGTGTTGTGTTTCAGCTTGGCGATCTTGAAGAACGAGACGCTGATCTGTTTTTGTTGGAAGAAGACGAAGAAGAAGACGAGGAGAGGTCCTGGAAAAGATGAACAAGAAACAGCCTTTGCTCAAAGAACGCTTCAAAACAAGTATATTATCAATTAGTTGTAATATAGTCTTTGGTACTCTTATCGTTGGTGTAGTAAAAACCTTTTTGGCCTACGGTTATGTATGATGTACCTCAATCAACGTAGAATATTGGTAGCTTTACAATTGACAATATTCCATAAAAGCCCAGCTTTGAATAACGAAAACCTTAAGTTATTTCCAGGAAACTTATTCGATCCATCTACTGGTGAAAATGCTTTGTATCATTAAAGAGAAGTTATTAATTTCTCCTGATTGCGTGCAAAAAGGCTTTGTTTATGAAAAGGAATCCATTACTGATTGTAGAGGGAAAAACTGAAATAAAGTTCCCTATCTGTTAATTCTCAATTAAATTATCTTTGAAAACATATTGCTGCTGCAGAACAAATGTTTATTTTTGAATGATATTATTTGGTTGAATTTCGGTTGCCACTTTATCTGAACATGCCAGTTATTGGTCCGAGCTTTTTTAAGAATCGTTGTGTCCTTGTACAACATTTACGTTTTGAGGTACTTTGGTTGAACGTGCGTTTGGAAACAAAGTTTGGTTTCATTTTAGAATCTAACTTAGTGCAGCATTTAAGCAAATGCTTGTTTTAATTGTCAGTAGAAATACATTTATGTATTAGCTGTTAGCTGTGTTGTTGTAAGTTATGAATTATTGATGAATGAAACAAAAGAAATAAAAAGTGAGTGCAAATGAAAAGAGTAAAAGATCGAAAGAAAGGAAGTAAGGAAGTGAAATGGTAAAAAGATTCATTAAAAGATATCAAGAAAAGATTTATGAAGAAAATATGAAGATTCAAAATAGTTAAAAAAATCTCAAGCACTCACAAAATAAAAGAAACTGAAGAATGATAAAGATCAAAAATGAAAGAGAGCGAATGAGGAAAGGAAAAAATAAAAATAAACCAGTTATGTATTCTTACTCAAACACACACGATTGTATACCAGTTTGCAAATACGATGGCACAACTAATGGTATTGCTGGGCTGAGAAGATATGATCAAGAAGAAAACGATCAGGAAGAAGTTCAAAAAGAAGGTTCAAGAGAAAAAGTGTTTGAAGAAAAGCAAAGAACTTTGAGGGCTACCATTCCTTAACAGCCGAAGGTAGGCGAACAATATTTTAGAATTATACTCCCTTCCTAATGTCTTATTTCGAAGTTGTGTTGATTACCGTGTTCCTTGTGCTTCCAGTTGATGTTTAAGAAAACATTTTACTAAGACTTAAGAATTTCTTTTCAAATAAAACTGCCCGGTAAAAGATACTGCAATGCCACAATTTTCGTCAAAAGGTAAGCCTATAACCTTGAGTAATTAATAACATCAAATAGATACAATAAATGCACTCAAAAAAAATTAAGTTGCAAGTCCCAATTTTCTAAAGAAAGGCATCCTGCTGAAGATTGATAATTTTCCCAAGGTTATAGGCTTACCTTTGATGAAAATTATACCATCTCCGAAAATGTTTCCAAATAGCAATCTTTTTCCTAAAAGTATAAAAACGTGATTAAATAAATGCCCTCAATGCAATCTAACAAGACATTGAGATGAAAGTCTTTATTTTCCGAAGAAAAACATTCTGCTAAAGATTGCTTGTTTTTGCAAGGCTATAGGCTTGGCTTTTGGCAAAAATTATACCAAACACGAATATGTTCCTAACCCCAAGCCTCTTTGCTAGAAATATGAATGAAACACTAAATAAATGCTTTAAAGTAAATCCAGCTAGAAAGATGAAGGGGAAGTGCATGTTCTACAAAAAAAAATTGTTGTGTGAAACTTGCCACTATGCTTAGGCTATAGGCTTGTTTTTTATGAAAATTATACGAACTACGAAAATGGTCCTAGATCAAATCTCTTTGCTAGAGGTAGAGAAGGCGTGAAAATAAAGCCTTTAAATGAATCTACCTTGAAAAATTGAGAGTAATTACATGTCTTTTAAAGATGGACATCCATGTGAAATTTGCCAATTTTGCTAAGGCCATAGGCTTGCCTTTTAATAAAAACTATACGAACTACGAAAATGGTCCTAGCTCAAATCTCTTTGCTACAGGTAGAGAAGGCGTGAAAATAAAGCCTTAAAATAAATCTAGCTTTAAAGTAGGAGGGCAAGTAGATGTCTTTTAAAGATAAACATCCATGAGAAATTGGCCAATTTTGCTAAAGCCATAGGCTTCCCTTTTAATCAAAATAAAACGACCTGCGAAAATTCTCCAAACTATAAAATCTGTTTTGCTTGAGTAATTAATAACATCAAATATATACAATAAATGCACTCAAACAAAAAATTAAGCTGCAAGTCCCAATTTTCTAAATAAAGGCATCCTGCTGAAGATTGATAATTTTCCCAAGGTTATAGGCTTACCTTTTGACGAAAATTATACCATCTCCGAAAATGTTTCCAACTAGCTTTCTCTTTCCTAGAAGTATAAAAACATGATTAAATAAGTGCCCTCAATGCAATCTAACAAGACATTGAGATGAAAGTCCTTATTTTCAAAAGAAAGACATTCTGCTAAAGATTGCTTGTATTTGCAAGGCTATAGGCTTGGCTTTTGACAAAAATTGTACCCTACACGAAAATGGTCTTAACCCCAAACCTCTTTGCTAGAAATATGAATGAAACACTAAATAAATGCTTTAAAGTAAATCCAGCTAGAAAAATGAAGGGGAAGTGCATGTTCTACAAAAGAAAATTGTTGTGCAAAACTTGCCACTATGCTTAGGCTATAGGCTTGGTTTTTTATGAAAATTATACGAACTACGAAAATGGTCCTAGATCAAATCTCTTTGCTAGAGGTAGAGAAGGCTTTAAAATAAAGCCTTAAAATAAATCTAGCTTGAAAGATTGAGGGTAAGTACATGTCTTTTAAAGATAAACATCCATGTGAAATTGGCCAATTTTGCTAAGGCCATAGGCTTGCCTTTTAATGAAGATTATACGAACTACGAAAATGGTCCTAGCTCAAATCTCTTTGCTACAGGTAGAGAAGGCGTGAAAATGAAGCCTCAAAAGGAATCTAGCTTGAACGAAGGCCATAGGCTTGCCTTTTAATAAAAATTATACGAACTACCAAAATGGTCCTAGCTCAAATCTCTTTGCTACAGGTAGAGAAGGCGTGAAAATAAAGCCTTAAAATAAATCTAGCTTGAAAGATTGGGGTAAGTACATGTCTTTTAAAGATAAACATGTGAAATTTGCCAATTTTGCTAAGGCCATAGGCTTCCCTTTTAATCAAAATAAAAGGACCTGCAAAAATTCTCCAAACTAAAAAATCTGTTTTGCTTGAGTAATTAATAACATCAAATATATACAATAAATGCACTCAAACAAAAAATTAAGCTGCAAGTCCCAATTTTCTAAATAAAGGCATCCTGCTGAAGATTGATAATTTTCCCAAGGTTATAGGCTTACCTTTTGACGAAAATTATACCATCTCCGAAAATGTTTCCAACTAGCTTTCTCTTTCCCAGAAGTATAAAAACATGATTAAATAAATGCCCTCAATGCAATCTAACAAGACATTGAGATGAAAGTCCTTATTTTCAAAAGAAAGACATTCTGCTAAAGATTGCTTCTTTTTGCAAGGCTATAGGCTTGGCTTTTGGCAAAAATTATACCGAACACGAATATGTTCCTAACCCCAAACCTCTTTGCTAGAAATATGAATGAAACACTAAATAAATGCTTTAAAGTAAATCCAGCTAGAAAAATGAAGGGGAAGTGCATGTTCTACAAAAAAAAATTGTTGTGTAAAACTTGCCACTATGCTTAGGCTATAGGCTTGGTTTTTTATGAAAATTATACGAACTACGAAAATGGTCCTAGATCAAATCTCTTTGCTAGAGGTAGAGAAGGCTTTAAAATAAAGCCTTAAAAAAAATCTAGCTTGAAAGATTGAGGGTAAGTACATGTCTTTTAAAGATAAACATCCATGTGAAATTGGCCAATTTTGCTAAGGCCATAGGCTTGCCTTTTAATAAAGATTATACGAACTACGAAAATGGTCCTAGCTCAAATTTCTTTGCTAGAGGTAAAGAAGGCGTGAAAATGAAGCCTTAAAATGAATCTAGCTTGAACGAAGGCCATAGGCTTGCCTTTTAATCAAAATAAAACGACCTGCTAAATTCTCTAAACTAAAAAATCTGTTTTGCTTGAGTAATTAATAACATCAAATATATACAATAAATGCACTCAAACAAAAAATTAAGCTGCAAGTCCCAATTTTCTAAATAAAGGCATCCTGCTGAAGATTGATAATTTTCCCAAGGTTATAGGCTTACCTTTTGACGAAAATTATACCATCTCCGAAAATGTTTCCAACTAGCTTTCTCTTTCCCAGAAGTATAAAAACATCATTAAATAAATGCCCTCAATGCAATCTAACAAGACATTGAGATGAAAGTCCTTATTTTCAAAAGAAAGACATTCTGCTAAAGATTGCTTGTTTTTGCAAGGCTATAGTCTTGGCTTTTGGCAAAAATTATACCGAACACGAATATGTTCCTAACCCTAAACCTCTTTGCTAGAAATATGAATGAAACATTAAAAAAATGCTTTAAAGTGAATCCAGCTAAAAAAATGAAGGGGAAGTGCATGTTCTACAAAAAAAATTGTTGTGTAAAACTTGCCACTATGCTTAGGCTATAGGCTTGGTTTTTTATGAAAAATATACGAACTACGAAATTGGTCCTAGATCAAATCTCTTTGCTAAAGGTAGAGAAGGCTTTAAAATAGAGCCTTAAAATAAATCTAGTTAGAAAGATGAAGGGAAGTGCATGTTCTACAAAAAAAAAGGTTACTTGCCACTATGCTTAGGCTATAGCCTTGGCTTTTTATGATAATTATAAGAACTACGAAAATGTTTCTAGCTCAGATCTCTTTGCTAGAGGTAGAGAAGGCGTGAAAATAAAGCCTTAAAATAAATCTAGCTTGAAAGATTGAGTGTAAGTACATGTTTTATAAAGATAAACATCCATGTGAAATTTGGCAATTTTGCTAAGGCCATAGGCTTCCCTTTTAATCAAAATAAAACGACCTGCGAAACTTCTCCAAACTATCAATCTGTTTTGCTTGAGTAATTAATAACATCAAATAGATAAAATAAATGCACTCAAACAAAAAATTAAGCTGCAAGTCCCAATTTTCTAAAGAAAGGCATCCTGCTGAAGAATTATTAATTTTCCCAAGGTTATAGGCCTACCTTTTGACGAAAATTATACCATCTCCGAAAATGTTTCCAAATAGCTTTCTCTTTCCTAGAAGTATAATAACGTGATTAAATAAATGCCCTCAATGCAATCTAACAAGACATTGAGATGAAAGTCCTTATTTTCAAAAGAAAGACATTCTGCTAAAGATTGCTTGTATTTGCAAGGCTATAGGCTTGGCTTTTGGCAAAAATTATACCGAACACGAATATGTTCCTAACCTCAAACCTCTTTACTAGATATATGAATGAAACATTGAATAAATGCTTTAAAGTGAATCTAGCTAGAAAGATGAAGGGGAAGTGCATGTTCTACAAAGTAAAATGTTTATGTGAACTTGCCACTTTGCTTAGGCTATAGGCTTGGCTTTTGATAAAAATTATACCAAACACGAATATGTTCCTAACCCCAAACCTCTTTACTAGAAGTATGAATGAAACATTAAACAAATGCTTTAAAGTGAATCCAGCTAGAAAAATGAAGGGGAGGTGCATGTTCTACAAACAAAAATGTTTATGTGAAATTTGCCATTTTGCTTATACTATAGGCTTAGCTATTGATGAAAATTATACGAACTACGAAAATGGTCCTAGCTAAAAATTCCTTTGCTAGAGGTAGAGAAGGCGTGAAAATAAAGCCCTATAATAAATCTAGCTTGAAGGATGGAGGGGAAGTACATGCTTTATAAAGACAAACATCCATGTGAAGTTTGCCAATTTTGCTAATGCCATAGGCTTCCCTTTTAATCAAAATTAAAGGAACTGCAGAAATTCTCCAAATTATCAACCTGTTTTGCTTGACTAATTAATAGCATCAAATAGTTACAATAAATGTACTCAAACAAAAAATTAAGTTGCAAGTCCCAATTTTCTAATAAAAGGCATCCTGCTGAAGATTGATAATTTTGCCAAGGTTATAGTCTTACCTTTTGATGAAAAATATACCATCTACGAAAATGTTTCCAACTAGCATTCTTTTTCCTAGAAGTATATAAACATGATTAAACAAATGCCCTTAATGCAATCTAACAAGACATTAAGATGAAAGTCTTTATTTTCAGAAAAAGACATTTTTCTAAAGATTACTTGTTTTTGGAAGGATATAGGCTTGTCTTTTGATGAAAATTATACGAACTAAGGAAATGGTCCTAACCCCAAACCTCTTTTCTAGAAGTATGAATGAAACATTAAATAAATGCTTTAAAGTAAATCTAGCTCGAAAGATTAAGGGGAAGTGCATGTTCTACAGAGTAAAATGTTTATGTGAAATTTGCCACTTTGCTTAGGCTATAGGCTTGGCTTTTGATGAAAATCATACGAACTACGAAAATGGTCCTAGCTCCAATCTCTTTGCTAGAGGTAGAGAAGGCGTGAAAATAAAGCCTTATAATAAATCTAGCTTGAAGATGGAGGGCAAGTCCATGTTTTATAAAAACAAACATCCATGTGAAGTTTGCCATTTTCGCTAAGGCCATAGGCTTGCCTTTTGATAAAAATAAAACGACCTGCGAAAATTCTCCAAACTATCAATCTTTTTGGCTTTAGTTAGAAAAAACGTCAAACAGGTGCCCTAAATGCACTCAAATAAAATATTAAATTGCAAGTCCCAATTTTTTAAAAAAAGGCATCCAGCTGAAGATTAATAATTTTGCCAAGGTTATAGGCTTACCTTTTGATGAAAATTATGCCATCTCCGAAAATGTCATTCTTTTTCCTAGAGGTATATAAACGTGATTAAACAAATGCCCTTAATGCAATCTAACAAGACATTAAGATGAAAATCCTTATTTTCAGAAGAAAGACATTCTTCTAAAGTTTGCCTGTTTTGTTAGGCTATAGGCTTGGCTTGTGACGAAAATTATATTATTTCCGAAAATGTTTGTAACCACTAATCTTTTTCTTAGAATTATAGAAAACGTGAAATAAATGCCTTAAATCAAATGTAGCTACAATAATGGATACCAAATACATGTTTTATTGAGAAACACATTTTTGTAATTTTTGACAATTTTGCTAAGGCTGTAGGCTTAGTTTTTGATAGAAATATACCAACTTGCAAAAATTCTCGAAACTACCATTCTTTTCGTTTGAGTTATCAAAAAACGTGAAATAGATGCCCTAAATACACTCAAACGAAAGATATCCTGCTGAGAATGGATAATTCCCTTAAGGCATATGATCTTTCCTTTTGACGAGAATTATATATTTAGAAAAATAGACCTAACCCCAAATTTCTCTTCTAGAAGCATAAATAAAACTTTAAATAAATGCTTTAATTGAAATCTAGCTAGAAAGATGGAGGCCAAGTGCATGTTTTATGAAGAAAATATCTATTTGCACTGTTGCTAAGACTATAGGCTTGCCTTTTGATAATAAAAAAACGACCTGCAAAAATTCTCCAAACTACAATTCTTTTTGTTTGAACTTTCTGTTAAGAAAACGTTAAATAAATATCCTAAATGCAATGTAACAAATATTAAGATGAAAGTCCTTATTTTCAGAATTATTTTAATAACACTATATGCTTACCTTTTTACAAATATTTTACCATCTCCGAAAATGATCCTAACCCCAAATGTTTTTGCTAGAAGTATAAGTAAAACTTCATTAAATGCCATAAATGCAATTTAAGAAAGTATTAAGATGCAATGTCCATATTTCAAGAAGAAAGACATCCTGCTAAAGCTTGATCATTTTCCCTATTTGCAAAAGCTTTCCTTTTGACAAAAATTGTACGACCTGCTAAGATGGTCTTAACTACCATTCTTTTTGCTGGAAGTATAAATAAATACCTTAAATACCATCTTTCTAAAATGATAGATGCCTGATGCATGCGAACATTTAATTCTTTGCAAAGGGTTAGGGTTACATATCGATGGGGGTCATACGACCTGAAAAATGGATTTCACTACCAACCTCTTTGCTAAAGGTAAAATATTATTGAGAATGCTTTAAATGTACTTTAATAAAATGATGGATGCAAGATGAATGTTCTAAGCAGAAATTTATCAATGTAAGAATTGGCAATTTTAGCGCTCTCTTTTTTACAGAATACACACAACCTGTAAAAATGGACCTAATTACCCTCTTAATTTGCCATGAAATAGAATTCCCTAAATGAAATAGTTTGAAAAAGGGACAGTTTTGCTATAGGCAATTTTTCATGATAATTTAACGACTTTTTCCTCTTTACAAAAAGTATGGCTATCATATTTGAAATTGGAAAATTGTCTCGGTCCTCGTTTGAAAGGAAATCGAAACTTTGCAAACGGATATTATTCGTCTATACGAGAGGGAACCTAGGAGAGTTAGTCCCGTTTACACGGGAACGGATCCGCATAGATCCGTGCCCAAACTGGCTACGATAGGCCTTGCGTTTACACGGGCACGGTAGGATCCGTATCTTTTCTGGGAGAGATCCGTACCTTTTTGGATACGATTCGAAAGCGAATCCATTTGGATCCGTACCTTCATCGGCGCCGTGTAAACAGGAAGATACGGAACCGCAAAGGCACGGCAGTAAAACGAGACTGTTGCTGGGGTCAGTGGAGGCCATTTCAATTGTACGCAGCACTCATCATACAACAAAGAAATTACTCTCCCACCCCCGCTCTTTCTTCCACAGTCGAAAGCCTTTCTGAACCCTGTCTTCATCATGGTTTAATTTTTTTCACCTTTTCTTTTGTTATTTTTTTTTATCCTGGGTATTTGGAAAGTTCTCTGTTGTTATTTCTAGATAGACCTCGATAAATTGAAGGAGTATGTCTTCGTATTTCGACCTAACAGTCTCTATGTTTTTTTCATTTTGCATTTTACCTTGTCATTGCGCATGCTTAAAAAAAGCGATTCGATTTTGGTCCGTTCCCGTGTAAACGCTTTATAGTTTAGGATCCGATCTCGTGTAAACGCTTGTGGATCGTACCCATATCGTACCTAAAAGGTCCGGATCTTTTGGATCCGTTCCTTTTTCTCTCGTGTAAACGGGGCCTTAGTTCTGTGCCACTACAACAACTGCATTGCAGGTGAATGTAAACAGCAGAGAATTCCCCGAGAGATCGAGGAACACAAAATTGAAATTAATCGACTGAAATGTCATTAGAAGAATTATTCCGGATCCTATTGCCTGGGAAAGAAGCTCAGCTACTTGAATGGCTGCAGAATCACCATCTTTTGAAGGAAAAAGTAATCTGTCGTCGAAGTAATTGTGGAAGGCCCATGAAGATTGTCCCATGTGCAAACAGAAACGACCACTTCCAGTGGCAATGTCAATGCCTTACGTCCCAATCAATCAGATGTAATAGTTTTTTTTCCAATTCAGATTTATCACTGCAAATTATCATTTTAATTATTTACCTATGGTCAGTCGAAATGTCTCCGTCGTCTGCAAGTTCCGTTGCCGGGGTTTCAGAGGAAACAGTTGTCGAATGGTTCAACTGGGTCAGGGAAGAATGTGCCAAAAAGCTCATCAGGCTTGAAGCTGATGGTCAGCTGTTAGGTGGACCAGGACGGACAGTGGAGATAAGGCTGTCTATTATTGTTAAGAAGCAAAAAGGAAAAGAAGAACAGTGGGCCTTTGGGATGTACGAGCGAGAACGAAAAGTAGGCTGTATCGAGCTTGTAGATAATAGGAAGGCAGATACGTTAGTGGAAATAATGCAGCGTTTGGTACAACCAGGATCTATTGTGTACTCCGACCCTGATGAGGCCTACAACACCCTGGGGTTGATGGGCTATAAACACTCAGTTGTATCAAGGAAAAGGGCCTTAGACACTGATGCAGACACTGTACCTGAATTGCACACAAATTGTGTCCTGTCTTTCATGTCTTGTGCTAAAAAGGCTATAAAAGCAGATGAAAATCACACTCCTGTAAAGCTTATACTTCAAGAGTTTTTGTGGCGTAAAAGATATGGTCCTTTATCTGAAGCTTTCAAGAACATCATAGAGCAGATTGCTGCAAGCTAGGCCAAACCACAGAAACTTATTGTCAAATGGATATAGCTGCTCAAAGAGGGGAGTCTTCCCAATATTTTCTATTTTCTTTGGGAATTGAAAAAACCAATATAAAACTGTCGATATAACCTTGTTTTTAGCCAACTCTGTTTATCAAATGTGTCAAATTTTGTGCTGTTTGCACCTCTTACTGTAACATCTAATGTGTACCAGTTTGCTAGGAGGTTATGCAGGCTCTGCATTATTCCAGGCCATAAAAGCCTTCTCCCTTGTACAGGGATGTCCAACTTATTTAATGGGTGGTCCATTGAGAAACTCTTACAGCACATTCAGGCCAGATAAAAAATTATGTAAATCATTGACAAAAATTTTATTGAAGCCTGCAGTCCACATCTGGTCCTGGGCCGTAAATCGGACACCCCTGCTCTAGTATGTAACCCTGCATAGTATTCTGGCTGTATATGTTTTTATGTTTATCATAGGTTGATATTTTATGTTCAGGCAGGCTTGGTTCAAGTTAGGAGGTGTCATAAGATATAAGTAAGTATAGTTATTTTTTATAAGCAATATGTTTCACAAAAAAGTGCAAGAGAAAAAACCCCCTTTGATTTAGCTGCTCCCTAAATAATATGATAAGTATGGAATAATATGTCACTTGCAGCTTGCAATTCTGTCACTTGCAGGATTCATAAATTGTTTAAATATTCCAAAAACTAAGTATGCCATTTGTTTTTTTTATGTAGGTACTTTATTATAGATTTTGAAGTCCGTTAATATTAGTTCAAAAAACCAAATTAAAATAAAATAGCATGGAGAAGTTGTAAAATTTGTCACCATATTGCTGCATGCATTGGCTGCATGTTTGTAATCTTAAATAAAACATAAATGAATAAAAATATTCACCAAAGATCACTGAGGTAATGGAAATATGATTTGTGATTTTTGTAACAATCACATTTTTGTTTATCAGTTTTTGGATTAGCTGAATATTGCTTTTGACAATCATTTAATGCTCTGAATTGTTTGGTTATGGTATATGTATTATTCTTCAGTTTTGTTTAACAATTTATTTTTCATGCTTATAAAATGTTCTGTTAAAAATATGTTGTTGAAAATAGATCAGAAAATTGAAACATACATCTTTGTTGACTATGTTCTATGTTCTGTCCCCTGTTCTCTCTTCCTCTGTTTCTTTCTCTTTTCTCTCTCCTCTTTTCTCTTTGTCCTCTGCTCTCCGTTCTCTGCTCTCTGTCCTCTGCTCTCTGTCTGCTGCCCTTTATATTCTGTTCTTTGTTCTCTTTCTTACTAAAATATGATACTGTTTTACTAAAAAGCTTTTTCATGTTTAAATCAAATGAAAAAAATTTTAAAAGGTTTAGTTTTCTCACATTCTAGCTAGCAGTCAAATTTTGATCAGTGTGCTTAATAAAACAGTACTGAAAATTACTGTTTTGGCAGGCAGAAATAACTTCTTCTATTCTTCTAGCCTTATTTTTACAGAGATTTATTTTTGCCCATTCATAATGTTATTATTATGGACTAATTTAATTGCATTTACACTCATGTCATTTTTCTATCAAGTAAGATTGCTTCTGTTACTTTCCGTAACGATGGAATGGAAAATCATTTTATGCTAAGCTTCGTATTAAAGATTTGGATTAGGATATCAGAAATGTTCATCATGTGCATCATATGCATGAAAAGAAGATAAAGATTATAAAGATGTTCACATGTATAATCATCAATGACAAGACGTCAATTTGAATCCCTTCATTTTGCACTCCCTAAACTTCTCAACTAAACAAAGTAAACGTTTGTGACTCCCTAGAAGCAAGATATCGTAGCTTCACAGCAAGTTTCAGTGAATTCGATAATTATTCAATTTCTTTGTCTTTGCTGAATTTGCTTCTCTGTTTGAAAGAATAACGGATAAGCAAAAAGTTTTTATACATCATTTTTACCCTCGATCCTGTGCGGTTTCAGACATGCTTACAGTGCTCAATTCATCCTTGAATAAGACTTTAATTAGGTGGTAAGGCTAAGGCCGTATTGATACTATCTCTCAAAGGCATTTGATTGTATTATAATTTTAAACTATGGTGCTACATACGACGCATTGACACACGTCCACAACGATCTTCCATGCAGTAAATAGAGAGTAGAGTTAATCAGTTCTTGAAAAGATGTAGCATGTGGTGCTCCTCAGAGGTCCGTTTTAGGTCCTATGTTGTTTAACATAGCAATAGACCAGGACTTCTTTATTTTCATTCAAAACTCAAATGATGGTAATTATGAAGATGATATTACAGTCCATGGTGGCAATTAAGCTTAGACCACATAACAAACTTGAAAAAGATTCCAATATAGCCTTAGGATGTTTCTCCGATTGCATAAAAATAAATGGAGACAAATGTCATCTCTTGGTTATTGGGAAGAGATGTGTTGATCAAATTTCTGTTAAAATTGAAAATGCTGATGTCCCTAACAGCTCTGAAGAGAAACTACTTATCAGTAGCGAACTCTCCCTTCACCGTCATATTTCTTAACTTTGCCTAAAAGCTAGCGATCAAATTTATGCACTTATCCACATATCCCCATATATGTATGAATCAGGGCCTTGTTATGAGTCTGTTTCAAAAGTTCCCTTTAATTTTCATGCTTACAGTCCCATTTCTTTTATTAACTTAACTTCTTAGGTCAGACACTCAATTCCATTGGTGAACTTAAAAGACATGAGTTGATGTGTAGCTAGCTATCCCACTGTGAATGTAAACTAACAGTCCCCGCCATTTTGATTTGTATGTAATCTAAGTGGGGAAGAGCATCCATCAACAAAGAACGGTTATTTTGGAAGTGACTAATCTATTTTTGCGCCAGCAACTACCAAAATATCTATGTTTTGTGAGATAAAATCACTGAGGGGTTGGGGTTTATTCCTAATTGAGTTTACACATGAAAAATGATGAGGCGATTCAAGTTCCCAACATGTTATATATTCAAACCTATCGTTAGTATCGCTAGGGATGTCATTGGATAATGGGAGTTTGACTATTGCTACCCAGATCAACAGCATTTTCTAGTCAAAATCCTAAATGATACAAACATTGTTGGCTAGAGTATGAATTCTTTCACGATTAAGGCTGAGTTTGTTTATATTTAAATGCATGCTCAGGTTTAAAAGATTTTCATTGTCGCATTTTTTAGCTAGACAAGAACTTGTATGTTTACCTTTTCATCCCATTTGTCACCTCTTTGTCCAATGCTTGACAAATAAACTGTACTCTCGTTGTCTTTTAGTCCAGTGGCAAGCTTATCGGCGATTTTTTCTGTAGCACTTCTGCTCCGCATATTATTCGTCCCACAGTGGAGAATGATAGCTTTTCGGGTTCTTTTAGAGGTAGGACCTGTATGACTGCTCGTAAAGTCAATTGTTGCACCGGAGAAGCTTTTATAAAATATTAATTTTTGTTTACCATGAGCTTCACTCACCTTGTAGCCTACTATAGTCCCAAACAAATCTATTGTGCTATTCTTGCAGCCTCTGTTGTAGCTTCAAGCGATGAACCAGAGTTTTTTCTTCTCAGCGTATTGTTCATCGGCATACTCTCATTTCTTGCTTTTCTGCACTTTTCTATTGTTATCTGTGGTCGTTGCCTGGTATTCTTTTTGACAGTTAGTTTTGAATATATTTCACGTGACTCGTGCATGTTATTAAAGCAAGTTGAAAGAGGACTGAATCTATTACGGCACTGTAAGTGCGTGCTGGCATAATTTTTTTGTCAAGGGAATATAAAATTTTTTTGTCGACATTTCGTACTTTCCTCTTATTTTGCCGATTAATTTCGGTTGTTTTACTATTTCAGCTTCAAAATCCATTTCTAATGTGAAATAATTATCCACCAAAGAGCTATTTCTAGAAATGGCCTATGCCAATAACAATTGTTTGAAAATAGACAAGCATCGATAGGTCAAGGGTCTAAGTTGCTCATCTACCAAATAACAAAGTAGCGAAACGAATAGTTACCATCCTTCTTATTCATTCTAGTATTATAAATAGTATATTAAATTATAAATAGTTTCTTTGAATCTTGTACACAGGATTCATGCGTGAACTATGCACTGGGATTGCAACTGCGTTATTTGAGGGTTTTACGATTCCTTAACCTTAACTGTAAAAAATATTTGTCTTCTTTTGTTAACAAATGTAATGTTATAAGACATCTCTATGAGATCGCAATGAGAAAAATCAAGAAAAGGATCTTGCAGATATGCCCTGTAGCAAAATTTTCACTGAATAAACGACCAAAACGTAGCTAAACAGATCAAGGCCATGCATTTTCAGCGGAACATGCCGCACCACTCCGTACCACCCCGTTAATGTTCAAGGATACGGACCGCAACGCACACAATCTTTTGTCATCAATGATTAGCATGGCCTCCCTGTACCAACTTTTTGCTACCACCCATGCGAAATAAATGGTTATTTCTTATGTTTCCAGTAGCACTATTTAAACTCTTTGTAAAAGTACCCAATAAAAGTTTCCAAGGGAGTGGAGGTGAATATGATAAATTGACACTGTATTTTCTGTTACTTATTTGAATAATATTTTAGCATGTTTATCACATTTATCATATTACTTCATCATATTTCTACTTTATCAACTATAGCATACTGTAATACATCATTATTTTTGTGCTGTCCTCTCTTGCTTCAGTCTGCACAGTCGTTATCGGTATTTTCACAAATCACTTCATTCCGAAACTTGGCAATAGTCAGCTGAGGCCTTGGTCTTTGATCTCGCGGAAAATGTATGGTAATTTCAAAATTCAAAAAGGTTCCCGCAGAAAGGCGCGCATTATAACTGTGGTTTCGCACGACAAAATACACGCTGTCACGTGACATCACTTTGTCGCCTTGGTTTACATCCAGTGTCGTTATCTTTGGATCAAAGAATAATGTAACATTCCAGCCATTCACATTCTCTTTCACCGGTATTCTTAAGAAACCTCTTACACCATCAGGCCAAGAGTCTCGGATAAGAAACATTTTGGTGCATTCTGGGACTGTTTCCTTGCAGCTTGCTAGCCAATCAGCGCCAAGTGGGACAATTTGATTTTCATTTTCTTGTGCCTTCCGGTATCTATCAACAAGTGTTTTCTTAAATTCTGTAGCAACGCAGATGAACTGGACTGGATCAAATATAACGGCAACAAGATTTGTATTCTTTTGGCCTCGGGCATAGTGGACAGTAAAGTCAAAACTAACTGTTTTCCCGTTTGACAGTTTTCCATTGTAGTCTCTATTCTTAATGGTGAATTCAGTGCTGTTTCTTGTTGCCACAATTTGTCCGTCCGGAAAGTTAAGAACCCGGATCGGTTTGTTGAAAATCAACAACAAAGTCCAAGACTGGACGCTCTTCTTGATAGGGAGTTCCAACTTAGCAGCAAAACCATCAGGCCATTGATTATTCTTCTTTGCAAAAGAGTAGCAGGTTGGCAGATTGTCATTCAACACACAGCCTCCAGTGTTAGTTGTTTCTTCAGCCCGACAACTAAACTTTCCAAATTGAATCTTCTGGATCTTGGGTACAGGGACAAAATTTCGAGGATAATGCACAATGAATTCCAGCTGAAATGTGGAACCAAGGTTCAAATTGCCATTGTGACGATAATTTGTGACGTTGAACTGGACCCCACTCTTCTTACCGCCTTCTAGGTTTCCATCTGCTGTATCAAATGTAGTGATACTCTTGTCAAACAATATTTCAGCTTTCCATTCTGTGGTTTTCTCTAAAACTGGCAACAACAATCGTGCACGATACCCATCTGGAAAGGACTGAATAAGATTGAAATTCTTGTCACATGATTCGGCATTTATTGAGCACTTGCTTGAAAATGCAGCTAGCGTGGCAAACAGTGAAAAGCAAACACCCCAAAACCGCTTCATTTTAGCAACAGTTATTGAGGTATCAAGGATTCTAGTGAATTCTGGAATGACCGAATGGATCTGCTTTTCAAGTATTAATAAGATTGGAGCAGTTATGTAAGTTAAAAGCAGGGCAGTTTTTTCAAATGTTGAAACAGCTAAACACTCTGCGAACATTCATTGAAATTAGCCTAAATAGACAAACAGATTTCGAAAAGATTTGGCTTTCAGGGAATATAAACTGAATGGTTGTGTCCATATTGATAGAAAGAAATGAAAGGATGCTGTCGCCTGATGCAACACTTGAAACAACTTTCAACAGAGCGAATTTTTTGCCAACGTAAGAAGTAAAGTTTGAGAATGAGTCTCCCGTTAGCCGTAGCCATAGTCATTCAGTAGCAATTCCCAGTTAAATATCTTGTATTTGTAGAGAATGTCTCTTCAGCCAATGAGAGGCCACTAGAGATATGAATTTGAAAAGCAGCGTTCTTCGAACAAGATGAAATAAGACAATTATATTGACTTTCTTGGCTATTTATATGGTATTTGTCATAACATGAATAAATACTTAACCCCAGTAATAAATTATAGAGTGCAAGAAGTAGTAGGGGTAGAAAATTCTTTTTTTTAATTTTCGTTTAAATTTAGTTTGATAAAGTAGGCAAGCAAGGACAAATAACGTTGGGTGCAGTGCTGAAAATAAAATAATTGCGTCAGCAAGAGCCGAGTAAAGCAACCTTGTGTTATGTTACTGCCTAGCTCTGAAATACACTACCTGCAGTGCACCAAGTTGTCCCATCAAAAAAATCTTTGAAGAACCGAACTTTTCAAACACATTTAACTAACATCCTGAGCACAATATCTTGCACAGTAAACATATGATTATGCATAGTGCCTTTTGAACGAGTGAATTATTTAAATATAATATTTTTGTCGCATATTCTGCTAGGATTGTCTATCGAAAAAAAAACAGCTGCAAAGATCCTTGTGAACGCACTATTTCACAGCCTACTACACCTTGATTCAACCTGACCCAAGAGAGCTCCTTCAAAACCACACTCGCTTTCAACATCTTCGCTCGATACTTTTATGTATTTAATTTAAGCTAAACAGTAAGCCGGCCTTTCCAATATAACGCTTTCATAATGTTCGCGAGTAACGTGAGTTAATGGTATTCTTGACGATAAAGTGGTATCTTTAGCCTGTATGACAAGTTGTAAACTGCCCCGTTTGTCTACATAAGACACATTAGAAGACACAATAATGGCCTAAAATTTAAAAGACTCTTTCCAATTTTTGCATTCCTTTCAGCAAGCAAAACACCCAAGTATTGATTTAAGCTGCCTTTAATTAAAGGAAGAAAGATTGAAGAAAGGAAAATTTTTGAAATAATTTATGTTTATAGACTCCATCTCTAAAGTATATATATCTTCTATAATTAGAATATCTTCTATAATTATGTACCTAGTTGGCATGTAAATTTTTATCATGTGTAAAGAATTCAAAGGACTTAATTCGTTATATTTCTCTCCACCGTTGATTTTGATGTTTTTCACAGATTTTCACAGATTTTGAGACGACAAAAATCAACATGATATTCCAACCAAAATTTATCATTAGACATTCCATTTATGATAGCTGTTACTCAGTTAACAAAGAAAAATGTCAATTGATTTAACACTCGCCTTTGCTTTGAAGCTGCCTTAGAGCTGCAACAGCAGATTGAAATCCAGCATTGTAGTCGCAAGCAACTTCATTCTTGACGTAATCACTGCGCACATCAGCATAATTATCGTTACTATCAGGTCCACCGACGAGGGCACCATACAAGGTCTGTGGGTTCGGGTTTCTACTGCTGTAATCGCTCCACCCACAAGGGGCAGGACGATTGGGGCAAGAACTCGACCCATGATGGGGTCGCTGTGGTGGGTTGTTTCCGAACCCAACTAAAAAACTACGGCCTGCGTCTCCAAGAATATAGTGAATCTGTGAGCGGGCGAACGTCCGGTATGTGCTTGTCTTGATTCCCAGATCCCCTGCCATAAGACAGATAAATGCCACATTGGCTGCGTGCCTGTTTGATCCCCACTGGCTGATGAAAACCAATCCTTTCGGGGTTCGTTGCCTTCTGAGAATGGCATCGCAAAACGCTTCAGTGTTTTGTTTGAATGAATTCTCCCCAGTGATCTGAGCCATAAGAACCTGCGCGCCCGCTTTCTTGTCGTCCCAAGAAAACTCATTCGCCAGTGAATTCATTCCGAATTGAGTGTAGAAGCTTCTGGCATCCTGAAGGTATCTTTGCTCCTTCGTAGCACGATAGAGCCATGCTGCTGCCCATGTCAGTTCGTCCTTGTACCCACTGTAACTTCTGTAAAATTTTGCTGCATTTGGTATGGAGTTGCTGTATGCTCCACGGTACGTACTTGCGAAATCGTACAACTCACGTGCGTGTTTCTTCAACGTCGCTGAATACGTCGCGTCGTCTTTGAAGACAATAGATGCAGCGGCCAGTGCAGCGGCGGTTTCTCCAGCAAGATCAGAGCCTTAATGCAAACAATATATGGTTATATACACATATAGACACACTTGTATGTTTATGTTAACAGTCAGCTGTTTTGCTCCAACTCAAGTTTGCGTCACTGTTTACAACTTTTTTATACAGAGGAATGGAAACGAGAAACAGTAGTGGCAAGAATCATGCACCTTGAAATCCACGCAGCCTCACCTGGTTTTGTGGCATCAATCTTCATCGATGGTCGACGCATCTTCATCTCTTCAGGTCTCCCCCAAAAGGCATGATCCACGTCACCATCACCAACTTGGCCATACAATTCATTCGGTGCAGTATGGCACTTAATCAAATAGTCCGTGCCCCATTTAATAGCATCCAATGCGTACCTGTATTGTCCAGCTGCTTTATATCCAGGGCCATACTGAATCACTCCCCATGACAGCACAGTAATCGTATAGGCCATAGGAAACCCGAACTTGACAAAGTCCCCAGCATCGTAATACCCTCCAGAAAGATCCTTTCCAACATCTCTGCCATCATTTAAGGCAGAGTCCCCTCTGTAAGAAATACGGTTCGATTTAGGCAACTTCCCTGATCTTTGAGCCTCGTAGAACAACAACGATAACTGCAATACTTTACTGTAGTCATATTTTGGCGCACAGCCTGGTGCTACAGTGGAGATAGTGCTCTGCAATGTAACAGTTATGAAAGATATTATCTGGAGATAACCTGCTTTCTTTACCAAATGCATCGAAGGTAATCTGTTGATCTTAAGATCTCATGAATTTATAATAGCACTTATTAAATAGTGAAGGGAAAGTTTGATAATTGTTATAGGAAATAAAAATCTGTAAGAATTATTTCATCATTGTGTTACCTATAGAATACTTGGTTTCCTTGCTCGGCCATAAGAGGCAACCAGATGTCGTTTATGTCAGAAACAAAGAAGCCAAATATTCAATATGTGTTGAGAGATATGTTGAAAAATTCTGACCGCAAATAGGTAGCTTAAATAAAAAACAAATTACTTTTTCAGTAGTCAATTTGACTGTAGACTGCAAAGTTGTTTGATCAACAGTCGTCACTGTTTGTGTTGTTTGACCTGGTGTCTTGGGGGTTGTTGCCTTGGTTGTCATTGGCTTTGCAGTCGATTTTTGGGTTGTTGTTGGTTCAGAAGTGGGAGCTGTTTGTGTTGGCACAACAGTTAAAGCATCGCTACTTTGGCAGCGGAAAGTTCCAAATCTTACAAGCGCAATCTTTGGTGGTTGGGACATACTATGTTGATAATGCACCATCAGTATTACAGAAAATGTGCCTGGTTGAAGTACTTGATTATGGCTGAAATTCTCAAGACGAAAGTACATTTGCCTCCTCACTTCGACAAGGTTAGCATCAAAATTACTTATTCCGAGAACCGGTTTCGTGAACTGAAGCTCGATTTTCCAGCCATTCAAAACTTGAGACACTGGTAGGAGAAGTTTAACTTTGAAGAACCCTGGGCCAACCTGAAGAAGCTTCTGTACTGTAGAACAGGATGAAAATTGCGTGGGCAGCACTTCTTGCGTAGTTGATGGTTTTTGGGTGCTGCCTGTGCAGGGTATGTTGCTGCATGCAACCCTCTTCCAAAATCTTACTTCTGTGAGCTTGGGAGAAGAGCCAGATTGTCTAACATAAAACTCCATCGTAAGCTGTAAAAGAAAAGATACGTCAAAGTTAGAGCTTTCCTTGAAACCCTAAAATACTTCATCAGAGTTAGAAAACCTATGTTAAGAGAAGTTGAAGAAAATTTATAGAACCGAGGGGCAATTTTATCTTGCTTCATCTCGTATGTAGTCATCCATCGTATCTAATTATAAAGTAATTTCTCTTCAGTGCGTAGTTATGAAATGTGTCTTTATTCTAACTGAATTGGCTTATAAGACGAAGGTACACGCTTTTCTAAAGATTGTTAGAACTGTGCATCTCTGCTTTGTCTTTGTCTCAATCAAAAAAGGTTTCAGAATTTAAAGAACATTCAAAAGAAAATATTTCCTGGTTAGGGAATAAATATTTATCTATTTCCCCATTTCATGGTTTATCTGTTTTCTTTTCTGGGTTAATTCAATTTCTACAATATATTCGAGTTTATGATAATTGCACGGAGCACATCTCCTTGTTCTAGAAACAGGCGGTACTCGGAAACCACCCCCCTCCATGGCATTTCTTAAATCATATGCTGGTCTTGTTTAAAGATCCTCGGATGACATCATCATCATCTTTGCTGAACAACTTATCAACCCGAAGTTAAGAACCATTTTTCTTCTGTTTAGAAAGTTACTATTATTACTGTTTCGTGATCAACATTCAAGTATTATTTAAAAGTTTTTTCTGTGTAATAAACAAACATTTTTGCATGTTTCTATACCTACTTAAGCAGGAAACTCGTAAGGTTCAAGATAGCAAGCTTTTCGTCAAGGGAAGTAAATAAGCGTTTGAGACATTATCGAGATACAGGCAGCCGAGATGCTGAATTACATTTGTATGTAAACCTTTCCAGCAAAAAGAAGGAAAATTGAAAGCGTTCGAGATAGCAAATAGTCGAGATAGAAGACAGTCAAAATAGCGGGTGTCTATGGACCTACAATAGGACTGCTACATTATCAAGAACCAAAGAGGGAATTTCTACACAACAGATTTTAGCAGTTTAAAAGTAGTATAGGATTTATGTCTTTAGCGATGGCTGACATGCTGTCAAACACGATGACGAGACTCTACATCACCAATTTCATTTTACAGAAGACTATAAGATGACTTCATACAAACCTAGTTGGAGAATCTGGACCAATTAAATGAATTAACACCAGAACTTCCTCTCAAGGTGCAAAATCAGTTCAAGCTGTAGCAAGTTAATCGAGATATAACGAGAGAGACCTGGACTTTACTAAAGGATTTCTTTCGCAATATTTAGAACCAATAGTATACAACGGAGGTTTGATAGGGCAAGGGTTTAGACACATCTCAGCCATTTTTAAATATTCAAATAAAAGCTTCAAAAAGGTTTCAGATAAATAATACCATATATATTCGTATTTTATCAATTATACCTATGTAGAAAAATTGATTTAATGACGTCATCACTTTGACACTATTACCAGAGCTCTGAAACCCAAGATTAGTATTCTAATAAATAGAATCGATATCGATTAATGTGTCCTTGTTCTCTTCCAGCATGTTGCCCGAAACACCAATAGCCGCTATTATTTTATTGCTAAAGATTAAGAGGGGGGACTATCGTAAAATTGGGAGCAAAAATTGATAAAAATTATCGTATGGCAAAATGATAATGTAGTCGAGGAAGATCCGACTTGCCATTTTCCCCTTTCCGACATTTTGGTCTGGTCGAAACAAAAATTCACTGTCTTTTTGTCATACTTTAATTGCCGAAGTGCCGACTTACCTTTTTTCCCCTTTCCGACATTTTGGTCTGGTCGAAACAAAAATTCACTGTCTTTTTGTCATACTTTAATTAGAATTTTCGACTTACCTTTTTCCCCTTTCCGACATTTTGATCTGGTCGAAACAAAAAAGTAACCGTCTTTTTGTCATTCTTTACTCTAATTTCCCTCACAATTCCTCCTTGTACGTGAATATTTTCAATTCTTGACACCTCACCATCGAAGTGGAAAAAAATCCTTGCAAAACTGAACGCACGGATGAAGATTGGTGATGTGATCTGGATTCTTGCATGGTAGCCGTTTCCAGGCCATACGTTCAGCAAGTTGACGGAACATTTTGACGGACATTGAGAATTAACTCCTGGAACAGAGAAAGCACCAGATAGAATGAATACTGCAAGGAACCAAATAACTTGCTTCGCCATTTTCGATAATCCGAGTACGCAGGGTTCTCGAGTACGACAGTCTATAAAGCTCGGCCTACTTCAGAAAAGCACTGATTAAACGATACTTGTTTTCTTTCCACTCAGAAATACACTGAATCATTCTAAGTGTATTTGGTCATCTGTCGCAGGCAGATAAAATTGAAAGATACCTACTGTGGTTGATGAAAGAAAATTTCCTCTGCTAATTCACGCAAAGAATAGTTCAAACTAGCGATAACAACAGTGACATCTTGATCCCGTTATGCAGGGGCGTCTTTCTGGTCCCAAACAGAAGAATAAAATAAGGCAAATTGAGTTCTTGTGCGATGACGTCACTATTTTCTAAATGTTTTTAATTTTGATTGCATAAACAAAAGGAACATCAGCTAAATGTATAACATATCAGCTGAGATATGGCAACATGAGTAGAGACCATTCTTTTATCAAAGCAGTGTAATTTCATAACTTTACGAACTAAACTAAGCTAAAACTCCAGTAACCCAATACTGAATTGCAATTCATTGTTACACATATCTCAACCAGTTTTGAAGAACTTTAAGTGATGTTGCATATAAGTGGTATCTTGTGTTGATATCATGATATCTAGGTGGTAATGTGGGGAAATAACGAATGATATGAAAATCGAAATATCTAACTTTATGTGACGTCACACTTGGCAACTCTATATTTCCGTAAACAGGATATTCCCCAATAAACTGAATTCCTCAAAATACGCTCAAAATGCGTCACTGCGATCTCTAGAATTACTTACCAGGACAGATTTCCCTGTAATAGAAGCTACGTGGTAAGCAAATAAGTCATGTAGCATAGAATGATATTTTTCACGGTTGGGCAAGGTTCTTGCATGAAAAACCTAAACATACAATAGAAGTTTTACATAATCTAAAGCTACACTTAAAGTTACCTAAATTTTCTCTTTGGTCTAAATTTTCCAGTGAACAAGACCTATCTTTGGCCGAAAGATCTGGTAGTCTCATTTTTTCCTTGCATCGTGTAAAGCAATGCTGTCATTTGTTCGATGTTTCTATGGTAGATTTTTGTAACAAAAACATTTTCCACTAATGTTGGATTGAAATTATTGACAGTTTTGCATATCTGAATCAAGTGCAGCTATAAACCTCTAGGGAGAACAGACACTGAAACATAATAACTACAAATGAAATGATGCTTTATTACCTTTTTGCATTAAAATTGTGCTCATTTGACTGACGAACTGACGATAAACAAACAAAATTGCCAGTGCATTTGTAAAACCGTTTATATTCTAGTATGAATAACATAGAAGTATTTGGACAGTTTTTTGAAATGTATATCCAACATATTTCAGGAATGCTTAAAAACGATCAATAACTTGAAGTGTATCTTAACTAGATAGATTTATCAGTTTGTGAAAAGAAATTGGGCAGCACGCTGGCCTTTTGAGTTATGGAAGAGCTAATCTTTCGTCAAGACCATGAAATATAACATCTGCATTGCCATAGTTCACTTCGTTTGACTTAAAAATCTTACGTCCAAAGATCAGATTGAGGCTCATGTCCTCGTAATCATTCAGTAGCTTCGAGCTGAATCAAAACACCTTCAATATTTTCCTGATCCAAACAAAACTGAATAGCATTCAAGATTTGCGATGAATTCGGAATGCCACCATGAAGGAGACCTGTTGTTTATAACATATTGCCAAACACAGTTTGTAATATGTCTTTGAATCCACTCGTTAGACTACCAGTAGTGATGATACTGATGGATATAAGATGCTGTAAATAGGGGCAGGTTGTTTGAAAATTTTAATTAATCATAGGTTCGGGGGTAGCCAATTCGAAATAACATGAAAAAAACTGAAAATCTTACGTGATTTTTCTGGTCTTGTTCTAATATTTTGAAACATTGATTTTTGTCACTTCTTCTAAATAACTACATAGTTGCCTAGTCTGACATTAGACATCGTTCAATTTGATGACATTCAAACAAAAAATATGAGAAACAGAACCATAATTCCTGTATCTAGTTTCTAGAAAGTTTGCCATTTCTCTACGTTAGAAAAAACAAGCTACATAGTAAGCCAAATTGAGCAAAAAATTCTTGTATATGTGATATTTGAATATTATCTGTACCATCTTCCCTCAGGCCAGTTGTGCTTTGGTCAAACGATCGATGCACGTGAATGTTGGACTGAAAATGTGCACACAACATTCTTAAAGTTGCTTGTAGATGAGTTCGTTTATGTACTGTAATCATTATGTTTTTTATCTTCATGGAAAGGCAGATGCATCAAATAAAAACGGATCAAAAACTGCCAAATAAACCAAATAAACTTGTTTTTGTGCATTATACCTATGATAATATGAAATAAAATATAAATGAGAAAGTCACGAGAATAATAGAGGCCTCTTTAAAGAATAATGAATGGAAAAAAAGTACGCTGAACTAGCGGGTTGCTGAGTGAGATTGATCACCTAACCAAGGACTAATTATGCTTCATTCAGCCCCCCTGGACAAGGACCATTGTAAACACTTTTGGCCTAGTCAAAATGTAGAGCACAAAAGGCCCAGATAAACCTCTGAGATATCGCAAATTGTAAGCAAAATGAACAGACACAAGGGCATTGATCCCGTGTTTAGAAGTGCAGGAACTAAACCAGGAATTGAAATTTGGAGAATAGAGGTAACATAAACTGTTCTGTCATCTGTGTAGATATTATTCATATCGATTGTAAACAACTTTAGCAACTGGCGATATTCTTGATGTTCCGATACTGCGATAGAAATTGCAATGAAAATATGCTAACTGCAAACTTACTTTTCACCTGATGAGAGTAAGTCCAACTGCTGCATCACATAGTTCTGCAGGTACATGCAGTGTCGAAAGAAAACCATAAACAATATATGCAAGCGAAAATCTGAAAAAGAAAACTATGTTCATCAGCTAATTCTGATCAGCGTTTAATCATTTGCAGCTACGTCTTTTGATTGTGACTACTGTCACATAGTCTGCAACAAAGTTATTTGAAGTTTGAGTACGTCTAACTGTTAGCTTCCTGCAACTTTTAGATTATTCACCATTTGGTTTCAAGATTATTCAAGATTTAGTTTCCTGTTAGATTCTTCAACATTTGGCAATTTACAGTATTTTAGTTTCCTACATTGCTTTCGTTCAAGAAACTGAAGCTTGTACCACAGCCAAAATCAAGCCATGGTGTTTTCCACACAGGAGATTCCTACGTCATACTTCTAGTAAGTTACTTCTCATTATGCTTACCCCAGTACTACCTTTGAAATAACTAACAGTGGTGTATCTGAACAACTAAAAACACATTTCAGTAAATTTACAACATAAAATTGATTGCTAAATACATGAAAACACAAGAAAATCATGAAAAAGGATTGCTAAGTGAGATGATCATCTTTTCACTTTCCATAAATTTCCTAACACTTACGTTACTTTTAGCAATTTAATGATATACAAATCTCCTAACCAGACTTTGAAAACTTCGTATATAGTACAGAGGTCCCATTTTTCTGAAAATATATCTTTTGGTTGGTCATATAAATGTCGCACGACAATGCTAGGCCACTTCTAAAGATTATTTACTTATGCTTTTAGACTTTGGGCAACCAAAAAGCAACCAAAAACCGTTACACACGCTACGAATAACATGTTCTTAATCCTAGACTAAAAGACGTGACCATAGTCTTGAATGGGACATTCATTTTTGGCTGGGAAAAGAAACCTCACAGGTACGTACGGTTGATTAAAGTCTGATGAATCGACACCCTAAGTACAAGTCATAAATGTGTGGCAGCTTTTGGCTCAGTGAGATGCCCACTTTTCCTTGTAAGCAGTACGTCATTAGGCCACTTTCCACTTTCCACAAAATTCAAAAAAGGTGTAGACAACACATTTGCAAATTACCGTAAAGACTCACCAGTAAACATTATTTACTTTAACTTAATCTGATGGTTTTCTGATTCAAACTTCAAAAATTAATAAATCGGAACAAATCAAAAATATTTCTTGCTTGCAAGGGTATGCAAACTTGAACCAGAATCATTACAGTGAAGTTTCTTTAGCGAATCTAGCTTTAGCAGTTTCTCAGCAGAGATCTTTTTTAATGTTTATATTCTTTGCCATAAAGGCTATAAAGGCTTATTACTGAATATTTTACTGAAGTATGCTTTAATGAATCGAAGGATGAGGCTGGAGTGGCTGCATACAAAACTGTGGAGCTGGATGACATGCTCGGTGGCTCTCCTGCTCAGTACAGAGAAGTAAGCACTTTTGTTCAACTTATTGTTATTATGCTAATTTTGTAACTTGTTTTTAAGAAAAGTTAGACCACTAAGCAAATGTTTACGACAATTTCAAGTAATGTTTCCAATGTAATGGCTAATATTCACAGCTTTATTCACTTTTTTAACTCATACTGATTTTCAAAAGCCTCTGGTATAAATTGCATTCAAATACCAGATAACAATTATTGCAAAGAAATGTGTCATAGGTTCAAATAATTATAGCCTTTCCATTGTGAAATAACCGATGAAAAATTTATTTCTGATAGCAGAAGAAAGGTGAAATCGTATTTTGGTGAAAGCATATGTTCTACTAACATTATAGCTTACAATTTTACCCCTATGAATATAAGTATTAGCGATAAAGAAACCAGCAGTAGAATATAGGCAGCCTTGATTTTTTACTGGAATCAAACAGTAAAATTCTATTTTAAATTGAAGGTGCAATACCATGAATCGAGGGAATTCTCAAGGATGTTCCCGCAAGGCGTCAAGTAAGTAGATCGAAACACTTCTACTGAAGTCAAAAAAAACCATATCATCTCTAAAGGCTCATATTGAAATACCACATTATAGGGTTCTCACAAACATAAAAAGTCGATAAAAATGACCAAAATGTCTTCTTAATTTACTTTTAACAAGGTCCTTATCATTCCATTCAAGGAAACTATTCTGTTACCTTTATAATTTATACAATGTAAACGTGAGCCTTAAGCCTAAGACAGAAGTCAGTTCTAATGTGTTTGTGTGATATGGCCTAGTCATGAATGGTTGTGTAGCATAACAGGTTGGTGAATTTTGTAATCCAGCCTTAAGAACCAAAAGGCATACAAAATCAACATTTAAGGCATTAAATTTCTCTAAATTGGTTGTAGACATAAACTTACTGTTGCCATATGATGTTTACTCAGATATTTGGAAGGCGGTGTTGCATCTGGCTTCCGTCACGTAGAAAAAGATGTCTACGAAAAAAGACTTTATCAAGTTAAAGGGAAAAGATCAGTTCAAGCTAGACAGGTGAGATTCGAAAAATTCCAGCCAACTAAGGCGAAATTTGTACAAAAATATTTCACCTTTTATCATTTGATGTTACTGTTTCTGAAGTTATTAGGTTCTTTTCAACGAGTTCAAACCGATGCATCTATGAATCAATAAACGATAAATCTTAGCTCTAGTTCTAAATTTGATTTTAATTTAAACAAATCAACAATCCTATACGATCGATCTTTGAGGTTTCCTATCTTAATACAGGTTTTGCAAAATTTTCTAAAATTTGTTCAGATGGTATAGTCGTTGAAGCGTTTTGTACAATATTCGGGACAAAATGTAAGTAAATTAAAACACTCTGTAAAAATGCAGGTTGAGCTTTCGCACGAATCGATAAACAAAGGAGACGTTTTTATTCTTGACGATGGTCTGAAGATATTCTGTTGGAATGGATCTGAGAGCAGCAAAATCGAAAGGATAAAGGTAATAATAACAGCCCAGAGGCATCAGAATTCCTTTTTAATACCAGTTCTTAAACACAATTAGCATGACCTTAATAAATGCCTCTGTCCAAAAAAGGGAAAACACAGGTAGGCTCACATGTATGTTTTCTCTTTTCGGTGTTTTTAGAAATCTTCATGTAAAAAGCATCTAGTTCATTGGGAATCTTTATATGCAATTAATGTCAAAGCTCAAATAATACAAGAATCAATGTTTGTAAAGAACACCCTCTACTTTGTTAAAGATCTAATGGTTTTACATATCCTTCACTCTTCATTTCTCATAAAAGGCTGCGGAAGCTGCGAGAAAGATTAGAGATGAAGAGCGGGGAGGAAAGGCACAAATCATTCTAATCGGTGAGAAATTTTTCTTGCATTTGAGAAATTCCAGTCAGAGGGTTTGAAATCCATAGCTTGGAGAAAAGTTAACCAGTTGAACCCGTGCAGCAAACAAAGCACCACAAATCTTTTAGAAAATAAAATATTTCTCACAATTTCTCTTTCTGTCTTGTTGTTTCCCCCTTTTTCTGTATTATTTCCCAGGCTCGGCGATTCCTAATCTTCTCATTTAGCGATCAATCTCGTTCATCTTTGTAAACACCTGCTCTGAATCAACTATTACCAACTACCTTGTTTGATATATATCAACTTCACCTATTCTCCTTTTCCCCTAAACATCTCCATATATGGCCTAATCATTGTTAATCAACGATTAACTGGGCCAATCGATTGCTTTCTTTTGTTAGATGAAGGCAAGGATGCAAGAAAGGAGGCAGAGTTCTTCAAATGTCTTGGATCACAAGGTCCAATAAAAAGTGGTGCAGAAGGGGGTGACGATGAAACATTTGAGAAAAGCTGGAACAAAAGCATTTCCCTTTACAAGTAGGAATGATATATTTTTAAATATATACAAAGATGGAATAAATCTCTTTGCTTCCTTTCCCTAACCAGAGAATTTTCCCGGGTTAAAAAGCTCTTCCCGGGTTAAAAACTAAGGATTAAAAATAAGAAACCTCTTATGCAAAAGTTTCCATTTGACTGGGATCATTGTTTCTTAAAATCATAAAAATTCGTACACATTATTAAACTTCAGGGTATCCTACGAAAGTGGAGAGCTATCAGTGGAAGAAATTCAATTTGAAATTCTGAAGCGAAACCTTCTGAAATCTAAGGTACGTAGGTTTTCATCCTTAATTAGCATCTAATAATTATCTAACTCACATAATTAGCTAGCTAAGTAACATAACTTAATAAATATATCTGCTAAAGAGAAATTCTTACAGCCAGAAATAAGGCTAATATATATTCATACCAATATTAATATTGGAAGTATAATATTAAATGCTGAAAATATTTCCCTGTAAATATTCATATTAATTATGAATTATTGCAGCCTTTTGAAGTTGAACGGAAGGAAAATTAGAGAAAAAAATATGTTGTCATGTGTATTGCAATTCAAACGATAGAAATCTTAAACTTACTTTCCAATTCCCATTGCATTTGTTCTTTCGCATATCCATGCCTTAAAAGATTAAGAAAATCTTTAAACACAGATTAAGAACATCTCAACCACATGCTGGTTTTCATTAACTAAATGACACCTTCCTTTTAGGACTGCTTCATTCTAGACACCGGGCCAACAGGTGTTTATGCCTGGGTTGGTAAAAAATGTACAAAAAACGAGAAAAAAGCTGCTATGTCGACAGCCATGGTAATCTTATAAAAGTTATTAACGCTAAATTTTGTTAAGACTTAGCAAAGCACCGCATTAGGGTATCACACTGTACAAATTGTGTATTGACAATGTCTGGGAAAGTCTCAACACCAAGCAGAGTATTTACATTTTGCTATTTGCCAATGTTTAAAATATAAGCATTGTTTCTTGGGTGCCAGAGCCAAAAATCACAAAAGCTTGCGCGCAGAAATGGAAGAGAGGCTTCTCCGTTTTTTCTGTTCCTTTCTTCGATTTCTGCGCTAGAACATTTTTGGGTCTGGTACCAAGGGTAGCTGAATAGTAGTCGACCGATTAAACTTTCTATTTCCTTGCGATACGAATTCTTTTAATTAGAATATAATTACGTCACATGCATAATTATATACCTATAGGCCCCTTAAACGAATTCTTTTGTAACCTAAGGCATAATCGGGCAAGCAACATACCACTCGTTATAAACTAAAACAAGCGAAACAAAAAAGTTAGAATGTGGTCCCTTTATCATTTGTATGATCGAATGACAAAATATCATCCTTTTTCTTTCAATAGCAATTTGTACAAGCCAAAGACTATCCAGTCTGGACCCAAGTAACCAGAATAGTAGAAGGAGCTGAAACTCCTGTTTTCAAGCAATTTTTTGCCTCGTGGACCGACGAAGTTCACGTTGGGACGATAACGGTTAACGACATTGCAAGTGAGTGTTTAGGTATAAAAAAAGTAACCATTCTTTTTGCTCTTCAATGTTTCACAGGAAAACAGCTAACTAAATAACTTACTTAACATTACCGATGAAGGAAGGAATTATCGAGGGGGGGAGGAGGGGACAATTGTTTGATAGCAATTGGAACAGAAGGATTGTTCATTGGCAACAAGGAACTTTTATAATATTTTGGGGGAACACACGCACGTCCCTTCGTGAAAAGCATGTAAAAGCGGTAATATCTCTGGCATACCATGTTTTAACTTCCTCTGCTAATATTTAATTTTCCGGTACCATAGTCTTTTCTTGGTTTACCATAATGTGATTCTGTCAGTCATATGAGACCATCTATACGGGAGAATTTCCCATAAATCCACTTCACGAACTCCTCTCAAGGAGAACATTTTCATACACAGTTCAGTGGTTCAAAAGTTGGCAGCTGTTACATTAGTCTTGCGTTTTTTTATCAAATACACTACATTTAAATGACTGACAATAGATTAATTTTTACTTCAAAAATCATCAACCTACCCACATAATTATGAAAGAAAAAGCAACTTTGGTTAAGCACAGTAACTGACTCATGCACCATATTTCGTTTTCACCGCTTTAGGTGACCTTATACAAAATAAATTGAAAAAAATGTTGTTTTATTATTATCTTACCTTTTTCCAAAGCGAAGTTAAAAAAAGAAGTAAACAACTCGGATATTCATCAAAGAGCGCAGGCAGCAAAGGAAGCCCTTCCTGATGATGGAAATGGAAACATCGAGGTATTAGAAGCTTTCAGTTTAAGACAGTCAGGCGCCTGTCATTACTATTTCTTAATATTTATTTACAAAAATCTACAAATTTTCTTTGCGTTATTTGCTTTTCAGTCTCGATCATTGTGAAAAAAGGAAAATCATATTTGAGATTTTTACTCGACGTATTTCTACGAAGCTAGAATTTTTTGTCAGAAATCATAATTTCAACAATTAACGTTGTTCAACGAAACTAGATACCAAACATTTTTTACACCGTTTTTAACTCATCTTATAATGTTTCATCGCTAACTAAAAAGCTGACTTTATTAGAAAATGCACCTTTTGTAGGTTTGGAGAGTTGAAAAAGGGAGGCAATTTAAATGGGACCCTCAAAAGCATGGCATATTCTACGAAGGAGACTGTTACGTCATCTTATATACATTCAGTGATCAAAATGACAATCCGAGGCACATTATATACTACTGGCAGGCAAGATGTTTGAAACTTTTGCTAAGAATGCTCCATGAAAATTTGCACCAACGATATTCGAAAAGAATGAGTAATGGTTTAATTAACGGATTTAACTTCCATAATATGTCCATAATAAGGTCCATAATATCGAGTTTAATTTGTTGACTTATGATATTTAAAATACATCTTATTATTACATAGTCTTTTTAACTCTATATTGCTCTTATTAGATATAATATCTTACGTTAAAGTGCGTTACGTTACAATGCACAATTATCAATTACCACAGTTAATCATAGTTTCTGTAATAAACAGATGCCTATTTTCACAGGGAAATAAATGCAGAAATGAGAATAAAGCAGAGGGTGCTAAATACGCTAGAACTTTGGATAAGGAACTAAATGAACAGGCCATGCTGGTGAGGTGTAGTTCATTTATCGTAATATCAGAGCTCCGGGGTCTGATAATTGACTTGATAAATTGGTATCACCTGTCGAAATATTTTGTCGGAATTTGCTTTTTGATGATATTCACTTTGATGCAACGGCTATAGGTTTAGCGATATTTTTTCAAATTGGAGATATTTTAGCCAATCCTTTCGATTGAAACGTTGCATGTAAATGGTTCATGACATGACATAACATAACATGAAATAACATGATTATAAATAAGATTATGAAATGATATGATATATGGTAATAACATTTTTCCAACAATTGTACAGACAATTTTCCTATAAATTACTATATTGGAAGGTGCTGACAATATTCTGTCTGTTATGATCTTAATAATGACATCGATACCTTGCAGATTAGAATCACCCAGGGCAAAGAAATTGAGCACTTTCTACGAATATTCAAGGGGAAAATGATTATTTTGCAGGTAAAATTTGCAGCAACTCAATCGATTTTGTACCAGAAAATCGAGTCATTAGCTTTCCTACTATTTGCAGCAACATAGACCTTAAACAAATCAATAGTCTGAATTTATGATATAGAACAACACTAAAGTGTATATATACGAAAAAGCTCCATACGGTACCTTTCATTGAACTTGGAAATTTTGGCCTGTGATTCTCAAAACTTTTGCTGCACTCAAACTCCTATACTTCTTTGTTTTTATATTTGAAGCATTCCCTGTTTCAATGTAAATAGATTAGAAAAAAACAGTCTCATTTTTATCGTTATACTCTATAATCTAACTGCTTTCGTTACTTACAAATCAATGTCTGTTATGATATATTCCTTGTGTCCTCACTTCTTGTTGAAACACATTACTCATTAAAAGGGATCGACGCCGCATGGATTTGAAGGACGACTCCTTTCAGACGACCCAACGAACTTTAAAGGAAATTCGAGACTTTTTCACATTCGTGGAACTTCAAATTACAACATGCGGGCAGTACAGGTGACGTAACCTCCACTATCTTGACAATATTGAACAAATCTTGTTGATGCTATATCTGAAATGCCTATTTTTACAAAGAGCATTCTCTATTAGTCTATATATTACATCATTGATATGCCTTACTAGATTGGAAGTATCAATAGCAGTTCAATCTTGTACTATCTTCAGAAAACGAGGCACAGCTTTTATAAAATATATGATATCTTTGTATTTTTGAATGCTTTTAGCAAAAAATGTAAAATTTACTAGAAATGTCACATAAAATAGAAAATATAAAAGAAATTTAACAAAATTTGGATTACGTTGCTTCTTCTAAGTTATGCCAGCTGACAAATGCCAGAATGGGGCATAAAATAAACTCCCACCTTATCTCCAACTTTTTAATGACTTTTAGCAAGAACGTTCTTCAATGCTGATAAAAATCATGATGGTTTTGTCAATCTAGAGATTTTTAGGCTTGATCGTCTTAGGACTATCTTGTCTTTACTGGGAAATTTCTTTTCAACAGGTTGCTGTATCAGCATCAAATCTGAATTCAAATGACGTTTTTCTACTTCAAAACCAATCAGTCTCTTTCGTTTGGGAAGGACAGGTAACACCAGCTATTATTGGCCAAAATTCTTTATACTAGATTCCTCGAACTTCAGCCTTCTTTAACTGGAATGTTTTTCTAGAGCGATACTTGTTCTTAAGACCAAATGGCATTATCATCACATTTATCATCAAATGATTGAAGCTATAGAAGAAAACAATGTTTTGTGGACTGAAAGATTCAATACTGTTCTGTTCTGTGTTCATTGTTCAACAATGAAATAATGAACAGTTTACCTAACAAACAAAATAATGAAAAGCTTACCTGGGTAAGGAGACCGAAAAATCAAAATTTATAACAAACGTTACATCGGGTCCTTTTATCTTTAAGGATGCTAGTGACCAAGAGAAGGACTTTGCTGAAGATGTTGCAGACAGGATAGCACCAAATGGGTATGACAACCTGCCTAAAATTAAAAAATGATTAAGTGGTATCAAACAACTGAAGTTCGATAGTGTACGAAAATAATCAAAATTTACAAAACAGTTATCGCACAAATTATACGTTTTCAGTCCCATAATGTACAACTCTTCAAGTGGAATTAATTGCATCTTGAAAACAAAAATTGAATGAACAATTGGTTCTCAATTTTAGGGACTTGGTCATTATCCAAGAAGGATTCGAAATGGATGACTTTTGGAACATTATGGGTGGGAAGAAACCTTATGAATCCGATGTGAGAGACAAAGTAAGCTGTTAATCTTCTTTGAAATGATTCAAACATCAAATTGCTTAAAGTTCTTTTATATGAACTGCTGCTTAAATTTTTCAAATCTTTAGGAATTCTGAAAACTGTCTTACTTTGGTGCCTAAAAGATTCATGCCAAAATGCTGACCAAATGAAGGCAAAATTTAGGCCAAAACGTTAGGCCAAAACATCGCCTTCGTAACACATAATTCTCATATCTCTTTAAGCTACATATACTCTTGAAATTAACACATAAGGTAACATGGAAAGGCTGCAAGTGTGTTAACCTATGATATTAGATTAAATCTGTATATTTTAGGATGAAGGCAAGACACGACCACCACGTCTTTTTCAAAGTTCTAATGCATCTGGTACTTTAAGAGTGACTGAAATTCAGGATTTTGATCAAGAGGTATTGTAGATCTTAATTTACTTTGTATTTACACATGTTAAGATGGCAGCTAAAACAGAGGTATAGTAATGGAGAACGGGGTGGGATATAACGCAGAGGGAGGGGTGGTGAACCAAACTGCACAGGTAAACCATTAGAGGTAAGGAAAAGGCCATACAATGAATGCAAGAGATTGTGGACAGACAGGTCTCCACATGTTTGACAGTTGTAAGCAACAGCTAGTATTTGCCTGGACGAACTAATCAAATAATTCTTCGGTCTTATAATTTTTGATCTTCGAAGAGCAAATAAGAAAAGCCTCTTGAATTTACCAATCACTGTAGCTGATAGTCATTCGTTTCAGTTAAAGACAATATAGGGCAGAATATACCACGAAGCGCCATAAAATATATCAAAATCAAATTCATTTTATGTTTGCAAATCATTCAGAACTAGTAAATAACTCACTGCTCGTATTTGGTATCAGCAAGCCACTTATCCAGGTGTCTTTGTATTCTGCAAAACAAAAACGTTTTAATACAAGATTTACTTTAGCCATTAATATCAAACCAAACTGACCATTTGAAAATGAAGAGAAGTCCTCTATCTTGTTACAGGACTTATGTGAAGATGACGTCATGATTCTAGATGCGTACGATGAGGTAAGTAACACCAAATGCTTATACTGATATTATGTGATTAAAACAATGGTTTATTTCATATTATTGTCATTAATAGTCAATAAAAATTCAGGATGTTTGATCTTAATTTCTAGGTCTTCGTATGGATCGGAAAGGGGGCCAACGAAATTGAAAAGACACAGTCATTCAATAATGCATCCGTAAGTTTGATATCTTATACAATGGGAGGAGGCTTGGGTTCTTTTGATAAAGTGGAAATTAAGCAAATCTCAATCCTTGCTTAAGTTTACTGAGATCCTGGAAAACACAACTTGTAGTGAATATTACAAAAGTTTCTTTTTGTAACACCAACATACCCGCTTCAATTGCAGGAATCTATTAACTCAGGCAACACAAAAAGAAATATTGAAAACACGGCTATTTACGAAATCAAACAAGGATTCGAACCAATAAATTTCACGGAATATTTCTCTGCATGGAACTCTTCAATGTGGGATGTGAGTACAATTTCTATTGATAGTAGGAGGAGTTGTTGAAATTCTTTGCTAAAGTCATTGCGGCATGCCTAAAGAAAGAGCAAAAGACAGATTATTCAAAACCATAAATCCAGTTGAGACAATATTACGTCATTCTTTAATCCAGACTTCAATTCCGTTCCTTATTTAATTTTTTTTTTCACTCTTACTATTAGCCATTTTTGGCAGTCGTCCATTATTGCCAAGCACGTCCTTTCTCAACGAATACTTTAACCAAGCGACATTAAGCACTGTCCCTTCTAAATTCTATTCTAATTAAGGGAGCTAAACAATACGAAGACCTGAAAACAGAGATGGAAAATGAAAATATGAAAGCGACAAAGGCTCAAGAGGTATTATGAATATAATTCACAGGATGCTTCTTGTTATCATTCTAAAGAACCAACCCGTTAAAAAACTAAAATTAATATGTATAAGATTTAATGTGACAGTATGATTACTGAAGCATAAAGTTTCTTCAGCCAAATTCAGATTTCAAATCCAAATTCAGATTCAAAAACCAAATCCAGATTCCAAATCCTGATTTAGTTTTGAGAACAAGACATGGGTGCCTTGCTAGAAACATCCAAACCGAGTTTTAGCGATGTTGATAGGGTTATTGGGTTACTAACCAGTAGAAGGGGGTTAGAGCCCCAATAGTCTTATCCGAACACCCACCATTCTGGATAATAGATGCGAACTAAGCTGCAGCAAAGTCAACTAAAAAATAACCAACTGAGCGGGAATACCCTTTCAAAACCTTTGCATGTGTTGCAATGCTAATACAATCTATATATCTAATAACCTACAAAGCAATAAAAGCTCTTTTGTTACATATATTATCAAAATAGAATAAAAGCATTATTATTTTATCTAAATGGCATGCGAACGTTATGCTGTAGTGATTTACTTTTAGGAAAGCATAAAATACAACAAAATTTTCACATACAAAGAGCTGAAGCGAAAAAACAAACTACAAAATATCGATATTTGTAATAAAGAGGTAAGTTTGTTACATACCTGCCCCATACCTGTACAGGAAATCATGAACAAGTATCAAATTGATAATCTTCTTTAAACGTCTTAACGGTTGCCAAACACACATGACCATCCCTACCTATTCTAAGGTTGTCAAACGCGCATTTTATCCTTCAAGGATTCCCAACCTATTCTGGGGAAATTTTTGCCATTGCACGATTGAATTCTGATTTGACTTCATCAAAACATTGCTCTTTGGAATTGGAATGTACGGGAATGGGGTTTAGAGGAGGTGAGGGGGCATTAGGGAAAGATGTTTTGGAAAGAAACGGGTTTCTAGGGTTGTTGTGGTTAAAGGGGGACAAGACATTAAGGTGATATATGTATATATAAAAAAGTTAAAGTCAAAGAGCGTATTAAAACCTGGGTACAAGAAAGAAGTTTCAAGTACACCATAGATAAGTTGGTTTTAAATTCAATTAGATGACTGCTCGTCTGACTATGTTTATCAAATGGTGATATATTCTACCTTTATGAGCTACAACAACCAATGCAGGAAGATGTCTACAATGATGAACTCGGTTGCGTGGCTCTAGTAATTTTAGCTTTATTCTCTTGTATAATTGCAGAAATATCTGTCAGATGAAGAATTCAAAAGGGTATTTGGAATGATTAGGGTGCAATTTTACGAAAAACCAGTTTGGAAACAAGTTAGTTTGAAGAAGCAGATGGGGCTTTACTAAAACTACACCTGTGTCACCTAACTGCAACGTTCAAATTAAAAGCAACAAAGCATCACCAAAGTCGAACAGAAATGGGAAGAAATAAGTGGAATAAGTTCAAATTTAAAAGCAAACGAAGATGATAACAAATTCTAAATAATAATAGTAAATTCATGCACAGTGGCTTTGACTTTGGTTAAACATTGTACTCATGTAAATAGGTTTGATTTCCTATTATATAATTAGTATTCAGCTGCACAATAACCAGAATGAAGCAGTACAGTTTCCACAGTGGAAGTCGAATACCGTTAATTCTCTTTTTAGCACCCCTCTCTCAATTAAGCCTCCTCCCTTATTAACCCCCCCTGTTACGCGGAAAAATTTAATTAGCCACTCCTTTAAATTTAGCCACCCCCAAATTTCAATGATGCTGAAATATATAAACTTGACAAAAAACAGTGATTTTCGTTTAGTTCATTGGTCGTTCAATTCTTCGCATCAAACCAAAATTCATACCATGTCTCTAGAATTTATAATTGCTGACGATGACGATGACAATATTATTGATAAAGAAGGCTGATTTGGTGTTTTTCATTTCGCAAATAACAAAATACTTTACAATATATTTATTAAGCCTCCTCTCTCCATTTAGCCCCCCCTCTCTTATAAGCCCCCCTTTACAGTGCTGAAAAACAATAAGCCCCCCGGCGGGTTAAAAAGAGAATTTACGGTTTATAAATTCTCACTCTATCATAACTATGAAACCTGTCCCTCAGTACGTTCTCTTCCACCTGCACTGGAAGCGCTGGAATCACTTAGAATGTCAGCTTATATGTTCACCGGAGAGAATGTTGACTCGGCCTAAATTTGAAAACACCATTGAAACTTCTAACTGATGCAGATTATATTATCCAAACATCTTCGTATTTATTTGCGATATTTTATCTTTCGCTATGCTGAATAGTATCTACATTAAAGGCATTTGACACAGGTAAAAATGGCTTACAGCCACTTGACAACAAGCGGTTGACCAATCAAGTTGCGCACAGAGAAAAACAGGTGATCTGCCTTTCTGCAAATCGGTTAAATCCTAGAGCAGCGCGCAGTGGTTTCACGTGAGCGGTTTCTAATTCCTTTCTTATGCACGTGATCTGATCAATTTGGCCCAAGTTATTTTTGGATTCGCTGTACTTATGCATGTCAAATGCCTTTAACTATTGAAGGTTTTAATAACAAGATCGCACATGCTTTTTTGTTAGAAATGTATGAACAAAATTTGTAAGCACTAAAAGTGATAAATATAACGTAATTATATCGCCTTGTGCTACTAATGATTAACTCGTTTAATCCTTCTCTGTTAAGTATACGATGGTATATATTTAAGAGAATAATTCATAATCAAATCATTCCAATCTAGGCCGACATTTATTGGTTGCAATCTTAAAAGTAACTACTCTTGCAAATCACGAAATCCACACAGAATGATAGTTTTTCAAGGCCACAACATGTTTACCTTTACGAATTAATTTTTATGGTGTGCTTATGTAAGAATCATTAAGAATCAAACAACCTTATCTTTTCGTTTACATTCTTGAAAAAATACATAATATACTTTCCCACGCAGCATATGATCGAAATAAGAATAAAGTAACCGTTCATTTTAAACAAAAATACATTACGAATTCTAGCATTAAGTCACATGATACGAATATAACTATTAGCCACTAAATAAAACGAACAGCTTTGAAATCCCCACCAATTTGATTTGCAAACCGAGAAATGTAAAACTGGACTACAGCACGAACTTTTGATTCCATTAAAGGTGAATGCTAGCACTATGCAGTTTCTTAATACTTTAGAACAGGGACAGAATCAGAGAATAGTGTGTGTTCTAAGACCCCCTACTTGATGCTATTTGATTGATAAGACTGTAGCTAGTAGATGATCAGAGGTGAGTTTGTCGTAGTGCGAGCTTGACATAATTTTAGTTTGTCAAATTGCGAGTTTGCCATTGAACTCCTAACTGATGTTAATAAACTAGTAAAAAAAACATAAGAAGGATGCAAAGAAAAGATAAGATGAAAAGGTAGGTCGGGGATTCAAAGATGAAAAATTAAACTACCATATCAGATGGTCTTCAGTACAAAACATATAGCTATAGGATGGAGAAAATCAGCAGTAAGTAATATTTCATTACTTAAATGTTTCAGAAATCGAATACTAACTTAACTGGAGTTTTACATTCACCAGCCACTTATCTTAGTGCTCATCTTTGGCCTAAATGTTAATCTCTCTTATCTTATCTCGACAATTATTTTTTTTCTTAAAACATAATGACACTAGTAAATTTTTGAAAGAAACTTTTGACTCTAGCATTAGGGCTTTTGACACTACCATACCATCATTGGCTGCTGCGTTACCCGCAAACTTTTGGGTAAAAACTACTTCGCAATTTCAAAAATTTCTTGGATAAAAATAATTAAATCTTGAAATAGGATACGCTTTACTCCTCTAAACTTATCGCCAGCTCGAAATCACAACTTCAATTGTCTTAGATAGCGATAAATATTTGAAAGGAATATCCACACAGAAAGCAGTGCCCATTTCTCCATCACCTTGGACCAGGGGGCCTTTTATAGCCATTTGCAGCCCCAACGAGCTCTCGCATTCGTCATTTGGAAGTGTAATGTTTACTCAAGTGCAATTTCATCCGGTAGAAACAGTCATGCAAACTGGCCTTCCGGGTAGATGAATTTCTGTCAGCATCTCTGGCTTTTCAGTCCACTGTATTGAGAAGATTTTCACAATAGATCAAGAGGTAATAAACAATTCGGCATCGTGTAAAACAACTAAACAATAATATCTGCTCTCTAGATATACAGTGCTACTGAAGATTATTCACGGGAATTGAATCCAAGTTAGAAATTCAAATTATCTTACTCTGCATCATCATGCCGCTATCATATTTTCAACTAAAATAGTTAAGAAAAGAATGATTTTAAAGCACAAATAAAACTTATTCTCTAATTTGCAAGAAAAAGCGGAACGCCCAAAAGGTTTTTGCCTCCTATCTTCTTCAGAAGAGAAAGTGCATTATCCACATGAAAATAATAGTCCCTATGATATAAATGCAAGTGACAAAACTTACATCCTCAATGTTGAAATTCCATGCCCTCAGCGAGCCATCTGATGCCACAGTAAATACAAGCATACGCTTTTCATCTAGAGGGTTTTTCACGGACTTTACAGATTTCACCCTGATTAAAAAAACAATTTTTCAAAAATAAACAATAGCAGGCAGCTGGCAATATTACTAACCAAGGAAGCTGAGCGAAAAGCAGTAGCGTAGTGAAAGAGGGGGGCATGAGGGGGCGGATCACTTCAAAGAGCAAAAACTTATTTGAAAGGGCAAAAACTTATTTAGATGTGGACCCCATTTTTCCCTCGCTCAACTTACTTTTGCCCCTCCACCCAATCTTACCATCCCGGCAAAGGTACTGGCGACAAAGCATTGATATTTTCTATTCAAGATCCGGTCTTTTTATATCTTTCAAGGCATGATAGGCTACTCATTTAGAAGGTAATATAATAACACTCTTTCAGGTAATATTAGTACACGCAGATCGCGGTAAGGGAAGGAATTCTTACAAGGTATCAGATTTAAAAAAGTGGGAAAACAGTAAGGCTTCGATAAATCATGAAAAGATCATTTCCAACAAAAAATCGGAGCAGAAGCTAAAAAAGCTTCCTTAGACTAATTTGAATTTTCTTAAATCGAGCTTTTGATAACTCGAGTCAACACAGCCATAAAAATAACTTTTAAAAACCACTTAATAACCAAGTCACTCAATTTGAATGGAGCTGAAATGTACCCTATTCTAAGAGACAATTTGGTTAAGATACTTTGTGGATACTGTGGATAGATGTTGTGTGGAAGTGAACTTACATGAAGCAAACTGCTGAAGTTTTGAAAAATATATGGGAGTTCTCATTTTATATTTGAAACATGTTATTAAGAATATAGATGGGGAAAATATTTAGGGCCCATTACAGTTCTTAGCCGACAGATTTACAGGTAGAGTCGATATCACGAAAAGCAACAGGAAAGCAACTCATTTTCAGTTGCAATGTGTTAGTGGCTCACAAGTGCTACAAAGAGACGGAATATTTGGTAAAGTAAAACAGAGTTGCGAGACAAAAACCTGATTTCATGGGCCTTGAATGTCTGTAATTGCTTTTTGTCTTTAATATCATAAACTATGACCTCGTCTAGTTCCCCCGCAAGAAGCAACACATTTTCCTACAAGAGATATAAAGGTTTAGACTGGTAGCAAACGATATCCTTTTGTAAGTTCAAAACTAGCACTGTTGTCGTATTGAAGGTCGTATTCAAGCCATTTTGAAATTGCATCAGATCTATTGATTTCAAAACTTTCATAGCGTTAAAAATTGTGTTCTTGATAAGAAATTTCCCTGCAAAGTATGACTTCTTTTATCAGTGCAAACGTTTTGTCCTATCTTTAAATAATGGTTTTAACAATAAAAGTTTCCCGAAGATCTGAAATAACACGGATAGAAAAAAGATTGTTATAAATAATGCAAAATGACCTATAATTAAATGACATACAGAAAGTGCAAAACGAAAACGTTATCAATACTTGACGATTCTGGTAAATTTACCAGATGGTTTGCGACAAAGAATGTATGTAATTAATAGAAGGTTTTTGCAAACAATGCATCTAGACATTTTACGATAACCAACAGAAGTATAAATACGAAGGTTTTGTAGACAAAACAGGCACGAGGACACAAAGCTCGATTTTAACATCAAATTTTATCGCTTTAATAAAAAATGAATCATTTGAAAAAAAAGGCATTTTCAATCAAAAAGTTTAAAAAATCATTTTGGGAATATTTTTAGTTCCAACTTTACTGCTGTTCTTACATAAACATAAAGAGATTCCTTGATCTATAGGCTACCTGAAACTCAAAGAAAACTTGTTCAAGGTTTAATTCAAAACTCACAGAGATGAACTCCATACAAAGAATTGACTTGTCACAGCTTATGACGCATGTTTCACCAGGTTCCTATAATGTAATCGAAGAACATTAACAATAAACGAAATAAGCCCACGTACTTCATTATCACGTGATATGAACAATACTTAATAGATGGCATGATATGTTAGCTTTTTCAGTATAAATGGGCAAAATTCATTATTTGGTTAACAGAAAAGCTTTTTGAAATCAAAGGAAATCTTCACAGTGACCCGAATGCCTTTATTGCATTTCAATATTTACTGCAATCCCCCGTAAACCTTAAACGTTGCTTTATGTAAAATTAATTCTCAATCATTCTTTCATGTAAAAGATTCAATATGCAATCATCCAGTATTAAAAAGGGCCGAGATAGCAAGGGGGGCTAACAGGCTTGAGCCCCTCCCCAAATTCTTAAAGAAGCACCAACTTTCAAAAGGTAATTTCAAGAACCTCTATGTTCCAAATAATGACGGGAATCAAAGTCCTCCCCCCTCCCCAAATTTCGAAACCTATCTCAGCCTTTGAATATTAAAATGTAACAATAAAAATTGTGCTGAAGAAAAAACTAAGAAAACCTTACCGAAATTTTATAAACAGTGGCCTTGGAGCCAGATGCTACCACATAACATTCACCTCCTGGCGACCAATTAACAAGTTCTCCAACTAGAAAGAAATATAATGTAACAGTAAAGCTTTTCAACTGAAGTTACTAGCATTCTGCTATACAAACATCAAGTTCCGATTTGCTAACACATTAAAAGATGATGCCTAATAAAATTCTTAAAGCACATACGTTGCATTTGACAATATAAAAGAAACAAACCATACCCGTTGACATTTGGAGACAGTCTAAAAACGGTTTTACTAAATTACAGGCATTATCTCTGGGCTATTTCAGTACCTAGGGAAATAGTGACATCTCATTTTGCTGAAATTCGACTTAAAAAATTAAATTTTGTACTTTGCATTTGTAACCTGAGAATTTAGCTTCCAGTATATAAATGTTAATACAGATACTGGGATTTAAGTCTTTGATCAATTAAATAAAAATAAGTCTTGGCACAACCGAAATTTGCCATAGTCGATAAAAACGTTATTGCTTATGACTGTAACTTCTCAAAATGATTATAATCTACATCTGGTATAAAATCAATAAAAATGCAGAAAAAAGACACTGAGCTGGAAAAACTCACCTTGTTTGATATTTGTTGTATAAGCGCTTCGACCGGTAAGCAGATTCCACGTTCTAAAAACAAAGTCGGTGTTTAAATCAGAGTAACTTAAAGTGTTCAAAATAGGAAATGAAAAATGTCGTATATTAGGAAGCTCGATTAAGTAAATTTTTATGTTATGTTGCAATTAGAGAACTTGATAACAATAAAGCACCTTATTGTTTTATCCTTTGACACTGACAAAGCTAATCTCCCAGATGGGTGGATGGATATTGATGTGACAGCATCCCTGTTTAAGAAACGACATTAAAATTTTACAAATTTTAAACACAAAAATCTTATAACAGTTTTAAAGGAAAATATCAAATATTGACACACTGTACATCATTTCTCAATAAAGCATACAAAAAACTAGATAAACGAATTATGAAAAGAACACAATCATGTAACAAAATATGACCAAAATTCATGAGCAAGCATAACATAGTACTTACTACTACTACTACTACTACTAAGACGTCACAAGCAGTTAATACTGCACAACGCGTCTCATAATGCCACAGCAGTTCTTCTATCCTGCGTCAGTTCAGATAATCTATTCAATGTTTGTGCTTCTTTTGAGAGATCCGGTATAATTCCGATGCTAGCCAAATATACACATTATTTACATTACATAAAAGGGATCCTCCAGTTTCCCTTTTCTCGGCAATTTTGTTTACTCATGTGATAAAACTACATCAAGGAGACATGATACACGACCTTCAGATATCGTCTGATCTGGACAGATTTGATCACTTCTGATAGTTTAACAACAAGTGATAGAAATTTCAGACCTGTGTCCTTTAAGTGTCTTTACACAATCCCATGATTTACATTTCCATATTGAGATTGTTCCATCTTCACTGGCACTCAGCATATGGGTATTTCCACTGAATGCAAGGCTCGTTATACTTCCTGAAAATAAATAAATGGCTTGTTAAGCCCAATATCCAGTGAGAAAAAAAACTGCGAAATGCGAAAAAGTTCGCGCGAAATACGTCTTAGGCATGCGCAGTAATCTTTTGCTGGGATTTCTCGCGAAGAATTTCTCTGCGAAAAAAAGTTAAAATGAGTTTAACTTGTTCGCTTTTCGCTTGCGAAATCCTTCAGCAGCCAATCATATTCCGCATTCCTTTGTCACGCTTCCAAACTTTACATTTCCAATGTCGTGAGATCAACAAAAGCATTCAAAGGCATTTGTCGCGTGAAGTATTTCGCAGCGAAATTTCGCAAGACTTTTTCTCACTGGAGATTGGGCTTTATTGAGCATAAAAGGCATTAGAGTGAAGATTTGATTTGATAGATGAACTTCAAATTCTACATTATATTACTTTTGCTATGTTCCTCTTCAAAACACCTGATCCCATTTCTGGATTTGAATGAAACTTTGAGACAAATAAGATCTTACCTGATCTCCCAGGCAGCATCACAATTGTGCATACAATCAAGATCATAGTCATCCTCAATTTTTAACTTTCGATAGATTATTGCCACAATTACAAAATATGTTCGCAATACTAGTGTTGTTTTCTCTTAATGTAAGTTTTATTTAACTGAAAAAAGTAGCTGAAATTTTGGAGTGCATTATATTCAAAAGCTGTTTTGTCAAGTAATTCCATCAAAAATGGGATTAGAGATGATGTCTAAAGTGAGGTTAACTTGTATCTAGATAATGACTAAAAGGTGCCAATAGCAAGGCAGACGCCAATTGGTGGCTGCAACCTGGGACTTGTGATATATGCAACAAAATCACTAAGCTAATTATTCTAGGCTACTCTGAGGTTTTTGATTAGACAAGTTGGTTTGTTAAATAGATGTGGGTTATGCATAGTTGATTTGTCCATCAGGGGTTTCACAAATGGGAGTTTTGCAAATGGGGGTTTCACAAATCAGGGTTTCACAAATCAGGGTTTCACAAATAGCAGCTTTCCAAATGGGGGCTTTGAGATTGGGTGGTCAACCTTTTATGGAGCTAGAATATCATTATAAGTGATCACAGGAACATCATAAATTCAAAATTCTAGTCATCCATTCTCGTCAATGAAGCAGGAGGTCAAAAAATGTATAGGGGTCTCCTGAGCTTGAAAAATTAACAAAGATCCCATTTATCTTCAGCCTAAGGTTTCATTATATTTTTCATTATTTTTCATTTACAGTTACCATACACATGACCATTCTAAAAAACAATTAAAGTATAAAAAAGCAATCGAAGAAGACTTACCACTTTGTTGTACTAAAGAGCCCAACTCTACATGCTTCTTCAAATTGTACAGTCTAAAATTCAATGAAAATGAAATTTCAAAGGGCAGTCAACATTTTACCTACCTATATGCAGAGGTAAACAACAAAATATCTGACACTCAAACCCTGGGAAACAGACCCCAAGAATTGAAAAAATTACAAGCCTTTCCAGTGCCGGCATTGATTTAAATGAACATGCATTTGATATACAAATCCTTACAGTATTGCATTCAGAGGCAGCTGGCAGCAGAAATAAACTGTTATATAATGAGCAAACCTGTAGCAGAAATAATGGGGAGAATGGGGAACTTGACCCAACCAAACTAGCATCTTGTCAAAGATGGGGTTTCATATACCCTTGATATTCCATGAGACTGTTTTCTTGTTGAAAAATGATAATAATGTAGACTCTGGTGCATAGATGTATTGGTGGTTTTGATAGCCAGAAACAAATATGAAAATAAAAATCCCCAAGCTCCCCCCCCCCCTGCATTTGTTCTCCTTTCAGACCTATCTCAACTCTCAAAAACAGTATCTCTGTTGCTGACATGGCAGGTAGGGTGCTTCTGAGACACAAAGTGAAATGTTGCGGCTCTCCTCTCCACAGTATTTCAGCCACATGAATTAGAAGTTGATTTCTAATAACAGGGAAGGAACTGCTACAACATTGCACTATAAAGGTGCCCAGATCACCTTTGATGCTCCAAGAGATTTTCATCTATGCGACCCCTGCAGCATTTTCCAGCCACTGTGTTAACCACCTTAAGAGTATAGTTGTAATCAGTTGTGGTTTTGGGCGTTCCAGGGGGCCATAGCCCCAGGCCCTATGCTTTTGGTAGCCAAAGAGGGCCAAAAAAACCAATATTGCAAAGAATAAGGGCCTCACAGATGTTTTTGGCCTCAGGCCCTAAAGGCCCTAAAACCCCTGCTGGTTTTAATTGGGCTTTAAATAATCCTTTAAAAAAAATCTTGATGATTTTACCCTTTGAATATCACCCATCACAAAACATGGCCAACAAAAACAAGTATTTCTCACATCATCGATGTAAACCCATCGGAATGTCTGGTAAACAGATTCACTGGAACTGTGACAGCAAGAGAGAAATTTCTGGGCAAGGCCTTTTCAATATAAAAAGTTAACAGTTGTTAATGTTTGAGGCTTTTCCCAGTTGAACACGAACAAAAAACCTGAGAAAGACTCCAGGGCAAAGAACCAATGCATTTCATGGCCTAGTAAGTTTCAGTAGGTTAGCAAATGAGCAACCAATATCAAGGCTAACACCTTTTGAGGAAGTAGTACCAAAGGTCTTAATCCCCATTGCCTATAAGGCATATCTCACATTCACAGAGCAAAAACAAAGAAATGGTGATTCAAGCTGACCATTGACCATTTGAAGATTCATAAAAGACAATTGGGGCCATGTAAACAAACATTGAGGGTTACTACATCAATAGCATTAGAAAAATACTGTTCATAGACTTTTAACACTTATTAGACTAATAACACTAATAATGCTGATTGCAATACCTTTTGCAATTGGCTTATTTTTTATGAATGTCACCTACTCTCATGATCATGATCAACCACTGCAATCAATTTCTGTTTTAACTTGACCTAAACTAAATATAACCTGTCTAAACATATGTAATAACCTGTGAATATGACACTGTACACTGTAATATTTCCTTACTTGCAAAAGTTCTCAGATGATTCAAAAGTTCAATCAATGCAATTCTAACATGGTAGTTTGTAATGTTTCATTGAAAAAGAGGAATCCTGAGAGAAACTTACCTTATGGTCTCATCAGTACTGCCACTAGCTAAGTATTTGCCCCCTGATGCAACTGTTTTGATGCAACCATCATGGCCTTGGTCGGTGAATGAGGGAGTAAATTCCCATTCCTGGAAAGTAAAAAAAAGTCAGTTACAACGTACTGGGTTATAACATACTTTCGGATATAACATACTGGTGTGCTTGGTCCGGAAAAAGATGTGCTTGTTTTTACTAAATTATAACTCACCCTGGCTACAACGTACTTTGGATATAATAAACATTAAAGGCTCTTGCGCAAACAGTATGATTAGTGACTATTTCAAAGAACCGGGCCAATATTGTACTGCACGAAAATACAAACCACTGTCAATTTTTCAAGACAACTGCTGCTATGCATGTCAGTTATGCAAGAGCCTTTAATATGCTGGTCCCTTAAAGTATGTTATAATCGGATTATACTGTAAAAAATTTTTATAATTTTAATTAAACTGGTCTGCAGCCTAATGACAGCTTAAAATTCTGTCCCCTTTGGCTAGAAAGAAGAGTGTAAAAAAACTGCCAACAGACTACTTGGGCATCTATGCTGTACACAAGATAAACCTCTAAAGCAAATTTTCAATGGAGGAAAAGGGCTTGGAAATAGCACAATAGCTCATAAGTATTCAGGTAAACACCCAAAGTGAACTGTGAGAGCATTCAACAGTGCTTCTAAGCACACCTATTTGTTCTTTAGGTAGCAATATTCAGTGACAAAACTGTGTAATTTTGTTATTAAGAAAATAGAACTGTAAATATTTCTGTTAATAGATATCAAAATACAAAATGAGATCATTTCACTTGAGGAAGAAGGAGGCTATCAAAAATGTTATCAAAGCAAAAAAGTGAAAGAATGCAAGAGTCTGGCAGAGCAGTTATTTAAAGAAGCTTGGATGAATAGGTTATCTGATGAATGGTTTTCCACCCAAGGTCAGAAAACTGACTAACAGGGGTGTAGCAAATATGTTTTGAATTTGGGATGGGTACACAATGACCTATTTATAAAAGTGAAGGGTTTGAGATAGCCTTTTTGGCATTAACATATCTTACGCCCTTTATTAACATATCCTATGGTCCCCTAGATGCTAATGTCCTTTTGAAAAAGGCTTTTTAACAAAATCAGTGAGAGCGCATCTCAGTATTTAAAATAATTGGCCAAACAAAAAAATAACAATTAGGGCTCAGTTCACACATCTCTGTTATTAAATAAAATAAAATGTATCTGCTTTATTCCTATTGTGCACTCTCACTCTCATCATGAAAGCGGAAAGATTTGAAAACATGCTATAAAAATTTATCAAAATAGCTGCCAGACTAAGGCAAGGGCCAAAAGGGTCCAAGCCTTGGGCCACCTATCACGTGGGGGCTTCCAGCCGATATAGGCATTAGTTTTTAAAAAAAGACTAACCATTACAAAATAAACATCACTAAAATGCATATACATATAGTCAGTGACAAAATGATGATTTCAGAGTTTATGAGTAGAATTGTATCAAAATGCAGAATCTCCCAAAATTTATAGTCAATTGAACATCTAAAAAGCTACTGCGTTTATCTCTGCTATCAACAACCAGATAACTTGGGCATTATTGTTGAGCTGTGTCAATTTGGTAACATAACATTTGCCAATATCTTCACAGATATGAAGCAAGAAGATATTAGTACTGAGTTTATTCTTCAGAGAACTATCATTGACATAGGCATGCAGGACACTTTTCGCAACACGGTGATTGCTTTATCCATATACCTTAATTTTGATGGCATAATGAGTGTAGTATATATGCTAAAATTTTAAGTGGGCTTAGTATGGATCTTGCCTGAATATCATTGCTTCATTGAGATAAAATCCAACGATGGATGGTATCTGAGTGCAATGGTGAGTGTCGCTTCTCTAAACTCAAATTAATTGAGAACCGATTACAAAAATCAATGAGCAGAAACAGCCTGTAAATCTTGCTATAATGAGCATCAAGTCAGATATACTTCAGGAATTAAACTTCAGTGACATCATCAGCAGCCTGCAGCTTAAAAATGGATAAATGTACTGTAGTCTGTATTGTAATGTTTATCATATCTCTATCATTTCTCTGACGTTAACCACGTCTACTTAATTATACTATACTTGTTCATGAAATTTAAAACAACATTATACTGAATTTTTCGGTATTAAAAAATTTAATGAGTGCAGCTTGTGTTTATCAGGTTTGTGTTTATGTGTTACATATATACTTTAATATCATTTGAAAAATAGTCTCGTTTAGTACTTCTGAACTAAAAGTCTCCTTGATTCATAAATTAGGCTACTAGTCAATGCAATAGGGGAAGTTGGAAAGGGGACCTCTCTTTCAAGCCGACCTCAGACAACAGAATTTGTATACATTTAGGATTGATTGATAAATGATGAAAACTGAAACTGGAAACTGAAACTACACGTGGATGAACGTCATTACATATCTGCTTTGAACAACACTACTCCTGGGCGGGCACTCTCCAGTCGCAAAGTCATCATATCTCTTTGAAAATAGAAATAAAAGACGTGATGGAAAGGGCATCAAAATGTGTACCTTTTCACTTTCTTCCTTATTGGAAATACGTATACCAATAAGGACGTGGTTGTATGTTCCAACGATGACTTCAACGGAGCCCATGATTTCTATTTGACTGTGCTGCATGTGGTTGTGGTTGTTTGCCTGTAATCGAATCGAGATTGAGGCTGCAATGGGGGTCCATTCCATTTTAACATACTTTCCCGACTCTTTCTACATACTTTCCCAAAATTCCCAACTCTCCGATTTGGGCGGGAGCCGGGAGTCTCCCGACTTGAGAGTTATTTCCCGTTCTCCCGATTTCATTCCTAAACTCACTCGGGAATTTTTTTTATATAAATCTGTTATAAAATATCATTTGATTTTGAAAAATGTTAGCAAAGATATAGAGGCAGTAGTGTGGAGCAAAAAATGTAGAGGGGGGCATAGCGCTTTCTCTTTTGTAGAGAGGGGCAAAGTGTATACAAAATGAACTTTTTAATTGTTTTCGCTTACATCGCTCCTCAATATCAGTTTCTCTACCTTTCTATTTTTTCTAGGGTTCAATCATCTTCTAATGTCTGCCTGTTACTTTAGCAGAAAATCTTATAAATAATGAATTTAAAGTAGTAAAATTTTGCCAGCATTTATTGGTTTTTCAGTTATCAAGAGGCCTCAAAAGGGCTATTGAGGTCACTCATGAATGCAAATGTCAAAAAGTAATATCGGTTTAATCAAAGATTTGATCCTGGCAGAAATTAGCCATGATAATTTAGAACTACCCCCGAAAAAAGAAGAGTGGAGCAGTCCCCCTTCGAAAAGTAAAATGGGCCGGGCCCCCAGAGCCCCCTCTTCTACTGCCCTGGATAGAGGATCTACATAAATGTATATGAAACTTGTCACCGTATCTACCGTGCGTGTCTATCTTTCAGACGTTTAAACCATAGCAGATGAAAAGCACACTATTTTTTGATTCAGACATTTCCAGTTCCGCGAAAAAAAGTATATGTTGGCCATTCAGCCAGAGCCGTTCACAAGTTGCTTCGTTCAGGGCGTTGCGACCTGCTCTTTCGATTTCAATAGAAAAAACAGCCCCACCCCATCCCCATTATGATAGCGACGAAAATATACTTTCTAAGAAATTCAAATGGTTTGAAACATGGTTTTTCATAGATTTTCTAAAAAGCAAGGACTCCGACGAAGGGGACGCATGGCCCTGCTTTTTTTGCAAAACAAAAGGGCTTTTTCAAAGATCTTTCGTTTTGGTTGCTAAATTTTCAGCCCCTCACTTTCCAACCTGTGTCGGAGCCCCTGAAATGAATTACCTATTCACTAAGACATGCAAAGTCGGATGTTTCTCTGGTCATTAGAAATGCCTTCATCATGTGTAAAAACATAGCCAACCATATTTACTAGCGACAAAAATATGCTAGGCTACATGCTACAACATGATTTCAACGAAATGTTTTTTGCAAGAACTTACTTCCTGTGAATTTGTTTTTGCATTTTTTGGGATAGACCAAATCCGATTATTTTACTGTAATTTCACTAAACTCTAAATCTTAAATATTCTAAGGTTGAAATCACTGACAAGTTTTCTTCTAATTTCAAAGCTAAAAAATAAAAAAGCAAACTTTTCAAAACAAAAAAATCGAACGACCCACACCCATGTTCTAGATAAAATTTCCCAGTTCGCTTTGCGGATCAAAGTCTGATTCAAAAGTTCCCCTTTGCAGATATACAAGATTTAATGAGTTGCTTAGGATCCAAGAAGTTATGCAAAAAATAAAAATATTCTCAGAATATTATTCAAAAATACATATAGATGCTCAGTAAAAAACAACTTCATTGACTTTTTATTGCATGCTTGAAAAAGTTTTAGTTATAGGAGCTGATGAATATATCTAAATACATATCTATAAATTATAAATGCAATTTAGAACATGCCCTAAAATGATACAAATTATGCAACCATTGTTGCTGCTATAAGTCAATTCAATAAGAAACTATTTTCCAATACTATTGAAGGGCAGTTCAGAAGGAGTGGATGCTTCCTCAAATTGTGGCAAAAGTATTAATGGAGAATCGTGACTATTGTCATTCTATTTAGAAAATCAGCATCATGAACAAAAGACTGCTCGATGCAGTGTGCAATAATACTTGTCTTTCCAAAAACAAAATGAATTTCTGCCTATCACATTCCTTGTTTCTTTTTTACGCAACAAAACCTATTTGAAAATATGTTCTATAATCATTACAATAAGCAGTCTATAGACCTAACAGAATAATACAATGAGCAATTCTATACAATTTTGTAGCAGTTAGTTTATTAGTACATCTTTTGCTCATCAAAATAAAAATGAGAGCAAACTGCAAATTACAACTAAACATTATACATGTTCCATACGAAAATAGCAAGAAATAAGAAATTCTCTTCAGCATTTGTTGTTTCAGCACCAGTGATAGAAAGAGATAGATACAATTGTTCAGTGATAGAAAGTATTTCTCTCCATCTTTTGCCCTGTCTTTAGAATACAATTTACCGAAACAGGTGCATTGTCGATTAATTGCATTTGTTGTCTGTTGATACTAGGTGTTTCAGCTAAAATGATGCAAAAGTTAATCGCTCAGCAAACAACAACATAAGCAAGCAGCACAGAGAGCACAAAGTGCACAGTCTTCTCCACTAGTGTCTCTTTTTCTTTCTTGGTAAACATAAGTAGTAGGCTGTGGCTGTGTGTACACTACAGTAGTGTGCTGTTGCTGGTCTTGACCATATGACTGTACTGGGTAACCCCCTTGTTGGGGATAACCAGCATATGGTTGTGGCGGATATGGTTGCTGAGGATAATATCCTTGAGGTGGAGCCCCTCCCACATGAGGTGGGGCCATCTGAGGTTCTTGTGGTGTGTAAGGTGGTGGTGGTGGTGCTTGGTAAGGATCATGACCACTAGGTGGGTATCCTGGGTTAAAAGGAGGAACACCAGGTTGCTGTTGTGGGTACGCCATTGACTCTAGAGATTCTAAAAAAGGATACATGCATTAGCTACAACTTAACTATGCATTTAAGATAAATTAGGAAAATTATCAAATGAAAAGTGAGTAATATATTTTTTGAAGCAAGTTTCACTGCCCACATGATACCACTCATACCCTTATCCATTATCCAATGGGTTATTGATAAATGAACTTCAGAGTTTCACTATTCTCTTAATGGTATTGTTCACTTTAACCGCAAAAACAAATTTTGCTTATAAACTCTTGTTGCTTTTATGTGTACCAATAAAGAGAGTTAAACTACTTTCAGAAGAAATCTTTCAGTAGAAATTTGAGCAGAATTTGTTTGTGCATCTGACACTTTTCATCTGATCAAAAGGATTTATCTCTGTAACCTGGTTTGGCAGACCTGTGAAGAACAGAAATTTCAAAAGATCAGGAATGTGAGAGTAAGGGCTTGAAAATTTCAGTAAATTTTTAACAGATTCCTCATAGGAAGTTTGTTACTGTTTAGTAGGAAACTTTTAGTGTGAAATCTCAATTGTTGTATGCTAAAACGTTGTAACAAAAAAAAATAATAAGCTTTCAAAATACAATCATATTTCGGCACTTCATTTTCTGTTGGTCAAAGATACCCTTTCTTTCTACATTGGCGTGCTGGCAGGGGGGGGGGGCAAGGAGGCAATAACATCTCAAGATCTCACATTAAATATAAATGATTGCACACAGTAGATACAAGGCGCATACCCAAGTAGAGGTGTGGGGTGCCATTTCATAAAACTATTTGAAGGGTGCAAGGAGTTTTGATTTATTAAAATGAAAAAATTCTAGGAAGAAAAAGCTGAGAAATTATGTCCCAATCTGAAGAAAATTATGTTGCATTAGCCAAAATATTTAACAACCACGCCAGAAATATAGCTTTCAGTCTGTGGATATTAATTTTAAAGAAAGCATGCAATGTTAAAAATTGCTTCAAAAAGTGCATTTTCTAGCAAACTGGAACCAATAAAATTCGAAAGTTTTCTTCTCCTAGGACAGGCAGCCATGGTGCCGTCTCGGAATGTATAGTTAAATCCTGGGCATGTGTCATATACAGATCTAAAGGGTTTGAAGGTCTGATATTAAGATGTAAATAAAAGTTGTGAATTGAAACAATTTTTGAGGAGGGTGGTGTCTACAGCTAAAGAATTTAAGGTACTTTTTATAATCAGGCAAACTTGATATATATTATAGTTGTCTAGTTTGCTGGTAATGTATGAATTAAATCTAATTTAATTAATCTAATCTAATCTAATTTAGATATCCCAGATTTACTAACCCTATCTTTGAAAATAAAATGTGACTGTTGCATTCAATTAAGTTCTCCTTGATTTAATTGCAATTAATTATTGATTCAGATATAAAGGTCTTATTGCTCTAAATTCTACCTGAATTTATTTAGTACCAGGAGAAAGAAAGAGAATAGAGTCTTTAAGAAGGTTACAATAGAGTTTGTTGCAAACGTGATAGTGATTTCAAGTTGTTTTACAAGTGATGTTGTGTCAGTATAGATGGTCTGTACTGAAGTTTTAAGTTCACACGTTGATGGCTATTTTGCGGATAAGAATTCCCTCCCACCCCTCCCCAAAGGATATCAGAGCATCTGTACTGTAGTGGTGTTTTTTCATTTTACTTGGTGTCAAACTAATGTCTAGGTTTTCATTTTCTAGCTAGAAATATTATCTTTAGCGAACTTGTGTTAAGTTGATGATATTTTTTCTATTCATACTCTTTGTAAATTAATCTATGTTTGACATGCCCATGTTTATTCGCAAAATGCTAAACTGACTTGTACTAAAATGCCAAACCGACTAGTACTACTGTTCGAAAGACTCTTATAAGTAATTTTAATTAGCTACTAAATAAATGTTGTTATTTTCGGTTAAATGAAATGAATTAGAAAATAAATGGTGTTAGGTGCTCTTAGCTTGAAAAATGATTTTGAAAATAGATCACCTAGGTCACCATGACATAATAAAAAAACAGATTGTCAATCAGACCTTACTTACGTAGATTGTCTATCAGATCGTAGTCTAGTGTAAGAGTTTTTGCTTGGTATTTTCGTTCGATAATATCAAAATAATTTTCAATTTCAGTTTCGGAATACAGTGCTTAGACAAATCATGATCTGTAAAACCACATTTACCATACAATGGAAAAGACATAGCCGTGAATATTGAAGCCGAAACCACTTATGCAAGCTACAATAATACGTTTCTGTAATTAAACACGTTAGAACAAGACTCGATAGCAACCCACTTCAATGCGAATGCTACGAAATATTCCCGTTCTAGCAAGAGTGGGACTTATTGCACGAAATCATCATTTGCAGGATAGAAATTACTATAAAATGTGGATACTATCTTTCCTCCAACATTCAAAAAAGCAAATGGAAAGATTAGATTATCTGCTTTGAAAAACTTGAATAATTGTTTTGGGGTCTTGTAAAGCGAAAATTTTACGTGTTCAGTGTTTACGCTAAATAAACACTAAAACACAGCTTCGAACTCTGTTCGCCCTTAGGCCAACATCTGGTCCGTCACCACACTCATAAATATGTTTGTTTTCAAGGCTTAATGGTTAGCAAAGACACATTTGGTAAGGAAATGGCTCAAATACAAGCTTTTAGGAGAGAAAACAGTGTTTATAACCAACTTACAGGTTCTCCTCTTTCGTAAAACTTCCGTCCTTCACGGCCCTCGGTTCCTTGCATAAATGCTATGCTACGCAGGGATCTTTATTCCATACTCCCACTCGTGACGTCATACTCAAAATAAAGTTGCATCATAGTCGACGGCGGTCGAACAGGTACGTAATATGGGCCAATACGGACTCTAGCAAATTCTAAAAACAGGACAGTCCGGTAAAACCTGACTTTGGTCGACTTACGCTAAAAGCCAAGAGTTCATATTGTATGTACTATTTAGAAAAGTTTGACACTTTTATGCCATTCTTCTTTCATAGTCTTGATTTGCATTACCGTCGCACGAAAACACGAGAAAGTTCCATACAAAGAACCAAAGGAGCGATGCCGCTATCATGAGGACTTTAACAAAAAAGGTCGCAGTACCGGTTATGTAGCAGAAAGGTCCTTAAAACAAAACCCGATAAGGGGTCTTGGGCAGACAAAAATTGAAATAAACCCCCTCTATGTTAGATCCACTCCCATTTCTGCTTTTAACCAGACTTGTAAATTGAACCTGCGGATTCTAATGCCGCAGTTTTACGACCGTGTCAGATGAGTCCCTAGGGATCTATGCTGACGCCCTTTTTCTCGATTGCTCCCAATCCCTGGGGACACCAAGCAGTTAGTGGCAATAATTGACCAGCATTAGCCTTTCATTTTTTTAACAGAATCCTAAAACCAGCCGTACATGTGCGATTAATCTCCATGACACTTTAGCAGGAATGTGAGTGTATTCACAAAAGGGTTTAAATAAAGATCGAACAGAATTTCTTTCAGGAAAACAAAATAAAATGACCACTTTTTAGTAAGCCTGAGGTAACAAAAAATATCTTTTCAACTTAAAGAATTTGGAAGGCATTGATAAAAGAGCCTCTGACCTATGATTTGGAGCACTAGTTTCTCGCCCTCTCCTGTCTGCAATCCATCAGAAACGTACCATTAATAAAGGTACCTTTAGCAGTAAGGAAATCAAATGTTACTGCACCCGTGGTGAAAAATTCAATAAAGACGCTTCTGCAGACAGAGATGGCCTCAGTGCGACCTTTCACGTAAACTTTTTTGACTTTGAGGCCCTGTTCACACGATCCCGGATTTATTTCATATCGGTTTCATTTTTCGTATAGGATTCAATCCTGTTCACACGGTGACGCTACGCTAAAACACTGCTCCGAAAAATCCATTTTCTTGAAGCAGTTGCATAGCAACGTGGAATCTTGTCCGTTGTTTTGCTCTTTTTCTGATTAAATGCATTATTTGACATGGCATATCTGATAAGCTGTTTTGTTTTGAAGAAGTATATTTTGAAATCATTTTTCAAACAATCTAATTTTCTTTTGCATTAATCTTGTGCAGCTCATCATGGCCCATCACCATCGCAAGGAGCATATTTATTGTTTCACTGGGATCTACTGTCATTTTGTGTTTTGAAAACACTGACCTCTAAAAAAGTCATTTTTGAGATCAGTGCTTGAAAAGAGGGCCTAACTCTTTATAAAAAATCCGAAAACGAGGTTCCGGAGCGAAACCTTATCGGATTCAAGCGTCATCGTTTGAACAGAAGGCCTATCCGATATAAAAAGTGATCCGATACGAAATGAATCCGGTATCGTATGAACAGGGCCTTGTCCTGCAATGCAAACAGAAAATAAACTTTCATTTTTATCAAAGAGACATTTCAATTATCCGGCGATTCAGGATATTCAATCATTCAATTGTCAATTATTTGTGAAATTTTCTGGGAAACTTGAGATTACATAACAGGTTTTGTAAAGACTGACGCAGCAGTTTAACAAAGAGGTGTCAGCCACTGATCCTTCAAAGGCAGCGTTCAATTGTCTTTCAGCAGTTCTCCATACGCTGTCTATCCACTCCTGTTTCCCCCATTTGGTATTCCCAGACAGTCATTGGAAAACGTTTCAGTTTGCAGTGGACATCGCAACATGACGGTATCAAATATTCTTTGGTTTGCAGCTCTTCTTTGCACAATATCGTGCAGGTAAGGCCCAAATGCTTATGTTTGATAGATGCCTAACTAGATTTCTTCGAAGTATTTTGGGTAATCCATTTGTTATCATAATAGCTTCATTGCTTCAGTTTTTTAAGAACAGAAGTACGATGATTTCTAGATGAAAAAGTACTACCACACAGTAGCTATCCAATTTTTTAAATTTATATCCGTTAGTATCAGAGGAATGTTTGATTCTATAAAATTTTTCGGATCACATGAAATAAAATACTGTTAAGAATCTAAAGATTAGTGAAACAGTCTTATGAGAGTCCATGCTATGACCGATGGTACGACTTCCGTTTATGTACTTTATCTTTGCTTCAATTTGCGTAGGTTGCAAATGCAAAGTTTTTCAATTTCACCTTTGAATCACTTTCCCCATAGATCTATATATGTCATACTATATGTATCTTTTCATGCATGAAAATTGCAATGCGTTTAAATCTGTCAGTTGTTCTCTCTTCCTTTTCTGGTTTAATCGTTAATAGCTGACCTGTGGTGATGTAACAATTCTTCAATCTTCACAGCTTTCTCTGCGTTACATGATTCTTGGCTATATCCAAGCACAAACGATGAGAGGGGCTGAGCCCCCCCCACCCCAATTTTTTCGAAAATTTTAACAATGGGGGCTGAGCCCCCCACCACTATATCCATTGGTTCATCAGACACTTGTGGGCTTGCTTTTATTGCGAGACACATCAGATATACATACTGTCTATATCTACTGAGGAGCCACTACTTGGAGGCTGATTCTTCAAACTGTAATTTTTTTAAATAAGTCGCATTTCTAGATGTAAAATCATGAACGACATTCTTAAAACACCGATATAATTGACGACTAATCGTTCATTTTTCTGGTCTTGAAATGATTCATCGATGATTCAGCTTTGCGTTTCGATCAAAATGGAAGCACCGCTATTACCATCATTGCAAACAAAACTTTATCACCATAGAAACCGTGCAAGTAATGAAAAAATACAAAGGCATTAAACGAGGCATAAAACGGCAGTTACATTTCTTAGTTTGATTTTAATAATGAATCAATTGCACGGCAAGACCTAAGGAAGAGGCATTTGAATGCCACAACAAATTGTAATGCCATAACAATAACTCTGCTGTTTGAAAAGCCACGAAAGATTGTTTTCCTTGTTGTTAAAGATCATTCTGAATGTCTTTATTCTGACATAAAAGTTAGAGCTTTAACTAAAGCAGACTGAAAACAATTCTATACGCCAATGTTGAACAAGAAATGAGGGGTACACAGTGGTTGCTGCTTTTAGGAGCTCTCTACGTTGCATTCACAAACTGCTTAGGCAAAGATGCTAACAACAAGGAAGTACTCTATGATATTGAAGTGGACATCGATCGCATACTTGATACACAAACGTAAGCTCTCGGCCTAAAAGCTTGGTTTTACAATAGTTTGATTTAGCATTATAAACATTTCCACTGATAGATAATAAATTGCTTCTTTGAACTGTATCTTATTTTTATAATCAAATTTATCGACAGAGATGTTTTGATAAAGTACACTGTTTTCCAAAAGAACACCGAAGATCGATTTGCCCAAAAATAAGAACATCGTAATAGCGTGTCCATCCTCAAATCAAAGATCAGAAGAAAGAACAAAGTTTTTTTGAAATTGTTTCTCGTGTTGATAAAACAAAACAGATATTACCAACCGTGCGGTTCAACTGAGATTAACTTTGTTTGAATGGACAAATTTTTATTTCTCTTCCAGTGGAGAAAAAGAGAGAAAGACCCTAAAATTCCTGTCCAACTAAACTTGGTCTCAGGTCTCTGCTCTCCTTCCCCGACCAGAACCTGCAGCCCTGCTATAGTTATTCAATTTCGCATTCGAATCAATAGGGTTATTATTGGTACAGGCTGTTATTATCGACTGACGGCATTCCTACGGCATTTTCGATTTCGTTTTATTCACAGTAAAAACGTGTCTCTGCTTGTCCGCTATTTTTGCACATTATTTCATTTTCAAGACCATTTATTTCGAAAATTTTAGGTTTAGTGGTCATTCATTACATTAGCCTGGGTGCAGACTCAATTGGTTTTTCCTAGAGGCGAGTTTAGGCAGCCTTTCCACTATCCCGGGTCAAAACAAAAACGGGTTAAAAGTTATCCGTTTCCGCGTCGCGTTCCCACTAACCCACTTGAAAAACGGATAAGTTTGAAAACAGGTCTCAGAGTGGGTCGGTTTTAACCCGGGTATCTTTTGACCAACCTGCGAGTTAATGGAAACACCGAAACCCGGATAACTTCTGACCATAGAGTTATCTGACCCACTTGCAACAACAGCAACGTTTAAGAATTGAGATGGCGCAAAAAGTAAAAAAACAAAATCCTCAATGTCGTTGTTGCTTGCATCTCCATTAGCCTACAACGATGGAAATTGAAGATTATAAATGCAAATACTGATTTCTCTTGCAACTTTTCACCCTGAATACATTTTAACCCGACTTAATGGGAACGATCAAAAACGGTTTAAAAACAGGTAGAAGAAAAATGCTGTTTCCATTGACTCACTTTAAAAACGGATAACTTTTAACCCGGTTTTGTTTTAACCTGGGCTAGTAGAAAGGCTGCCTAACATTTGCAAGCGATTCAATTAGCTATTTTTGGGCAGTTATATGTCATTTTGCATATGGAAAGCGTCATTTATTAAGAAAAAAAGCAAATTTTTCGACCTCCTTCTAAAAGAACATACTTTTTTCGAAATTATTTATGCTAACGTTCGATGATTTAAAGTTTTATAACTCTAACAAAAGAGTGGCTTTTTATTGAAAGTTTAGATTAGCAGACCTTTAGTGTATTTTTGCAGGTTAACTTTAAACCCTTTAAGCCAACTATTCCAACTTTGGTCTAAGCCTGTGCTCCAAACCTCGTATTTAGCACTACATCCTCGCACCAGTGGCGCAGAGAGGGGGGCAATTTACAGCCTGATTATTCTGAAAATTGTTTTAAAATGTCTTTTTTTGAGAGACTGAAAATGCATTCAAAGATATATTTTTTAATATCGAAAATGATGGCAGCAATTTCATTGGTTCCGTACACCTAGTCTTGTTTGAATTTAAGGCATATCAGCTTTATTTATTGAGTCTGGGGCCACGAGAAAAGCTGAATAAACCTTAGATCACATATTTTACGGATTCATCTTTTAAGCTGAGTTTCCTTGAGTTTCGCAAAATCCTACTTATTGGTGGAAGGGAGCCCTGATAAAAAATTAGGTAACCCATATAATCTTGTTTTAATCTGTGGCCCGTACAAGTGAGTTATGTTTGCATTTAGACTCGTTGCATAAAGCTATATTATATTTTTGGGGCCCTTTCAGCAAACTAGCATTAATAAAGAACAGCTTACGTTCAACAATGACTCAAGACAGATTATCAAGCCTCATGACTCTTTCGATCGAGCACGAACTAGCAAGACAAATTGATTACGACAGTATCATTGATCAGTTTGCAACTGAAAAAGCAAGAAAAATTAACTTTTGAAGGACGAAAGAATTGAAAAGCATAGTTCCATGGGATTTTTTAATTAAAAGTGTGTAGAATAAAAGATTGATTTCATTTTAATTTTTAATATTGCGTGGCTCACCAGAAAAAAACAGTCAGAATTGAAGGAACACATGTTGAAATCCTCTTTAATCAGCTAAGAGGGTGTGGTCAAAGAGCGTATTTAAATCGCTTACCTTTAGAATTATGCTTTTTATTATATTTTATGATATTTTAACCATATTCTATAACGTGCGCAAACGTTTGGAAAAAATGGGCGTTTCCCATTTTAAAAATGGGCGTGGTTTCAAAAAATTGTTTTATCCGACTCTAGGGCCTCAACTGGGACTTTGCCTCTTGGCGGCCCTGCTTCGCACCGCGCTCCACTTAAAGGCTTGGAACAGACGTTAGTGAATAGTTTTAAAGAAAACATAACTATGCAAGATACAGTATATATGGTTGACTTCGTCTAACTGTTGCACAAGGTTATCCTCAAGACCCTGATCTTCCAACACAAGCGATACACATAGTGGCAACGTCAGAAACACTCGATTATCTCGACATCGATTATCTCGTGTATTAGCTAATGAATAGCCATGGCTAAACCTTCCTGAATCTTCATTCTTTTCGGCAATTTCTAATAACTAGCGCCGTAGGGCCTTACTCCCGATCTTGTAACACCTAGGGCTACAACTGAGCCTTTAAGACGAATTCTTGAGCAGGAGGATCGACAAAGTAAGGGATTTATCTGTCAACCTTTTTTTCCTCAAAACCTGCCAGAATATGGAAGCATTCACTATACCTACCATTTGCGATACATATTTCCAGCGATTTCAAGATTGGCAAAAACATTAGCAAAAACATTGGCCAAAAGCGATCACCGACCCACGCTAAGCAGCGAAAATGTGACTGGTAAAGTCACTGTCGCCAAGGATCTCTCAGGTACTGAACCATTCCTCTTTTCTAGGGTTGTGGCCACAACTGATGCAGATAAAAATGACCCAAGCACGATTGACGTCGCTGCGTTCAACGTAAGAATTTTCGGCAGAACGAAGGCGTCGAGCTCTTTCGTAATGGGCAAACTCGTGAAGGTAACAAACAATTGTCATTCAGTTCAGTAGTATCTATATGTTGATAAACAGAAAGTTGGTGACTTCTTTACTTAACTGTTTTTCAGGATAGTGCTAAGATGCCTCGTGACAAATTAATGGTGGACACACGGCTGCCAACCTTAAAGGTCATCATGCCCAAAATGTGACACACCCAAAAGGTGTCACACCAAAAATGTTCCACCCCCAAAAAGTGGTGTCATATTCATACCACATCTCGTTGTCATTATTTTAATAAAGGTTTGGGACTGCCTTGCAGAAAATGGATCAAATAAATGGAACATATAACAAGAAATCCTACCTCCGCTTCCCAAAAGTGACCGTAATTCTCTCCAAAGAAGAACATGACATAAACCGCACAGCACTAGCATTGGCCTTTTCTGTCTTACCTGAAACGATAATAGCGCACACTGATTTACTTTCAATCTGATAGCAATGTACTTGTTGAATGACCTGCCAAATACGGTCGACATCTGCTATCTTGACCGCCTCTTCTTTGCTGTTCCGAGCACTCGCTGATACTATTTTTCTTGATACTATTCTGATGATGATCATACAACCAGGAGATATTTTTAGAAATGGAGAAGGTGGTTTATGGGTACTGCCTGTAGTTAGAGTACGGAGATGCTGCATCAGGATTATTTTCAGCTCAAAGATATTGCATAAATAACAATCAAATAACTCATATAATTGAGTTTTTTAATGAAATTGGGCATTAGTAATCTTGTACGTGATTCGATGCGTTTAGTTGTAATCTGAAAATTTTCGGATTTCAATGGATTATCCGTTATTTCGAATATTCGCTTTTTTGAAAAAATTCTCTTGAAAATTGGAGATTGGGGACGTCAACTCTAGCTTACTGAATAATAGCTTATGAAGTGAAGAGAAAATAAATATGATTTTATCTTTATTATTTTCTTTCAGATTGTTCTCCGCTATGATTTAATTTTGATCCAAGAAATCCGCGATTCATCGGAAACAGCCATTCAGAAGCTGCTGACAGACGTCAACAGCAGGTTTTCAGAATTCTTTCTCAGTATTATATCTATCTTACACCTTTCACCGAGCAAATTCGTGATTTCGGATCAAGTTGTATTAAACTGTGTAATGATTAAGATCGTAAATTGAATTTCCAGGTTTCTAATACTGATCTTTTTTCAGTGGATCAAAAACATATGCTTTGGTACAGAGTGATCGACTTGGAAGAACATCGAGTAAAGAGCAGTATGCGTTTTTGTACAGGTAACCATTTGAGATGATCACTTCAGTGATTAATCATTGATTCATTATGATGGAAATCATTACGGTGTTTCTGTCATACTACTGGGTACGATGGTTCTATTGCTGATATTTTTTTGCTTTTTCGTCTCATCTTATTTGAGTTTGAAGAAATCTTAAACCACAAAATGTTCCCCAAATATCGCAAATCCCCAGGCGACGAAAAAATTGAGTTACATAATTACTTACTTCGAAATCTCTACAAAGAAAAACATGCAATCAACGGATGCTTACCTACTGAGGACAACGAATAGTTATCATTCTTGTGAACATGTCTTCAAACCCTAAAACTTTGTAGCAAGCATCTATGTGATAAAAAATAACAAATAAAAATATTTTCGACGGTCGTCGGAAAATAAACTCCAGAGATAGCTTGCTACTTTCAATAAACCTTTCGTTGCTAGTCTGAAATAAATAAATTGCGGAAATAAATAAATATAGTTGCTAAGCTTCAATGGCTGAACTATCATAATGACTTTATCATTTTATCACCGGTGATACATCGCATATCAACTAATTTATTGATCTCTTTGCAAAAAACAATTTTTTTAGCGAGTGCATGATGCTTTTATTTCATTCTCTTGTCCTGATTAGTTTCGCTATTATCATTGTTGTAATTTTTTTCAATATCAGAATACACGTTTGTATCTGTTATACAAACGATTTGCTGTACTTCATCTTTGGTACTTATTCATATTATAATTTTCTGGGCCATCAACGGGACTGTTTAAGCACTGAGCTTGGGTTCACCTTGAATGACAAAGCTGATATCTTGTTCATAGGTCAGATATCTTCACCATTGGCAGTCATTATGTCTATGACGATTCAGCAAACGATGTATTTGAAAGAGAGCCGTTTGTGGTCAAATTCAACAGCAATATCATGGGTAAAACCACTAAACAATATACTTAATTACTCTAGTATCACATCTGTTCAATTAATATTTTGCATGATATTAACTTACGATCTTGGCAACTAGGTGCTGAAATCAGAGTCTGGATTTTTGATGCAATTAGATGCAATAACGATCATTGAATTCCGACAGAAACAGCTCTATCTATATTGAAGAAAGTACGACTATTCCATTAATATGAGGACTTAAAGAAATCCTTAAGCAATTCAGCGTCAATTTCGATTTGAAACCTTACTATACCAAGGCTAATAACTTCAAATCAATAGAACTACAACTTTTATTGGGCGAACATTCTTTTTCTTGAAATAGATAATTTTTTTTCCTGAAAATTAAATAATTAACTAATTCGAAAAACCTTTTACTTTAGCACTGTCTTCGTTTATTGCGATTGGCATTCACACATCTCCAAGTGATGCTGAATCGGAGATTGATCATCTTGTTGACGTCTACAACGATGCTAAGAGTCGCCTGGGCACGAGTGACGCAATAATCATGGGCGACTTCAATGCAGGATGCAGCTACGTGAGTGACTGGTCATCCATTAGATTGGCAACTGATCACAGATTCTATTGGCTCATCAATGATGTTGAAGACACCACATCAAGCAATACCGAATGTGCCTATGATAGGTAAATTTGCTTGTAATCAAAACAACAAAACATATTGAGAAAATGTTATAAATCTAAACATATTGACAAAGCAAAGGGCAGCTTATCATCTGGCATAGATAGCAAGGTAACGTCATAACAATATAGGATTCACTCCATAAGCATTTTCTTTTTGAATAAAGGTATATCGACGACTCCAAGGCCTTGTATTAGCAGAAGCTCCAGCGAGAAATTCAATTTTCAGATCTTCTTGCTTAGTCTTTCAAAAGACGCGCACTTCACCTTAATTTTGTAACGACACCTTTTTAGGCTTGTTGTTGCTGGAAAAAACATGATCGATGCAGTCGACCCTTTGAGTCCTTCAGTTTTGCACTTTGATTCAGAGTTTGGCCTTTCTTCTAGCGAGGTGAGTAAGCAACATGTTTTTAAGGATTGTTGATCCTGATGTGCATTCTTAAATGATATAATATCTCTCTATGAAGTCCATGCGGTATTGTCTTTTATTGCAGTCTATCCTCTATAAATGCCATATCAAAATCACAACCCACTAAATTTCATCGGTTGTCACCAAAAATAAGAAGATGTAGAAATGATTCTCAAAGCAAAGTATATTTTGAAATATAACCGAGGAAAAAATGGCATTGGAGAAGAACTGATGAACGCTGAGTGCCAAGCGAACTTAAAAGATTCACTGCCCCGTCAGAGAATTACTGTTTATAAAAGGCATCGATATCAGTTATGGACTAGAAAAGTTTAATTCTTTGGATTTTGCGAATCTGGACGGATGGAGCTCCAGTTCTGGTGCTTTCCAACGATGACGTTCAAAAAGACTTCTTAAACCTTGTCATTCAATTGCTTTTTCCTTACTTTTGGAAAATTAGTTGGATCAAGAGTGATCATTTCAAACCTTTTATTAAATACTTGCTAGTTTCTCTATCTGTGAGCTTTTTGATTGTTGTCAGCATAATTTCTTTATTAAATTTTCACGTACAAAGCCCAAGATGGCTCACTACAATTTGGAAATTATAAAAAAGCTGTCCTGCAAACTATGTCAAGATTTATTAAGTATATACAAGAACTACAAAAAGTTTCGCTGTGACAAAATTTCGGAAAAATATCTTGACAAAATTTTCATCGACTAAATTCAAAATCGGACGAAATTTCGACAAGACGAAAATGTTTTCATCTGAGAGTTTTGGGAATTCGCATAGAAAATCTATTAGATGTGGTCAGAAATCAGATTTCTCGAACTGACTTCGCTCGATAAAAATAGCTGGAACTACCTTTTGTCGCCAATTTCCAAGGATCCCACACCATTCTCTTTATACTCTGCTATTTCTTTCATTCGAATAGCATTTACACTTTTCAACCCAAATTTTGAACTCAACAGAAAACAAAATTTCCAGGACCAACTTTTCCTATTGGAGAGGGTCTTATGTTTTCCGAATCTTATACTTATATTTATATATATACTTTTAATTATACCCTATTAATAAACTTTCATACCATATAGATAGAGAGTAGAGACTCTTTGAGTGCTAAAATCATCCCTTTTGATTTGCCTTCGCATTAACTGAGAAAATATACCGCTTTTAATTCAATTTTCCTGAAATGCTGTTCTGTGTTAGAAAGCTGCCTGGGAGGATAAGCCCGATCCCGAACGGGTGCCAAAGCCCCAAAGTCTCCAGGGAGTCGGAATTTGAAACAAACTGTATGGTTTTGCCTCTTATGATGTTGGCTCCTGTGTTAAAAATCCACAACGAAATTTTGTCGCGACGAAATTCTGAAAAATTGTCCGAAATTTTTTTCGACGAAGTTTAACCGCCAAAAATTTATCTGGTAAAATTTTTTATTGCTAATGTATCAGCCTTTTGCATGTCTGTCGCATGAAATGAGACACCGAGTTAAGAAATGATCCGTTTTTTTGCATTACTTTGCTTTAGTTACCAAGAGGAATGCTTCTTAAGTTTCTTAAGAGTTCACTCCAGAACGTGATAACTTCAATTTTGGCAACCAAGCTTTGATAAGCTTGGTTTTACTTGCGTCATATGAAATACACATTTACGAATTGCTTTGATTGAAAGATTGAATTCAATTGCAGGCTTTAAAAGTCAGTGACCATTACCCAGTCCAGATGAAAATTCGTATGTATATATTTTTGTTTTAAGGATGCATAGAAAGAATTTTCGATAACGAAAATGATAACAGTTTTCAATGAAAATGATACTTTCAGCAGGAGCCGTCTTGAAATTTGAATACTACATAGACTACATAAAAACTGAGGAAATGTTTCTTTATTCTATAGGAACAAAACAAGATTCAGAAAGAACTTCACTTACAAGGATGATTAAGGTAGAAGACAAAGGAAGCATCACTGCCATTCCTACGGTACCACTGAATCCTCAAGGGTACATCGTGGAACGCCTCTTTGGTGCAACAGGAACTCTTCTGGGATTCCTACTGAAATTCCAAGCTTCAGACCTCGCTCAAGGTATCGTAAACCTAAAAAAACTGAAGACAGATATGGATCCGTTCGTTAGCTCAATTCAAATCAGCTCTGCAGAACGACAACTGAAGGATATCTCAATGGTTAAGTTCCTGCCAAAGAACAACGGTGTGTACTTCACACTTCGGGATTATTATCAAGGGGTCCCGCGGCTCTACACGGTCAGCGCAAAATGTGAAATCGCAAAAAAGAGATGCATGGTGATGGAAGAAGTGCAAAATGCTTTTTAACACCTACAGATGACAGTGTTGAATTTTATGTGTATAGAAGAATTTCTTCTTTGCAAATGTCTTTAAGTTTCAAGGTTGTAATGGAAAAATTTCGTGTAACTGAGAAATTTTTCAATATTATTTCTCTGGTATCCATTATCAAGTGGCATTTTATCTGTGTACACACTACCTTCAATGGCTGCACTCAGTCGTGACAAGAGAGGAATGCAAACAGGCGAGCATTATCATTATTCATAGGTTTTTCGAAGGAAAATTATCTGGGGGCAAGCCTTTTCTTTTGACAAAGAGCAGGACAATAGCCTTTTTTGAAGCAAAGTAAAGATTCTTGGGGATAATGGCTACTGCCTGCTAGGCTGTTGCCTCCTAGCTAGTATGCTAAAATCCGGTGCAATCGTTGCATTGGTATCGTCAGCATAGATGCTAGCCTTGGAGAATTTTAGACACTTTTCCAAGTCATTCAAGTAAATGATGAAAAGAAGAGGGCCCAAACCAGAACCTTGGGGAATACCACAGGTTACATGTCTGGCTTTTGAATGCTGACCATTCAGAGAGCAAAACTTACTGCTTTCTATTATTTACGTAGAATTCAAACCAGTTACCAGCTTTGCCTCTTATTCCGTATGCACACATTTTTTTAGCAATACATCGTGATCGACCGTATCGAAAGCTTTCTTAAGATCAAGAAGAACTTTAAGATTTACATTGTTGCGATCAATATTTTCATACCAGAAGTCTGTGCTGCGTATCAGTGATGTTATCGTGGAGTATAACTTCCGAAAAGCTGCTTGGCTGCATGTAATACTCTCATTGGTTTTAAGAAACTCACAAAGCTGATCATATGTTAGCCGTTCTAGCAATTTTGAGAACACTGAGATTACAGAGATTGGCCTGTAGTTATTTAGATCAGTTTTTGGTCCAGATCAATGAATTGGGATGACATTCTCGAGTGATGAGTTATAAATCAGCATAAGGGGGTGAGCGATAAATTCCCTCGCATCTTTCACCAAAGTCACGGTAACTCAGTAAGGACCGGGCGCTTTTCTGTTCTTCAGCTGATCGATAGCATCCAAAACATACCTTTTATCGACTGTTTTGAACTGCATTTCCTTGTTTACTCGTGTGATATGTTGCAAGCAGTTATCATTTGGTCTCGTTTCTATGCTATTTGCGAGCTTTGGTCAAACCGAGACAAAAAGATAAAGTAACATTATAAGCACATCAGGTTGTTTTGTCAACATTTTGCCATCTATTTCGATACTGGAGACAGCTGTGGATTTAATATCTCTATTCAAGACTCTGTTTATTGTTTCCACATTTTCTTTGGATCCCCTTTATTTTCTCAATCAAAACTTCGCAATAATCCCGAATAGAGTGCCTAACTTCTTTCGTTACTCTATACCGTTGCCTAGTATAAGCTGACCACATTTCAGGAGACTTTGCTGCTAATTTTTTCAGTCTGTCCCTAGTCCAGGGCCTTAAATAAGAAATTTTTACAGATCCACATTTTTGTAAAAATTGGGCGTGTTACTTTGCTGGGATTGGCACCATGGGGGTTGCAAATATAGAAACTGCCATCATAGTGCAAATAGCATGTCCTAAATGGGCAAATTCTTGAATGAAGTATAAGTAGCAAAAGCTGATTCTTTACAATAAATGGACTCGGTTAATATGAAAATTAGCTACATATAGCGATGTCTTAATATGTGAGCAAAAAGTTATCAAAAGAAAACTCTTTCACGTGGTTTGTTCGGGTCTCTGTTAAAGTTAATTTTTATTTCCTTTCACCTTTAAAAACTCCTTTAAATCTGCCTTGCTTGCCAGACTTTGGTGTTTTTCGGTTTTTGGGAGCCATATCTTTGCAGTTTTTCTCGGAACTCGAAACTTGCGAGATCAAGCATATTTATTGTAATATTCATATCTTTGTTAAGTTTTTCTGGAGCTATGCTGCTTTCCCCACCTGCTTCTATCTTGTTGTAGGTGAGAATCAGCCTTTCTGCATGGACAGGATTAGGGTTTGCTGCGAGAATCCGAGCCATTGTCTCGTCTGGTAGAATTCCTCTGAAAACAAGTCTCAGATCTCTGCGATCTTAGTCGTTAATTTCTCAAAATTTACTTATGGAAAGTTCTTAATTGCACTCAGCCCATCAAATTCTTTGCCATCAAATTTGTTCTTCAAAAAGGTTTGATACTATAAACGAGAACCTCGTTACAGATGGCAAAAAAAAACTCTTCTCTCGCTGATGTACAAATTGTGCTTGTTTCTTCTTATTCTCTTTTCGCCCAGTTTGAAGGCATGATCTTGTTTGTAATGCAGACACCACGCACCCGCCAGTGTGACCAGATCTCAATTTTGGAATTATGGCAAATTTTTCACAAGATAGTGTTAGATTTGCAAAAATTATGCTAAATTTCAAATCAAGGCAACCCTGCTCGAGAAGGAGGCCAATGCATGCTCAGAATATCAAAAGTGGCCAGAGTTGCAATTTGGCCTTTTCGACAACCCAGTGTACTTATGCTTCATAAACAAAAAGGCAATTTAGATCCATTGTTTGATGGCCAAATTTCTCTATTTTGGCAGTTTCTCAAAACCCCTTGGCCGTCATAAATTCATTTGGCCGAAGAAGCAAAATTTGACAGAATTCTGGCAGCATGTTGCAAAAAACAAAAAAAAATACAAAGGAGACAAAATTTTTTGCAAAGATAGTATTTAAAACTTTTTAAAATAATTTAAAAATTGCAAATGATGAATGATAACCCGGTGTGCAATGAGCGAGAGTGTTTCAATTTTCAACTCAAAAATATTTTTCGGCATAAAATTAATTGTGACATTTCATTCATTTTAGTTGTTTATGCATTTACTGTTTACCGATCTGTCATTAAGTGCTGGATGCCGTATATGCAGAGCTGTAAACGTTGTTAAACACTTTTCTGATGAACGCATTAAGCGTTAAACTCGGGGAGTAGCAACTTAGAACCGTCCTGTTCTATAAACCAAAAAGCATTTGTTGTTTATGATATGATTGTTGTTTCCAAAAGTTGTAAAATACAAAAACGTTAACAAAAACAACGGGATTATAAGTAAATCCGCTGATGGCCTCGTGGAAAAAATCCTAGTCAAAGCCATGTGCCCAGTAAAATGTCATTATCATCATCATAATCGATACACATGTCTGCGCAAGCCAACAACGGCATTAATTCGCTTAGAGATGTGTTTTGCATGAGCTCAGAGTGTATATGAATTTGTTTGTTCAATTATATTAGCTGGTAAACTTTTCCATATCGGTACATGATTTGACAGTACCTTAGAAGACATTAGTAAAAATTGTCTCTTGCATAAGCAGATGTTCTCTTCCAAATCAAACATAGAAAATCTGAAACAACAGAGAAAACCTTTCAACCACTGGTCTCAGAAACCTTGTTGCCAGAGTTTCAGAATATTGGAAGCACTGCACCACTGCTGGGCTAGAACGTTTGAGTAGTTTCTCTCTCATCTCCTCCGCATTCACTTTTGTTAACCCAGTATTCGTCAATAGGCCGTAAAGCCTAATTGACAATACTCGAATTTTTCTCTCGAATTCGAAGTTCAATTCACACTGGCAGAAATATTTATACGAGTTTGCTGCAAATATTACAAAATAATATAGCGACTGTTGAGCAGGCAAATAAGCAGCCAACAAATCAGAGTTTTGAAGAAATTCTTGCCGATTGTTTATTTCTGACCTATTGGTAGAACGATAGTCAGTTTTCCTCAATTTGAAATTTAAATGTTTGAGTAATAATCTGATATGAATCCATTTACATGGATTGTGTAAAAGGAACAGGATAATTACCAACCCATTTTATTGACGTTTTATAGGCGAGAGTGTCTGAGAACAAGAATGTGGAAAGACGTAGGCCATCTGAAACCAAAACAGAAGTCAGGTGTCTTCATATGCTGTTCTGATTGGTTTATTCTACAACTTGAACAATTTCGCAGAGAAAATGGAGGAATGGTTTCTAAATATTTTCGAAGCGAATTATTCGCAGCAAGCACGCACCAAATTTTCTAATCTCTACTTCTGCGCCAAGTTCTCCGCATTTTTTTGGCGTATTCGCAGCCAATCTTGAGATTTCTTTACCTGCATGACCCGCGTTTTACACATGTAATTAATTTGGAAACAGTTCATAAAGGCAGGTGTTAATCATCACTAATCTGAATTGGGGAATATGAAGCTCAAAAGGTGTACATTCCACATGTACATGACCCATGAAAAGTATGGGTGCAGGTGCAGTCTGGCATCATAATTGTAGGGTGGCTAGCAAACAAAAAGAGCCAAGTTCAGGGTGTGAGTCACACCCACTAACGAGAGCATAGCCAAAACACGCTTTGTCCAAATCAATTATTGATTGGTGCTGTACTCTATTTGAATCAAGGATTCTATACAGTTAAACTTTGCAAAAAAACAACAAACCAACAGCTCTATTTGTAACTCCAAGAAAATCTGATTACAGTCCAAAATAACAATCTTAGTACTTCTAGTTGAATAGTAATCCTAGTAACAATACTTCTTTGCTGTTGATCCTCCTGGAAACTTTGATGAGGATTGATTGTTTTGAACAAATTTTGATATTGTTTTCGTTGTTTTTTTTGGTATCGTGTGGAATGAAATTAGAGGGAAACGTCAGTTGAATAGAAATGTTTTTCGCCCAAAATTCATGATTTTCACTTTAATTTACTTAGTCAAGAATGAAATACCAGTCAATATAAAGGGCAAAGACATCAGAAGGACAGTCATGAGGCTACGTTCCAACATCATCGAGAGTGAGATGGGCCGTTGGTGCATCGGCGCAAATCGCTCAACCTACTATAAGTCATTGTCTAGAAAGGGTTACCAAGAGAAGTTACACAATAATCCCCAAATATAATTGATAATTATGAGGGAATGGACAGGAAAAGCCTCTTTTCCCCACTAATAGCTGAAATACCAGTCCTACCTAATAACATCAGTAAACACTAAATAGCATAAAAGATGCCTAAAGGTATGAGAGGCTTCAAACAACGCCGAAAAAGAAACTCAACACGCAAAGCTATACTGAAAAGGCATTTCACATAAAAAACAAAGTGAGGGAGGGAGGGCTAGGAAAATAAAACAGCCTACTTGTTTTGTGCCTTTACCAAGCAAGGTGAGACCTACGCTATGCTAAAACCTTAAATACCTTAGATTAACCATGGGAATGAAAACTGACATAGTTTTTCTGTATAGTGGATGTTGGTGTTAGTTGGGCCCTGTGGCCTGAGCGCAGACTTCATTCTCCTGCGTAGATGTGAAGCCAGCGTGCATTGACCTTGGCTGTGACTGGAATATCACATTTTATGAAAATGATCTTCTTCAACATTTGCAGAAAAGGCCCGTAATTTTTTTACTTCACATGTCTGAGGGCCAGGGGTTCGATCGCCACTTTGCCCCCTGTACGGGTATCCAGATATTTTCACAATTTTCTTGGAATCTAGCATATCAGCCACTGGTCCTCAAAGACCGCATGTTAATCTGTGATCCTTACAAAGGGCAGCAATTAATTACCTTTCAAAGTTTTTGCTACATGTGGTCTATTCAGCCTTGTATCTTTTAAATGTTATCCCCATATGAAAACGTTTCAGTTTGCAGTAGACCAGATCGCAACATGACGGTATCTAATGTTCTTTGGTTTGCAGCTCTAATTTTCACAATATCTTGCGGGTAAGTCACAAAAATGCTTTATGTAACAAAAATGCTTTAGTACCTTTAAGATTTCTTATACATATCTACGTGTGTGATGAACAGATAGGAAGCATGGTGCAACACATCAAAATCAAACACATACCCAATTAGATTTCTTCAAAGTCTTTTGGTATATCCATTTGGTGTTATTATATTGTAATTGCTTCAGTTTTTTAAGAACAGAAGTACTATGATTTCTAAATGCAAAAGTGCTACCTCATAGTAACCAGTTTTTTATATTGATATCCATTAGTATTATATCCATCAGAGGAATGTTTGATTCTATATAATTTTTCGGAACACATGAAAAAAAATACTGTTAAGAATCTAAAGGTTAATGAAACAGTCTTATTAGAGTCCATGCTATGACTGATGGTACGACTTTCGTTAATGTACTTTTTCTTTGCTTCCATTTTGGGTGAGTTGTAAATGCAAAGTTTTTCGATTTCACCTTGGAATAAGTTTCCCCATGGAGGAGTCCCTTGGATTTAGTACCTATATCTACATATATCATAATTCAAAAAATATTTGATTCTAAATCATTTTTCGGAATGCATAAAGCTCGAGACTGCAAGAAAAAGATTTAGTTATCTTGCTGCAAAGACATATATGGCATTAACCCCTGAAATTAGGAATGCTCGATATAGAGCTATTGTTAAAAATGCGTTAGAAGCACATAAATATAAATAGGAATATATTTTCAACTGATTTTAATGGTATTTTTACCTATATTTTTAATCTTTTTAATGTTTTTATCGTTTTGTAAGATTTTTCTTTTACCTTTAAGAACAGGACACTGTTGATAACAGTGCGATTTGGCACTGAAAGATTATCCTGTAGAATAATTCGAATAAAACAACGGTCTCTAGTCATAAAATTGTTGGATCTAAAAAATGCATTCGGAGAGGTTCATCACAATCTAATCAAATCTGTTCTGTCTTATAACAACGTACCAGAAAACATCTAGTTCCTGATTTCAAGTCTTTACATAAATTTTAAAATCTCTATTATCACCGATAAACTTGTTACCCCTACTATTCCTTCTATTTAATATGTGCTTTAACACTTTCATTCAATTTATAAAGGAAGAAAAATTCAAACAACTTGGTTTCTCTCCCAATAGCCAACTAGACTGCATGTTCACCCCAGGGCACTGGTTTCATTTTGCAGACGATGCTGCAGTCATTGCGAGCGGGGAGAAAGAAAACCAGCTACTCTTAAATTGCTTTACAAGATGGTTTCAATGGTCTAACATGCACAACCTTTGGCATTAAAAAATTCTCAACACGCTCCCTACAATTTCAGCCAAAGCTCTTCGTCAATAATGAAATGGTCCCTCCTGTCATAACTGGAGAGTCTTTTAACTATCTTGGGCGTCACTTCGACTTTCATATGAGCAACCAAGAACATATGTCTAAGCTCAGCTCCATCTTCACAGAACTTCTAATGCAAATTGATTCTTTACCTCTCCATCCAAAGAATAAGCTGGTTATTTATAACAGCTATCTTCTCTCACAAGTTTCGTGGCACCTCACAGTAGCCGATCTATCAAAAACCTGCATCGTCGAAAATCTTGATAATCAAGTTTCTGCATTTATCCACCGTCAGCTCGATTTACCCATAAGTGGTACTTTAAGTGGCATTATTCTGTCAAAAAACCAGTTCAGTCTTAATTTGATTTTTCCTTCAGTTAAATTCATACAGTTTCAAACTGTTTATCGTGATGCACTGCAATCTTCTCCCAACAAAAACATCCGATCTTTGTGAAAGAATACCAGCCAGAGCATGAACATCCAATATGATGTTTACAGGAATACTAGAGAAGTATTGAAGGCTGTTAGATCAGAACATAAAGAGCGCCTTCAAAACCATCTTATGTCTCAAGGTAACGTTCTTTACTTCATCTTTGACAACGTTCTCTTATGGCCTCTAAAATATGGACTACGGGTCAAAGCAACATGCCCAAGAACATTTACAGTTTTACTATCAAATAACTCCCTTGCCACGCGAAAAAACCTATCTAAATGGAACATTACTCAGTCGTCCGATTGCTCTTTTTGCCATATGCCAGAAACGTTACTTCACATTGTTGCAGGCTGCAAAACATACTTTGAAGAAGGCCGTTACACATGGCGCCATAACTCTGCATTAAATTCCTAGCAGTCTTTTGAAGCTAGACCTAATTGGTCTCTTTACATAGACCTTTCAAGTTATCTCTCACCCTCTATCATAACAGTAGACTCTTTCCGCCCGGATCTACTTCTAGTCACTTCTGACCATCGCCTATTCATACTCGAGCTTACAGTAGGATACGAAATTGGATTTAATGTTAACAGCAAAAGAGAGAAATACTCGCATCTCGTTCACAGCCTAAGCTCAGCCTATTCTTCTATCATGTTTGTTCATCTTTCTATCAGTTCCCTGGGTATCTTTGGTCTCTCCTGCTCCTCTTTCATCGACATGTGCAACGCTCTAGATATCAGCGAGAATCATCTCCGCTTCATGATCTTCAAACTATCTAACTTAACTATCCGTACTACCTATTACATTTTCTGCCGCAAAAACAAGTCTTGGAATAATCCTGAACTTCTTCAATTCTAACGATTTCTGCTACTGACAGCTTTCAAAGAAAAGAAAGACGAACACAGTTTTTCTTAATTTATTTTGTTTGTGCTTGTAATAGTCTTGTCCTTTGTAAACCCAGGCTACCCAGTTGCAAATTATCTTTGAAATAGTGAAATTTGCAATTTTTGTTTTAATTGAACTGGAAATGAAAGTTTCATTATCATAAATTAACGCCGCAGGACCTTAGTCCCGGTTTTACAATTATCTAGGGCTACAACCGAGCCATTTAAAGGAAAATTTCAACAGGAGGATCGACAAAGTAAGGGACCTACCTATCTAAATGTTTTTCCACGGAAGCCTCCAAAATATGGAAGCATTTGCTTTACCTATTGCGACACAAATTTGCTAGCAGTTTCAGGTGAAGTTTGGCAAACGAGTATGTGACCGACGTTAAGCAGAAAAATGACTGGTTTCGTCACTGACGCCATGTATCCATCACCTGACAGAACCATTGCTATTTTCTAGGGTTGTGGCCACAGTTGGTGAAGAAAATGACCCGAGAACTATTGACATTGCAGCATTCAACGTACAAATTTTCGGCAAAAAGAAGGCGTCAGATGCGAAGATAATGGACACACTCGTGAAGGTAATAAAGCATTGTCTTTCAGCTCAGTAGCATTCTATACTTGACCGTTTTTCAGGGTAGTGATTAGATGCCTGGTGTCAAATTAGTGGTGGGCATACGGCTGAGTGCAACACCAGTGTCATACCCAATAGGTGTCACACCAAAATGTGGTGCCACATTCATACCACATCTCGTTGTCATTATTTTTATAAAGGTTTGGGACTGCCTTGCGGAAAATTGATCAATCAAACGGAACATATAACAAGAAATCCTACCTCCGCTTCCCAAAAGTGACCGTCAGTCTCTCAGAAAAAGAACATGACATAAACCGTACAGCACTAGCATTGGCCTTTTCTGCCTTACCTGAAACGATAATAGCGCACACCGATTTACTTTCAATCTGATAGCAATGTACTTGTTAATTGACCTGCCAAATACGGTCGACATCTGCTATCTTTACCGCCTCTTCTTTGCTGTTCCGAGCACTCGCTGATACTATTTTTCTTGATACTATTCTAATGATGGTCATACAACCAAGAAATATTTTTAGAAATGGAGAAGGTGGTTTCTGGGTACTGCCTGTAGTTAGAGTACGGAGATGCTGCGTCAGGATTATTTTCAGCTCAAAGATATTGCATAAATAACAATCAAATAACTCATATAATTGAGTTTTTTAATGAAATTGGGCATTAGTAATCTTGTACGTGATTCGATGCGTTTAGTTGTAATCTGAAAATTTTCGGATTTCAATGGATTATCCGTTATTTCGAATATTCGCTTTTTCGAAAAAATTCTCTTGAAAATTGGAGATTGGGGACGTCAACTCTAGCTTACTGAATAATAGCTTATGAAGTGAAGAGAGAATGAATATGATTTTATCTTTATTATTTTCTTTCAGATTGTTCTCCGCTATGATTTAATTTTGATCCAAGAAATCCGCGATTCATCGGAAACAGCTATTCAGAAGCTGCTGACAGACGTCAACAGCAGGTTTTCAGAATTCTTTCTCAGTATTATATCTATCTTACACCTTTCACCGAGCAAATGGCAAAATTCGTGATTTCGGATCAAGTTGTATTAAACTGTGTAATGATTAAGATCGTAAATTGAATTTCCAGGTTTCTAATACTGATCTTTTTTCAGTGGATCAAAAACATATGCTTTGGTACAGAGTGATCGACTTGGAAGAACATCGAGTAAAGAGCAGTATGCGTTTTTGTACAGGTAACCATTTGAGATGATCACTTCAGTGATTAATCATTGATTCATTATGATGGAAATCATTACGGTGTTTCTGTCATACTACTGGGTACGATGGTTCTATTGCTGATATTTTTTTGCTTTTTCGTCTCATCTTATTTGAGTTTGAAGAAATCTTAAACCACAAAATGTTCCCCAAATCTCGCAAATCCCCAAACGACGAAAAAATTGAGTTACATAATTACTTACTTCGAAATCTCTACAAAGAAAAACATGCAATCAACGGATGCTTACCTACTGAGGACAACGAATAGTTATCATTCTTGTGAACATGTCTTCAAACCCTAAAACTTTGTAGCAAGCATCTATGTGATAAAAAATAACAAATAAAAATATTTTCGACGGTCGTCGGAAAATAAACTCCAAAGATAGCTTGCTACTTTCAATAAACCTTTCGTTGCTAGTCTGAAATAAATAAATTGCGGAATATTTCAAATAGGCCTATAGTTGCTAAGCTTCAATGGCTGAACTATCATAATGACTTTATCATTTTATTACCGGTGATACATCGCATATCAACTAATTTATTGATCTCTTTGCAAAAAACAATTTTTTTAGCGAGTGCATGATGCTTTTATTTCATTCTCTTGTCCTGATTAGTTTCGCTATTATCATTGTTGTAATTTTTTTTCAATATCAGAATACACGTTTGTATCTGTTATACAAACGATTTGCTGTACTTCATCTTTGGTACTTATCCATATTATAATTTTCTGGGCCATCAACGGGACTGTTTAAGCACTGAGCTTGGGTTCACCTTGAATGACAAAGCTGATATCTTGTTCATAGGTCAGATATCTTCACCATTGGCAGTCATTATGTCTATGATGATTCAGAAAACGATGTATTTGAAAGAGAGCCGTTTGTGGTCAAATTCAACAGCAATATCATGGGTAAAACCATTAAATAATATACTTAATTACTCTATTATCACATCTGTTCAATTAATATTTTGCATGATATTAACTTACGATCTTGGCAACTAGGTGCTGAAATCAGAGTCTGAATTTTTGATGCAATTAGATGCAATAACGATCATTGAATTCCGACAGAAACAGCTCTATCTATATTGAAGAAAGTACGACTATTCCATTAATATGAGGACTTAAAGAAATCCTTAAGCAATTCAGCGTCAATTTCGATTTGAAACCTTACTATATCAAGGCTAATAACTTCAAATCAATAGAACTACAACTTTTATTGGGTGAACATTTTTTTCTCTTGAAATAGATAATATTTTTTCCTGAAAATTAAATAATTAACTAATTCGAAAAACCTTTAACTTTAGCACTGTCTTCGTTTATTGCGATTGGCATTCACACATCTCCAAGTGACGCTGAATCGGAGATTGATCATCTTGTTGACGTCTATAACGATGCTAAGAGTCGCCTGGGCACGAGTGACGCAATAATCATGGGCGACTTCAATGCAGGATGCAGCTACGTGAGTGACTGGTCATCCATTAGATTGGCAACTGATCACAGATTCCATTGGCTCATTAAAGATGATGAAGATACCACACTAAGCACCAGCAAATGTCCCTACGATAGGTAAATTTGCTTGTAATTTATGCTTGTTATCAAAACAAAAAAACATATTTTCAAAATGTTTTAAATCTTAACTTAACAATTTGGCGGCTTATCATCTGGCAAAGAAAGAAACGTCACGTCCAGCGGAATAGACAGAGGAGGGTAAGGAGGCGAAAAACCGTACTGTAAGGCTAAACTGCCATTTCTTCGGGTGCTTTGTGGGTGAATTTTCAAGCGTGTCGGCAAGTAAAGGATGTATCACTCACTTTGTTGGCGAATGGCGTCTTAACACTACCCTTGAGTACAATAGCTAGCGACTAGCCCCAGTTACGCCCGCTACGCGGGCACGCTGCAGCCCTTACAGCCACGAGGATAAATTTCCCTCAGAAAAGACAAGAATTCTGTTAAAACTCCAAGTGAATAATAGTGAAATTAGCCTTGGTAAAGATAAGAATTCTGTCGAAGCCCCCAATGAATTATAGGAAGATTTGCCCCTGAAAGAAAAGACAAAAATGTCTAGCCTTTATCTCAAATTGAATGGACACGCCCCATAGAGGTCACGTGATAAAAATCCTAATGATTTAAGAACAAATGAAAACAACTCATCCGGAAAATTAAGAAATTTCTTCAAACTTTATTATACGATTTTTTTAAGCTTAGATTTGGTGAGCTAAAAATCATTCCGGGTGAAATTTTACCCCCCTAGTTACCAATCACGGTCAAATCTTATTAAAGTTTTATCTTTTGCTGTCATTAAATCAATATTGTGAACAGAAACTTAATGAAAACTTCAAAGGAGACTAATATCTTTTATCTCGATCCGAATCTTGGTCAAAAAATTTGTCCAAAACAATATAAAGAATTTTTCAAAATTAGGCTGTAAGTTGAATTGATGTATTGACTTGCTCTTCTAAAAAAGAGTGTAGCATACTTTCGTCTAGACCGGCAAGTAGCTGCCTTTCAATTGACAATTTTCAAAAATAACATATGATGTATTTTTCAGCACTACAGGGAATATCTTTCAAGGACCTTCAAGAGTCACAGTTTTGAGAGTCCAAAGGACTCATTTAAAAAATTGCTTTCACCGAGGATCCCTTAAAAACCTTGTGTGCATCTTTATTAACAGAGAAAGTGTTACAAAATTGATTCAAGATATTTCCAAATACATCATTTAAAGGAAAAGACTAGAAAAACGTTTGTGTAATATGAATGATGAAGTATGAGAGTTTATTGTTTGAATTAGTTAAGTTCTATTGGCCTAAAATGACGTTCGAATTAGTGAAAAATGTTAATTATTATTAGATTTCCGTCGAAATATCCACACTTCTTCCCACCCCCCACCCTCCCATACGTCTTTCCCTATCTACGCCTCTGTTAACGTCCAACCAATATAAGATTCACTCGAAAAGCATTTGTGCTTTTAATAAAGGATCATTCCGACGACTCTAAGGCTTGGAATTAGCAGCGAGGAATTCTATTTTCAGATCTGCTTATTTTGTCTTTCGAAAAAATGCGCAGTTCACCTTAATTTGTAACGACGCATATACCTTTTAGGCTTGTTGTTGCTGGGCAAAACATGATCGATGCAGTTGACCCTTTGAGTCCTTCAGTTTTTCACTTTGATTCAGAGTTTGGCCTTTCTTCTAGCAAGGTGAGTAAGCAACATGTTTTTAAGGATTGTTGACCCTCGTGTGCATTCTTAAATGATATAATATCTCTCTATGAAGTCCATGCTGTATTGTCTTTTATGGCAGTCTATGCTCTATTAATGCCATATCAAAATCACAACCCACTAAATTTCATTTGTTGTCACCAAAAAAAAGAAAATGTAGAAATGATTCTCAAAGCAAAGTATATTTTGATATATAACCGAGAAGAAATGGAATTTGATAGGATGGGTGAACTCTGAGTGGCAAGCGATCTTCAAAGCTCCGCCAAATTGTTTTATAAAGAGCATCGATTCTAGTTGCGGAGAAAGAAAGTAGAGTCATTATGAATCTTGCGAATTTGGACGTATGGAGCTCCAGTTCTAGGGCTTTCAAGCGGTGATGTGCAACAAGACTTCTTAAACCTTGGCATTTATTTGCGATCTCCTTACCTTTGAAAACTTAGTTTGATTGTCGCATTCTATTTTTGCTTTCCTAGCCACCAGAAGTGATAATTCCAAATCTTTTTTAAAATGCTTGCTAGTTTCTCTGTCTTTGGGCTTATAAATCGTTGTTATCATAGCTTCTTTTTTAAATATTCACGTACAAAGATTAAGATGGCTCACTATTACCTAGAATATACAAAAAAGCAGTTCTGCAAAGTATGTTACTCTGTGTCAAGCTTATTGAGTATACATTAACCATTTGTATGCCTGTCGCATGAAATGAGACGCTGAGTTAAGAACTGATCCGTTTCTTCGCTTTACTTTGTTTTATATAGAGGAATGCTTCTTATAGGATCACTGTTTTATCAAAAACTTGATTTACATAGTATACCTTTCCATCGCCAGTTCTCACGCTGTTTGTAGCTTTTAGGTAGCTTTTGATTATGATTTGTAGCTTTTATCATCTTGGAGTTATCCAGAACGTGATAATTTCAAGTTTGGCAACCAAGCTTTGTTAAGCTTGGTTTTACTTGTGTCATATGAAATACACATTTACTTTTTCCTTTGAATAAAAAAATCGAATTCAATTGCAGGCTTTAAAAGTCAGTGACCATTACCCAGTCCAGATGAAAATTAGTACGTATATATTTTGTTTTCTCAGCTTGACTGATTTTGAGTATGCATAGAAAGAGTTTTCGATAATGAAAATGATAACAGTTTTCATTGAAAATAACACTTTCAGCAGAAGCCGTCTTGAAATTTGTTAGTAAACTAAGTACTAAACTACATAAAAACTGATGAAATGTTTCTTTATTCTATAGAAACAAAACAAGGTTCAGGAACGGTGATGGAAGAAGTGCAAAATGCTTTTTAACATCTACAGATGACAGTTTTGAATTTCATATGCATAAAAGAATTGCTTCTTTGCAAATGTTTCAAGGTTGTAATAGAAACATTTCGTGAAACTGAGTAATTGTTCAATGTAATTTCTCTGGTATCCATTATCAAGTGGCATTTTATCTGTGTACACACTACCTTCAATGGCTGCACTCATTCCTAGCAAGAGAGGAATGCAGACAGGCGAGCGTTATTATTATTCATAGGTTTTTCGAAAAAAAATTATCTGGGGGCAAGCCTTTTCTTTTGACAAGGTGCAGGACAATAGCCTTTTTTTAAGCGAAAAAAAGATTCTGGGGGATACTGGTTTAAACAGAGGCTATCGCCTGCTAGGCTTTCGCCTCCTAGCTAGTATGCTAAAAACGGCCTGGCTTTATTTATTTACATATTAGGAAAAACCTTATTGTTTTTAAAGGGGCAGGAAAAACCTGCAGGGTGAGGACTTCTGTCGACCCATTTTAAGAACTACCTCTCCGTTTCAGGCTGAAGATGAATGTCTCAAGATCCAAGCCTTGAACAAGCCCTGTCCACTGTACGAAAATAAGCCCAGGCCGATACCCAGTTGTTTCCACCCTCCAAAAAGCGAAGCAGTGTGGATTGGGCTTTAGTCTTCGGTTGGGCTTTAGGCTTTAGTCATAGTAGCTAAGCAGTAAAAATAATAGACAGTAGAGCATGAAAAATTAGCATTGAGAATGCGAGATATTTCAAAACGTTTTTATAGTCCTGGAGCCCACCACAGAAGATTTCACCCCATTTTTTACAAAAGGTTTGACTCAATTTTATTGTTTGTATGTGTGCTTGGGTGGAAAAAATGTTGGTCAGCTCAACCAATCCCAGGGGTACCACAGCCTCCCAAAAGTTGCCCCAGAGAAAATTTATGTGATATCATCACCATAATAAAAAATTTCATTTAACGACTCAAAGGTCGATACAAATGTCTGCGCAAGCTAACAACAGAGCCCCGTTAAAACGCTCCCAACTTTCCACTGAACATCGCTCAACATTTGTAGACTGCAAATGTTGAAAGCGTTTTAACACCCTGTTCAGTTATGTTGAGTTGTGTTGGGCGGTGTTCAGCGATGTTGAGTGGAGTTTGAACAGATTCAAAAATGTTCAGCGGGTCGACTCAACATTTGAGAGCATTTTAACACCCCATATGTTCGGTCGGCGCAAGCGCAAGGATCAAGATCTCAGAGCAGTTGAACTTTATAAATCGTAATGGCAAACTATGACGAACGCTTGGAAACAGTTTGCAGTGAAAGCAGATCGAACGAGATAGCAATTCAAAGCAAGTTGCAATACCAAAATCCTGACCTTAGGAAAGCATCAGGCAGCTACTATTAAGGGAAAGAGCATCCGAAGTTTATCTTCCAAAACACCCTACCTAAACAGCGGATTCCCCTGTCTTGGATCTCTGAGAGTCCGAAGTTCATCGCTCAACGAATGCTGAGTCGAATTGTTGAGAGCGTTTTAACATCCCTATTAAACATGACTAAACATGACTAAACATGACTAAACATCACTATACAAATATTCAGAGATGTTCAGTGAAATGTTGAGAGCGTTTTATTGCATAAGCTCAAGAGTGCATAAGCTCACATAGATTCAATTGTGTAGACAAAAGGAGTTCGTTTTCTCTCTTGGACTCCATTGGTAATTTTTCTTTAGGCTCGCGGCACTGATTGGTCAACTATACCGGTCTTGTGCTTGCGTTTTTCTGATTGGCCTATTTCGATCCACAACTGGGTATATATTTTTCCATCGTGTTTTTTCGGAACCTATTCTGACGTTTTATGCTCTGAGGAGTGTCAGACCAAAAAGCTTTTAGTATGTTGTAAAATGTTTGCTTTTTTCAAAGCCATTTTGAAATTGCTTATGCAATATTTTGAGGTTTGTTTTTTTCAAAGTTGAGAAAGATTAATATTGACAGTCTAAATACATCTGGGTTGAAGTGGAAATTTTCTGAAGCTGAAGCTCAACTGCTAATTGAAAACTGTCCTGAAATTTCTCACATAGATTCAAATTTATCTTTTGATGAAATTGATGAACATTTTCATCCAGCTTACAATGATGATAAACCATTGATCAAACTTGTGAGAAAATACGGAGCACAACTAGTTTATTTCCATTTATGAGCAGCAATTTAGCAACAAGCATTGCTGACAATTGTCCAAATGTCCAAACAATCACAATACATGAGGCATATGAAATCAGTTTGGCAAATAATGCATTGTTGTCACTCTCAGCTTTGAAGAATCTGAAAAGCCTAAAGTTGATATTTTCTGGAACAAGGATCAGGCCTGAGCCTCTTAGTCAGTTTCTGAAAATAGTTGTACCATTTCTGGAGAAGCTATATGTTTGTTTCAGATCAAGGCAATGTGAATATAGCTATGATATCTTAGATATTATTGAACTTCATGGAATGATGATTAAGGAGCTTCACATCCAGCTTACAGCTTTTGGATCAGAAGATGATCGAGATAAATATGCAACAATTATGCAAGCCTTTCCAAGTGTGTTGATCCGTTGTCAAAAACTCAAAAGTCTGTTTTTCCAGGTAGATCATGGGGAGCAAGTGTCACTGGATACAATCGACTTTTTTCAGAAGATTTTCTTGAGGATCTTGAGGATCTTTGTGTGAGGCAAAAGCAACTTAAACAATTGGAAATATATAGGATTACTACTACTGGCTATTCTCACTTTGATTTTCTTTCATATGAGTTGCCATTTTGAAGAATCACAGTTGGATATTAGCTTGAAATATCTCCCCGTCCCTATCTGCATACAAGAGTTTGTTTATTTTGTGGACACTGGTATACCATTAGGAGGTTTATTATGTAACAAGGATGGAAAATGATACAACAATGTACAAAAGTCCGTGTTTTTGTTTCTTTTTTGACAAAACAAAATATTTCAGGCCATGCCCTTTTTAGCATCAGAAACCCCCTTTTACTAACAAGAAAATCCAATTATACCTGAAGGGAACGCTCATGACTAGCTTTTGGCTATGTAAAGGCAGTTTAAAAATCATAGGATTACATCACAAAAAGTACGTTGCCAAAATATTACCCCTCCCCCAACATTTTCTTATCGGATTTAGACGAAATACAAAATTGATCCTGCTGAGAACTGGGGGAGGGCGTGTCCGTTAAGGAGGAGAGGAATTTGGCAAAACGTTTGCAGCTTAGCATGGGGGTCATAAGGGTTTGCAGACAGATGAAATTTGAAAAAAATCTTTCGCGGATTTCGGAAATCATGCAATTTCTTGTCGGAAAAACGGAATTCTCCACACTGACCGGGTGCAGATTTTGTCGAAAATGAAGTCTATAAAATGGAAAACGGAATCATTATCAAGTCTGACGGATTTGCAGAATTCTTCAACAGTAAAATGGCCATATCAATGAAACTGGTCGTGCCGCGCTCTTTGCAGATTTCTATATTTTAGTCAATGCTAACAACTATTTTATACCGCTTTATCTTTTTTAAACTTACCGGATTTTCTTATTTACATAATTTCAATTGCCTTTCCTTATCAATTGAATCATTAAATCATGAACCACTCTCGAATAATCAAATTCTTCACCACAGTTACGCGACGAGCTCATCTCGAAACGTACTCTTAATTTTGTAAAATGACCGTGTCAACACCGTAATTTTCCTGTTAAAACATGACTTGGTCTTCAAAGTAATTTGTCTCATCATTGTCAGTCGATTTTTGCTATACTTGTTCGTCTTTTTTAAATAAAATACACGATGATACTCGTTAGGGTCCTCAGATTAAAATCTAAAATTCAGGCTTTTGAAAATTTCATAAAAGCGTCTTAATGGATCTCAGAATGATAATGATAAATTGATGTAAGGGTGTTTTATAGACTTACATACTTCAGATAGCAAACAGTACAATCAGTTACAGAAATACAAATAGCATTCGCAATAATTTGATGCAAGGATGGCTCAGTGGCTAGGGTCGCTGGCTACAGATTTAAGGGTCTGCAGTTCAGGGTTTTTTTAAAGAACATTTATTAATAGAGAGCATAAACAAAATGTACATGATGCGCAGGTACAGGTAGCTTGTGCTCCAGACCAGTGCCGTAGCCAGGGTTGGAAGACCACACCCTTAAGAATTTGGGAAAACGCTCCATTTGGTAAATGCGTTTGGAAAAGCTATGGCTTTTTCACGTGGCAATGGTTGGCTAGGCAAACACAATAACCGTCATATGTAGCTTTTTGTGGCTGACCCCCATTCTACAACTGTCTATTTCCTTCACAATTCCTCAAACGTTTATATTCTTAATTGTGTAAGGCAAGGAAGCGCTGCGTGTAAAAATTGATATTCCAAAATTGTAAGCAAATATCTTAAGATAATAATCAGTATGCACGAGTTTCAAAATAAGTCCGTTATCCCTGGAGCAAAATCTGTAAAATCTCCAACAAGCATTTCAGAATGCAGTTTTTTAAGGACTGAAGCGCTTTAGCATTTTAATTTCTATTTTATCTGGAATTTCTAGAGAATGTGAAGGACTTTTTTATATAGACCCTGAAACAAGGCAAAGCTGTAAAGCATCCAGTAGAGGTACAGATGAGGTTCCCCTGCGAGCGAAACGAGCAGAAACTTTTTGCGACCACGCCCTTAAGATTAGCTTAAAATTTCAGAATATTTCTGAACGTCGTTTGCTTGAAGTATTGAAAACGTTTCAATTTTGCCTGAAATATCAGGGTACTCTAGTTTTATTCCTGATTTGCACTGAGGTGGCATCGAGACAAAGGACTAGAACACTGCTCGATAAGCATAGCTTCTCTTTCTTAGTATCCTAAAACTGCCTTCGGAAGCTAGAGAGCAAAAAATAAAAATACAACGGCAAGCCTGTTTCACCTATCTAATGACCATTGCTTGATGTTATAATATAATCTTAAGATTGGATTCAAAGTGAAGCATCGTAGTTTCCAATCGCAAATAAAAGTAAAATTTAGAAAAGATCACTTACCAGAAAGAGCAAGATTAAAGGAAAGGAAGCATTCTAACTGCACCAATATTGCAACTGCATCATCAATGTGGATCATCTGTTGCATAGCTTCGCATCCTGGGATAACTATATTAAAAATCTTTGCAAAAGATCTCTCTCTCTCTTTCTCAAGGCATCAAAAACCTAAACAAAGACAAGGGAGACAGGGCGATTCATTGGCTCTATTCAATCTTTGCAGACAGACACCTGATCAGTGAACAGCAATATGTACACTAAAAGTATCACTGTAAATTGCTGAAATTAAGAAATTTGGATTAGCACTAATAGGCCAAACATACAGAGCACTTTTCGTCCGACACATTTTGTACCAATTATTTCGTCCGACATATTTCCTGCGAAACTTTTCATCCGACACATTTCGTCTGACATTTTTCGTCATGGTGTAAACGTAGATAAAAACAAGTTAGCAGAAATTCATATTACAGGTTCGGTGAATCTGGCAGTTGTAAATAACTTACATAATAGATCACGTGACATTCCCTTTGCATCAATCGAAGCCTTTCTAAAAGATTCAGTTATTAGTGAATGTTTCGTATATTTTCCATTTTTAAACCTATCGTCAAACACGTTTCATTTTTAAATAAGAAGTTGATAACTGTTCCTCATATTTCATTGGCTCTATTTTGACATGATTTATAAGTTGAAGATATAACTTGTCAAACCAAAAATATTGTCTATTAGCGAACCCAGGTGATCACGTGCATTTCTACACAATTGTCCACGCCTAGTGCTAAAGGCGTGGTTGTATAATTGAGGTATCTGTGTTTTTCGCCAATAGAGTTCTAAAGTGTGACGTCACCAAAACCTTTTTTAGAATTTTTGAATTTAAACCACATAACATAAAAGAGCACCATGAAATACTTTAAAATATGCAAAATTGGCCAAACATGTCTAAAATCGGTTGACATATAGCCAATGAAAGATTTGAAGTTTGCTAACGAATCACTGTTATTTAGACTCTGTTCATAAAGTTATGAACAGAGACCAAAATACAGAGGTTTGCTGGGGAAAGAACAAATACACATGTGGCCATATCTCTGCCAATTTGTAACACATTTGACTGATTTTTCACATTTAGAGGTATTTCATGATGCTCTTTCAGGTTATGGGATCCAAATTCGAAAATTCTGAAAAAAGATTTTTGTGACGTCATCCCTTTAGAACTCTATGACGTTGGGTTATCAGCTAACCTTCCAGGCCAAGGATTTCGGGGTTCTTCAACTCTCCCACCTGGGTATCTATCCCCTTATTCCTGGATCAAGAAAAGACATAAACCCTCTTGTTTATACAAACTGGTAAGAATAAAAAATTACATTGTGTGAATCGTGATACGGAAGTTGTATAGGATCATTAGTCAAAGAATATTAGTGTCTATCGATACCAAACCTGGTACAAAAATTCAAATCAACCATGCTTGGAACTCTAATGACACTGAAAAACAAACACATTTCAAGTAATGCTTAACTTTTTGTTTGTCAGTTGCTTGCCAGTTCGTGCAGAAGATTTTTACATTGACATTTTCAATTCATAATTCACTACAATTTTCAAGGAAATATCATACAACATGTTGCAGTATCACTATCATATTTGTTGTATGGAGAAATATTGGCAAACCAACGATTGAAAAATCGAAAGATGTAGTTCTTATAGCATCGTTTTGAACTGCAACAAATTAATTTTGAGCTCATCTAATAATTCGTTCTCCTTGTTCATATTTTTAACTTTAGTTAAAGAAGGTTTTGTTTCATGTTCCTTGGTTTATCGTTGTAATAACACTTTACCTATTTGACACATTACATACTGTAACTTGCTAATAATATATAACTGTATATATATAGGAATAATTGACTTAAAGATTTGAAATAGAAGCATGCCTAGTTAAAGAAAACTTAGTAGAGAAAACAGATGCACCCGTTACAATATTTCATGGTAAATATAATATCTTTTTGAGTTTTTCATTTTAAAATTTCTAAAGACAAAATGTCCACAGATCAAGATTTATTTTGATTGCAAGTATAAGGGAAACAAAACATTTATTGACAAAAGGATAAATTGTAATAGCGTGGATAAATATGGATCTATGAATAGACATTATTTTGGGTGCTGGTGCTGGACTTAAAGGCTAAAATCTTTTCAAAACACCACAGAAAAGAGTGTAAACCTATGTTCACAGGAATATACGCTAGGGGTATTTGCACAAAAAGTCAGATTTAAGCATTTCGTGTGGCCTTTAGTTGGTGCAAATGATTTAATGAACAATGTCCTACTAGCGAGTAATCAACGAACGTAACTAGCCAACCCTTAATATCAAAACAAGAGGTATAGAAACAGCAGCTAAATCTTGCCACAAAAGAGGTAGTTTTCTTTTGAGACGACATATACACCGATAAGAGTATATTTACTTACCGTTGACTTGTTTTACTTGAGGAGTACAAGTTCTTCCTTTTGCCAAATTTTTTTTTGTGAAACCGAGAATTGCTTCATTATTTGACGATATCTTGTACATTTTGTGGACATAACCCGAATAATAGCTGCAAAATATATATTTTTTGCAACTTTCTTCGGAGTCATGCTGTTAGCAGTAGCACCTGCCCTTTGGTGAACCCGTCGATAGTGGCGATAAAAAGCCTTGAAAATACGGTGAATAGCATTTTTCCAAAAAATTGGATGCTTGTTTGGCCTTGAATCTGAAAGAGGAGAAAATACAACTGGCATATTCTTAGTCTACATTTGATATAGTAAAATTGCATTGGCGTAGTGTTTATCCATTGTGTTCGGAACGATGAAATATCTATTGAGTGTATCAGTAACTACGCAGTAATCGAGTACGACTATGAAGCAACTTTAAGGTGCTGTTTTAGGTGTGATCTCTCACATCTCCTACTACCTCCAAAATCAGCTGCTGTAGAAACAATGTCAATTATTACTGTTGTTTGCGAGTCTATCTTTTAGTGCCAAACAAAAGTATTTAAATTTGCTGTACAGAGGTACAATTGTATAGGAAAGCAAGACTAAGCATGGATTTGATTGACTGAAGACCATTTTTTTTCACAAGACACTTGTGGGAGCTAGCTTTCAGAATGGCAAGGCAATGGGTACAGTGACATGCTGGGGATGAGATCACAAGGGAGGGGGGGGCAAAGGGTCAAAATGGCGCCCCATTTATCTTCCAATTTTCCTTCAAAGTATTGGAAATGTGCAGAAAAGTACAAGAGTTCGGAAGCACGCTGATCTATATCTACCTTTTTGTGGGGTACTGTAAGGCCTTTAAATGAGGGTAGAGCGGGTAGTCAATTGCTGACAGGACGTGATAGAGAAATTTCGAATAAAATATGTAATTCTTTTTAAAACCTGACAGTATTTGTGAGTATTGTTGTAGCGGCTGTATCATCAAACTGTACAACAATGATAATCAGGAACGTCACTATTGAGGGAGGTTGGGGGTAGGCAGGGGGTGGTAAGATCGTACAGGAGTTTAGTGAAGGCGGTCACCATCGTTGGCGGCAAAAAAGATGAAAAGAAGACGTTCTAGGGATGGTCGGAAAATGCATCCAAATATTTACAACATCGCTATAGACTCATGGAAAGGCCGTGGCGATGCAGGCCTGTTTTGGTTTACTACGAATTTGCCGGATTCAAAAACCTTCCTCTGCAATAAATTCTGGCGATTCACAGCATCTATTTACCGCCGGCGTTAAGAAATTTAATGGAAACACTTTTTAGCAGTCGCGGCGGTCATTGTTCTCATCTTGTCACATGATGGTGTTTGACCAATCATGAAGATTATATTAAGGGAGCACAGACTCATGACAGGGAGACTGTAAATTGAGGCGGCATTTACGGCAGTGATGTAAACAAGCTCTATGAAAAAGCCGGCGGTATCGTAAGGGTGGCAGCTAAGGATGGAGGCTAGGGGTGTCGCCGGCAGTTTAGCAACAGTTGCGGCTATATGGAAACCAGCCTTAAGGTTAACTCATTCAGAAAGGATAACTCAACCATAGTGCAAAAAAACAAAAAACGTATTCAAGGTTAAAATATCAACGTCGTAGAAAAAGCTAATGAAGCGTTAGCTGATTCCGTGAACCTCTTTACCGGCTCCAGTTTTACGGTAAAAAGTTAGGGGATGATGAAAATAATTTACCTTTTGGGAGTCTGCCAACAATATAATCCATCTTTTTGGCAGTTAGGTATGCAATGTGACATAAGTTATGCTCTATCACTTTTGCACTGTTAAGCCTTGGGTCAACTACAACCGAGGACAACCTCGTTCTGATGTGGTGACACAATCGCTGTAACAACCGCACTCCCGGGCGTGAATCAAGCCGAACAGTGACCGTTTCACCGACTGAACCCCCTGGAAAGGAATTTTTAAACTCATTTCTAATTGAAGAAAAAGATACTCTCGAATGACAAGTGTCAGAAGTGGGCAATCCTATAAATTATATTGGATATATTTAAATTTTGCGACAAGATCAACAAGATATCTACATCTTAACTACACAATTCAGATCATGTATTAGTGTCATACTATAGAAACGTTTCATGTGTAAAAAACAAGAATTCCGACTTCTCCCTGCCTATGTTAAATAAAACGTCCTAGGTAAGGATACGTATGCACGCAAGAGCATTATGTAAAAGGGTCATGGGCCTATCTTGAATCTAGGCAACATCATCCAAAATATCAAGGCACGTCACGTGTGGCCTATAAGAAGACCATACATTAATTTGCATTGATGGTCTCGCTTCTTAAAGATGTTTACAATACAAAATAATCACAAGTTGTTGCAAAAGGAAGCATACCTATGTAATTCTCGAAATTGTATTTTACTTCTAATGTTTTGGTATTGATTAGGAGATTGCACCACCCAAACCATTCCCCAAACATCTTCTGTAATTTCAAAGGGCAGTTCAGCGAGGTGCTATCGACGTTTGATCTTGATTTACTTGCGTTCAAGCTGAAACCGTACTGGGAAAATCCTAGACCAAGCCTCTGAACGAAAGTCCCTATAATTTCTTTGCTCGTGCCAATAAGAAGATAATCATCAGTCCAACGGATCAGCATACAGTTGTCGGAGACAAGGAAGTCTCCCATAAACTGCGCTTCCATATGGCCATATAAGAAATCGCAATAGTATGTAGCTAGCATGGAGCCTTGTGCAACACCTGAAATTAAATAAAAAGTAAACGATTGAAAGACATGCTGATATAAATAATGGATGAATGAATAATACCCAAAGAGCTAGAGAGAGGATGCCAGACGAGTTTTACTGAATGTGCAGTGAAGTAAGAGGCTTTGGTTATTTTATAATAAAATCGGCTTCCAGCTCTTCTATTATCATTCAATGAAAAGAATCTTCAACATGTCCGAGTTGGCTGAGATTCTCCAAATAATATCAACAATGCTACTTAATATTATGTTTAAATTGGCTGTAAGTTTGAACATACCACGGATATGACGATAAAAAGTGTTCCCAAACTGGACATAGCTCTGTTCAACATGCTTGGTGACAAGAGAAATGACTCTATTGCGTGATCTTATTTCATCCCCAACGTCAATAATGACAGAGTTCCTGACCCGAATATCGTCTGAAAGAAGATTTTCCTTCAAAAATACCGGGAAAGGTCTGCAGTTTGCGGCAGCCGCTACAGCATGACTGTCCTTCATTTTGATGACACCGTGGGTAACGTTGCAGATGGTTCTGAAGTTCCTCACTAAGTACTCTTTCTCTTTCAAAGAATGTCTGATAACTTCAAGGAGCTTATCGTGAGGCATGTTATCAAAACAGCGTTCGATGTCCGAGCAAAGAAAATAAAGCTTTGAGCCTAGTCTTCCCATTGCTCTCAGCTTCATCGAGAAGTTGAGAAGGCGATGATGAATTTCACTGATACTTGATACAGCACATCCAGTTACAAGGGGGCGCTGTTTCTTTACAAACTTCAAGATGGATATGACTTTCTCCATCTCTTTTTTGTCATCCTTGTCGTCCCAATGAATGTTGACGACTGGTCTGACCTGCGAATGGTAAAAGAGGTTTAATCAGAGAAAGAGAGAAATTGAAAACGTCTGATGGTGGTTCCTGTTTTGAATTTGTTTCTTGAAAATATAGTGCAATGGTACACAGAACTTTGACAAAAGCCTCAGAGGTTGATGTCACTATAAAAATATATCGCTTGTGCGTCTTTAAGATAATTTTCGTCAAAATATTTTTTAATAACACGTTAGACGGAAAACTCTAATTTTCTAGAGATAGTCCTGTACTCAAAATGTTTCACACTTGTGGGCAAGAGAAAAGCCATAGAGTTAATGTATTCCGCCTGAATTTGTGATTCAGTCTCCGCATCCACTCCATAGGAACGGCACTATTCGTATCAAGATCGCTCAACTAAGCTAAGCTATATAATCTTCTAGGGTTATCATATCATTTTCACCTTAGACTTCTTCGGAATGAACCGAGCCTTTCCGCAACCAAAAGCAGCACCCGTGGAAACAGCGTGAAGAACGTCTTTCTCCTTCACCCTTTTGAAGCCGTCAGCAAAGAAGGAATCCTTGCCTAACGATTCAATGGCTGACCAAGATGTGCGTCTGTAGAAGAATATTCTGTCGTGATCCATCCCGGTTTCAGTGACATAGAAACAAGATCTCACCAAAGGAATCAAAAAGTCTTCAGCAATCCAGCGAATCAGGCTTTTCAATGTACTCTCCTGCCAAGCCAGGAAGGGCTTCTGGATGCCTACGGGTCTCTTTCCCGACCTGAACATCCAGTTGCATAAAGAGAGTTTTATGCCATTTGTCAATTCAGACATAGACATAAACTCATTTTTGCCAAGGTCAAAGAATGGTTTTATGTTTTTGAAAAACCTCCGCCAATTAACCTTGGTGCCAAGAAGATTTCGCTGGAAGACTTTCTGGCAGATGCGTTTAACAAATAAAAAAACCTGGAAATCAATCAAAAAAATTTACTATCAAATATAGATCTTTCGTGTGTGATTTTTTTCAAGTAATACTTGGTTAGGGCCAGAAAAGCGATTCCTTTTTTGATTTTCTTGAAACAAATCTACATCATACACAAAAATATGTTTGTCGCTAGCATACTGCCAAGACCACAAGTTTCTTTTTCGTTGCAGATTAACGAGACAACACCAAATAAAAAACCGTGTTGGTAAGGATGAACATTATATTAAATAATGGTAGTTATATCTTTCAAAATCTGTTTAATCAATAAAAGCAAACTGGACCTTGTTCAAACTGTTCGCACTAAACGATCAACATACATACCGAGCTTGGCCATTCCACAAGAAATGTTATTCTGATGATATGGTATGTCCAGTATTAAAAAAAACAATTATAAAATATTAATCAATGAATATTTTGGATAGCAGCCCACCTTGTACGGTTCAACAAAGCTAGAAGCAGCAACATTGAACAGCAGTGCCTTGTTCTTCTTCAGCCTTCGAACTTGCTGAGATGAAGTACTTTTCTGGGATTTTTCCTTACTCCTCTCCTTCCGATAGTCTCTAAGCAATGTTTTCACCGTAGCAGGCAAAGGGCAACACGTCTCCAAAACAGCCTTGATGTTCAATTTTCGATAATTTTTTATACATTTACAAAGCAAAGCAACGGCCCGATTAAGCTTTGAAGGAAGCTTTCTATACGTATGTTGTTGACCATCTCGAAGAAATATTTGCTTTGCAAGTAGTTGGGCTCCCTTGCGTGAAGGCTGAACTTTGTTCAAGATATGGGAATCGAACAGTTTTTCACTGACACGACGGTTATACAGTAAGCTTCTCGTTTTTATAACTTCCTCCTTAATTTTTACATCCAAGGGCCTACGAACATTTCCTTTACCTTCTGGGGTAAGTATACTTGTTCTCTCACCCTTCGAATCACAGGAATCTTCAATGTTTGAAGCAAAAGACATCTCAGATTCAAAAAGTGACTCCGATTCTGTGGGCACAGGAGGAGAAGCCCGGTCTTTACTTGTGTTCAAGGTAACACTAAACATGGAAGATTCGTTCATTTCAGGTACAACAAGAGCGTCTTCATCTTCTAAAATTGACTCAGATTCAGTGGACAGCGTGCGGTCACGACGATTAATCTGGCATCTTAGTGACATCCTAGTGGAGGGTACCTTTATGAGTCCTGGAACAAATCTATCTACCGATTCTTGGAACATTGATCTGCAAGAATGGTCACCTAATGGATACTCTCTCCACAATGACTTCCCAGTAACTTGCAATAAATTGCCTTTCGGAAGTTTGATAAACAAGGCCATCTGACTTAGCAAGTGCATCATGAGGTCTGACCCGATCGCAAAGGACAATGCTTCCCATTCTTTACCTGCGAGGCTTGCAGCAGCCGACAGTTCTTTTTCGAACGACTTTCCAGCATGGTCTTTCCGATCGAAACGCTTGCAGTACTTATGAAGTATTCCTTCGACAATCTCTAGTTGTTGCTGTTGACAATGGAAAAGCACGAGATCGTCAGGGACTAAAACGCTACAGCACCTGCACGAGACGATTGTATCAGCAAGAAGTCCTTTGACGTCATCTGATTTGAAAACCTCAGCTTGGCTTTCGAGTGGTACCTTGTAACAGGAAAATACATATCTTAAGTAGATTTCAAGCGATGATGTCCAACAGTAGTATTGATCGAGGAGACCGATGACAGGTGCGTGATCCTTCCAGCTCATTCTGACTTCACCTGAAATAGCAATAATGAGACAAAAATGACAGGGAAGGTTGTTTACTTCATGAATCCTGGCAATTTTACTGACGTTTTCATGGGGATGATCCACTTACCGTAAAACGCTACTCCTGTGATAAGGGGATTACGTGGCACAAAAAACATTGATCGAATGCTAGTATCTGACTACTTTTGAATTAGGTTTCCTACTGAAAATGAGAGAAAATTTTCCTTAAAAGACAGCAAGACTGGATGCAATGGTAACATCAAATTAAATCAGGGTAAATCTCAGCAACTTTAAAATGTACCAATTTTTCAAACATTGCTATCTTGCAAGAAGGAAAAGAGAAGAAATTGTGGCAAAGTTGGAGAAAATTACACAATGTTTAGTAAAAAGAGCAAATTAGGTTTTAAACTCGATAAACTTCTTATGAAGTGTAGAGGATGACCCCTCAGACAAAAATAGATATACAATCAAAACACATGCTTTTTTACATAAATATAAGAACCTAATTTAAGATCCTTGGTAGCCTAAATTCATTTTAAGTACCATTCCTATAAAAACCTGTTTAGGCTAATTAAAAAGAACAGGTTCTTATATGCGGGTTTTACTGTATACAATCAAAACACAAGGAAAGCGAAAATAAGCTCTTTTCTAACAAAGAATCTGTAAGCACAAGACACAACTACCCAAGAGACCGTTCAACAGACACTACAAAGTTCAGCCGGCATTCATTTATCAACAGGCATTATAATGTTCCGCAGGCACTAAGAATAACAACAAAGTTACAATACATACCAAAATGATAGCCAACCAAAGCTGATTCATAGAACTGGGGCAGGATATCAGACAAGATTCTATAATGAAAATGAAAGTATCCTAACCATTTTTCCTTCAAATAACTGTTTTAAAAATGGATTGCACATGAATAACAAATTAATGATTAATAGAATAGGTTGAAATACCATGTAAGTCAAAGAAAAATATCCAAGAAAAGTTGAATACCTACACATACCAGTGAAACAAAAAGAAAAAATATCCCGTATGTTCAAGTTTTGAAAAAAAATAATTAAATGCAAGATCATCGGTAAAAGGTATGTAAAAATTCCTTAAAGATATCTAAATCTTAAACAACTCACAATACAGTTAATTGACTAAAAAGCAAATAGCTACAATCTTGGCAAAAAATGCTGAGAATATCCCAGAAAATCAAGCTAGTTGTAAATCATCCCACCCCGTCCTCCCCCCGTCCTACCTCCCCGTCCTCCATTCGCCCCCCGTTCTCCCCTCCCCCCCCCCAATAAATGCTGTCGTGAGGGTAGTTTAGCGCAAATTCATCCTTAGTTGATCTTTAATGATTTCACCAAACATGGGGGAAAGGGAATTTCCATCAGCAGCATGTATGATATAAAGATAAAGCACGCGAAATCCATTTTCGTTCAAAATTCTCAGCTATATTTTGCCAAGATGTTTTAAGGCTATGCAAAAAGAAATTAACTATACTTTTAAAATTACTCACAAAAACTTAGGCTGAAAACAACACAAAATGAAAACTGCAAATAACCTCAATAAGTGCAATGAGATTAATACTTCGAAGAGTTTTGACTTCGTTTTCATAAGGCAAGTTTAAAAAATAATCCTCTTTCTGAGCTCATTGCCTTATTCTTAAATAACTCATGATATAAACTAAACTTACATTATTTGCAATATCGAAAAATGTTTATAAACATGTTCAAACAAAGTTATTACTTTAAAAACAAACTTTAAGACAAAATAACAGACTTTATCAAACAAATAATCACATCATGTATAATTAAATCGAAATTGAGAAAATCCAAACAATAGTTGAAATTTTATCATACTAAAGTACTCAAATAAAAGCAAATGGAAAAAACTGACAAAATCTGAACAAAAGCTAAACATTGTCTAGAAAAGTATCAAATTGAACAAAGAGTGAATAAAACAAAGAAATTTCCAATAATTACCTAACAGTAAGTGCAATTCAATAAATCTCTCGCAACGTCGAGGTTTTCAACTCAGTAACCAATTCTAAAACAAGTTGATAAATCTTATCAAAAGCCACTCGACTGAATTATAGCTTTAGTGAAATTAAGAAAATGGGGACAAAAGCTAAACACAATCGAACAAATTATCAAATCAAAGAAATAGTAAATAAAAAATAAAATTCCTATTGATTACCTAACAGTATGTGCAATCCAATGAGACTCTCGAGATGTCGAGGCTTTCAATTCAAGAATTATTTCTGAAAAGAGTTGACAAACTTTATCAAAAGTCACTCGATTTAACTATAGGTTTAGTGAAATTATGCAAAGTGGAACAAAAGCTAAACACTATCTAACAAATTATCAAATCAAAGAAATAGCAAATGAAAAATAAAATTCCTAATGATTACCTAGCAGTATGTGCAATCCAATGAGACTCTCGAGACGTCGAGGTTTTCAATTCAAGAACCAAATCTAAAACAAGTTGATAAACTTTATCAAAAGCCACTCGATTTAACTATAGGTTTAGTAAAATTAAGCAAAGTGGAACAATAGCTAGACACTATCTAACAAATTATCAAATCAAAGAAATAGCAAATAAAAAATAAAGTTCCTAATGATTACCTAGCAGTATGTGCAATCCAATGAGACTCTCGAGACGTCGAGGTTTTCAATTCAAGAAACAATTCTAAAACAAGTTGATAAACTTTATCAAAAGCCACTCGATTTAACTATAGGTGTAGTGAAATTAAGCAAAGTGGAAGAAAGCTAGACACTATCTAACAAATTATCAAATCAAACAAATAGCAAACAAAAAATAAAATTCCTAATGATTACCTAGCAGAATGTGCAATCCAATGAGACTCTCGAGACGTCGAGGTCTTCAATTCAACAACCAATTCTAAAACAAGTTGACAAACTTTATCAAAAGCCACTCGATTTAACTATAGGTGTAGTGAAATTAAGCAAAGTGGAAGAAAGCTAGACACAATCGAACAAATTATCAAATCAAAGAAATAGTAAATAAAAAATAAAATTCCTATTGATTACCTAACAGTATGTGCAATCCAATGAGACTCTCGAGATGTCGAGGCTTTCAATTCAAGAATTATTTCTGAAAAGAGTTGACAAACTTTATCAAAAGTCACTCGATTTAACTATAGGTTTAGTGAAATTATGCAAAGTGGAACAAAAGCTAAACACTATCTAACAAATTATCAAATCAAAGAAATAGCAAATGAAAAATAAAATTCCTAATGATTACCTAGCAGTATGTGCAATCCAATGAGACTCTCGAGACGTCGAGGTTTTCAATTCAAGAACCAAATCTAAAACAAGTTGATAAACTTTATCAAAAGACACTCGATTTAACTATAGGTTTAGTAAAATTAAGCAAAGTGGAACAATAGCTAGACACTATCTAACAAATTATCAAATCAAAGAAATAGCAAATAAAAAATAAAGTTCCTAATGATTACCTAGCAGTATGTGCAATCCAATGAGACTCTCGAGACGTCGAGGTTTTCAATTCAAGAACCAAATCTAAAACAAGTTGATAAACTTTATCAAAAGACACTCGATTTAACTATAGGTTTAGTAAAATTAAGCAAAGTGGAACAATAGCTAAACACTATCTAACAAATTATCAAATCAAAGAAATAGCAAATAAAAAATAAAGTTCCTAATGATTACCTAGCAGTATGTGCAATCCAATGAGACTCTCGAGACGTCGAGGTTTTCAATTCAAGAAACAATTCTAAAACAAGTTGATAAACTTTATCAAAAGCCACTCGATTTAACTATAGGTTTAGTGAGAATTAAGCGACGTGGATCAATAGCTAGACACTATCTAACAAATTATCAAATCAAAGAAATAGCAAATAAAAAATAAAGTTCCTAATGATTACCTAGCAGTATGTGCAATCCAATGAGACTCTCGAGACGTCGAGGTTTTCAATTCAAGAACCAAATCTAAAACAAGTTGATAAACTTTATCAAAAGCCACTCGATTTAACTATAGGTTTAGTGAGAATTAAGCAAAGTGGAACAAAAGCTAAACACTATCTAACAATTTATCAAATCAAACACATAGCTAATAAAAAATAAAGTTCCTAATGATTACCTAGCAGTATGTGCAATCCAATGAGACTCTCGAGACGTCGAGGTTTTCAATTCAAGAACCAAATCTAAAACAAGTTGATAAACTTTATCAAAAGCCACTCCATTTAACTCTAGGTTTAGTGAAATTAAGCAAAGTGGAACAAAAGCTAAACACTATCTAACAATTTATCAAATCAAACACATAGCTAATAAAAAATAAAGTTCCTAATGATTACCTAGCAGTATGTGCAATCCAATGAGACTCTCGAGACGTCGAGGTCTTCAATTCAACAACCAATTCTAAAACAAGTTGACAAACTTTATCAAAAGCCACTCGATTTAACTATAGGTGTAGTGAAATTAAGCAAAGTGGAAGAAAGCTAGACACTATCTAACAAATTATCAAATCAAACAAATAGCAAACAAAAAATAAAATTCCTAATGATTACCTAGCAGAATGTGCAATCCAATGAGACTCTCGAGACGTCGAGGTCTTCAATTCAACAACCAATTCTAAAACAAGTTGACAAACTTTATCAAAAGCCACTCGATTTAACTATAGGTGTAGTGAAATTAAGCAAAGTGGAAGAAAGCTAGACACTATCTAACAAATTATCAAATCAAACAAATAGCAAACAAAAAATAAAATTCCTAATGATTACCTAGCAGAATGTGCAATCCAATGAGACTCTCGAGACGTCGAGGTTTTCAATTCAAGAACCAAATCTAAAACAAGTTGATAAACTTTATCAAAAGCCACTCGATTTAACTTTAGGTTTAGTGAGAATTAAGCAAAGTGGAACAATAGCTAGACACTATCTAACAAATTATCAAATCAAAGAAATAGCAAACAAAAAATAAAATTCCTAATGATTACCTAGCAGTATGTGCAATCCAATGAGACTCTCGAGACGTCGAGGTTTTCAATTCAAGAAACAATTCTAAAACAAGTTGATAAACTTTATCAAAAGCCACTCGATATAACTATAGGTTCAGTGAGAATTAGGCAAAGTGGATCAATAGCTAGACACTATCTAACAAATTATCAAATCAAAGAAATAGCAAATAAAAAATAAAGTTCCTAATGATTACCTAGCAGTATGTGCAATCCAATGAGACTCTCGAGACGTCGAGGTTTTCAATTCAAGAACCAATTCTGAAAAGAGTTGACAAACTTTATCAAAAGCCACTCGATTTAACTATAGGTTTAGTGAGAATTAAGCAAAGTGGGACAATAGCAAAACACTATCTAACAAATTATCAAATCAAAGAAATAGCAAATAAAAAATAAAATTCCTAATGATTACCTAGCAGTATGTGCAATCCAATGAGACTCTCGAGACGTCGAGGTTTTCAATTCAAGAAACAATTCTAAAACAAGTTGATAAACTTTATCAAAAGCCACTCGATTTAACTATAGGTTTAGTGAGAATTAAGCGACGTGGATCAATAGCTAGACACTATCTAACAAATTATCAAATCAAAGAAATAGCAAATAAAAAATAAAGTTCCTAATGATTACCTAGCAGTATGTGCAATCCAATGAGACTCTCGAGACGTCGAGGTTTTCAATTCAAGAACCAATTCTGAAAAGAGTTGATAAACTTTATCAAAAGCCACTCGATTTAACTATAGGTTTAGTGAGAATTAAGCGACGTGGATCAATAGCTAGACACTATCTAACAAATTATCAAATCAAAGAAATAGCAAATAAAAAATAAAGTTCCTAATGATTACCTAGCAGTATGTGCAATCCAATGAGACTCTCGAGACGTCGAGGTTTTCAATTCAAGAAACAATTCTAAAACAAGTTGATAAACTTTATCAAAAGCCACTCGATTTAACTATAGGTTTAGTGAGAATTAAGCGACGTGGATCAATAGCTAGACACTATCTAACAAATTATCAAATCAAACAAATAGCAAACAAAAAATAAAATTCCTAATGATTACCTAGCAGAATGTGCAATCCAATGAGACTCTCGAGACGTCGAGGTTTTCAATTCAAGAACCAAATCTAAAACAAGTTGATAAACTTTATCAAAAGCCACTCGATTTAACTATAGGTTTAGTGAGAATTAAGCAAAGTGGAACAATAGCTAAACACTATCTAACAAATTATCAAATCAAACAAATAGTAAATAAATGAAAAAATTCCTATCCATTACCAAGCAGTATGTGCAATCCAATGAGACTCTCGATACGTCGAGGTTGTCAATTCAAGAACCAAATCTAAAACAAGTTGATAAACTTTATCAAAAGCCACTCGATTTAACTATAGGTTTAGTGAGAATTAAGCAAAGTGGAACAATAGCTAGACACTATCTAACAAATTATCAAATCAAAGAAATAGCAAATAAAAAATAAAATTCCTAATGATTACCTAGCAGTATGTGCAATCCAATGAGACTCTCGAGACGTCGAGGTTTTCAATTCAAGAACCAAATCTAAAACAAGTTGATAAACTTTATCAAAAGCCACTCGATTTAACTATAGGTTTAGTAAAATTAAGCAAAGTGGAACAAAAGCTAAACACTATCTAACAAATTATCAAATCAAAGAAATAGCAAATAAAAAATAAAATTCCTAATGATTACCTAGCAGAATGTGCAATCCAATGAGACTCTCGAGACGTCGAGGTTTTCAATTCAACAACCAATTCTAAAACAAGTTGATAAACTTTATCAAAAGCCACTCGATTTAACTATAGGTGTAGTGAAATTAGGCAAAGTGGAACAAAAGCTAAACACTATCTAACAAATTATCAAATCAAACACATAGCAAATGAAAAATAAAATTCCTAATGATTACCTAGCAGTATGTGCAATCCAATGAGACTCTCGAGACGTCGAGGTTTTCAATTCAACAACCAATTCTAAAACAAGTTGATAAACTTTATCAAAAGCCACTCGATTTAACTATAGGTGTAGTGAAATTAGGCAAAGTGGAACAAAAGCTAAACACTATCTAACAAATTATCAAATCAAAGAAATAGCAAATAAAAAATAAAATTCCTAATGATTACCTAGCAGAATGTGCAATCCAATGAGACTCTCGAGACGTCGAGGTTTTCAATTCAAGAACCAAATCTAAAACAAGTTGATAAACTTTATCAAAAGCCACTCGATTTAACTATAGGTTTAGTAAAATTAAGCAAAGTGGAACAAAAGCTAAACACTATCTAACAATTTATCAAATCAAACACATAGCTAATAAAAAATAAAGTTCCTAATGATTACCTAGCAGTATGTGCAATCCAATGAGACTCTCGAGACGTCGAGGTTTTCAATTCAACAACCAATTCTAAAACAAGTTGACAAACTTTATCAAAAGCCACTCGATTTAACTATAGGTGTAGTGAAATTAGGCAAAGTGGAACAAAAGCTAAACACTATCTAACAAATTATCAAATCAAACACATAGCTAATAAAAAATAAAGTTCCTAATGATTACCTAGCAGTATGTGCAATCCAATGAGACTCTCGAGACGTCGAGGTTTTCAATTCAAGAAACAATTATAAAACAAGTTGATAAACTTTATCAAAAGCCACTCGATTTAACTATAGGTGTAGTGAAATTAAGCAAAGTGGAAGAAAGCTAGACACAATCGAACAAATTATCAAATCAAAGAAATAGCAAATAAAAAATAAAGTTCCTAATGATTACCTAGCAGTATGTGCAATCCAATGAGACTCTCGAGACGTCGAGGTTTTCAATTCAACAACCAAATCTAAAACAAGTTGATAAACTTTATCAAAAGCCACTCGATTAAACTATAGGTTTAGTGAGAATTAAGCAAAGTGGAACAATAGCTAGACACTATCTAACAAATTATCAAATCAAAGAAATAGCAAATAAAAAATAAAATTCCTAATGATTACCTAGCAGTATGTGCAATCCAATGAGACTCTCGATACGTCGAGGTCTTCAATTCAACAACCAAATCTAAAACAAGTTGATAAACTTTATCAAAAGCCACTCGATTAAACTATAGGTGTAGTGAAATTAGGCAAAGTGGAACAAAAGCTAAACAATATCTAACAAATTATCAAATCAAACACATAGCAAATGAAAAATAAAATTCCTAATGATTACCTAGCAGTATGTGCAATCCAATGAGACTCTCGAGACGTCGAGGTTTTCAATTCAAGAACCAATTCTGAAAAGAGTTGACAAACTTTATCAAAAGCCACTCGATTAAACTATAGGTTTAGTGAGAATTAAGCAAAGTGGAACAATAGCTAGACACTATCTAACAAATTATCAAATCAAAGAAATAGCAAATAAAAAATAAAATTCCTAATGATTACCTAGCAGTATGTGCAATCCAATGAGACTCTCGATACGTCGAGGTCTTCAATTCAACAACCAAATCTAAAACAAGTTGATAAACTTTATCAAAAGCCACTCGATTAAACTATAGGTGTAGTGAAATTAGGCAAAGTGGAACAAAAGCTAAACAATATCTAACAAATTATCAAATCAAACACATAGCAAATGAAAAATAAAATTCCTAATGATTACCTAGCAGTATGTGCAATCCAATGAGACTCTCGAGACGTCGAGGTTTTCAATTCAAGAAACAATTCTAAAACAAGTTGATAAACTTTATCAAAAGCCACTCGATTAAACTATAGGTTTAGTGAGAATTAAGCAAAGTGGAACAATAGCTAGACACTATCTAACAAATTATCAAATCAAAGAAATAGCAAATAAAAAATAAAATTCCTAATGATTACCTAGCAGTATGTGCAATCCAATGAGACTCTCGATACGTCGAGGTTGTCAATTCAAGAACCAAATCTAAAACAAGTTGATAAACTTTATCAAAAGCCACTCGATTTAACTATAGGTTTAGTGAAATTAAGCAAAGTGAAACAATAGCGAGACACTATCTAACAAATTATCAAATCAAAGAAATAGCAAATAAAAAATAAAATTCCTAATGATTACCTAGCAGTATGTGCAATCCAATGAGACTCTCGAGACGTGGAGGTCTTCAATTCAACAACCAATTCTAAAACAAGTTGACAAACTTTATCAAAAGCCACTCGATTTAACTATAGGTGTAGTGAAATTAAGCAAAGTGGAACAAAAGCTAAACACTATCTAACAAATTATCAAATCAAAGAAATAGCAAATAAAAAATAAAATTCCTAATGATTACCTAGCAGTATGTGCAATCCAATGAGACTCTCGAGACGTCGAGGTTTTCAATTCAACAACCAATTCTAAAACAAGTTGACAAACTTTATCAAAAGCCACTAGATTTAACTATAGGTTTAGTGAGAATTAAGCAAAGTGGAACAATAGCTAGATACTATCTAACAAATTATCAAATCAAAGAAATAGCAAATAAAAAATAAAGTTCCTAATGATTACCTAGCAGTATGTGCAATCCAATGAGACTCTCGAGATGTCGAGGTTTTCAATTCAAGAACAAAGTCTAAAACAAGTTGATAAACTTTATCAAAAGCCACTCGATTTAACTCTAGGTGTAGTGAAATTAAGCAAAGTGGAACAATAGCAAAACACTATCTAACAAATTATCAAATCAAAGAAATAGCAAATAAAAAATAAAATTCCTAATGATTACCTAGCAGTATGTGCAATCCAATGAGACTCTCGAGACGTCGAGGTTTTCAATTCAAGAACCAATTCTGAAAAGAGTTGATAAACTTTATCAAAAGCCACTCGATTTAACTATAGGTTTAGTGAGAATTAAGCGACGTGGATCAATAGCTAGACACTATCTAACAAATTATCAAATCAAAGAAATAGCAAATAAAAAATAAAGTTCCTAATGATTACCTAGCAGTATGTGCAATCCAATGAGACTCTCGAGACGTCGAGGTTTTCAATTCAAGAAACAATTCTAAAACAAGTTGATAAACTTTATCAAAAGCCACTCGATTTAACTATAGGTGTAGTGAAATTAAGCAAAGTGGAAGAAAGCTAGACACTATCTAACAAATTATCAAATCAAACAAATAGCAAACAAAAAATAAAATTCCTAATGATTACCTAGCAGAATGTGCAATCCAATGAGACTCTCGAGACGTCGAGGTTTTCAATTCAAGAACCAAATCTAAAACAAGTTGATAAACTTTATCAAAAGCCACTCGACTGAATTATAGCTTTAGTGAAATTAAGCAAAGTGGAACAAAAGCTAAACACTATCTAACAATTTATCAAATCAAACACATAGCTAATAAAAAATAAAGTTCCTAATGATTACCTAGCAGTATGTGCAATCCAATGAGACTCTCGAGATGTCAAGGCTTTCAATTCAAGAACCAAATCTAAAACAAGTTGATAAACTTTATCAAAAGCCACTCGACTGAATTATAGCTTTAGTGAAATTAAGCAAAGTGGAACAAAAGCTAAACACTATCTAACAATTTATCAAATCAAACACATAGCTAATAAAAAATAAAGTTCCTAATGATTACCTAACAGTATGTGCAATCCAATGAGACACTCGAGACGTTGAGGTTTTCAATTCAAGAACCAATTCTAAAACAAGTTGATAAATACCAAATCATTTATATACCAAAATTGCAGCAATGTGGATCTTAAGCTAAACATTGTCTAGCAAAATATCTAGTAATTAACAAATAGAAAATAGTGAACTATAACGTATAGTTATTTCCCACGAGAAAATGCTATAGCAAATAAGTCGCTCGTTATATTGAGGTTTCCTATGGAAGAACCAATTCTAGAAGAAAATTATAAAGTATCTTTTTGTTTTTCTGTAAGGTGATAAAAATTAAGAAGATTGAAATAAAAGTTAAATCTTTTCAATGATAGTAGTAAACAAATAATTTTTGTACTCAATGATTTTAAGATTACCACATGATTTTAACATGTGTTGTATACAAAAGTACTCCAATAAGAAATAAAAAGAAAGGAATGATATACAATGTGAAATCAAAAAAAATACGCACAATGTTAAAATTTGTTAGAGAAGTTACAAACTCTGAGAAAAGCTCCAACCTTTTCATCTTACTTTCCAACATATTTTGAGTAGGAAAAATAGACCAATATAACGTGAAATAGCTACCCGACTGTGCTTATTATCTCTTTCTTATCAAATAGCACATGAATGCAAGGATGCCAAAATTTACAGAACAATCTGTGCGGTCAAACAGGCAATGTTTCAGCTATAGACATGGTAATTCCTAAACCCAAAATGGAGAAACGTAACCAAGACGGGGAGGAGGGTATTTTCAGAATACATTTTCAGTACAACATTTTCAGTATGCTAAGTACCAAGACAACTGTAAATCAGGGCATGTTTTTAAATACATTTTTACATTATTTGTCCTTTGACTCTTTCCTATTGCTTTCCAATCTAAGTTTCTGAAGCAATCTGAGTAAAGTTCCTCAGGTATAAAAAAAACTTGGAACAATATATAGAATAAAAATACAATTATCGAAAGTATTGTCCTTTGGTCATAAATGGTCAATTTTCTGCAAGTAACTTTATTCCTATCCGCAAGCTATGTTAAGCTTTGCAATGCACAGGCTTAATGCAAGAATGTAAGATTTACAGAGACTAGGACAATATACATGTGATTGATGATGGGTCAGTTGTTCTTTGTAAGGTAATAGATAAAATGAAAACTAAGAAGAATATAGAAAATTGTGATATCTTGTTGGAATTTTGATGGTCTCCCTATTTTTCTATTTTAATTTTAATGTTTAATTGTAGAAAAGCAATGAAAAATAACATTGTAAATTTAAGAACATAACCCAGTTTGATCATTTCTATCACACTGTTTTCAGATGAACCTGTTTTTAGTTTTAGTTTCAGCTTCAGTTTCATTGACAAATATGCCTAATTTGCATTTTCATAAAAATTGAAAATACATTACCTGCTTTAAAATAAATAAAAAAATATGCTACACAACAAAACAATATTTTACTTACATAAATAGTCTAATAGATCGAATTCACCAAAAAACATTATAAGACATTGTTTACTTTAATATATTAGTACCATGGTATTTTTCAATTATGCTTTCACAGTGAATCTTACATTTCCTTTTTAAACTACCGACTTATTTTCTGTTTGAGTCATTGCAAAACTTAATTTTCACAAACTCCTTGCTACCAACTAATTAATGGGCCTTCACATAAACTTTGTGAATTACAATAAAATATGTTTTTTGGTGAATTTCAAAGACCAAAATATTTGATAACATTTGGCAACAAGCTGATAGACTATTATAGCATACAAAATAAATGAAAGAATGTTGGCAGGAAACACAATGACTATCTTGAAACAGTGACAAGAAAAGCAAGGTACCTATTGATACTGTCTCAAAATATCATCATGGTTTAAAAGGAAGGTTGTATCATATCTACAAATTACAATACTAAAGAGGAAAGGTCCCCTCTTTTATCAAAACATGGTCATTATTTTCCTCTTAAAAGTAATAAAGATGTTGTGCAAGCATGGGTCATATTTTATACAAAAATTCTTGAGTTTGTTTCTTTGTAGCTGTTTTGAATTTCTGTGAGAGTATTTGGGGTCCCGAGAAAGGATTTTGAGAATCTCAAGAAAGTCAGAATGTCAGAATCTCAAGAAAGAATTTTACCTTCAAGGGGTAGTAGACGTTGAAATAAACAGCTGGTTTGAGGAATGAGACACTCTATTATATAAAGATTTAAAATACCAAGTAGAACATTCATGGCAGTAGATTTATAAGTGATGACTAACTGGAGAACTTAAAACAAAAATGTGTTTGCACTAACAATTTATCAAGTAGGGAGATTCCTTATTTGAGCAAGGGGTAAGAAAAAATTCTGAAAAATCATCAAGTAGGTGTTTGGTTACTCACGAGTTCACTCAGTGAATACCCCTTTCTCAGATTTCTGACTATGATGAAATGCCTTTGGTTCTAGTCGATTGAAGGCAGATCATTCTGAAATAGAGCCAAAATAGTGCCAGCCCCAGCATTAGGATTGTTATGTTTAGTATACGTAGCTATTTTCTATATTACGTAGATTGTTAGGAAATCCCCCTTGTGTCTCGAATGTTCTGTCGTGGCGACACAGCAACACGCAGCATTACACTGCATTCCATTCTTTTGTGTAGGATTACCCCTCATTAGGATTACATCATATTGTGTATTCGTCTGTTTCTAGAATTATCTCCTAGTCTATTATTAGTATAATTTTATGCTTAGTTATGCTTTTCTGGTAATTTCCTTGTACATATAAATATACGTAGTTAGTTAGATTCGGAGAAATTCGAAGAGAGCTTTAGAAGGTATCAGACATGTAAGGCTAAACACCAGAAGGTAGCTAACCGTTTCACCCAAGAGGCTTGTGAAAGCTCTTGCGGCCCAGTTTGGATTTAGGACAGGCAGTGCTTGAGCAAGACCTCGTTACATATTTCATTGGATTGTTTTAAGTATTAGAGTTCGCGGAGAGCCGTCTTTGTTCATGTTAGCTGTTTGAATTTAAGTTTAGCCTTGGAAATGTTATATGATGGAAATGGAAAGAAAAGTTTAGCCGCTCGCAAGAAATCGTCATTCTCTAAAGTTTCAGTCTTCCAAGTATCTCTCTCGATTTAAATATCAATTTTACAATTCTGTTACCTTCCATTCATTTTATGGATATAAAGCAGGGGGTCAGATGCAAATTGGAAAGTGATGGGCAGGGACACCAGGGGAAAGGGGTGAGGGGGTATGCAGGTTTCAGTAAAAGGAAATTTGAAAAATCCCAGCATCTACTAGTAATTCTTTTGAAACAGTCATTTTATTTCAATTTCTTCTGTAGGCATCTTGAAAATGGGCAAATGGCTGTCCTAGAAATTTTTTTACAGGTTTGAGAAATTTTGTCATGAATAAGGCCCTACAGTCAAGATTCCACATGAATCACTTTGATAATTACAAAAGGCTTGGCCTCCCTTTTATTTCCTAATCAAATACCAAAAGAGGAGGTTGCCCCCCACACCCGCTCTCAAGCATCCTTTGTGGGGGGGGGGGGGGGGGTCAAAGGGCAAACTGAAGGTGAAGACCCATGACAAAAAACTTTGCAAAAATACTCCGTGCAAATAAATATTTTTCAACCATCACCTTTGGACTCTCGGAAAACGCGGGAAACGTCGCTTTAGTATTTTTGATCTATTTTCGAAACATTTGGAAAAGAAACTTTCTCAAGCAGCATTTTTCGTAATTATGCAAGAATGAACATCATAATTGATTTGACCAGCCCCCTCCCCCAAAGGTTTTTAACGGATTTCGAGTAATTAGAAAATCAACCTCTAGGAATGGAATTAACATCTCCACCCCAGTCCATCCAGTCCAGTGACGACGCCACTGCCTGAGATCAACAATCATGGTGGACGAAGAGGCCAAACGTTAAGAAAAAGGGCAAAACGATAAAGATTAAAGACAATTACTAAATTTCACGAGAACAGAAGGGCCACTATCCCCACCACAGCCTATGCACGAGGTACAGACTTTCCTGCGACGATTCTTTAAAACGCCTCACCTGATCGCTTCGTCCCTTTGGCTATAGGTGAAATTACCGGAATTAAGGTGGTAGCATTTAAAACTTTAAAATGGGGCTCTTTGATTTCCCTGCTGGTAAGCGGCACCCTGCACCCTGCACTTATGGCCGTCGCCAGACAAGCCTTGTTGAGGGTGGGTGTAGACTACGAATTTACCTGATTGAATCAAAATTACTTGAAATTCTTCAGTAGCTGACACTCTATGGCATTCGTAACGTCTTTTTACATAATAATAGCTTTCCTGCGAATCTGAGGCATCAAAATTTGAAATCATTTCTGGCTCAGAAACCTTCGGGGGAATATCATGAGCAACCAGCAGAAAAATACTATTCGCTGAATCTTTATTGTTTCTAAGACGCATGAAGGTCAGAATTTTTTAGCTGCTGGCACAAACCTTTCGAAATACGATTTTGTCAATCTAATGTCATGTAGTTCACAACTTCTATTTATATGATGATGACGTATTTTTCCAACCCTTTAGATCGGCGTATCGGAATGGGCACAGAACATAGAAAGGAAATTTTACATTTTTTGCATCCAGTTCGCTGGAAAATGCAATCTTTTAAGTGACTTACATTAAAGCAATTCTCCTAATCGCTTCGAAAATTCTTTTATTTTTGCATTCGAATTGAGCAGCAGATAAAAAAACTGGTAAAATCTCGCCATGTCTTGAAAATACAGTTTTTATAAAGCCAGGTAACAAGCCGCGATCCCAATTTAGCCAGTTTAGATCCCAAGGGTGTACTACCATTAAGGCCTGACAGGGGGTCCAGTCGATTTGAGGGTCTCACCAAATTCCTACCAAATGGACCATTTTTGATAATAACCCAACGGGTTAGTTTAGCTTGCGATTTATTATAGACAATGAACAAGGCGAAGAAATTTGTCAAAGAATGATCAGGCGCGGACAAAGAAACAGATGTTTCTACCAATGACTTAATTTCCGCCCTTATGCTACCATTTGAGGGTTATTGTCAAAAACACTACCATTTGAGGGTAATTTTTTAACATTTATGCTTTGCCCCTCATTGACCTTGACTGGACCCCCTGCTAGGCCATAATGGGAGTACCCCCCCCCCCCCCATCTTTTAATTTCTTTTGCATGTAGAAAATCATTGTCATTGTGATCTGGAAGCCATTGTGAATTACCATTGACGCTTCTTCGGAGAAACTATAGAGAAAGCTTGGCTTTTTGGATTACCTTTTGGGAAACCAATATTGCCTAGGTTTGTTTACCTTCAAGGAAATATCAGATTTAACCAACGGAGCAATTACCTTTTCCTGTTTGATCCTTTATTGATTTTAAAACATGAAGGTCTTTGAATTACCTTAAATATTTCAACAACTGAACTTATTTTACCTGAAATTTCCTACAGAGATACTACTGGGGGATGTGATATTCTGATACATCCCTCTATCGCGATGCCCATGCCTCCGTTTATCAATTTGTCAATTTCTTTCCAACCAAATTGTCACTTTATATTGAAAAAGCTTTCCAGGGTTTTGGGTAAACAGGTTCATAGACATTGTAGATTAGTCTTTTGGAGAAAAATGGCCATCATCGTTTTAGTCATCGACCAGAGCCATAGAATATCATGTCCTGCGTACCAGAGCCACAGAATCTCAAGCGCGGAAGTAGAAGATAAGAGCAGAGAAGCAGAGGAGCTCTTGTCCTCAATTTCCATTCTTGATTTTTTGCGGCTTTGATACCAAGTGGAAGTGTATCTAAGTCAATAAATATTGTCTGTTTTTCAAATCTAGCCTTTTGCCATACAAGGACTCGGACAGTGGCAGTCAATGACAAATAAAAAAGGAAGGAGGCAAGGGCAAATTAAAGGCTCATACCACAAGATTATACAGAAAAGCTCTCTTGTTTTTTAAAAAGTGAAGAGGGCCATGCACGGGGACACCGGAACGACCAAGGGGCAAGGGGCAGGCTTGATAAAAAAAATAATCCACAGCTCTTTCATAACTGTCATTTTGTTTCGATCTTCTGTCGGTATCTTCGGTAAGGTTGGCTTCAAGAGAACTTCTATGAAAAGGGCACTTTGGCCCCCCTTTCCATTTTTATCAGAAGGCAACAGAGGCGGTTGACCCCACGCGCCTCCCCTCCCGGCATCCCTTGTCACGCATCTCAGAAAATGCAATTGCTTTCAAGCGTGCATACCTAGGCCTGCTTGGACTGGCCATTTATAGACTGTCAAATAGGCGCGTTGTTAGCCAATATGATATGCTTAATTCCTTCGCGGGGCCCCTTATTAATTCTAGAACAATACAACTTTAGAACTACAGTTGAAAATTTGTCCATCAACAATTCTGAAGTATTGTCAAAAACATAAAGTGGTAGGACGTTGTTGACAAAACCAAAGAGAAAAATAATTAGCGAGAACAATAGTGCTTTATAGAAGTCATAACCATGCAAAACAATTTTCGATCCATTGCCAAACACAGTAGTAAAATGGGTAGAACATGGTCTCAAACGAGAATTATTTCACGTTTCATGCATACAAATGTCTTCAAAACTGACCGGCAAGTAAAACTCCTGATCAATGCATGAAAAGACAGGTATCTTACCCTTCCTTCTAGCTTCAGCTTTGAAAAAAATGCAAAACTTACTCTGGGATGACTGCCTTGCCTTTTTGCAATGTTTTGAAGAACCACAATGCACATGAAGATCAAGGGCCCTGAAACGAGGCAGTGTACAGGAAGTCCTCGTCATTTACAAGCTGATTGGGTCGATCATCGTGTACATATTGCTATCATCTCATTGGCTAAAACCGATATACATGCAATGAAAAAGCTTACGATCAGGCACCGCGCAGCCATGGGGCTAGCAGGGGCTATAGCCCCCCCCCCACTTTTTGCAATAATAGGTTAGAAATTTTCAGAAAGTTTACTCTAACACAACTTTGGAAAGCTTACTCTATCGGATCCCAAGTAGTAGTGGCAGTTCGTTTTGACTAGGAACCCTTTTTGTTTATTTTCTTGGTGTCTTATCTTGTTAAATCTATCTTTATAGTAATTGCTATCTTCTCTGAAATAGACTGTTCATAAAAAAGTGGAAAAGAGCAAGTATTTTCTATAAGGGGCGTTTTCCGGCGTTCTAAAGGGCGTAACCTCAAAACATTCTCGGCCACGCTCTTTTCAGCCCACACACTTTTAGAATAGTGCGCGGTGCCTGCTTACGATAATCAATAATTTCTCATCTACACCACTGATTTACACAGATCTACGCATTTTTTGCGCAAATTATACTTCACATCGACATATATGTCTTCGAAACTCAATCTTCAGGAAATGTCATATTTTGTTGATTTATCGGGAAAATGAATAATGAACCATATCTTGAAATAGCACTTTATCAAAAAAGGCACACTAAAGTTCTAGATCAATGCTCTGACTCTATTGATAAACGACAATGCTAATTCGATCAAATATGATTTAAAGAAATCAGTATATTCTGTGTCCGTTTTCCATTGAAAGAACTCTCTGAATAATAATTCATGTACTTAATCTTGTGAGTCACTTTAACCCACAATCGTCTTCCAATTTTCAAATGATGACAGGTCGGTGACGGAAAAACTTTTGGAGGAAAAATATTTTTTCACATCGTTTTATTTATGTCAAGCAGGCAAAAGCGTTAATCCAGAAGTGTTTGTTTCCATCTTAATCTCCTTATAAAAATCATTTCTTTAATTACGTGATAAAAATTGTTGACAGAAGCTACAATAAGAATACACTGCAACAGTAAGAAAGATAGCTTTTCAACCCTCCCAACCCATTCGAGAAGGTGACATAAGCCGACAGCGATTTACTCCTGTAGCTAACACCACTGTGCTGTCGGAAATCTGGCTAAGTCAGCGCGCGTATATGACGGTGTACAAATGTTCATGGAAGTTCAGTAACCACTGCATTGCCGAATGACCATGCACTGCTGTTGGCTGTGACAACTGTGACGAATCTCCAAGCAAAAAATCAAGGGTGCTAAGGTTGCTATGCTTTGGTTGGCCAAGCTAATGATGACTATCAAGAAAGAAGATTAGAAGATAAGATCAGAGTTAATGGAAAAACTGCCTCAGAATCTCTAAGAAATATCTACACAAGGCTCTTGTCTATAAAGATAGGAGAAATCATTTCATCAAGACAGTGAAGGGAGGCAACTTTGAACCCTGGAGAAAGAGAACTTGATTGAGACAGAGAGAGAGATAGGCTCTAGGGTAGCGACAGAGAAGCTAAAGTGTAACCTATTGGGTATAAATTCTCTTGGAGAACATTTTTCTCAAGAAAAGCACTGCTATGTCTGCAAAAGATAAAAAAGGTTCATGCAAATTATTCACGGTGAACCACTTGCTTCAGAAGGACAGTGCTTCAGAAAATCAGAAACACACGAGAAGATTCCCTGAAAGTTTGCATCGAGAAAACGGAAGCACCGCCGCATCAACAAATCATGTAATTGGTGCTTCGGCAAAGCGTGATCGAAACTCTCAAGCACTGAATCTTGCTGAAAGACTAGCAGGTAAATATAAAATAAATATTCTCTCAGATTACAGGTGAAAACATTAGAGAAACCTTGCATTAATGCGTTAGATACCCCATGCTAGAAATATTTCTTGTTCAGCTTGTCAAGAATTTTTGTTAGGCACAAACGACGACATAATGTCCCTTAACGAGATTGAAGCTTCTTTAATGTTTTAGCTTTCAGTAACGAGTTTTGTTTTTTGCCCAGAGAAGAGCTTTTTTTGCATTGGATTGAAAATTTTTAATATCAACAAGAAGCGGTGATTTTGTTGTTTTTGAAGATAATTTTGAACATCTAAAGGAAAAGATATAAAATATTGCCTTCTTAATACAAAAATACACCGACTGAATTTCTATTTAGTATGCGTTTAGAACTCTCTATAGGTTTTCCTTACAATTCATTGAATCCCCTTTATGATGAAGTCTGGTGAGAGGATTCTCCTTTGCCGATCTACGCTAACAAAGAAAATAATACCTTTTTAACATGTGCATTTTTCGAGGTATTGAATTTAAGGAATCTCGTGAGTACTCAAAGGCTCCTTCTAGAAAAATTGAACTTAACTTTATTTTGCTAGATAATCGACTTAAATCAGTGTTTGGGTCGATTTTCCTATCGCACTAATGGTATTAGAATAAAATGCAATTGAGCTTGTTTATTCAATCCTTATTTGATACTGAACCGGAAATGAGAAAACTTTCATTTGCAACCTTCAAAAGGGCATTTACCTATCGAAAGGAGGTACTGTATGCTCTTAAGGAAGATGGGGTCTTGAGATTAAAAAGGATACAAGTACGAAGTTTAAATTTATACCAGATACATTTCTTGGGATGATTTTTGTTTTGAAGAAAGAATAGACTGAAAAACTGTAATGAAAAGACTGTGATTCATGATACTACTTAAGCAATTCTTTTCCCTTCTCGAGAATATTCACAAAGCAAATTTTTATTTGCGATTAATGGTATATTACGTGGGCTCGTATTTAATTCAAAAAATCTTTTATAAGATCTACCCATTATTACAAACGACAACTATTACATTTTACTAGAATGTCAGCAAGTTGCTTGAAATGAAAATACAGTTTTTTTATAAGAACGCGAGCCTCAAAAATGGTAAATATTAATGAACAAACTAAGAACAAGCTTATGAACACATTTTGAACACATCTTATCTCAAAAATGAGGATTTTCAGCCATGTGTGGATGCTTTTTAGGTGATATTCAAACTTGTCGGCAAATGAAGGTTGTCTCACTCACTTTGTTGGCAAATGAGGCCTGAACACCTCCCTAGAGCGAAAAAGCTAGCAATTGCATTGCTTACACCCTATCAGTTTAAAAGCAAATTAAAAACAATCTAGCCTCAGATTTTTAAAAAAATTAAGAACAGTCAGCCTGAACTTGAATTTAATGGTTCTTATAAAAAAGAGTGTAGTAGAAACTTGCAACAAAATAGACGTTAGAAATAGAAATAATGATAAAAAACATAACAGTTAACAAGAGACCAAAGAGTCAAAATGCTTCGCTTCAAAATAGGAGCTTCATGTATTTGCGTCATTTAAGATATGCAAGCATAGCAAAAAATGGCAAAATCCATAATAATAAAGCACTAAATTCCTGAAAATGTTCTTTTTCAAATGAATATTCGTTAGATTTAGAGACCGGCCCCCTCAAAAAAGCAAACGCTAAAAAATGCTTTTATGCGATATCAATATGGGAATTGATGTAGCTTAGCTTTTGGATTTCTTACCATTTTCAAGCCCTTTGCAAACACAGATAACCAACGTGTCCATGAAGGTAGAAGCCAAATTTTCAACTAAACTCCAAGGATAGGATTTTGCTTCCCGATGCAAAGAATACAGATTTGCACGCCCCTAATCTAGAATCGATGATATAAGAACCTTTTTCTTGAAAATAATAAAACACAATATTTTCTGTCGCAGACTACAGATTTAAGGGTCTAGGTTAGATCCATGACAAAACTTATACCTTGCGTGAGGAGCATGCCAGCTCTCGGTAACTCTAAGTGGAGGAATCATAGCTATGGCCACATCAATAGAAAGGATCAGGGCATTTCTAGATAAGCACAGCTTCTCAGTTTATCAAAACCTACCTTCGGAAACTAGCTATTAACAATACGGAATCAAACCATCTTTAAAATTACTACTTCGTTTTTTAGTCAAGAAATTCAAAGATCTCGGACTACTAATCGGTAGAGATCATGAAAAAGGCCAAAAAACTGAAAATAACTTCGTCTAGTTTACTTTAGATTCAGAGTTTTTTAACGTGCAGTTCTACACAAAATGTGCAGAAAACTTTTTGTGCACTTGAAATGTTTACTTTAATGCAAAAAAGGGTCAAGAGCATTGTTGCAAAAGAAGACATACAAAAACAAACAAGGCAGAAAAAATAAACAAGAGGTTCATTATTGTGACAAATTAAAGTAAGCAAAAATTTGGTTCTCAAATTAAACAACACCTTTTGAGAAAGTTGTAGGTAAAATCACATTAGTTAATAAGGAGATATAGTATGCAACAAACTTTAATAACATTTTAGTTTTTGAGTCACGCATGTAAAAACCTCGATATTTATAGCATCAAGGCAGAAACCTGTTTAAGCTTTCAAATAAAAAAATATCAAAAATCAGAGCCAAAAATAAGTCATTTCATAAGTTTAAGCTTAAATTTTACAATTATATGTTCAAACGACACAGACAGTCGACGCAATTCTCAATTGATTGTGCAATTATTATTTATGCATGCGTTTGGACAGGGACAGCTTCCTGCTTTGATGTCATCAAATTCGCCTGTCTATGGGTTTAAGGGGGCTTTAGCCCCCCAACACTTTCCAAAATGTGCTCAAACACATACAAACAATTACTTTGCTTTTCGATTTTATAAGTTTAGTCTCCCAAAATGTTTAAGCCCCTAAAATCTGCAATATCGCCCGCCGTCCTTGCAAAGGAACGGCAATGAAATATGCATAATTCCAGTGTCTACCTGTACTTGTGTATCAGAAACATTTTGTCTATACTAGAATTATTCTTTCAACACAGTACTTTCCAAAACAATGTGCAACTCTAAATTTTCCTTAAAAAACCCTGCTTAGATTCTTTGATATAAAGGTTGCAGCTTTTCCCTGTAATGATTAGGGCACAAATACAAAAACAATTCATGAAAATAACAGCCTGCAAGCCCTTCAGAGTATAGTGTAAAGCTACGCGACAAAGAATTCACTGGGCAATGATATCTAATTGTCAACTTTCTTCAGTGCCTATGCTATGACAGCATGCTAGAAACCTGGACGCTACAGAGGAGGAGTATGGGCGAATACCAATTTTTGATAGGAGGGAAGAGGGGGCCAAAATTCCCCATTTCATAAAAGTGCCCTTAACATAAGCCTTCTGTAATGATAAAAAGATTGATATAAAATTCTGCTGTAGTGCCTTATTCAAACGCCATTTCTCAAAACGTGTTAGACATTTTCTTATATTAAAGCATTTTGATATGCCTGCATAGATCGAAATTGAATGACAGTTATGAAAAAGGCCTTTTTGATGAAGCCTGCACCTGTGCCTCTTTGTAGCCCAGGCGTCACTAGCTAGAAGAATTTGCTTCTCCTTTTTAAGAAAAATTTGTCGAAAAATGATATGAAAATTATACGCAAATTTCTCAAAGAGTAACATCAAAAAGAAAGAGCTCATCACATGAATTTTGGCTGGGTATCTTTCAAGCATTTCACAGTTCTGATAGATCCAGTAACTGTAAGTCATTTAGGTCTATCATAGCTCTTTTCGCAAAGTCACGCTGCGATATTTCTGTTAACTGTAATTGCAATTGATGAGCAACGTGGACGACGTCCTATTGGTTTAGTATGTAAAAATTCAAGAAGTAGAGATTTTGAGACTGAAGAGTTGTTGAAAACAGAATTCTTTTATTAAGAAAACACAAATAATTATGATTATAACAAACTTTAAAAACTTAGAGCTTAAAAAGCAAGTAGATGGTGTGCCGAAACATCTTCGATATAAATAAGAAATTCATTAAAAGAATTGAAGATTTTTTGAAAAAGAAAATATTTGTATTCGCCGAAGAAAAGAAAAAGTCAATGCAATTACTCACTTTGTTATCGTGTACTTCTTCTGATCTTGACAAGCAACCTTTGAGCAGAATTGAGGAGAAAGTTTAACCGGTTTTTGGAATTCGTGATTTCTCTAAATATAGTTGCAGAAACAACGTTTGCAGGTGAATATTTATGAATCAATCTATAATGGAGAACTAATCGTCAATTTAGTTGTTTAAAATCAATAGGTTTCCGTTGTACATTCAGATGACATTGACTAAAGCTTTCTGCTGAATTTTGACAATGCAGAAAAAATTGAAGTCTTGTATAGAGTGAAAGGTTTAAGCATAACGAAAAATAATGGAAGATTTTTACATAGACGCAAGGTAGTAAGTTAACTTTTTCAAGGGCAGATTAAACAAGCAATTTATAGAAAAAACTGCAAACGTTTAGAATAGTTCGAAATGGTAAATGTTTCATAAGGATCTAAAAAACACAGCAATAATCTGGCTCGTAATAATTATCGACTGAAAAAACAGGCCCTTGTATTATCGATTCCTTTTTTATTCTTTGATATAAAGCAATACTTTTAAAAAAGAAATATGATTAGCTTCTAAGCAAGCCTCGCATTTTATCTTTTGGTATCATTCCACGGGTAGCTTTTTAAGGTTTCTCGAAAGGATTTCAAAATGGTGCTCAAGTCTACAACGTTGAGGTGTTACTTTCCAAAAGAACTGAAATGCTTACTAACGCGGAAGATACCCAGGCTTGTAATATTTACGTAATAATGCAAAGCATACCACAGAAAGTTCAAAGCCTCCTTGTATTATTTATAGATACAAAAGATTTTAGGCTTTTCAGAGAATTACAAAACTGATATTGTCTTCCCTTCAGAATGGAATGGGATTACCGTCAGATGAGTGTTCGATAGCATGCATGCCAAAAAATTGCTGTTTTCCATTCATGCTTTGAAATAGGATTTAGTTTATGTTGAAATGAAATGAACGAAATGGAATCTTTGTATTTAACAGTTAACTTTGAAAAAAGAGAACATTAGTTATAATAAATTTGTAAACGTCATAAATTTTAATGGTTTAACCAGGGTGTAGTTTTAATGAGTTTCTCTGAATATCGTTACTGTTTCAATTATCGTTTATTATCTGAACCTAATATTATACAAATTTGGCGCCCAACGTGTGATTTGAAATAAGGTTTCAAATGACACAAGCTGCGTCATTAGCTAGAGCTCAAGGAAGCTCATCTACAATCCTGGTAGCAATGCACGTGAATCCAGAGAAAATCTTGTAAGAGAACAGGCTTAAATCATTCCGGAGGAGTAAGCTTCGGAAGTTTACGGCACTTTGGAATATTTCCTTTGGCTTGGCATAATAGTTTCTTCCTTAAAATCTGGCTCATCAACAGAGAATTAAGCTCAATGCTTCTCTCATCAATTTGAGACTTTTAATGTGAAGCGCTTCTAAAGTGCTAGATTAACAAATGTGTTTGCAGGGTCAACCTTAAGAAAATTCCCAATTCTACTCTGTTTGATGTCCCACAGTTTAAGACAGCGCTGCTAATTCGCCGACCACGAGCACAACCATAGTCTTTCTATCCTTAGACGACTTTCCAACACAATGACCTGGAATTGTTTGAGACGCCCATACATTTAGCTCTCGTCCCTTTGTTGTGGCATTTAAGTAACTGCGCCATTTCATCCTAAAGAGTCCTGAAAAGGTGTAGAATTAACGGATATTCCCATCATTATTTCAAACTGAATTGTTAAATATAAGCAGCTTCTTGCAAACTTTGCTTGCGGCATCCCTCCTGATGTGAATTTGTAGTGTATATAATCCAGAAAGACGGTGCTACCTTACGTTCGAGAAATAGTAGCACTTTTGAAGTATATGGTGTACGTTAGGGAGAAATTATAAAGGCAGAAAATAATTTATCAGCATGTTCAAGAGAAATCATGTATAGCAGGTAAATCTGACTCACAACACAATTCAGAAAAGAGTTTAGCTGTTGCCAAGTCCTAAAAAAGAACTAACGTCAAAGGTATTGCAAGAGCTTATGTTTCTTGTAGCCTAAAAAAAGTTTTGAAGGTCACAGAGAAACTGTCACGACGTTAGACAAACCAGACAGAAATAAGGTCTTGTAGAAATATCAGCCAGATAGGATGGTTTTAGGCAGAACCATCAGAGAAACTAATCTTTGTTGGAGAGTGGCGAACCTCGCATTTGCCATGCCACCTCGCATTTAATGGAATTAGCAGAAAATGTATTGTAAATCCTCTGTCACATAAAGTACATAATCGTCACTTTTTTCATTCCTTTATTTTAACTTTGAAGCATTCTTTTAACTTTAACTATATTTTTTATCGACAAAAAAGCTCTACAAGGCAAATTATAACCAACAAAAAACTAACAAGCATAACAAGATAATGATTAATATGACCAACGTGCTAAAATACTTTCTGCAAAGGTCGCAGGTGCATTTGAATTAAGTGAGGGCTTCTACAAAATTTTACGGTGAAAAAAGTTCAGAAAAATTTTACGGTGTACTGTGAGATTTATGTTTGTTAGCACTGATGTATGGATCTGCTTTTATTATCAGATGTAATTTTTGAAGCCCGATATCACACGCACAGCAGAAAACATCGAAGAGTGAGAACAGCATTCTCGCACCAGCAACTCGCAGCACTGGAACACGCGTTCGAGGCGAACCATTACCCGGACGTTGTGATGCGGGAACAACTGGCCGCATACACGGGCCTACCTGAGGCAAGGATTCAGGTATACCTCTTTTAATGTATAATTTTGATTGATTGGAATGCTTACACCAGGAAAGACCGTGGTGTTTGAGTAATTTAACGTTATTTACTAAAACCATGAAATTCTTATCAGGTACCATTTCATTGTCAGATTACCTGGTGCTTTTCTTATCACGCCCTTAACCAAAGCAGGACAGATCAAACAGTTCCGTGCTAAAATATTTACCTCTGCTAACATTTTTATGGATACTTTTTAGGAGAGTCCCTGCTTTCTTCGTAGCACGGTACCTACCAATCCCTCAGGTAAAAGCACATTGTTTTTGTAAGTAACCCTTGAGAAAATTTCCAAGTAACAATAAAATTGGGATGTATTACGGCAGCTTCGGTTTGTTGTCATTCAGATGACAAATAGTTTGTCCTTGGTGAGATAGAAGGCACATAAATATCAGAGAAAAAGCGACCCTTGGGCAACTCGGCCCTGCTTTTACATGAGTGAAAGCATCTTTCTGATAAAAAGTATAATTTATCATAGTAGATGAAAATCATGTTCAGTCAATTTTACGAATTGCTTAAAAAGTAGGCAGACAGGTTTTGAAGCCTTTATAAAACAGACGTCTTGCAGCTTTGCTCTATAAGTTAACCGCTAAAAATCCGCATCAATTTCTAGATCTTGCTTGCATCCTCGTATATATCTCTGCCCCTTCACTCTCTCAGACTCTCTGTGCAGGTATGCGACCGTTTTCCTTTGAAAGCAAAGCCGCTCTTTTAAAATAAGAAGATATAGTACGTCTCTCACGAAGTTAAGTAGCTTTGAACAGATTTTCACTTACCACAGGCATTACCTGATACCAGCTGGATGCTGAAATTGTTTCGAACTTCACGGCACATCCTCCAGAGATACGGGAGACATAATACTACATTCAGTTGAGGAACTTTAAACTGCCATGTGTTCAAAAGGAAGGCAGGGTAGTAAGAAAAAACTTAAGTTGCATATGTGCAAACTTGAACTACAGGTTTATTTCCATCTTTATGAAACTTGAAGGTAACGGTATCGCTTCTTGAATACCTTCCTCGTGCTTTAATTAAAATGTTTCTAAAATGATGCTACCATCACAATCGATCAACTCACAAAGATTATTTCACCCTAGAGAGATCTTTTGGGCCCAAAAGACAATAAAAGCATATTCCCTAGTGTGTGTAGAGTTATTCAAGAACTTTCATGGGACATTATAACATGTACTTTGATTTCAAAGGATAATCAGTTACATAATTGTTTGGAGGGCATTTTCTTTATCCCTGACAGGAGAGTTTTTCTCTTATGCACAATGCATATTTCCCGGAGCAACATCATTTTTGTATCAAAATGGCCAGGAAAAGTTATTTCAGGCTTCAAGATTAAAAGCACCCAAGCGGGGTCGTTTAAATCTACTTGAAGCTACACCAAAGACTCACAACTGACGTAAATTTCTATATCTGAAATTTCATAGTACTTATTTCAACGGCTATGGAATCTTGATGATAACACTCACAACCAACGGTCCTTTACGGGACTCAGCAAACATTTGCCCCAGCTGACAACCTTCTTAATCATCGATGAAATAGGCCCTGGTGTCAATTTCCTCTTCATCAGGCCCGTAACTATTTGGGGGCAGGGGTGGTGCGCTCTGTGACCTTTCAATTTCTAATGCCCACATCTATTTTTCTTCTTCATCATGCAATACTCCGCGACTAAAGTCTTGTGAAGGCATTGTTTCTAGGCAATGGCTGTAACACTGCAATCTGTTAGGAAATTTTACTCATTCCAAGATCTTTATAGCTTCCCAGAACTTTTACTCATTCCCAGCCGATTTGCAAATTTTTTTAGGTTGGCAAGGTTGTACTTGGATTTCGCTTGCCTTAATAGTTTCCTTTTAAACAGTGGACACGACACTATATTTGACTATTAGTTTTAGGAACTAGCATTTTAATGACATCTTTATTGTCATGAGGGAGGGCTTGCTTTGTTCCTCCCTTGCTTTAATACATCAATCTCGAAGAAGATTATACCATACATTACAAAAGTGGGGTTGAAAACTGCTTTTAGCAAATCTATTCTTAAAGCAATCATTATTAAACAATTTTCACAGGTTTGGTTCAAGAATCGTCGAGCCAAACACAGAAAGCACCAAAAAACATGCTCTCCTTCGCAATATTTTACTCATTCCCAGCTCAGTCATCATGCAACTCTACCGGGATGCATGCAGTGGGCACCATTGTCTCCCTTGCAAGTTTATCAGAAGGCACCCTCCTACTCCTATGGCACAGACAGATTGTGCGACTTCGGGCACAGCTGTACGAAAACTCTTCCTTGTCTTGGCACTACGGGTTTCAGTGGAATACAGTTTTCGAGCCTGCAAAACCAGGGTCTATACCATATCACTAACCAACAATACATGGATAAGACACTGCTTAGTCGTTCAATAGCATCTAACGGACCATATCAAGACCGACTACGAGAAAGTGCCTTGCTCACGGCAGAGAAGGACGCTAGCAAAGGAAGCGGTTCAACTTTCCGGAAGAGCAGCATCAACAACCTACGTAGAAAGGCAACCTTATTTTCGACTAACGGGTTTTTGGTTAAAGACGGACTTGATGACGAAGAGGACGAAGATTGACTAACCATCTACAGGAAGAGAAGCAGAACATTTTTTGGCTGCAGATGAAATTATGCTGAATTATGGTCCTTCATTGACGGTAAACATGAAAAGACAAAAAAGGTTTAAATGAAAGACAACAAGGTTTAAACCACATCGTGGGGATAACAGACAGCTAATCCATTAAAAAACAAATTGAAACTGAATCGAAACTTATTGTTATCATCAAACAACAAATTCACAACTAATGACGTCATTAATGTAAGAAGCGAGACTTACTTCCAGTGATACAAGGCTGGCCAGAGCATTTTTTGACATCAAATCAGCATATAAAATCAGTATAGGCTATAACTTCAGGTTGGCGGTAGGACAAATATAAGATAGCCAACTCAAGCAAATCAACCATTTAGTCACAATACGTAACTAATTCAAAATACTCACGGGTTCTAAAAATCACAAAAAAATGACAACTAACCCAGGTTCGCACGAGGTTAAGTCAACCCGTCTGGAAAAGTTGGTTCGCCTTAGGTCGAGCCTGGGTTAGTTTTGATAAAGTGTGGTGTAAACGCAAACCTGGGGCGAACCTAGGTTAATTTTTTTGTGTTACGCATGCGTCGTTATCAAACTAACCCTGCTTCGCCCTTGATTCAAATTTACACTACAAATCGACAGTTTCAACTGAAACGCCCCTAGGGCGAAACCAGGTTAACAGGGCTCTTGCCTTTCAAAATGTAAGTATTTGTATGATCTTTGACTTAAATGTTTATTCATGAAAATAACGTCCTAGACAAATTGCATGAAAATATAAAATGAAGAAAATCATCATCATAATTGTCAATGATAGAGACGCGTATACAATTGCGTATACAATTTCCAGGTATTATTGCAATTTGTGTAAAAATCCTGGTAATTTCAATTTAACTATCTATAGCATAGCTCTAGACTAAGAATTTGTAGTATTACAAGAGATTATCTGATATAACATCTGGAATGAATTATAACTATATCTTTACCAGCTCTCTTTTATAAACAAAAATCTTCAGTGCGCAATAATAATCACGCCATAATATTAACATCAGACTTCAACAACCTAATCATTGTATTGGATTACAAATTTATTATTTGATGGAATGAAAAATTTTGATGAGAAGCGAAGGAAATATGATCAAGTACTGGGATTAAATTTGGAAAGAAAATTAATCAGATTTCACCATATTCAATAATTCAATACCAAGGGCTATAAATTCTACACTGGAAAAGATAATTACAAAATAACAGATTTGATGTTCTCCTTGTGAATTATTCATCCAGCCTTTTACGAAGGCTAATCTACCAAAATGGACACCTGAAACATAAATTGGATACATGGAGCTATTGATGAAACCAAGGTATATCTCAATAGCGACATTAGCTGTTAGGTAGATATTTGTCTTGGATATAATGTCTTATTGCGTTTAATTCATAAACCTGACTTTTCATTGAGGCTAGATTTATAACAGAAGACGAGAAAGACCAATTTCTTACAACAAATATTGTTTATCTATGGAATTGAGAATTTTAAAGGACTGGAGAAATACTAGGTAGAAGATGAATCATAAAGTATAAAGAAATTTGTGTTAAGCTTCAAGACTCCAAATCTTTTGCCGCAAAGCATGGCTTCAAAATCAGGCAGATATGATCTGATATCATCCAGATTTTATCTTGCCCAACAACATGGGCAAACCCTTGTTTGATCACGTTTTAATGCAATAACCAGAAAGGAGTCTAGAATTAAATCTGAGTAATTTCAATAAAGTCTTTGCCTCCAGAAATTGAAAGAAGCAAATTGCTACTTCTGAAAGCTTGAAAAGAACAGCCTAAGGCCGGTTTAAAGGCGATCGATCCAGGCCGGGATCGATCCCAAACTGGTACGGATCGGCCTTCCCTTTACACGGGAACGTTAGGGATCGATCCACTATCCGTGCTAATTTGGGTTCGCTTTAGAAAGCGTTCCATTTTGGGATCGAACCCGTCTTGTGTAAACGCTCGAAAAAGTGGGATCGATCCCAAATTGGCACGGATAGGAAACGAGGCTAATAAATATCCAATTGGATAATTTAGGATCAATACCAAACTGGATCGATCCCGTTTCCCCCGTGTAAACGGGGTCCAGGTTCCTATTGCATGGCAGACAATTTTGATGGTTATTGAACACAAAGTGCAGGTGTTATATATAATCAAATCAAAAAGAGACAATAAATCGAAATATTACCATCCGATGTAGCACTGGCAGAGATTCTCATGTGACGTGGCTTGTTTAATCAATAAATCCACTTGAGGCTTTACATCGATTGAGCCATCATTGCTGAAATCACAACCTGCACAAAACAACGTTGCCTTAAAATAGATACATTTACACTAGCTACCATTTACACTATAATCTCCTACACGTACTACATCCAAACCTTTTTTTCCAGAAACAGACTTTACTTGACAAGAACGGTTGAAAACGACAAAACTGTTCATACTAGTGTTGTAAACAACCAATTTGGTAGGGCTTTCTACAGTGGGAGGGGGGGGGCGGGGGCTGGAGCAGATAGGATATTCTCAAGCAAAAGGGCAAGCTGTATTTTCAAAGCCATTTCAGAAATCTTGAGCTGTTATCTTGTGTTTTTTGTAAAAACAACAACGCATATTCTTTTTATAGTAGCCCCAATGAGACTGGGGAGTGTATCACATTGTATGTGGAAATCCCTTTTTACAAATGGTCAATATTCAATTATAGTCGAGTCGAGAATATTATAGATTAGGTCAAAGGTTGGTGGAATTGTAGAATGACAGTGGCGCATGAAGTCTGATAACATCAAGGTCTGACAATCCTTGCTTGCTTTTGAGTATGTTGTTTTCGGACACGGGCAGGGCAGAAACATCCATCTTTGCATCGGAAATCCAGTCTGTTCATAGGCACATGATATGTTTTAACGGTTCGGAAATCGATAATGATTCATCATGGACATTTACTGATAAAAAGGGAGTCTACGTGAATGGAGATAAAGAGGATAGAAATTAGCAGAATCATTGCTGCATGAATCCGTTAAGGCTTAAAATGTTTTACCGTATCAAAGAGCACCTTACCAGAGAACAAAGTATCATAAAACAATTTATGTCATAAATCGAAAGATGGCGATAGAAAGCTGTGCATGCTAGATTACTTGCCTGTCAATTTATCTTTAACCCGTTTGACAATCTGAAGGGCTTTCTTGTTAAGAGCTTCTGGCTTAGTGTTGTCATCGTCATCTAAACAGATTAAAATTTTCCGTACATGCTAAATCTAAAAAGCGTTTATAACCTGAATATTTGAAACTGATAAAAGCAATGGATACAATTGGATAAACTGCCGCTATCTACAGGATCTAAAGAGAATATCTATAGGATATCTGAAAGAGTGTTACGAAATCCTGATACAGCCTGTTTTCTCTCTTACGTCTGATTAGCAATTGCAACGATGCGGATATATAGACTACAAATGTCCTACTGGGTTATAAGCAATAGGAAATATGGAATAAATCCCGAGATAATCAGGATGAAATTATGCTTTATCCACTCAAAACTGTAAACCAATGATCGCGATATGAGCTATTTTCGAATTATGTTTGAAACACATCACTTGATTGGATTAAAATTTGACAGAAGCTTCTTGTATCGAGTAATCTCCAACATAGTCTCATTTCAAAAATTAATCAGCCACTACGAGGCGATATGCCAATAGAAATAAAATAGAGTCACATTTTCGATACTAAATTAGCTTACTGTGATTTTATGAGCATTTCGTTTAGCACTTTCTATCGCAACCTGCCCTCCAATTCATCTCTTACTGCCTATTTAATCTATACCAACAATTTATCACAAGCAGGGAAATTAATAGGCAATCTATTGCGAAATTCATTTAACATGACCAGAATGGTTCTCTGAGGGCTGTAATTGAAACACAATGAAGTTACATGGCAAACAAAAAAGATTACAAATCAGCAAGCATCCTTCAATGAAACCATATAATTCAAAACAATGCAAGAAAATACGAGAAAAGAGGCGAAGAAATTAAGGAAGATCCCGGATGGTACTGAAAACTCGGTACCAGTTAGTGGGCATTCTAGCTATATAGAGGGTCAGCTATTTCAGGGATACCGGAACACGATTTGGAATAGGAAAGGGGGCGACTCTTCACGAGTTGGCAACCTCCTATGGTAGTGAGCAACCAATATCGGTAGTAAGCCTCGGTGTGCCGGTATTTTGTTTAGCACTGGAGGTGATACTAAAATTAAAAACAGGATTTTTGTCCGCACAAGTACAAAAAAGAACAAGCCAATAGGAAAACAATTTGCTATAATGGTCTCTCATTTACGTTATCGATCAGAGGACACTAGCTGGCTACATAAAGCAAATCAGAAGCATCTTCTCATATTGGTTTATTTCCATACAAATCCGGGTATAAAGCATTGTCATGTTTAGGTCTTCGTTGAATAGAGACGGGTATTAGCATGCAGGCGAAATGGCTCTGTTTTTGCGAGTTCTCCTGAAGCTTGACACTAATTTTGGGGGAACTAATTGTGATGCGTTTATGAAGAGTTAAAAAAGGGGATAAAAATTCAAAGCAAGGTTTTTATCATGTGATGAATTAAAGCCTATTGAGAAATTACCCGAAACACGTGGCTGGTCCGAATTAACTTCCTTCTGTTGCTTCCGAGGCCGATCCCTTGTCATTTCAAAGCTTTCCAATATATCTACAAAATAGAAAAGCTGAAGTAAAACAGCGTGTACATCACATCTATTTCAATACACTTAAGATAGCGTCATTATTTCGTCCCTTCATTATCTTATGCATGACTTTTAGATTTCATTAAGGTCCCCTACAGTCAAACGGCTAAGTTACTCAGAAATCGCCAAATACTCTGAGAAAGATCGTTTATATTCTCAGCTGTGTGAAATTGCCCAAGAAGCATTAATACTACCATTTAAGGGCATACACATATAATACTCTTTCTCTCAAACCAAACAGTGAATAGTTTCAACAGAGCTCCCAAAACCTTGCTTTGATAATTGTACACTTATATGGTGTATAACTAACTAACCCTTCAATTTTTAAAACGCAAAATGGTATGTAAAGTTATTTATATCACGATTAAAGATTGAGTTTGTGTATATAAAAAATAGCAACACTTTGCAAAATGCAGTCATTCATTCTAAGATTGCTTATAACTTTAAAGGGGCTATGAAAACGCTGCGGGAGGATGCCGCATTGCTCAGTTTAATGGCATTGGTAATCGGCACACTATGCTGCTCTAGATGTCTCAAGAGATCACTTCCATTGAATGCCATAAATCAAGAGGTACTTCACAGCCACCGAAATTTACAACTTGCAAAGACAGGAAAGTTCGTGTGTAAGAAGTTTCCCATTAAGAGCCGACGGCATGCGAAGATTTTCACGAAAATCCAGTGGCGGAAACATTACTAAGCGCAAAAAATATGAACAGTTGAGTTGAGGGCGCTTTACAAGCAGTACTTAAAATGACTGCATAGAAGCCAAAAGCACCAGAACGAGGCTGTGTATGATAAAAGAGGCTGCTAACAGAGAGGGCTTAGTGTTTTGACTATATAAGAATTTGTATATTGACAACAACATTGTAAAACAACCAAGTAAAAATAGGAGTAAACCCGTACTTTCAACTTCGAAGTTGGGTAAAGGAATTGACGACTTTAAAAGCTCTAAACTTGGTACAAATACGTCAAGAGTACGAACAGGGCAATTTCTATCTCGATATGGCTAAATTACAAAATGGAAAATTTCTTCAGACATTCAGATAGTTTAAAAACGAATAGCTATCAAGGAGCATCTAATTTTTTAACAAATAGCACGATAGTCGTTTACATAACTGAACTTCATAAGGAATTCTGAGATTAACAAAATTTGCATGCTTGTTTTCTGAGCGAATTTTTGAGGTTCAGCTACATATGAAATATCAAAGAAACCAAAATGCTGGATTTGGTGCAGCATACGACAGGGAACTAAAATGCTGGATTTGGTAGAGATAAGAATAATGTGCACCTAGAGCTTTCTGATGTACTTCAATGTATATATAGTAGACTCAAGGTAATAGTCACACCAAAGATTGCTTGAAAATTTGTGACAGTAAGCGGAGTGTGACTGAAAATGGAGTAATATTTATAGTTTTATGAATTTGGGTCTAAATTTCATGTGACTGTTATCAGTAGTGTGACTTTAAGAGGAGTGACTAAAAGCGGAGTTGACTGTTTATTGCTTTAGAAAAGACAAAATATGTAATAAGTATTACACACGATCTATGTCGCCTGATTGGTTAACAGTTTGACATGCTTATTTCGACAACTTTCTCTCCGCACGTTACCATGGGATACATAGCGGCTTTCAATCATTTATTGGGGGAAATATCTCTTCCAAAAAAGAACTTGTGCCGCAGGTGCAAATTGAGAAAAAAGTGCATCGTGTAAATCTTCCTTGTCCCTGTCCATCGTGTTTCAAGATCTAGGCATTGGCTTTTTTGAGGTTGCATTGGATGTTAAATTCGCTAATACTAAACGTTTTGAAATCTCAATTTTCAAAATGATTTTTATATTCACCGAAAATTTGATTTAAGGATACCTAATGAAATCGGAAATAAAGGGCTCTTTTGTATGTGAGAAAACTATTTTGAACGAGGCTGTTTAAAAATGAACGCTTGTCAAAGTTGAAGCCCCCAATAATACAATTATCTTCTCACCAGCCAGTGTCAAAAAACAAATATTTGTCTAAAGGTTAACTCTGAAATTCCTTACCGTTAGTTTCACTGTGAGAAGAATAAGATTCCGATCTTCCTTTAGATCGCTTTCCTTTTGGTGCTGAAAAGAGAAGCGATAGTAAAGTCAAATACAACATTGTTTATCAAAAGCTTGAAGTTTTTCGCAAACATCGACTTAACTTGACAACAAAGTAGAAAAGAATCAGCTGGGAAACAAAAAGAAATGCTTTGCAAGTTGGATGCCTTGAAACATAATCAGCAATTCAAGAGAAGGGGTTCAGCCTTATCAAGAATAGTTAGGGTAGGTCAAAAGCCTAGGGGTACAGTTTCAATACAGGAACATATTGAAGGCATGAAGCTGATGAAGATAATTGATGTTAGTAATTGATTAAACAACATTCCTGAATAAGTTTAGCATGAAAAAGATTTCAAGATATTCTTGGTCCCCTTTTTAGGTTCAAATTTAAATAAGTGTTTATTCTGAATTATTAGGTATATAATATTCTGATACATTCTTAGTGGCAGTTTATGTATATATTTGGCAGTCTATATGTATGTATATAGTTTATGTATATGTTCAAAATTCGGCCCGAGCTGCTATTTAGTGAAGGACACCCCCCACTCCATACAAATGCAGAACCCATACATAATTTCATGCTTGAAGAATTTTTAGCACAATAACCATACTTCTCTGTAAAAACATCTGATGACTAGTTGTTTTTTGAAGCAATTCATTAAATTCTTAATTACTAATTTCAACAAACACTACACAGTGATTGTGATTTGCTGTTTCGCGAATAATCCATGATAATCCATCAGCTGTTCAGTTCAAAGAAGAACGGTAAGCCACTTCTCAGTTGTGCAAACTAAACTGAGCTGGATTAAGCCTCGCAGCAACCCAACTGAGCTTAAACATCCAAGTCCGACAGACAAAAAATAAAAAAAAAACTTGACAGCTTTGAGCTTCTTTGTAAATGTAGAGAAACTTTGGGAATGATGAGTAGCACTACATGATACACTTATGTTTTTACCACACTTAATAACTATATAACATGACATGGACATCGGTGAAACATATATCATCATACTCAAAACCAAAAAAGTAATTGGTACACTGTACTTATAAGACTACGCAACCATGATTTTCCTTGCCATATTTCGGTCTAAAACTTAAATGTTATCTAAACCTATAACACACTTAGCAGTTGACAAGTTCAAATTATCACTGCAAGTAAGTCTTACAGACCAACCATACTTATTTCCTTCATGTCGTTCTGTCAGACCTGTAGACAAATGAATGGATGTCCTGCAATTTCCCCGGGATACAATATTACACGTTTTGCGAGATATCTAGGAAGTAGTAAACGTCAATAAATATCAAAATGGTCACAAGACAGAAAGAGTTGGCAGATTGAAACTTACTGTCCATAAGTCTCCAGTTCAATAATGGATCGTAGACAAATGCCTCCAGCACAGCCATGACACTGTCTTTGTTTTCTCGCAAGACCTTCATGACACTCTCGCACGTGAGGCGATAATTTCCGTCGATTCCAGTCACCTCCATTGCATTAGTTAGCATCCTGGTCAGCCGGAAAGGTATTTTTTCTGGGAACTTCTCGCGGGTCATTGCAACCTTTAGGAAAAAATAAAAATTAAAATACCACAATACTTTAAAAACAACATTTCACACGTTTAAATTCACGCAGACGTCAAACCCACCCAGAAGTTAAACCCACCCAGAAGTTAAGGCCATCCAGAAGTTAAACCCACCCAGAAGTTAAGGCCATCCAGAAGTACCTTTCCAAGCAGTAGAAGATTTCTATAATGGATCAATGACTCTCGTCCTCTACACATTTTTCTGTGTGGTGGTTCAACTTTGGCAATGTAAGTTTGCTGTGCCTTTTGGCAATCAGAGCCTATCCAAGAGGAAGTTTCTGAAAACAGCAAAGACAAAAATGCGCTTTTTATTTTGCTCTTCAGCTCCTGTTTACCACTTCAGCTACTTTTCTGTACCAAAGTAAAAAAATTAAACGAAGACGTGAATGAAGAACAGAAAGATCTTAGATTTTGGTTGAAAGGATAATTTCAATGACACTAACCTCAAAACAGTCACCAAAGTCAATGTGTAGAATTTTGCCAGACATTCTATCCAGCATGAGATTTGAAGGGTGCCTGCCAAAAATTTCAAAGATAGATCAATGGAAATGATCTCTTCTGAATCTTACGAATTCATTAAGAGTTATAGGGTAAGAGAAAAGAATGTTTGTTTAGTTAAAAAACCAAAATTGCAACGGTCGAACCAAATCTTTCAAGGGTGGGATTCGGTTTCTGGTTAACAAATGAGGCAACAAAGATGATAAACGAAAAAAGGGTCTCTAAAAGACAAGCATAGTGCAAACGTAGTATAACACAAAATATTTCTGACAATAGCGGTTGAGAAAGTCTTCCAAGAACAGTATATCCAATGTCACGTAACACATAAAAAGTGATAACGTAAATATGTGATAACCTCCGTTGAGCAGTCTCAATTATAATGCAAAATGTTTGTTAAAATTATGGCAATGCCGACAGGGAAGGTAGGTGCCAAATCAAAAAACCTGGCAGTCCACCCCGGATTTGAAGGATTCTTCCTTTGGGTTTTCTATTTGGGATAAATTCAACTGTTACGAATTGGTGCCAGATAATCGCAATACGCGTGAAACTCGGAATTGCAACTTAGAACCTTAACTATATGACAGACCGGTAATACAGGAATTTAATTAGCAGTTAGCCAAAATATTGACAAAATTGATAGTAAGAAAAAATCTATTCCTTACAATTCCCTGCAGTCTGCTCATAAAATACAAAGGATTAGACTAGATACCATAATATATTAACCATTCCCACACACCTGTCACCAAGTCCAAGGATATAGCCAACCATTGACATCACGGCCAATGATCTTGTGTAGTTTGTGCGACGATCAAACCATACCTAAAAGTTAAACTTTGCAGTTAAAAAGGCATCGCCGACAACAGCTTATTCAAAGATGTTCTATCATCTGATACAAATAACGTTACTAAAACTTTGATGTTACTAAAGACAGTTTCTGCTACAGTTAAAAAGCTGGAAATATAAGGAAATATATATACTTCTGAGCTTGGACTTTTGAGCCAAAGAACTTTAGCTAGATCATCACCACTTGTGTTACCAAGAGCATGCTCGAAAACTTCAACTTTCTGCATCAAGGTCAAGTGGTCATAGCCTGGGGCCATCTAGAAAATGAAATACAATGTAGCAGATGAATGGAATTTGATAGTCCAAATGGATTGATGCAAACATAACAGATAATCTATGTTTCGAAATCTTGCCTTACAAAGTAAACCATAGCCCTAAAGAATAACTAACAACGAAAATCTCCAACAACGGGCTCTTTTCAACAACGGACACTTTCCTGCAACGGCCACTTCCCTACAACGACCACTTCACTGCAACGGACACTTTCCTACAACGGCCAGTTCCCTACAACGACCACTTTCTTACAACGATACTTCCCTACAACGGAAACTTCCCAAAAACGAACACTTCTCAACAACGGTCATATCCAAAAACGGGCACCTCCATACAACGGTCACCTCAGATCTTTTGTCATACAGTTCTCCGTTATCGTTTCACTGTAATTTAGTTTATTGTTGTATATATCACACAGTAGATTCTAGCAGAGGCAATTGCTGCTCTTTTCATTTGTTTTGCATTCATGGGGTTTTGATGCCATTATTAGAAATATGCCATGCTTCCAAAACTTCCAAAAGGGTAATTTATGATTAGACAAGCGGTAGGTTAGCGAATCTGACAATTTTTTCATCATATGATTTAACATCTAAAGGTTTTGAATTTTACCTTTTTTTGGAAGAAAATCAATCAAATCCAAAAAGCGTTTTAACCTTTGAAAATGACAAAAATAATGCAATCCATTGTGACAACTTAGTCACAACCCAGCTCTAACCCAGCTCTAATGTCCTTAGTTTTGTCCGAAACTTTAGTTAAGTTATCTCCATAAAAATCTTAAGTCTAGAACTCAATGTTTTTCATTACACCTGCTTAACATATCAACATCACTTTAAATTAAAATCAGGAAATTCTTAAGTAGAGCTTCAAGAGCAAGAAGGCATGGCTGACCAAGAGATTAAAACGATTTCAAATGACCGGTTATGCATTAAAATGAAAGCGTGGGGTTCATTGAACCACTAAGACATAATGTATAATGAATAAGAGAATCCTGTTATGAACATGTGTGCACATGGAACCCATCAATAAAATTGTCACAAACGCTGTTCATTTAATGTTCTTAGCGAATCCGTTTTAAGATATCTTCTTACTAGAACTTAAATCAAATTAAATCCATGCGATGAGTTTTTGCTATTACAAAATAAATTGAAATCTTCTAAGCTGCATTAGAGATTTCAATAATCGGCCAAAGATCTTTTGGTAATTTGACAGGGTATTACTGATTATTTCTTGGTTGTCATAAGTAACTGTCATTTCCAATCGTAAACACAAGCCCTCTGGGTCATTGGGAACTATATCGCACCGTGAAGCATCCATTCGAATATAGCAAACTTCTGATATATCGTCAATTACAAGCAAAACTTCATGAAGGCTCTTGCATAGACACAATCTTGAAGTTTTGCATTTTCTCTCTAACATTTAACCCATTCAAATCCAACATTCTATTACACGTTTTTATCTATTTTGCAGACGAAGATCAAATTTGAAACCAAAGCACTTAGAACAGGAAAAATCTTAACAAACGACTCCGTTTTCCAAACTATAACTCCGGTCAGTTCTATTTTCAACAATCAGCTTCCAAAGGCCTTCAAAATCACAGTCATCTGTTGCTTGCATCATTTAACTGGTTTTATCGTGGATCAGACAGGGTTTATCTCAACTCAAAGTGGTGACAACTTGAGGAAATTTCCCATCGACCCACACAATGCAAGGCGTTTTTCAGTACTCTACAATACAGGTGTTTCTCATACGCAAATGCCACCGACCAGATAAAGCCTTACAGGCAGGCAAAGCTGATTATGACAAGAGTTGATCTACAATAGCAAATTAATCACCCTTAGCATAATCCGATGCTCTATGTTGAGCAGTATTTTCTTCTTTTCCCGGTAATCTCGTATCAGTGTGTGCAAAGTATCACAATGAGGCACCCATCCAATTAGGCCAGAGTTGGTGGACAAGGGAACCACGGCATATCTTTGGATTCTTGGTAGGAAGAAAAGAAGGGTCATATAGTATAGTCACAGGGGATAGTAAACATAATGGTGGTGATAGATAAAAAGAAGCTGCTATAAAAATATCTATGATTTGAGCTTGATACAAAGAAGGAGTGTTAGGCGAGCATAATCTAAAGCAAAAGATTGGCGTTTTTACCATGAAGACTATTTACATGCCTCTTAACAGATAAACACTCCTTTAGTACACGTTAGAGTCGTTCCGATATCAATGTGCCTGGACGGACATTTCAGAGAGCTTTTCTTTCCTTTAATATAAAATTAATGGCTTATTCACTTTTGTTGCACCTATGTATAAAACTCTTTAAAATCACTCCTAGTATTCAACGCCCGCTCCCTTGCTCACATTTGCTGACTATCTTTTCTAGTCCTTAAAGAAATCCATAAAATAAAATGGTGACGAGAAGCCTTGGTGTGTATCTTACCCAAGATGTCTTTTGAATGTTTCTGTATCTGCTGCAAGTAGAGTATTGACAAGACCGAACAGCTGCATAACACGCTCGTCCTGTCTCAAGTCTTCATGACCCTTCAGTAGGAACATATACTCCTGATCGTTACTTCCTAAAAACAAACAAATAAAACCTTTTCAACACTTCTGAAGAGATCATTAATTGTACAAACAGCAAAAAGGTGGTATAGGTAACATTTTCTTTAATTCCTGTTACAAAAGTTAATCATCTTAAAAACATTATTTTATTATCCTAGTGACCAAAACATCAAACATATTCGAGCATGTTAGACTTTTTAATTCATATCTGGTTATTCTTATATTATCATTAGCCAAACCAATTTTAGGTAATATTATTGCAAAGCACGAAAAAGGAAAATGGCAAAGAATAAGTATAATACTTATTGTATAACAATTTCAAAGTGTCGAACGCGCAACAGAGTGTCTTGTTTCAAGGCAGCCCAAAACAGGCTCAAGCTTCTCATGATATGGGTTCAACCTAACATTGAATTGTATACTTTCATTGTAATGACAAAGGCAAATAGCCTATATAAGTTGACCTACCAGTGATACTTAGTTTCCTTGGTCTTTGCTTTGACGTAATCACATTCAAAGTCGTACTGACTTGCTTGATTTGAACAATTGGTCTATGAGGCTCGTAAGTGCCAGGAACAGCCAGCTCCAGGTCACTGCAAGTTAACAGCTTCGGAGAGACATATTGCAATTCCAAGGATGTCAGCTACAAATGCAAAAGTAATATTTGTTACAACAGAATGACATATGACAACACACATGACACAGGACACAGGACACATGACACAGGACACATGACATATGACACATGAAATAATGGCATATGACTAAACATGGTAAAACATACTAAAAGCTACAAAAAGACATTTATGTATCTACTTGGTGCCAATAGGCTCGAAGGACAAGGTCACTGCCGAATTGCAGATGTGGCGTGGCAGGATTCGAAAATTTATTAGATTTTTTTTAACATTTATACAGAGTTGTCTAAGTATAAGCAAAAGGCTGGTGATAAAATAAAAACTAATAGCTTCATCAAAAAATTGTTACATTCTACAACCCATAGTTAAGAAATTCCTAAACAAAAATTCAACTTTATTGAATACATTGAATACAAATTACTCTCTTCGTTAAGATTTATCTAACTTTCTTATGTCAGGTGTGTTCTATCAATTAAACAAGAAATCAAAGGAAATATGGGCTTTGTAGCAGAAATCACCTGAGGAAGCTGTTTCGATATTCTCCTGAACACGTGATAATATAGATCCCAGGCTTGTGTTAAATCTTTTGTATTTCCAGATCTCTGATATTTTCTGCACCAGTCTTGGGCTTCCATAAGTTCCCTTCCATATGCCTTTAAAACGCGAAACATTTAAAATTTAAAGAAATTGCTAAATCAAGGCTTAGATCTAATATCACAAATTTTAAACAGGCCACCAACATAGATTGACTAGCTCCACTTCTCATCTTTAATGATAACTCTGAATGCAAGTTTGTTTTTGACTAAGTTTGTTTATATGCTAAAAGGTTATCTTCGAGCCGTCTAAAAAATTTAAAATCAGAACTAACAACTGTTGATAAACATTCACAATTTTTAACAAACAACGTGCTGGGAATTGGGATATTTCTTTATTGCATTTTTGCCTTAAAAAAACAATTCACCTAAACTATATTTGGGTCTTTCTACGGATTGCAAAAATCTTGCAGTGATCCACTCGAAGAAATCCTTTAGATTAGCAAGGTACAAGGTGATAACCAAAATATCATAAAGTTCAAACCACCTGCTGAAATGACGTTTCATTTAATGTTTGCGCTCCACGCTCCATCATTTGATGCAGAGGGTCCAATACTGCAAACATCCCCTTGACATTCCTTTCACCAAAATACAATCTAGATGCCTCCTCAAGGCCTTCGTGCCAGAGCTCATGCCAAAGAATGGCAACACGAATCAGTTCTTCACTCACCTTTAAGGAAATTGAATAAAACATTTAAAAGTCCATGCCTTATAACAAACAGCTATCCATACTGTGTTGAGTATGGCCAAATGATAAAACAGATATAACGGGCTGGTATGTTCTGCACTAAGGCAATAACCATACACTAAATCTTCTAAAGATTGAATGACCTTAGGAAATAGCAGTAATAAATTGTTGCGTATATCTTATACATGAAAATGGTTCCTTTTCTTTATCATAAATACACCAAGCCTTCATTAACAAACCCTTAAAATAAATGACATCTTGAAACGGTGTACAGTTTTGTTTCAAATCTTTGGCCAAAGGCTCGCAGAAAAAGCTTCAGTGCAAATCTGTTTCTCTGCTAGAGAGTTGCCTTATAGCATCGCAATTTGAACTGATTTTAACATAAATGCGTTAGTTAAACCAGAAGACAGGGTAATTGCCCAGCAGAAGCATCAAAAAAGGATCAAAACAGCATCTGATAATATTTAAAATATATAAAAATGGATGGTGAAGTGTAACTGACCATCATAGCTTGCTGGACGAGAATCTGACTATGTTCGCACATGTTTTTGAGTATCTGGTTAGCAGCGTTGTGTCTGGCAATACTTGCAGATTTCGAGGCTACTGCTAAAGGATATATCAGAGCCTAAAACAAAAAGGGTAAAGTGTTTAAATTTTAAATGAAAAAAGCAAAGGTAATTATATAAGGATTCCTTTTAAACGAGCTAGAGTGGAAGGCTTATACGTATTAGCCTCGTTAGATACTTTCATATGTAGAGCCTCGTTAGACAATGGCTGAAGATACCAAACAGATGGCTACACTCTGTTTAAAGGAGTTACCAAAAAAACAGTTGTAAAAGGATAGCCTGATTAACTATGCATTTTCAATATCAAAGAAAATTCGGAAACAGCTATGATAGTAGGATGTACCAGCGTTAGTTTGCGTGGTTTAAACACGGCTCATAAATGCCACCTCAGCCAATATAAACATACTCGTTACTACAGAAATACGCAGTCCAAGAAAAAGAAACCTAATAGTCAGTTAAAAGCAGAGGCCATTACCTGTGGATGGTGCTTCCCAATATCAGATAGAAGCTGGTGAATCAGCCTGCCGACTAACTGTCTTGGGGTGTCGATGCGAGCAATTAGTTGCGGGATGACCTTTAAAAATTAAAAGAAGTATAATACGAGTGAATTATAAAACAAAATCTCTGATGACGCTACACAGAGGCCCTTATTCTGTAACTAGCCTATCTAGTAAAATATCACACAGATATTAAGAATGCAAGTATTTCCTTGTCGTTCTCTTTATGACCAGTATTGGGTTATGAATTGAAGGAATCAGCCATACCAACCTGCAACCAGTTATCTATCTGAATAGTTTTGATCCCTTCAACCAATGCCTCGTAGACCTCTGGGCTGTTACCGTAATCAAACCATAAAGTCAGCAACCTGAAAATATTTAGATTTTGCAGCCAATTTCAGAATTGAACAAGATTCTTCGCCGAAGAGCAAGACATCAGTCATTATGCATCTGTTAACATCAGACTGTTCCTTTTTCCTAATCAGGCAATGTCTTTTTCGCTCATATTGATTTCTCAAAACTATATTTCCTTTAAAATGTTGCAAAATGCATAACATTTTACCTTTTAAGTCACAAACATCCATTTGAACGGACAATAATACAGCCTGTTATGTTCCAAAATATCCTAAAAACTTATGTTAGCCACCAAAGAGATTTTCGTTCAATTTTATGTATGTTCATAAGCGTTTACCAGATTTATAGGGATATTGAGATAAATTGATTGCATAGGTAGAAACAAATCCAAAAAAAATGAATTGATGGCAGATATCAATGATTTATGTATCTGGTACAAGAAACAAATATCACGAAAACTGGCAATTATTATCATATCAATAAAAATCGCAAAATTATACCTTAGTGTATCTTGTAACGAGTTGCCACTGGAAAGGGCAATTGATCTGAAGAAACCATGTACAGCTGGGACAGTGTACGAATGGGCCACTTCAGGTGCAGTCTGTGAAAACAACAAAACGATATCTACACGCTGCCACATTCACATTATTCGGCTAAAAGTGGTGAATATAAGTAATGAATAGACATTCTGCGTCGGAATCATTTCAAGGATTGTGATGTTAGGAAAATCACGACTTCAAAAGTCAAATGTAAACAGACGAAGTTGTGCAATGTTTACCAAGCTTCCTTTTGGAGAACCTGGTTGCGCCTGAGCAGCTTGGTTAAGATCGGTTGTGGAACTGCGATGCTTGTAGTACAGAACAGCTTCGTAATTCATCAAAGCCCAATAATGGCAGGCCTACAAAACAAGGGATCAATGAGATATGGATAGCGTCGTAACAAAAGCAGCAGATTCAGTTATCAACGATAGTCAATCAAACGAATACAATGGATATCAGTTAGATGGTGAAAAGGACCTGCTCCTAAATATATACGTGCATAATTAGGAAGAAAAATTAGGAAGCGATACGAATCTAAGGACATCATCTCTTCCTAAGAGTAATACCAATAATATCAATTTCACAAAAGCAAACACAAAACCATTATACATTATACATGTGAATTCATTCAAGGGACAATGATTAAGATTAAATGACTAGCATAAGTAGCTACTTTAAAGAATTCATTAAGAAGGCTTTTACTATAATATGAATTCTTTAAGAGCAAAAAAGGCTCAAAGTCAGTGCGATCCATCTTTCTCTCAAAAATATTGCACTAGAATTTCGATTCAACTCGATATGAATTGACAAAATCTCAAAATTAATTTGAGAACCCAATCAGTCATAAAATGGAGGAACAAAAGTTTTGAAGTATTGAATAGGCACATTCAAATTACCACCTTATGCCATTTTGGAATCTGTCTATATAAAAACAAAACATCACTACCTATGTTAAGAGTTTATTTTCTCTTCAACTATGTCGCTGATTGGTTAAAGCATGAACCCAGTCAAGCAAGCGCTCTCAGGTTACCTAGGATTTGCACATAGACATACATTTCGCTTGGTTTTTTTGACATTATCGGAAGTTTAGACTTTTGAAAGTGTCTGACTAAAAGTACTTTAATATTTTATGTTTCCACTTCCCCGTACTATTTTTAAGGCTCATTTCTAACTCATAGCATATAGGAATCATTCTTCGATCTGGGACTACAATATACTTTATAAACTTTATGTCAGACCTCATTTAGATTATGGTGATGTGATTTACCACCTTCCATGCAAGGAAATCAGTTCAAATAGCCGCGGCAATATCCTGATGCAAAAACTCGAATCGGTACAATATTCTGCAGCATTAGCAGTAACAGGAACATGGAAAGGTACCTCTCGTGAAAAGCTGTATCAAGAGTTAGGATGGGAATCCCTGTACTTAAGAAGATGGAGTAGACGACTTTTCATGATCTACAAGATCATTAACAATCTGATGCCAGATTAGCTAAGAAATCCTATTCCCCAGCTGATTCAATCATATTATGCTTTTCGTAATCAACCCGTTGTTGGACAAATTAGAGCAAGAACTGAAAAATATAAGTCAAGCTTTTTCCCAAACAGCTTACATGAATGGAATCAGCTTGACCCTGAAATCAGAGAATCGCCTTCCATTGATATATTCAAGAATAGATTGCTGTCAATCATTAGACCACTTTCTAACTCTGTTTTCGGTATCTATGACCCACGAGGGCTTTCTTTATTAACTCAACTTAGGGTAGGGTTGAGCAAACTAAATTTCCACAAATTCAGTCATAATTTTAGTGACACAATCAACCCGATGTGTCCGATCAACGATGGTCTTGAGGATACGGAGCACTTCATATTGTCATGCCATTCTTTTGAAGAACAAAGACATGACCTCCTCGCTTGTGTCATTCCAGTACTGCACTCTTTTGAATTTACCAACGTTCCTAATCCTATCCTTTTACAGATTCTTTTGTACGGCGACAAAAAATTGCCATTTGAAGTAAATAAATTCATTTTTGAATCTACTATTCTGTATATTTCAAGAACGGAACGCTTTGAATGATCATAAAATCAGTTTCATCAAATATCCCTTAGTCTTGTGTCTCACCCACTTATTTGCTTTTTTCAGTTTTTCAAAACGTATTATCTTGTACCTGTAATCTTCTATATATATATACTTCTTTTATTTTTTTGTAACATTGATTAAGTGTAAGTGTAGCGTTCGTATTTGTTTCTCTAGTTGCATGTAATGGCCATGGGGTTGGCATTGTCCATTGCTCTCCATGGTATCGTACCTGTAGTATCGTAAAGTAATTAGCAAGTAATGTAGAATGTAATTTGTATTTTAACATTTTATCTGGATATAAAAAAAAAAAAAAAAAAAAAACTACAATATACCAAAATCTGAAAATACCACATAACACAATGGTTGTTGCATAGAAGATTATGTTCCACTCACTTTGTACCAATTCCTGTCACTTTCAGTTGCTTTGCCATGATACTGCATTATGAGGGGTATTGTTCGACTGTTGATGCCTTCAAGTGCAACCATCCAGTTACCCATTTTCAGGTAACAACTGAAACGAAACCGTTTAGAGACTTCATTAAACAAATAACCAGACTCCACATTGGTACAATCATATGCAGAGAACACCTGCAGAGGGTTACAAAAAAGTTCTCGAAACCCTCAAGTTTCGCTCAAAAGAGGGTTGTACGTCAAGAAACAATCCCCGTTTAAATAATATTCGATCTTGTTAATTAGATTTGATTGTAAGCTGCATACAAAAATATCAAAATGTTATTCCTTATTATCGTCATACTAATCAGCCAGCGACTGCAGGTTTAAAGAATTCTGCTTCCATTTCAAAAATTCATGAAAACGTACCGTGCTTGAAGTTTAAGCAAAGCTTGTCTTTGTTCTTGGTCTCTCTCATCGGGAGAAATTGCGTGCATTGTATGTTGTTGGAGTGTCGAATTGACAAAGTGAGTCAGTTTTTGAAATGCTTCTTGCTAAAAACAAACGGGGGTTGCTACTGGTAAATTGTGTGAAGGCCTAAGTAGACATTCTTACTTCAGAGTGGAGCGTGATGAAGAAAGAAAGGAAAGAGCTTCTTTTTCAACAGGTTATATTGGAAATAGCGCTGAATATTTTAACATTCAACGAAAATAAAAATCTGAACTACTGATAGCAGTAGATATAGAACAGGAGATATAAATCCAAATGTCAAATTTTCGCTGCAAGCAACTTTCAGGTAGAAAGCTCTCCAGATCATTTTAATTTCTTGGAAAACTTCTGGCTTTTTTTCGCTTATGCGAAAGTTTTAGGTGAAAAGTTGTTCCAACGTATCACATTACAAAAGCTAACAGAAGTGCCTATCAACAAAGAGTCGAGACATGGAATTATAAACTGCCAACCTTTTCATCATTTTTCCACATGTGCTTGATGTATGCAAATGTCACTTCTGGGTATGTGGCGGGTATCGGCATGTCCGGGCTTTTACTTGGGTCAACACCAAGCAGCATGACGAGCGTTTTGTGGGAAAGGGCCTAAGATGCAAATACTGGCTGTAAGCTACCGAGATAGATTCAACTCATGGCGTTGATAGGTACATAACAGAATCAAATCTTATCCCGTACATCACAACATCTTAATTCAGCTTTCATAGCTGAGTCAGGTACTTTCAAAAAATAACTGGGACAAGATTGGATGTCCACTTATGTCCACAATGGGGACAGGAACAGCCTTAAAAACAAAATATATTTACCGGCCACCTCTAAAAACGAAGTCCGGCTACTTTTACAGTATACGAGTGGCACTCTGTTTCTCGATAAATGAATTCAAGTACCTAAATGTTAGTCAGAGTAAGAGTTTAAGAGCTATCTATTGAAATAAAATTGTTAAATTTTCATATTGATTTTTTGGACTTAACATAGTTGACTGGAAGAACCACGTGTTTGCTATCCTTTTGGAGCTAGTAAATTAACCCAACTCTTTCATACCTCTCTCTGACTTTGGCTAGAAGCCCCGCTCCAGTCAAAGTTATCGCTACGGTGAAAATCGCAATCAATAATTCTCAAAGAGATTGACACCGTAAGTTTCAGTACATAGTGTTTCAGTACATTCATTGTTTGAAGCATGATGTCGACCTACCAATCTTTTACTTTTCCGGCAAAGACTCGCATACTTAAGCCAAGTCTGCATGTCCTCTTGAGGTTCAAGAACCAAAGAGCGAACTTGAATAATCTTTTGCCAATCTTCGACAACTGGCTGGCAACCCTAATGAAGACAAAGACAATAATTAATTGCCAGGAAATCTAATGAAAGAAATTCTAAAAATTCAAAGAAATTTTGGATAACTTTTTTCTTATCATGAGCGAGATAAACAAAATAAAATCTTATCATAGGTTTTTATCATCCAGCCAGCTTTCTAATGAACCCAAGCCTTTTAATGGCGCGAAATGAATAAAATGGTTGCAATGTTGGCTTTTCGTTATATGTACACCCCCATTAAAGTTTGGTGGTTGCATGAGTAACTGCCATAATTCTGAAAAACCTTTACATAAAAGTGCTTATTTCCTAGTAAATTCCATTCTCAAAATTATTGAAAAACATCCTCCTGATCTTTTAGCAAGATTAATGTCATTCCAAACGTAAGACTGTACAGTTGGTTAGGTTATTTGTGAAAAAGGCAAATGAAAGAATTGCAAATCGGGTTGAGAAACGTAGCGAAACCACTGAAGCTGAAAAAATTCTACACAGAAATGTTTGCTACGACAAGAAAGGAAGCAAGATGTGTTAATTAACCTGCAAACGGAACCACCAGGCCTGTTTTATCGCCTCTCTTCTTTCTGGCATCAATTTGTATTGAATTATTTCCTCAAGCTCGGACAACATTTGCACTGTAACCATCGCCTGTGAAAAAGTGACTCCGCATAAAAAAATGTAACATGTTTGGGTTGTGAACGCATATTCGAAACATTATGAGCCATGTTTTTATTAGAAAATAAAAAATTGCCTAACTGACTGGCGTTGCAGTAGAATGCTTTACCACATACAGTATGATCTCTAAAACTATTCACACATCTCGTAATATATTAAAGGTTTGGAAGAGTACAAAAACATGGTTAATTGATAAATCTAATATAACTACGAAAGATCATAACTTCTAGAAAAAACAATGCAATTTCTTTTTCTTAACCAGCATAAAATTCTGCAAACTTATTCATGTTATCCTAAAGGCCACTCAAATAAAGCCGTTAATATCTTTCTTTTCGCCATTGATAGTTATAACTATCATCGCAATTTTCATTTCCATTTTAAAACAATTCCTTTGAGAAATCGCATGTTTAACAAAAAAAACAAAAATTCCAGAGGGAATATCATAAAATAAACATGATTCAGTTGCGGCAACAATAGACATGCTGGAAATTTATTCGACTCACCCCGTAAGCTCTGTTATAAGATTCCCCGACCATGGCTGTAAGCTCTGTGTCTAGCAGGTCTCTGGCACTGTCGATGCACTATAAGAAAGAAAATTTAATTACTTTATATACAAATGTGAATTGTTTCGATATACAAAATTGAACTGAATTGTTTTAAACTTCTATGAGGACAACAGACTTTAATTGTAGGTAATTTTTGCGAGTCAGAAACGAAAAATCTGCAATGAGCATACAAGAAGCGTTTCTCTTTCAATAAGAGGCTACCGCGTTGCGTCGGATCGATGTAAATGTAGGAGAGAGTTTTGGCCTGTTGCTGCTTATATAAATATGGGTCATAACAACAAGAATATAAAAAAATACCTGTGTTATTTTTCATTACCAGTTTTTCCCAGCCATGCATCACTTGAACCAATGCAAACTAGGCTGGGTCATATACAAAGCGGAATCAAAATTAGGCAAGCCAGCTCATCTCTACTCAAATACATACATTTACTCAGATCATATTATAAACAAGTTTGTCCGAAAACTGAGATACGTAGCATTTCTTACGCTAGATGCTCGTGTGAAGTTGCTTTGGTGCAGTGCAAAAACAGCCCTATAGAACGCCCCATCAAGTGTTTCTCTTTGTATCATGCATGTGTACTCTTCCATACTCTTCCATTCACCTGGAAGGAAAGACAGATGGGAACGAATTACAAACTGCAAACAAAAAGCATATACAAAACCAAGAAGTTGCAATGTCAAAATAGCTAATGCACTTTATTTGTGCAATTCCAGGCCCACGTGACAAGAACACAGTCTCTACTAGGTATATATTTTTCACCTTGAACTTTTTGGTCCTGATTCTGCCGTTCTAAACTCTGACGAGTATCATACGACAAGCTTTCAGTATTTTGTAGGATGTTTGCTTTTTTCAAAGGCAGAGTCTATATCAAGAGCCTCCCAATATTATGGTTCCACGTCATCGAGTCAAGCTTTTACGGACAGACCTTCAACCAACAAACTCTATATGGTACAAATCTCAATTAAGATAAAAGTCAAACACCTTTGAAATATTTGTTTAAGGAAGACAACAATTGAATGCTTATGGCATCATCTAATACCTAAACCCCAGGCAGCGGCTGCAGCCATACGAGCCATATGTTGTCGTGTGTCATCACTCACGTTAGGCCATGTTTCACATGCTACTTTGTGCAGCTCACCCCTAGAAACAGGAAAAGAATGCAATAAGCAATCAAAAAGGACGAATTTAATGTAGGATTCACGAAAAAAGAACTATCCGTATGTAATTTCCGTATGTAGCATTCATTTCACTGTAAGACTTAGGCTTAGAGTTTTGCAGACTGAAAAAAGAACGACATTTTCTGGCTCATAAAAATTTTTTGTGAAAAAGATTTAGAAAAAGGGTAAAGCGGCAGAGAATTTCTATTTAAGAAGTGCCAAAACCACCTTGCAATAAAAATGGGTTCCATACCAAGATTTGAGGTAGAAATTTATACCCATACGTATAGGTAAGTGATGGAATGTCTTTTAAGGGCTATAAGTGAATTTTGTGAGGTATCGTAAGGATCAAACAATACATTAGAAAAGAACATGCATTTGTTAAAATCATGAATAAGTGCCATGATACATTAGTAAGATCAATTTTGAAAAAGTAAGACTCTAGGAAAAGTACATAGGAACATCTCAGGGGTGTCGTTACGAGGAAAAAAAGGGCGGCTTTTAAAAATATATTTCATAAAAACAATACTAGAGGTAAATAAGGGCTTCTTGTCGGCATCAACAAAATGGGTTTAGCCCCCTTGAGCCCCTGGCCTTGTCCCTATCTATTAGTTTGCTTATTAATGTTTAACATAGAGTGACGTCGCCCCTTATGGAACGATTCGGTTTTTTCATGAATTCTGACTGTGCAGTGATAAAAATAAATATGAAGGAGTTTAGGTTTGCTTATCTTTAAAAAACGCGCGAAATTATTTTGCTGACGACATTACCTGAACTCTTTGCTAATTATCGTTGTTTCATTTTGTTCTTAAAAGCTAGAAGAATATTTTAAAAGTTAGCGGAATGTAAACGAAAAAGTTGTCATTAGACCTTCGACCCTTCATTTTTTCCTGCACCTCAACTTTCTTGGTCATTCCCTCGGTCGGATTTTGAGCTAAAACAAAACCAACCCCCAAAACGTGTTTCTTCATCTCCCAAAAACGAATATTCGCTGAAACCCAAACAATACCTTGCACAATTTTCATTCACCGGGATTTTTTATCAGGAGGATTTTTAATTGGCCTAGTGGCTTCTTCGATGGAACGGCGGGCTTCCTGTTGTGATTCATGAGTGGATGAACGTGTGACACGTGATTAAGTCTCATTCAAGTAAGAAAACCAAACTGGGGGATAGCTTTTTTTTCTTTACCCTGAATTTGAAAACAAATGGCTCAACGAAAATCTGATTTGATATTGACGAATAATAAAGGTAGAAGGAAAGAAGGCAGATAATAATTCCCGGTTTTTCTCCATTGTGCACTTTTCTGCATGCCTAAATTTGAGTCGTTCCATAAGGGGCGATGGCCTAAGTTTTTCACGAAGAAAAGTAGCCTGTAGTAATGTTGCTCGTGCAGAAAGAGAGAAAAGCCGATAAGACTGTCTTTACACAAGCATGTAGATTATACAACAAAGAATGTGTTTGTAGTACTTTTATTTTATTAGGAAGTACCAAAAAGCTGAGGAAACAATTTTTACTGAAATCGTTCCATAAGGGGCGACGTGACTCTACTTCTAGAATGAGGATAATCTTACCATTCGCCAAGAGCTTCCAAACATCTCATTCGTCCTAACAAAAGATCGCTGTCATTCGGATCTTGCTGGTATTTCTTTTCGTAGGCATTCAAGGCATTTTCCCAGTCGTGCAGTTTCTCATACCATCTTTGCTGAACTTTCTGCGAATGGAATATATCGAGATTAGTTCGCATTTTGAAATCAACAGCAAATGTCAATCAAATCATAAGGATACCTTATTTGGCTATTTTGTCAGTAGCCAGGTTTTGAAATCTCTTAGTATTACATAATGAGTTCTGATTCCTTAGTTTTTTATTTAATCTTAATTACTAACGACATCCATTTAGTATTCTTTTAGTATTTGAAATATTCTATGCCTCTAAGCACTGATCTTCTATGAATTTGTGCAAAACTTGGTTTTTATCAGCTCAAATGGTAAAATCTAAGTTCCTATTATGATAATGCAGACGTTCACTGAAAGAGTTTGAGAATGCATCAGATTTTCCGTTTAAGAAAGCAATGCAAAGTTGCTGACATACCAGATCAATCTTAGCATTTTTCATGGCATACACCAAAACGCCGTGTGCAGCTTCTGGATTTTGTAGTTTGTTATTGATGCTAAAAGCGAACATTTTAATGTCAATATACCAGTTTAAAATGGCTGTGAAAAATAGTTAAAAATTAAAATACATTAGGATTCACATTTTACATAAAAGTCCGAAGGATAGCACGGAAAGATGTACACGCGCATGACCTTCCTGCTTTTGACATTCTTCATAGTCTTTTAAATTCAATACAATGTGAAAAGAATTCGTAGCACACCACAGTACAAATTGGAAAACTCCCAAAATGAAAACACCACAGAGAATTCTTCTCTTGACTCAAAGCGTTCTTGACAACTGAGCCAGCGTATCACACAAAATTTCTTAACTTTGTGAATTTTGCATTATCCTAAGTAATTTTAGCAAAATATCTCCGGATCTTCGACGACAAACCTGATATTGAAAGGCACGATGATACCCTTTTTCAAAAGTGGAGCAAAAATAATTGAACTCATTGAAATGTGACTGCACATTAACTACTGTGTAACCTGATCAAAGATTCCAGGGTGTCGGTGGTGGCTTCCTTCGTGATGAATTCTTCTTCTTTGTAATGAAGAGCCTTGGCATATGCACGACATTTTGTGGCACATTGACCAAGCAATTCTATATTCAGTGTAAAGGATCCCTGAAATGAAGAGTGAGAAACAATTGTATTTAAAGTATTGTATACATAGAAAGTCTAAACATGTTGTCACAAACGAGTAGAGCTAAACTTGGCTTTTAATTCTGTTCTACGTGCCCACAATGATATGTATTTATTACTTTGATTGATCCGACACAATAGACACAAATAAAGGTAACATTGTGCCGCTTACCAGAACACAAATCATAAAATCAATAGAATAGAACAAGCAACGATAAATTACCAATCATCGATAAATCCCCAGACAAAAATATTATGAAAAAGTGGAGATAAATTTCCACGATTTGATGTTATACTTAGCTGGCCAAAAAACGAAACAAATTTCAAATTGCAGCCAGGAAAGGATGAAGAAGGCGACAAACCTTGATGTCACAATGCTCCATAAACTCTGCTAAGTTGAGCAGCGTTTGAGTGATTTCTGGGATATTTTGCGACTTGAGGGCCTGTTCCAAACTTCCGACAAGCTCATCCTACAATAGGATCAGATTAACAAATGCAACAAAACATAACAAATTCAGCAGACTTCAAATGTTAATGAAAAACCTCCATGTAACTAGTTATGACTAGCTTTATATTAAACTAAAGAAATATAGAAGTTTTAGGATGGCAGCAGATAAGGTTACGTCAAATATATGAGAGAAGAGCATGTTTTCTTTAGTTTAAAAACTAAGGGAGGACATTTATTTATTTTGGTCCTGATGATGAATGAAACATACACATGTCTAAGAGAACACCGATAAAACTATACATGGCTTTATGTAAAGATGTGAAAAGACAGTTGAAGGAGTGACTAACCTGCTGATCTTCTTGCAACTCTGACCAACATGATACAAAAGCTGCATTGAAAAGATCCCTGAAAGAAAGGGAGAATGGAATTGCTTTAATAGGAAAATCTATACAGCACGTGAGACCTTTATCATCAACGCTAGAAACACTGGCTAATACTTGTTGTAGCTAGAATTCTTTATCCATGCAGAGATCAACATTAGGCGCTCAAAGTATTCGAAATACCTTGCTAAAGGGTTATATTCCTGAGCCAGCACTTGACAAGATCGCAAGATTGGAGACGGTGATTCTTTAAGCAGCTCGACACTCAATCTACGAAGCCACTCAGTCCAATCGTCACGAGAAACACGGCGAGCTGCCACCCAAGCCTAAAAACAGTAGACATTTTGTAAGGCAAATCTATCTTAAAGCAGCAGATCAAAGTCGCAAGGCGTCAGCTACTTTTGAACTTTTACTGAGGTTGTCTAACTTAAATTCCACCAATTTGAAATCTTTACCTCTGGAATACAACTCATTAATTGTTTCAATCCAATAAGACCTGAAATTGATACTATAATAAACTGCAGCCAATATTATGACTTCCTTTCCAGCGTCTGTTTCTCAATATCATCAAGGAGTAACTTTAGTCCAGGAAAAAATTTTTTCTGATTCAGACTGACCGTTCGCTAAAGCATATTGCTATTTGTAAAGAAAACTCCAGCTGTAAACAGTATACTAATTTTGAAGCTAGGAAACATTAATAATCTCTCTGGATGCTTTCAAGAAAAAACTCAATTCATGAAAAATCAGACGGACACCTCTTGACACATCACCCTAAACAGACACTAAAATAGCCATTTTCTGCAGAATTCTTGGGCTTGTTCTATTGCACCCCTTTCTATCGCTTCATTGCATGTAAGTTTACTATCAATGATTGACACTTGAGACTTGCTATATGACAAGCAACTCCACCCTAATTAACGATTAAATGTAGAGAAACATAAACGTACTGACCCTTTGCAGAGTATTAGCGCTCATGGGCAAACGTCTGACGGATTCACTTTGGTTTTGAGTTGAAGAATCATCTGCAGCCGCTGCTTTGGCGCTTTTGTGACGTAGCAGAGGATCAGTTTCATAGTCGAGCGAAATGCTGCCTTTTTGGATCTTGGCCACCATGCAATCGTATCTCTGATGCTGAATTTTGTGCTTGTCGAGAACCTGAGAAGAATGGAGTTTATAAAGTCAGTTTGGCCTATCTTAGATATATTAGGAAAAACAAAAGAGAGAGGTTTCCTCAACACAAGCCAATGATGTGATTTTTCTAAGCTACTTGCAATTTGGCTGCAAAAATTTTCAGTTCCGATTTGAGTAGGGATATACTTTTCAAGGATTGCGAAAATACAAAATAAATAGGCCGGAAAAAAGCCAACTCAATCACTCAACAAATGAAACAGTTTTGCAGTAAACACTCAAAAAGGGCAATATTTGATACGTAGAAGGTAAACATGTAGTAGGTAAAGAGCTCCGTAAAAACCCTACTCAGCATTTCTACGGATAAAAAGGTTTTGCATAAAACATCATTAGACGTACCTTACTGACTGTCGGGATGAATATTCCGTATTTTCTTCCAAGCTGCATCACTAAAGCTGCCAGTGCGTTCATCGCAATTGATCGTAACTCAGGCACGGTGTCTAATACGCGGACCAGCGGGTGGATTATACGTGATGAAAATTCTCGAAGATCTACCGAGTCACACAGCTTCTCTAATGTCTGAAGAGCAGCCCTGTTGGAAAAGATATCATTATTTAATTTAACTATTCAAAGTTTCACTTTCTGCATAGCATACGCTTAAAATAATTCCCAGATTTTGACTTCTAATCAAAGAAAAAATCTTTCTTTGTGGCCTTCTGAAATATTGCATTCAATTTTACCCGCATCTCTAAAGCAACAGATGCTGTAAGCCTCAGAATTATGAATATAGACAGGTCGGTAACAGAGTGGGAAAAGGAGGGAGGCGATACTACAACGAACTTCTCTTGAAATGTTTTTCTTTGCATTCTATTTTGCTTTTTAGATCAAAACTTAAGAAGTACTCTGATTTAGACGATCATATTTTCTGTAAAAAGGATATTCTGTAGAAACGATTTTATTTTAGGCAGCATTAAGCGGTCTTGGATCGCATAAGGATGTTTTATGATACTTTACTTCTAACAGGGCCCTTGTTGATAACAGTATTTTGTTGGACTGATAAGGTAGTTACCCTGTATAAACAAGCACGTTATTATTGTTTTGAAAATGGCTTTGAAAAAAGCAAACATTTAATAATATATTGGCTAAAAGCTTTTTCGTCTGACACTCCTCGGAGCATAAAACGTCAGAATAAGGGTCCGAAAGAACACGATGAAAAATATATACCCGATTGTGGATCGAAATAGGCCAATCAGAAAAACGCAAGCACAAGACCGGTATAGTTGTCCAATCAGTGCCGCTTGCCTAAAGAAAAATTACCATTGGAGTCCTAGAAAGAAAACGAACTCCTTCTGTCGACACAATGGCGGCTTTTTCGTTTGTATTATTGTTTTTATTGTTATTATTTGTATAAAGCCTGAGCACGACTTCACTTTCTGAAAATTGAGCTACAAGCTACAAGTTAGCACAAATACTTCATTGAATACGGTGAACCAATGTGTTTATGGTGAACCAACGTGATAATGCAAAAATTTGACGTGGCAATAAATGCAAAACTTATACAAGAAAATAAAGAACTTGATTTGTACTCACTCTCGAACTTGCAAGGGTGTATCAACTGAATCGAATAACACTACCACAGGTGGAATCAAAAGGTGAAGGTAATCATCAAAGCTAGGCCCAAACTTCTGGATGGCCTTTAGCAGCTAAAACAAGAGTTGCAGTGAGATCAGTACAATGGCAAAACTATACCACGTGATTTCTACGGGAAATTGCTGCGCAGAAAACGAATGATGTGCATTTCCAGATTACTAAGCTTGAGACAAAAAGCTGCATCTTAAATAATACTTAGACAGAAAAGACAAACATGGAAGTGACTTATTAAAAATAATCATGTAACCCTTTTTGTAAGAGTGGCATTTTTTTAAAGAAGTAATCATAGGCTTTACAGTCTTACCACCTTATACCTGCATACCACCTTAACTGCACACTTATTTGAGGGTTAAGTATAAATTTGCTAATGCGATTGACATAAAATGACCAAAAAAACTGTTATTGACAGCAAAGGCAGCTGTCTTCAAAGATTAAGGCTTTTCTACGCGTTTATCTCAATGTATAAACAGCATACCTTGCCAGTAACCACTCGTTTGGGGCTGTTGTCATGCACGAACACCTTCAACATTTGCGGCACAATTTGTGGAAGATAAAGCTAAAAAGATACCATAAAGTACTCAGTTGTTAAACAAAACAAAGCTTTCAGTAAAGCCTTCATGCAATTTGTCACATTGCGTTCCGGCTAGTTAAGCAAACTGTCTGGTTAGGTAACTGAGAAGTCTAAAATATTATATACTGTATATATAAGCATGTAACATATTTATTCGGTATAATAGTTAAGGACAATAACTATGATTGAGCGAGATTTATTCAATTCAAGGATGGGAGTGCTGTTAAAAGAGCACTTACTTTGAACTCTCCACCCAACGCCACAGCCAACTGCTCAACCAACAAAATGATAGTACTTTGCAATGACACAGGACTGTTGACAGTCCAATACTCCTGTTGGGGAAAAAAGAACAAATGAATTCAGCATCAGTAGAATGAAAAGAATGGAAATATTAGTCTTGCAAATTAGCCAATAAAGTTAGGATCAAGCCTTAGGCAACAAGTAGTAACAGGCAATAGATTTTGAAAATTAATAAAGAAAGCAAGAAAAAGAATACAGTAAGGTTTGATATCTTTACGTACGGATACTTACGCACGACTCGATGTTTTAAATAAAGAGGAAGTAAACAATGAAAGAAAGACTAGTAAAAAAATAAGAAAACAGCTTAAAATAAAAAATAAATGCAAAGAACGAATAAAAGTAGCACAAAATTAAGAACGAGAGAAGAAAAGAATTCTTTTTTGCACTTTCTAGAGGCAGCTAACTTCGAATTGAAAAGAACAGCCAGGATATCGAGGGCCATGACCATCAAAATTGAACTGAATAACAAAATGTTTTCTTTAATACCAGAGTCATCATATACAAGACACTATTTGTGCATTACAAAAGAAATTAAAACTCCTTTATAACATGCAGTTATTGTTTGAGGCTTACATGCCTCCAACGTGAGCTAGCAAGGAGCACATTCCATACTTGGTAACAAAATAACATCCAGGGTATGGAATTGTACCTACTTTGATAAGGGCTGCAATTTCATCCAAGTAGTTGCGGATATGCTGCCTCACAACGAAAATCATCTTACCCAACTGCTGCAACATGTACTACAACAGAAAAAAAGCATTCACTAAATCAATAGTTTGTTAAACAGAGACAGAAACAGAGACAAGAAATCAAATATCTATTTCTTTCTTAGATAACTTTCGTCCTAAAACCATCCTTCAGATGCTAGGTAGAAAAAATGAAAATAAAATCTCGGGATTTAGTGCAAATAACAGATTCTAAGTTGCAACTGCAGGTTTCAGGCTAATTGCAATTATCAAATCACTGCTTTTGCCTCATGATGCACAAAATCCACTGTCGAAATTATATATTAAAATACAAATCAAAAGTGAAATAAACCACACCTGCTCTCTAATCAGGATTTCTACTTTTTTAACGACATACTAAGCAATTGATAGTATCAACGTCATCTAAATTTCATTCCGACAAAGCAATATCAAGGCTGATTGAAACTCAAAAATATTTACTACAATTTCCATTAAAAATGGTAACAATTCAAAATTTGCATTCTATAATAACGATCTAGCAAGAATTTAATCTGAAGACAGGATGGTTAAGATTTATTGATTGGCTTTGCTAATCGTGCTTTGGTTGTACATACCTCTCTGAAAATTGTGTCGCAAGTTCGAATTACGTTCAGATATGAAGGCATAAGCTGGAGGAAAATATCGACCATTTTATGCTCATTGCAGCACACAAAATATTATAGAGTAGAATAAATATACTTAAAGGAAACATGAGCGAGTGACTACGACCGGCAATGCTGTACGTCGTTACTCTACCAGCTGAGCTACCCAGTCTGTTCTCCATTGGTAGAGCTGGACTTACTTAAAGACTAGACGTAGGCTCCAAGAACTGGTAAAGGCCGGTGAAAAATATTGTATTAGCTAAAAACAATGTATTTTGTACGAAGCAATAAACCTTTTAATTAAAGTCACCTTGAAATTAAATCAACAGTTAATATAAAGTTAAGATATAAGGTTGATGTAAACTGCGTCAAAGCAAGTTAAGAGATGCGGGTGAATAATTTCCTAGAAATTGACCCTGGGTGTAAGCTACATAGAAATGTTCTTAACAATGTAAACCACAACAGCCCAACTGAAACCAGTACCAAACGAGACCACGCTTACCTGTGGCAGATACTGAACACCTTTCATACCGAGGCTGTTGAAGATAAACTGTACGGCCTAAAAGACAACACGTGATATCAGACTACAGAGAACTCACATGAGAGTATGAACAAAATATTTTATATTCAGAAGAATGCCCGTGATTATAAGGCAGCATCTCAGTCAAACTGCAACAAATTCGACTGATTTTGCAAATTAAGAGGTATTTTGGTGTTCTTTCAGGTTATTAGGCCAGGATTCCAAAATTCTAAAAAATGACTTTTTGATGGCGTCACTTCGCCACTCTATTAGCAATAAATGTACAATTACCTGTATCACAGTGTTGTGATGGGTGCTGAGCGCGGGGTCTCTCATTATCCTCATCAGTGCTCCAATCGCTACTGCTGGATAGAACTCGTCTAACTGAGCTGTTCCCAGGGCAACCAACATTTCACTTGTGCTTGTTTCACCTACAAATAAAACAAGAACAAACATTAGTTTCAGGATGCAGAATGTTTCTTTGAGTAACAAGGATTGTGCATCAGGTTCTATACAGAATGTCTACAATGGAAAAATACATTATAATCTGATTCCAAAAGCACTTTTCAAAAAAAATGTCTTAGCAGTTCTAAGAAAAGAGCAACAGTAGCATGGCTTGAATATATTTAAGCCAGGCTTGCAATGGTTGGCATATTGGGTCCTTGATCTTTATGAGGCATGCACGCAAAAGGAAAATTGGAAATATTCAAATCAAGAAATAAAAAAAATCATTACGAATAATTAGGTGACGCCTTTCTTATCACTAATTGTGGGCAATTTGTAGTTGCTACAATATACAGCAGTAGGTTCATTAGAACATCCAACGCAAAGGAAACACGACAGGCGCTAAACATAAGAGACTTTTGAAATTGGAACAAAAACTCACCTTGGTCACTTGCATCGGCCGATTTTCCAATGGGCGAGCTGATTGGAGTTGATGATGAGTCAACAATACTTCCGGTTTGAATCTGCTTATACTTGTAGGGATCAAGTGCCCCAAGCAACCCAAGAACTCGTATGGCCTATCGTAGGATAAAAATAAATCTATATCCACAGGTTTTGGTCAACAAAATCAAGTATTGGAATTGTGTTACGGAAAACACAAATGCGAAACAACGCTCTACATCATTGGTCAGGGCACCAGAAGTGATACTGCGTCACAGCTTAACGCCAATAGCAAATCTCTGGGAAACTTAACAAGGTATGTCAGTGAAAATACAGCTGGATAATGATACCAGAATTACTCCAAGACTATTGAGTAGTCATGGCGAATCAACTTTGCTAGCAGCAGTAAACTTGTACGGTTTGGAGCAGGACTGCTGGCTAGCAAATTCCCGAACAACTTATAAACTATTATACCATTGACAAGCTGACTAAGGAGTTTTCAACAACGTTATTTTCGATCGAAGAAAAAACAACTACAAAACAGCTACAACCATTTTAATTAAATTTACGACAGCATAAATTTTTAAAGCATTTTTTAAGCAATGAAAATGGACATAAACATAGATTCGAACCTCTTTTCGAATTCCAGGAGATTGCTCATTTTTCAGGAAATTCAAAAGAACTTCAAGCAAATTTGGGTATTTTCTGTACGGTTCTATGACATATCTGCAAAAGCAACAAACATTGTGAAATTTACAAACAAATACCTCACCAATTCATTGAAACATTCAGCTTGAAACAATCGAATAAATCTCAAGAAACAGTAGCAAAGAATCTGGCGTACCCGGTGCTTTCAACCAGTTGACCAAATGTCCAAAGTGCTACCTGAAGAATAAAAGAAATCCAAGTACGTTAATGAAGTTCATTTAGGAGGTCAGTATACATGATAAATTGTTTATATTTTGAAAAGAAAGCATAAGACTATTGGCATGACGAGTTAGTTGTTTGTAATCAAGAAACACGTGTCGATTGAACATGAAATAAAGAAAGTATCTATCGATTGCTTTTTAAAGAGCTTAATGTATGTACTTTTGAATGTACGATAAGCTGGTTGAGGGAACGTTATGGTATACAGTTTAAAAGCTTTTGAAAGTCATATATTTTATCGTTCGTATTTTAGAAAGACTGTAGGACATCAGCAGTCACAGCAAAAGATAGCCTCCGCTGATCCGAAAGCATTGTAGGTATCCCATCTGAATAAAACATACCTCTCTTTTGACTAATGATGATGCATCTTGCAGCATTTCAATTATCACCGTGAACAGTTCGTCAACATACTTTCTCATCTCACATCCGCTAACCTAGAAAAAAAGGGAGAAAGAAGCATTATGCAAAAATTCAATGGTTCTGCAAAAGGGTAATTGTACAAGAAGACTTTCAAAGAAAATCGCTCAAAGTTAAATGATATAATAAAAACACTCAGATTTTCAATATGATACTACACACAAAATGTTCATAATTTGTTGAATGTAGCATTTTTGGAATGAGAGTTAAATGCCCCGAATCACTCTTCATAAAATCATGTTCACCATTCCTAAATTATAGTTTGAAATTGCAATTTTTAGCAAAGCATGCTTAGTTAAAAACCATTCATTTTTAAATTCGGTGCGTGTATTTCAGCTATGTTGTATATGACACACTGATATCATATTGAAATGGACAGTACTATGCCGTTCCCATCTGCAAATAGCAGCTCATACATCAGCATACAAAACAATTACTCTACTTTGCATTATATACTTTGCTGGTACCTGAGCTAAATCTCCAATAGTCTGCAAAACACTGGTAACCACACCAGGATTTGGGTCTTGATCCTTCAGCTTTGGAATCAAGGCCTGAACAAACAAGAATATTTATACTTTATTAGCTGTCTTCATCTTTCTACAACGTCTGGATATCTTTAGAGAAAGATCTTACAACAGTATTGTGAACTTTTCTATATTAATAACAACTATTCTGGTTGCAATTATTTTTCAGTTCCGTCCAGGATGTTTTGAGAGAGACTCAAAATCTTGAATAAAATAAGTGGAGAAAAGATCAGGCAGTTGTCAAAAAGAGACTTTTAGCACAACAAATTCAGATTTTTAGCCATGGCATCATATTTGCATTGAAAAATCCCACGGCTTACAACCAACCCACAATGCAACATAATGACACGTTGTGGCCTATTAATGACAACATAGTATTTCACTTTGTTTATACTCAGTGTATGATTTTTATTTAAGGAATACTACTAAAGTATACTATCATCGTCATCAAGTACTGTATTCTATAAGACAGTTGGCTACTATGACATGCAACCTACACCTTGCCTCAGACATCAACTTAGTTTGCCCAATACTGTCAAACCCACTCCATAATATCACATATCCACATGTTTTTCGCTGTCTTCCTCGGTCACGTTACCCCTATATTATGCCCTTGAAAACAAGCCTTGGGTAACCCCCAGGCGATTCAGTTTTACATATCAGGGCATTGAAAACAGCATAGCAAGAAAAAACAAATTAAATATGTTTAACCATGTTAGTAGTGTAAGTTATCATTAAGTGCAACTTACCCGGAGAATAGGTTCCATGTACGGCTTGATAAGTCTTGGGGCATTTGTAACAAGGTGGCCTAACATCCGCGCACTTTGCTCTTTATTTCGTCCAATGCCACTGTACTCAAGTTCGGTCAGAAGCTAAGGAAAATATATATTTTACCCAATTTCAGCAACCTTGGTGAACTTTAGGCCATAGATACTGATGGAAAATGTTAACTTCAGTATTAAAGTGTATAAAAGTCTTTCATATAAAAAAGTACAGAGAATCTTTATATTCTAACTGACCACCTGAAGATATTTTGCAAACTATTTTTTTGATGGCCTAGGAAATAGTTTACTAGTCAGTGATAAAAATCAAGGAAAGGAGAACACACCTGAATCAAAGTCTTTCTCAAAGAGGGAAGGATGTACGCTGGATTGTAGCTGCTAAGTCTCCCGATGGAGCTAAGAGCAAGCTCTCTTATTGTGAATTCTTCGTCATTCAAGGCCACAAACAAGGCCTGAAGGTTCTCAGCCTGAGCAAGATGTGCATCGAATCTTTCATCCAAAGAAGCAAGAACGCAGTATCTGATATCTGGATCTAAAAACAAAATTCAAACAGCAAAATTAAATGCCACGTAAAAGAATAAATTTCAATTCCTTGCGTTAGCTGCCCGACGACCTTGTGTTTAGACACAGGAATACAAGAATTTCAGCTGGTAAGAAAGTTTAGCCTGGCTTTTAGGTTCCTAGAACCCCTCTAACAAACGAGCTCATGTTTGAAAGAGACAAAAAATCTAAGAGATTCATTGAGCCTATTTATTTCCCAATAATGCCGTTTCCCCATTCCAGTATTATCTCCAATTCACCTAAGTATAAATAATAAATTAAAAATTTTATGATATTACAAAATGTCAACACTGAATTTCCAGGAAAAAGTGTCCTTACATAGTGAAAATTCACATTTTGTCTCATTGTATGCTAGAGACAATGGTGCAGGTTATATGAAACGAATTCAACAGCAAGATGTTAACTAAACTACTTACCAGGATCTGTGATTCCCACTGTTAAAAGCTTGCTTAACACCTCAGAGACCACCTGGGTACTGGCAGCACTTAGCGGGTATTGATGCACATTTTTGCTTGGCACGACCATTGGCTAGACGACAAAAGTAGTATAAAACAATAATGGCTTCAAAGGAGAAGATCTGGACAAAGTATCTGATGTTGGTGCTTAACAGTTGATTTATGTTTTGGACTGCAGCATGCTTCATATCTTATGTCTAAAGGCTTCAAACCAAAAATTGCTAGCACTATCTTTTCGTAACCTGATGTTTTTCTATTGAATTGTTGTCGCATCTAGAATAGTTGTGGAAGTACCTCTCAAAAGTGCAAAAGCATTTAAAAACATGGTATTACGCAAAGACCTGAAAATATCATGCTTGGGGACGACACTTGGGGGAAGAGCTAATATAGATAAGCATGAATTCAAGTCTTGCCATGCACATTTAAGAACCTTCTCAAAAGTTGCCATTAGAAAGAACTTACGTGTGGCGTTGGTGTTAGCAAGCATGAACAGGTTCTCACGGCCTCCATTCGGATTTCCTTGTGTTCACTGGATAGAAAATTGTCGGCACAATGCGTGACAAACTTTGTCAGTGTGTGTCCTGCAATATTCAAAATTAAAATAGCAACTAATGCGAAAATAGGTTATATCATTTTAATCACATACAAAATTCTCTCTGTACTTAGTTTTAAAAATGGGGAAAGAAAGAGAAAACACGGTTTATAATGACAGCACATGGCGTTTCATGCATGCATCTTCTTACAATTAATACTAAAATTAACTGCCACTATTTTCTTATAAACGACCACGTCAAAGCAACATTGGAAACGTCTCGAGGAGAGTCTTCTCTTATTTTTTCTATCGACCTTGTTGGAAATTGTCAACAACGGGCTTTATAATCCGTTTTCAAAAATTAGACAAGAGATAAACAACAAACACCAATTGAAGTATTAAATATATTGATGACATACCTTCAAAATCAAATGTCCCGAGTGTCCTTAAGGCTAAAGTTGTCATGGTGATGTCATCGTCAGAAAAACTGAAGTGAGAGGAGCCTGGAGTATAAACAAAGAGCCTTGTAAGCATGAAGACGTGTTTATTTACTCAGTTTGTCGTAATCCTGCTCACTTATACTGAGCAACACATAATTTATCGCAAATTTCATAGAGTGATCTTATTTTAATTTTTTCTCTACTGCTTTACTCGTTGTATGTAATCGCTACGATATAAACGGAAACTAATGGAATTCTTTCGCGCGACAAAACAGAAAATCTACTTTTGGAATTTTTTACTTTTGCCCACATAGCCTCAAACTAAAAGATGGAATACCTCTAAGAGTGCAAAATCGACTAAAAATATGTTAAAAATTGGGCGAGATTTAATCAAGGAAAGATTTGAGACTTGCTAATGGGTTACTGATATTTTTATTGGTTCTAAAGTTTTGATCAGAGACATGTGAAATAGCTTGTGCATATGTGACCATATATCAGCTAATTTGTAATACATTTTACTTCTGTTGCATATTTAGAGGTATCTCTGTGTCTCTTTCAGGCCTACATGATCCAAATTTCAAAATCCCCACAATAGGTTTTCACAATGTCGTCCCTTAATAACTGTATTAATGGTGGACAAAAGAATAATTTGTAATTTCTTTATATAAAAGACCTAGATCTGACAGAATGAATTATGGTCAGTAAATGCTTCAAACATTTCTTAAGAGTACGTAAAATATATATTGCCAAATTCTGAGAATTTAATTACAAAGAATTAAAAAGTATCAAAGATTTAAAATTACTCGATGGCGTCGGAGTCGGTGCAGTATTCTTTGGCATTCCAGGGTGACGCAGAGGAACATGCATCAAAATGTTTGACAGAATATTTAGAAGCCCATCTGCAAGAAAATTCAGTTACTTAATCAAAACGTGATTCCCAAATTGCCTATTTAAAGAAACATCTGCCTTCAGCATTTTGAAAGAGATACATTCACTGTTACTCAATGACTGCAACACAATAAAATTGCAAGCAAATTTTTTATAAATTTATATGTAAACGTACACTTCATGCATACGTGTGAATAAGATGATCAGACCCACAAAGAAATATAATTTAAATCAAGAACCCATTGTCGGTAGATATCAAATAAAATTTGTTTCTATTCATCCTATCAATTTTGTTGTCGACGACGATGAAATAGAAAAGTTTTAGGCTGGCGGCACTAAATGGTACCCTGAAATTGAGCTACTTCAACAAAAACTTTGATAAATGTAATTTTGTACCTTGAATATGTTTCTTTGATGTTGGTATGAGACCAGCAAGATCTCTGAGACATGCGGTAAGAGCAGGACTGGAAGACAATATAATGTATTGGTTTCGGTAAAATCAACACCAATATTACAAAGAAGGAACTATCGAGGACATGAATGGGATCCTTTTAGTCTTTTATCTTCCTTCTCGAAAATGCTTTGAGAAATTTACACACAACTATAGCAAAGTTTACATCATTACATGTCTAAAAAATGCACAAGGTTAAGTTTAGCAAACACAAAAATTTTAAATAAAGTGAATTTTCTAATCAATTGGACTTCGCTACCGTATTATTTGTAAGGAAACATCTAAATTCTTAAAAATTTCTTCAAAACAAACATTAGGAAGTAGACCTTAAACCAACACCCAGCATTTGATCGATGATTTCTTTGAAAATAGAGTCTTTTGTCGCCATTTTTTGTCCAACAGCTCTGGCAATCATGCTGACACAAGCAAATATCATTGGGTCGACGGAGGCAGGCTTGCGTCTAGAAAGCAAAGAAGTAATTATTGAAGTTTCGAAGGCCCAGTTTTAGCATATGTACACGACAAAGCAGTAATCCAAGTGTGTTAGAACTTCACAATGATAGTCAAAGCTCACGATTAAAAACGATAGTGCGAACAAAAATATGAAAGAAAGATATTTCAACATATTTATGTGATGCATAGCGATGAAAAATTCGACATGAGAAAGTGATCCTAAGAAACATTGCAAAAAGAGGCTAAACCAGGAAATCTTCACTCTCAAACAGATTACTAAAAGAAATTGGCTGTAATTGACGAAACTTTTCCATGCAATATATTTTTTATACTGAGGAACAATTCTAAAGTTAAGTCAGGTTAAAACTATGAAGTAAGCATACTTGTGTCCTAAATCTTTGCTCGGCAACGAGTTTTTGATATGCTCCAAAACATTTTTCCATTTCCTCCAAAATCTAATAATGTCACTTTTGACAGCAACAGCAAGTAAACCGATGGCTTCGAAGGCAGCAGATCTTTCTTTTTCCTGTTTCAAGACAAAAGCAATACAAAAGCATATCTGGTATGAGAAGTTTCCAAAAACATAACAAAAAGATGTAAACAGTACCTCGTAAATACGTAGATGATAAGCAACAACTTGGTAAAAGCTAAGCATGATTTAAAATAAAATATGAGCGAAGGAATTATCTCTGCCCTAATGAAGAGCGGAACATATCATCAAATCAGTTACTTCAAGAGAAAATGTTTTGTCGCTCCAGTTGACATTATGCACCAACCCACCCCCCTCCCCCCCTCATGGAAAATGGTCAATTTCCACCTCCGACTAAATGTTTTCAATTACATGTTCTACTGTTGTATGATAATAGGGCAAAGCAGGAACGATACAGGAAAGATGGCACCAGTGATTCGGCTACAAGAAGATTTGCAGACATTTTAATGGTTGACTGATTTATTTCTTTTTTCAAATTAATTTTCAACAAATGACTACATTTCTACAAAGCATTAGCTAATTACAAACCTTTCGACTCAGACATTGATTCATATAAATGATTGTATCGCTAAGATGCCTTCAAAAAAAGAGAAAAAATATGAATGGTGCTACGTGTTTTGCAGCTGATGAAGACTGATGAAGCAATCAAAAACCGCGCAAAATAAACTAGTTACAGCAATGTAAAACAGTATTTGCTCTGCCATTATTTCTTGCATAAAAAGTTTACACGTTATATCAGAGATAGTAAATGACCAGGTAGCTGCATAAAATATTGATCATACTATAACCCTGGAAAACAAGAAAGCCGGACGTCAAACCGGACGTAGACCGAGTGCCCGGGTTCTACAGAAGGTCCAAATCTATTTGTCTCCAGTCCTTTGCTATCCGTCGGGCGTACGTCCGGTAAATATGCCAAAGCCTCAAGAACCCTTGAGTTCCCCCTGCCTTAATCTGGAAATTTCCCGGGTATTGATGAATAGTACAACTGTCGAGCAAACAGATGGCTCCAGAAAAATTTAACAAAGGTACACATTGTGGTGGTGGGGTATCAAACAGAAGGCAAAGTGACTTACAATTTGACGTAAGTGCTTGGCTTGAATGCAGCCAGTTGTGGGAGTAGTGTCAGTAGCGTTTGTTGGACAAGGATGTTTCTCGAAGCTCTGTGTTTCATGACGAGTGTCGATACCTAGAGGGAGACAAGCGTTGTCGAGGATCATTTGCAGAAAACTGGAAAGAGGTAATAGAAAAAAAAGGAGAAACTTACTAGGGAGCTTGGGACGGACGGAACTTTGCTCAAGGAAGATGGTAGAATTTTTATCGATTATGGCTTCCCAAGACATTTAATCATACCGAATAAGAACTAAAACACAATCACATGCTGGATATTCTCAATTTTCACGCATGCACTGCGTATCTCTTATGATCAGTCGTGACGTAACTAGTGCAGGTACAATATTTGTATCTATTTGGAGACTTATTCGCGATGACTCTTAGATCTCAAGCTATGTTCTTCAAGGCACTTCCCTGCAACAAACAACGTTAAAGCTATTACCTCGACGAACTTTTCATCCATGAATTCCTTGCAGTACCGGCTGTGGGAATGCGGCATGTTGTGTGCGGGATTGTTCCATAAAGGCAGCAATGATCGCTGATGTTGGCTTCCTTGGGAAAGAAACTTTCCGCTCTTTGAGGACCATGAAATTTCAGGACCAGTGGTATTTCGTACAGGATTATCACTGTATATCTCTTCCATTTGCTGTCTGAGTCGCTGTTGTGTGAAATAAATAAAGATGTCAAAAGAAACAGCATATTTATTAAAGAACATAAAAATGAAAAAAATTCAGGTCAAGATCAGGACAAATAAAAATCGCCTTAATTACGTAAAAATTATTGTAGAAAATATGAAGCTAAAAATATTGAATCGAGTAGGTGCCTTTTTGATAATCCTATGCATAGATTTTTGTCAAGGTTCTAAGTCTGGATAGAAAAAGCTAAATGTATAGTAGGCGAACGTGGAATAAGGCCGAATATCGTATCTCAGAAAGCTGACGTCACTTGGTGTCATTTCAAAAGCAATATAGATGGGTTTTCGAAAAACTTTCAGGCGTTTATAAACACCTCTTAATACATTTTACATTTGTATTTATTTAATAGATTATTTGAATAACCTAAATTTGAATAAAAATTTAAATCAAAGAAGACCATGAAAATAGTGTTTCACAACGACGAAGGCCTAAGCAAAACACAGGGTATTGAAGGACAAACTTTATCTGCTATTTACATACCTCTCCTTCGCTACAGCCATTGCGCACAAGTTCTTGTATAACCAACAATGAGCCATGAGCTTTGTCCTCCTTAGTCAATACAACCCCTTTCTCTCTTGTACTAGAGGTATCTTCAAAGCCACGTTTTGCTTCTTCGTATACTTGCTGTAACAATTAATTTAAGTCACTTTATTATTATAAAATATTACCAATGCAGACCTGGCTTAGTGTTAATTGCGCGATCACTTGGATACCTTGCTTGTCTTGAAAAGAAACGCAATCATTTCCTAATAATAGTACTGATTTCAGTGAATCACAAATACTGTAATTATTTTGTGGCATATTTAGTTTCTTGTTTTGAGTGAAAAGGTTGCACCACAGTCGATGAAATCTGCTCAGAGCACAGTAGATATACGTATGTGTAATTTTTTTCAATTTGTATCTTCAAACTTACTCAGTATTCTGAATGTAAAGTAATAGCTAATTCAAAATGACTATGAAAGGAGCTTTCCAACGATAGGATGCAATGATATTTGCCCAATGTTCCCAACCTGGCAAAACTAGCTTAAGTTTGGCATCACATACACATGTGCTAAAAATTAACTTAAGTTACATAGTTTTAAGGGTTTGAAAGTTCAAAAGCACAATCATAACAAGCTCAAGCTAAAATGCATTTTACACAATTTTTATGTTTTCATAAACTTGTATTGTCACAATAAAACTGAAAAAATTTGGCTGTTGCTTGAGCTAACAAAACTTTCATTTTGTCAACATAGCACCATTAATAAGTCTGCTACAGAAGACAGATGCGCTCTCACACCTTTTGCTATAAAGGTTTAGATTAGTGTTTTACCTAGTAACTAAATTGATTTGTTGTTTTCATATCTCCATGCATCTTTATAAATAGTTCTTTCTGATAAAATGGGACAATTTCATTAGGCTTTAGTGGCATGCTATTTTTGTGCAACTTTAGTCTTTTCCATCATTTGCAGATTGTTTGTTACATGCTAACATATAATGTCAATTTGTTCTCAATCTTCAAATCAAGCCAACTGTATCACTCACCTGATACCAATGAACAAAATGGTTTTTTTTTGTCTCTCTCTGAGTGATAATTGCAAAACAAGCTCTAAGTGCCTCTACAGCCCCCTCTCTTATTGCAGGCTACAATAAAAAAATGTTTTTCAAAAATATAATTTCACAACTTTTGAAGACCCAACATAAGAGAAAAAAGTACAAAATTCGCTCATACATGATAAATAGACTAGCAACCACTGCAAAACTTTCTACAACTAAATTGAAACCACTGTGACATTGCTGCTTTTCATATACTATTTATATTCAATCTTCAAAAACTGCTTAATCTTTCATTTTCTAATCTTTTTCAAGATTTGCCAGATGTTCAGATAAAACAGTAAGAGGATTATGAAAATTCCAATTTGATGTCTTTAAAGAGATCAACATTTTACATATTGGTTTAATCCTTGAAAACAATGTTAAGAAACAAGAAATTTTATCCGAGGTAAAAACCACAAAATTGTTTAAGAAAATCAACATTAACACCATATTTCATTCATATATATTTCCTAAAATGTATAACATGATTACTACCTTTGGATCCCTGATTGCACTGAAAATGTTATCAAAGAATGACTGAACATGTTGAAAGAAGAAAGCAGGTGCATTGACCGCAAGCTCCTTCAGCACAAGAACCTACAAAAAGCAATCATCCCATTTTAACCAAATTGAATTGTCATAAGGCAAAGGTACATGTCATTAATATATATTTTAAAATGTACACACCACTTGGAGTGTCATGCTTGATGCTATCATCAGGCAAGTTGAAGAGATGGGTAGACATACAAAAAATATGAAAAATACAGAATTGTTTTAATCTTTGGAAAAAACAAGAAAAAAGGATAGCATGAAAACTTGAGAAATCAAAGGATGGTGTTTGCAACAGAGACAGCAAAAGCTGGAAGAGCTACTTACTGCATCATGCCTTCTTCCTTCATTTCTATCACCAGCAAGACATTCAAGAGCTCGTTTGACTTCAAATTCAACATAATCTGCAGAAAATGTTCCACCAACTTGTGCAAGTTTTCCAACTGCCTTTGCTCTCATTACCATCACACCAACATCATTGCAAGGGAGCATATTACGCAAATAATTTGCAAAACGTGAAGTTCTGTTTGCATTTCCTCCATCTACCCCAATTAAACTCACTATGAATAAAATGCATCATCAATAATAATAATAATAATAATCTCTTTATTTACAGTTTGTTTGAGTGATAGTTAATATACATGGATAATTATGTAAAACTAATTAATACCAACTATTCATATACATAAAAAGAAAAAAAGTACAAAATTAATTTACCTATTTACACATTTTACAGAAACATTGGTCTCCATTCCAGGCATGTATGCCTTATTTAAATTTGGACAAGTTTTCCACATTTTTTATCGTATCAGGCAAGGTGTTCCAGAGAATGCTCCCCTGGAATGCCAATGAGTTTATCCCAAATGATATCATCAAAAGATGATATTTGGAGAACTGCAGAATAGTTCTACTTGAAGTCCTAACTAAATCTGGAATGAATCCCAAATGAATTGATCAAGGTCAGAGCAAATGCATTGCTGCTATCCAAGATTAAACCTCTTATATTGAATGGCTGAAACATTGTTGACCTTCCACATTGAAATATTGATCATGTTATTGTTTAGCTTCAACCTACACAGGCCTCTCTCAAAATGAAAGCTTTGTTGAAAACTTCTTATTACTGCTTTTATGTCATATGTTCCACCAATACATGGAGCTTTTACATGCAACATTTCACACAAAAAGCTTATCATTGGGTTAGTGTGATCTTACACAGCCTATACAACAAGATTCAGATCTTCAACACCCAAAACAATCTTCAAGCAACTCAAAAAACCATACAGTCAATGTCCCTTTCTCATAGTTCAATGTTGATATCCAGGGGCGGACTGGCTAATTTTTTTGGCCCGGGCAAATTTTGATCAAACCGGCCCACAATAATAGCAAATAAAAAACTCCTTGGAAAATACAAGTAAATGTTAGTCTGCAAGGAAAACAAGTTTTTAAATTCAGTAATTGTGTGCATGGTTGAATGCTTGCATAACATAACAAATGAATAAGCATAACAGAATATGCTTAACAGAACATGATAAATATGTCATTTGTTGACTAAACAGTAAATAAACAAAAAATTTAACTCCTTGGTTTGACTTTGTTTCTAAATATAGTAACTTATATGTTGATAATGTGATCGTTCAGGATGTCATCTAACAGGTGTTTTTCTAAGAACATTAACATGAAGGACTCCAGGTTTGGCTGCGAAAAATTACTATGTAATCTGTTCTTTATATATTTAAAGCGGAAAAGCTTCTATCACACTCCACTTGTGACAAATAATTTTCTAATCCTCCGGAAAACCACAATGATTTTCAGCAGCCCAAAAAAATCGATTTGTCAATTTCTGACCCCAAAAAATGGGCACCCCTGTTGAAATTTTATCGTGTAGCACCATACCCCTGTGGGCGGGGGTGCATTTGACTTGTGATAGTATAGGCCTAAAAATAAACTTACAAAAACTTGTATGAGTTTATTTAAAGGAGCAAGAGCAAGACCCTGCTGTTTTTTGTGACGTTTGTGGCTTTTGCCTGATAAAAAAAGCTTTGTATCGTAGCTGAATCCTTTTTTAAGTCTCGCAGCTTTTCCTTCACAAAATTTCTGTGCATCACCATTGGTTGAAGTCTTCTTGCTTTCCCTTGTTATACGCAGTGGCGTACCCAGGGCCGGAGAAGTTGGGGGGTTCTGGGGCGCAGCTCCCAGAAATTTTTTGGACCACGCCCTTCAAACACTAGCAAATGCAGAGAAACGCCCAAAATTTTCCGCCATTATTTGATTTATGTTCGCTACAGTAAATAGGAAAGTATTTTACAATTGTTATTGACACAAGCATACAGTATACTACACCCCCCCCCCCCCCACCTCAATGAGTTTTACATCGTTTTCGGACAAATCTCGAGGATCACATTTTAGATCACAAGTGGGGGGTCCGTCCCCCCTATTCCCCCCTTGGGTACACCACTGGTTCTACGTATGTCCTCTTCATTACTTCACACCACAGAACAAATTGCTTAGTGAACTCTAATTTTTGGACTATTAAATTTATTACATTTAGCAATAGCTTGTGCTTAGGGAAAAACATGACCAGCTTCAAGCAAAAGCTAAATAAAAAGACATCAGGGCAGGTTAAAATCTTATGTATCGCATTGAAACAGGGGTGTTACAGTATAATATGTTGCCAAAAAGGAAATACCTTCAAGAGAAAATATAAAAAATTTTCAATAACATTTTTTCTGAAGAAGTGTGTTTGGGCTGCGTTGACAATAAAGAAACTCGCGTGTATATTTATCTTTTCCCACAAAGTCTCTGAAAAATCACGGCAAACAGATCAACGTGTGGGTATACTTTTTGCCTCGCATTCACTTTTTAAGCTAATTTATTTTTTGCACTTTTATCAACCGGCCCTTAAACAGACCGGCCCTTCGGGCGATCGCCCGAATAGCCCGACCAGCCAGTCCGCCCCTGTTGATATCTATACTACTAAAGCACAAATCTACAAGCGTTGAAAAGCCAATGATATAGATGTTAGAGGAGGGTGATAGAGGTAGGTTATCTGAACCACTGTGTTCAAGTTTGTAGATCAGAGTAAATTCAAATTTATTTAAACTGCATAAAGGCCCTAAATCAGACAATCAGTTTGTGTTCTTACTTGGAAGGATCTCAAAAATTGTTGATAAAATCCCATTTCAAAGTTGCTAGTCATACATAGTTAATTGCTAGTAATTTCCAAATCTTTTGGCAGAGGGAAATAGGTAATTCTACATATATTGCAGAAAACAGATCAGAAGCTGGATACCATTGAAGGAAAAGGAGGTGATACTAGCCTCTAACCATATCCAGCAGTATATCAATTGTTTTGATTCTGACAGCATTTGCTTCTCAGAAAACTAATTAATGGGGGAAATGCCTTAGATAGAGGGTTGTGAAAGCCTAAAAACAGAAACCGTTTATATTTAAAGGAACCAAATTTTATAGGCATTACTAAAAGTACCTATATTTCATTAAAGTATAACATATTTCATTACTCTTCTGCATCATAGGCATAACATAACACCTCAACTAGCTGCAAATATTACTGTATTTGTTATGCTGGCCGATGAATTTCTCATAGACTGACACCAGTACGTTACAGAAAAAATTGACTTTCAATATACAATTTTGGTTGGTCTCCCAATCACAACAACCAACATAGCAGAAAACTATAAACAATAAGTATAATTTTGATTATATGTTGCATAAAATAATACCTATTGCCAGAATCCCTGCTTTTTTCTCATTTGCATCACTGCTTTGAACAAAAACCGAAATTTGGTGTATCAAATCGTCCATTAGTTGGAGGTATTGCTGTTCCGCGTATGCTTCTCTGAGCTCAGTGGTGACAAAATGTTGAAGCTCTTGTGCGAATTTCGTCCGAATTTCATCATTTCTATTCCTTAGGCCTACAACGATATGCTGTAGTCTTTGCTGCAACATCTTGAACGTGATATTTTACGATCTATGGGAAGATCTCTCTGCTAAATTTGATCTGACAACAATTTCAAGCCGTAGTAGTTAGGCCCAAAATGACACTCAAGACGAAGGGTCCAACATCGCCAGTTGCGATGCAGTTAAAAAATACGTCTCCTATCAACTTCAGTTGTGACCAGATGCATCATACTATGCAATCGTAATTATTATTTGCAATAAGATCTTATAAACCGTCCTCTTGTGACGAAAGTCGACCCTCAGCTTCTTAGGCCAGCGTCGAATGTGATCTTGTGAGTGGCGCAAGTGAGCATGCGCACTTACAATCCGAAAGTATCAAAACAAAGTTGATCCGTCGTACTGATGCCCCAAATTTGCAATTTCCCCAATGTGGTTTAATCTTCCAACCCCCATCTTTTTCTGCGTGTTTGCTTGGTAAAAGTAAGGCCTAAAACATCCTACATTATCGTTTCAAATTTTATTGCATTGCTTTATCGTGTGACATGATTATTTTCTGTTAGGATATATTTCATGATAACCCATAACTACGCGATAACTATAAGATTGTTTATTTAACATACATATCAAATTTACTGCATATATTATCACATCTAGTTATATTGTTTCTATCTATAAAGTTATCCACATTGTTTCGTATCGTGCGAGAACACTTAGTGAACAGAGAAAGATAGCAGAAATGTCAAATTGAGGTAAGAATGGGCTAGACTACAGCAAACGATCACCTGAGAAATATTTCTATAAAAATCTCAAAATCTGCTTTCATCTTAAGTGTAGAGCATTTGTCATTGAATAATTTTATCAGTGCTGAGAATAAAATGACTTCGATCGTAAAGGACTGATATAAATATATTGAAAATAAATAATGAGCAAGCAGGTAACAAAATGTTTATGAAAAAGGGAGTGCTCTCTCCCTCTAGAGGAAATTATCTGTATGCAGCAGTATAATTCCATTATTTGTTTATTTATTTTGTATCAATAGTAGAATAAGACTTAGTAATCTTTTTTGTTGAGCACAATATTGCATGTACTGGAAATTTTAAATTATAATAAATTGGACTGAATTGAAAATTTGTATAAGCCTTGGAACATTTGCTACCATAGATTATATTTCTGTTCATTGAGATTAACATTTTCAGCGGTAAATGAAAAATAAACAAAATAATGAAAAATAAATAAAGCATGACATTGTCCACATTGGCTTGCAAAGTATTTTGTTTCTCTGGGCGAACTTGAAAAAAGTAAAAAATGCTTTGAAAATAGCTATTTGTATGACAACTTTCAGATAATTCTTGCCAACCCAAATCCTCGTTTAAGCACCCCCTTCAAATTAGCAGCCACCGACAAATGTCTCAAATCATTAGCCCTTTAGGGGTTTATGCATGGTTTCGCATTATATAAGGGACAAAGACGCATTCTGATAATTCAGAGCAAGACAAGAATTCAAGTTTGGATATTACCTTCATTTTATAACAGCACTTTAATTTTCATACAACGGTTAACAGACAAGTTTATTATGAAACCGATTATCTATGTTGTATGTGACAATAACACCGAGTCTTAAATATACTACTACACTGAACATTGCAACTAGTGCTAAATGATAGCATAAATAAGTTTAAAACGTAAAAAGTGTAGTTTTACCACGTTCTTACAAGTTTGCAACGTCAAAAGAGATTGCTAATATTTGTCTTTAGAAAAAAATGTTAGTGACCATAGACTTATTTCAAGCAAGCTCGTATTATGGAGATTTTGGTTCTGCTAATCCATAGAAAAGGGCATTGTTTCGTGATCATATTTGTAAAAAAATTAAAACTAGTCATGGGTTGCTTTTGGTTTTTGCATTCGAAACTACCTTGTTTCAAAGAAATCGAAACAGTAAAATAGAAATATGAAAACCGCATTGGTTTAAGGTAAGTGATCTTAAAGTAGGAACACGGTGCCATCGAGTCTTTTCTAATTAAAGAAGCACTGTTCAATAAAAATAATTGCATTACTTCGTCATTATACTGACAGAAAAAATAGTTGAAGCATAGGTTGAATGCATCCCCACTGAAGTTTTAGAGGTCAGCAGGCAATCAGACAGCCCTGAAGCAAAAAACTAATTTGGCTGAATAAAGCTGAATGATGGACAACGGGAATTAGCCATGGTTTCGTGTCCATGAAGCACCTAGTCCTACCGAGCTACTTGTTGGGGGATTTTTGCAATAACCTGCTTAGATCGACAGCCAGAAGCAAAATTCTCTAGTCTTTTCAAAATACATACAGGTGTCTTAAAATAAAACTCTTGTAATGTTCAAGTATACGCTAAAGCACGTGCCATATTTTTTAAGATATATTTATTTCATTATTGTCGTAATTAACACTTTTATAAGATCAATCAACATAAAAAGCTAACAATTAAAAAAGTTAAAACGCTGCAAACACCAGCATAAAACTAAAATAATTAACAGCACATCTTAAAAGGGCTTTGGACATAAACAGTGACTAAGTGACAACAGCTAATTTCTTTATCCCGCACCTATGTGGCAGATATTTTTTTTAAATTTGTCCAAGTCAGTTGTGCTGCATGTCTTATTTTCCATTCGTAAGGAGTAAAGCATAATTCCCACCAAATAGCTTGGCTATCGTGTGTTTTGCTACCAGAACCTACTATACAAGTTACTATACAAGAGAGATTCTTCGCAAAACAATTTCCAACGAAGACAGGGGAAATAGTTCATGGACCAGTCTTCAGTCAGTTCCTTTAGCAGCAAACCTGACTGTGTCAAATTACTTTAGCAGTAGCAGATTACTTTTATTCAAGATACCACGATAGCTCGATAGCAGTTCGTAACTCGGCTAATCAGCCTAATTAAACAAATGACCTATCCATTGCATAAATTAGCATTACTTAATAATATAATAGTGTAATTATCAATTATCATCTTATGCACAGAAGCGGAAAACTTCTAACACTTAAATACACTGTCACACTGGAACTGCTTAACTCTACAAAGCAACACGGGGCTTGCATCCTTTTGCGCAATCAAAACATAAAGACCTGATGTCGTTCTCGATCGTCCTTGGCCATGGGATGTTGATCCCACAATGCAGTCTGTTTGCGGGAGTTGTGTTCATCTTGGGATCATAAGGGGTTTACTCTAGATGACTGTAGCATTGTTTTCACTTCATATTAAATGAAGCAAAGATTTTATCAGTCCTAATCGTCAGGCAAAGTCTCCATTATCTCTTGCAGTTTCTTTGCATACTCTTCCAAGTCTTCACTTTCTAATGTATCCATTATCTATTAAAACGAATGCAAAAATCAATGAGCTCTGTGCTAATCAACATTTTTTTGCTGATTCCGTAGAGTTGGAACTATGACGTCTAACAAGCCTTCGACTTCTTTGAAAGGGAAACATCATAAATCAAAGGGTCTATGTTTAATCTTTGTGAGAATAAGAAGAAAGTACACCAAATCTGATTTACACAAAACTTCATAACTACCGCTATCAAAGACAAAAACAAACAAGGTTATAAAATTTTACCTTCACTTTATATTTCACAGCATATGATAGCAATTCAATAGCAGCATTGTAATGATTGAAAGCATCCCCGTATTTCTAAAAAGTGATCATAAATATCACATGTTTACTGAGAAACTTTCACTTAGAGTAAAGAGAGTTATCAGCTCTCCTTATTTCCAGGCATAAGAATCACCAGGTGTGGTCACATCGAAAGGAAGGACCAGGATGCTGCTCGATAAGCACAGCTTCTCAGTGTCCTAAAACTACCTTCGGATGCTGAGTAGCAAATAAAATATGAATGCTCCGAATATAGACACTTAGCGATGTGCCCAAATGCCTTATTTATTACAGAGATGTATAGTATTTCAAGCTTTGAGGAAGGACACCAATTCATTGCAACATAGATACTCTTAAGCATTTTACTCCGTTAAACAAGTCAATCGCAGCCGGATAAACAAATTTGTGGATAAATTAGGTAAATGGGTAGCTAAAAAAAGAAAATTAAACTGAACAAGTGAATAGCTTAAACAAGTGAAATTTAATGGCCAGAATTATATGCACCTTGCACCGATGTGGAAGCTCTGTATATTATAGACTTCATATAAGTTTCATTAATCTCAAATCCATATGTTTTTGCGCTGTTTTTAGCTTGCTTGTAGAATGGTTAGCCTGTTGTTTCTTCTTACGTTATAATTCTGATCTAAGCAACCCAAGTTGGACAAGCTTTGCTTTATCTGGGTCGCACATAAGAATATGAAGTTGATAAGAATATGAAGGGCAAGCGAATGAGCAAGCCATGAGGAATATTTATATAAAAGTCTTTGCGACATGCGACATGATACTTACATCGGATATATCTGATAGGCTTTCTATGAGCTCTTTGTCCGTAGCTGGAGGTAATAACTTAACTTCACTGTAGAATCTAACATAAAGATAAAAGAAATTAGCGAATGGAAACAAGCATTGACAGATATCCCATTAAGTTGTTCGGTAGATTGAAAAAGTAGGTAGGGATGATGCCAGTTCTAATTGAGTTTATGACACATAGGTGGAAAAAGGATAGTTAAAGATATTATGTCTTTCCTTCTATTTTTATATTACAATTGTAATTGTGTAAACACAAACACATTACATACATAAAACGATACTGTAATATATACAAAACCAAATTAGCATAGCAAATGAGTGACATTTCATTGCTCTTATGATTCTATAAGCTTAATAATTAAGAATTATGACAAAGTTAGATTATATCTATAAATACTTCAGGAGATTTCTCCACAGTTATGTTTCCTTTTAGGTTAAGAATCAGAAAGAACACAACCAATTCCTGACAAGTTTTAAACTGATAGATGAAGAAACAAATACATGTAATTACCGTGCAACTTTCTTCTTATAATCTGGAATTTCCTTCGCATATAACAGCTTATTTGAAGGTGAATCCTGAAAAAATATGCTTTTTTTAAAATTTGAAAGTTGGAATAATAAAAATTGGATAGCATTGAACAAAATATCATTAAGATACATCAAAGAAAGGAAGTGTGATTGTGAACTGACCTTGCCAAGCCTATGCTCTTCAGGAGAGCAAGAATCCATAAACAACTAAAAGGCAAAAACAAAATATTTATATATATATAAAACAACACTTAAGTAAAACCTATCATCATTCTATCAGCAGTGACATCAAAGTCTGTCCCAAACTGTAGGTAAAAAAGTTTTTCATCTTATGATAATAGTCTTGGATAAAAGGAGATTTGCATTCATAAATAACAAAAATACTTATCTACTAAAATAACCACCCAGAAAGACACTACCCTGTACATGATCCGCCCGCACTTCTCGCTGTATCTTGCTGCATCTATTCAGGGTGATATGACATACGCAAATGCTGGGCGACGATTAGTTCTAAGGTTCGGGTAAACGCCTACCTCGCTCGATGGTTATAAATAAGGGTCCTATACAAGCCTTGGTTTAAAGGTAAACTCTGGATTTTGGCAACCCATTTAAAATTCATCCTTCGTTTAATTATTCGAAAAATGATATATTAAAATTCTCATCCACAAGATAATACTTCAAAATACAAATAAATTCATTAGTTCAATTTCTTATTTTGCTAGTGTAAATTACCATTAGCGATTATACGAAGCAAGAAAATCCTTATTTGTTTATAAGGCTTTAAAGACCTTTAGGCTTAGGACCAGACAACAAATACGTTCAGTTACAAGCAAAGATCAGCATTCGAACTCACCTGAGCAACAACTGACAAACAAGAATCAACGATACTTGTTTTATGAATGTCAAATACAAAGTTTGGGTTTTTGATTATGTTTATCCAGAATTTGAGCGGCAGGCTGTAAAAAGCAAACAACTTATGCAAATTTAAGCATAGAAAAAAGGAATTTAGACTAAAATACTATAGGTATGCCATACAAAATATAGCGACCTTCATCGAAACATGCAGACACTCTAATGATAGCAATATGTTCCTTCTATGGTTACGTCACAAGACGATTTTGCAAACAAATTTTGGATATAAAATATTAAACCAAGAATCTGCAATGTAGCTTAGAAAGAATCTTAAAATTTTATGATGTACTTTGATAATCTTTCGAAATAAGAACGAATCACAATAGTACAAAGCTTTTCCAAAAACTGCTTACAAATTAGCCCTTAGTAGACAGGGAAAAAATAACAAGCATTTAAAAATATTCCTCCGCTTATGTACGTCAAAATTCGCAAGAAATTCAAGATGGTTAATATATCTAACGATGTCACGATGTTACGATGTTCCGATGTCAAGATGTTACGATGCATATACTTTTTCACGCATGCTTACCAGTTGTTCTTCCATGTGTGCAGAACTTCGTTGTCGGAAATGTTCAGGAGCCCTGCTTGCTTATCCAAAAAGTCGAAGAGGAATTTCATGGCAGGAGGAATAGTGATGTTTCTGCTTGTAACTGAAAACACTGATCCAAAAAGGTCGTCTACAAAGTTTTGCAGGGTTCCCTGTTAAAGAGACACTGCCAGCTTAATTTAAGTTAATAAAACAAACACCAGATTTAATAATCTGATTTATCGTTATCAAATTTAAAGACTTTGAAATTCATTGCCTACAGGCTTCAGAACTTGCACCTTCGCAAAAAAACCAACGAATAAACATCCAGAGACCCTAAATCGAGTGCAAAAACATCGCTGCCAAGTTCTGAAATATAACCGTTTGTATTGCATTACATATAGTAACAGATTACAAAAAATATGTTGCATTTCCAAAAGCCTTCCCTTATTATGATCGCTAACTGAATAAGAAAATATTGATATGAATACACAGGGTTATGCTTCACAACAAGACCAACCTTTGTCTTCAGCAGCCTTGTCAAATACACCTCAGCCATCATTTTATTTTGTCTGACATCTTCTTTATGTTCAATTGGATAATCTGAAGTTTTAACCTGTAACAAAAATACAAAGCATGAATGCAGTTTCAGAATATATTACAAAACTGGTTTAAGAACACTGCAAATTCATGCTAGGTTCTAACATGGGCTCGATTAATACCGCAAAATTACATTTCCCCACAAGTGGCTACTTTACAAAGATCTAGCTTGTAACTATCAAGGTACTTCTCAAAAGGCATTGTTATTAGGAGGTGGCTTAAAGAAACTCTATACAATTAATCTATACAGAGAAAGAAAATCTATACAATAAAAGACAAAAAACCAAATACAAGGTAAATGTATTCATAGAGGCAGAAATTAGACTTAAAGGAGCTTCCCACTGACAAAAAAATATTCTGTCATTAAAATATAAAAGAATTGTAAAGATGGCACATAATTAAAGGCTACTTACTAAATGCCAAAGTCTGTAGCAGTCATCGCTGTTCGAGTGGTTATTGAGCATTGGGGTACTGCTATGAGTAGGTGCGAAGTTGACATTGGGAAGGGAAGAGTCGTGAAAAACTGCAAAGAAAGGCCTAAAATCAACATGGAGCAGTCGAGGAGCTGTAATGGTGAACAAATAGCTTCACAATATATGAACAATATCGTGAAACAGTGAATTACGGTCGTTGTGTGTTATGGAAATACACCGGCAACCTGGCATCATTTGAATGTTACAACTACGGGAAACAGAGGTCTCTTTTATTCCATTTCTTCATCAGAAATGCAATTGCTTTTCGAAAACAACTGCATTCTTCAATATGACTATCATTATCAAGATGACTAGTGTTACGAGGAAGACTTCTGCTAGCAGCATAAATTATTTTGGTCCCAATTTACAAAAAGAGACGATATCAGGAACAAAGCAAATAGGTATTGGGCAACGATATCATAAATAATGAAATAGCTGATTAGGTTTTAAACGTGCCAATGAACCAACGAATCACTGGCTTACCATCAAACCTACCAGGGGTGCCAGTGCCATCAGAAAAGACGGTAAACGCCATGAGCTTCAATTGACATCCGTCAGGAATCTATAAGAGAAAGTCTTCCATAAACAGAAAATACGACCCTTTGTATAAAAAGAAGGACCTCGTGCTAAGCATAATGTAACCCAATGAAATATCATTGCTTTTTACCAAAAGTGCAAAGAATAAGTATGTATTTAACTTGCAAATGGGATTTTATTTGAAGCAATTGCCATTAAACAGGAGCCTTGCTTCAGTTTAGCTGCAATGGCATTTAATACAGACCTTAGCTTCTGACTGACGAAACGGCAGACAAAGTCAATGTTGTAAGAGCTCCTGGTCAATCAATAATATATAGCCATGTTTCAAATAAGAGTTTGTTTAAATGAATTGTGTACATCTGCAAGCATGAATAATCGATAGTCACTCTTTAAAATATGATAGGGGTAAAGTTAAGGACAAAAAATTGAAATGGATCGTTCAGGGGCGCAACGGGTGTTGACTTTTTACGATGAGGGGGGGGGAGGGGTGCTGAATGGGACATTTTGCTAAAATTTCCGACAAAATAGCAAACTCCTATGATCACCCTAGTGTCGATAAGCAGAGATTGAATATGCTATATAAATTCAAATCAGCTTCCGTCTTATTTTCATATTTCATCTTAAGTTTGGGCGCTTCTAAAGTTTCTTTCTATAAACATGATGGTATTATCTAATGAAGGATACTCAATATATCACAACCAAGCATCTTTCACATCAGACGAATGAAGATAAACATATTGTCACTAAATATATGACCTAAGTATATCATCAAAAAAATACTCATGCTTTATCTTTCAAAAAATATTCAGTTTAATGAAACTTAAAAAAACGGAACTAATAGCAACGTTTGATCGTACCAGGAAATGATCGAGCGTGTTAATTCTTTTCCACTCTCCGTCGATTTCACAAGTACTATCTTCTTGATGTAAGATCTTTTCGCCACCTGCGGGTGTTTGATACGCTAAAACGAAAAAGCAGTTTGTTAGCAAGTCTAAGCAATAAAGAAATTATGTCAATGAGTTTTTAGTACAACAAAGTTTGAAGATGGCCCGAAATAGCGGAAACATGGCATACAGCAGAAATTTTTGTTCGACACGCCTCAGAGCATAAGCGTCGGATGATGACTGAAAGAAAGCAGAAAATTCATATCCAGGTGGTGTTGATCAGATAACCTATCAAACAGAAGAACCAATCAAAACGCACCTTTCTTCCTCTCACGTTGCTTTCGATCCACACCTGGCTACCGATTTTCTGCTTGCTTTCGGTTTTCAATATACGTAGCTTATAGTCAGACAAAAAGTACTTCAGTATGCTTTATTTCCGCTATTTTGTGCCATCTTTTAAAAAAATATGTATTAAAATATGACGTTGGTTAAAACTCTCTCTAATTTTCAGCACTAAGATTGATACAACTTACCCAATACCAGAGAGTCTTTGTTTGGTCTTTGCGAGAAGGCAACATTCTAAAATATTCGAAAGTAGAAAGATTTCGTAAGAGTCAGCTTAACAAAAAAAATTCATAAACCCCACTCGTTCAAATTAAAAAAAAACATTTTTTTGAGTCTCGCATGTTAAAATTTCATTTGTATGGGAACTCACGTATTTTCGTGCTAATACTCTGACGTTGATCATTTAAATAATAAAAGGTCAATTTTCACTTGCAAATGTTGTGGTTAAAAACATTCAGTTTACATTCAACTTGGAGAAGGATTTGGCCATGCTTGATATGGCCATGAAATGTAACAGCGAACAAACCAGCAAATGAGATACAAGATGATTTTCACCAACACTATCTTACACAACAAATATATTTACGTTTATCTATAATTACAGCATCACAAGGATATTTGCAGCTTCTCATACCTTATAAATGGCATTTAGGATTTTTTCCTTGGCTTGATTGACAGAATCACAGTTGAGAAGTTGTACTTGTATCATGTCACCTTTTTCGTATTCAACATGAGCAGTAATTGTCTGTGAGAAAAAGATCAATTTGCCTAAAGTTAGATCAAGCAAGTCAGGCTGGCAAACACAGAGAGATAAGCATGAAAAATAATTCTGCAACACCAAACCAAATAAAAAAGATAGGCATAAAGGTTATGTGTCTCTTATTAGGAAATTGCAACTTAAAAGAAAATTTTTAATGAAAGAAGATTTTTCGTCTGGATGGTCACTAAGAAGGGAGTTTTGAGGCATTCTCCAAAGGAAAGCACGAGGCAATTTCTTCAATAAGGCACCCGCCTTTTTTTGTTTAAGAAATCGCCATAAAATAAAATAATTTGAGCATACAACGATATTCCTAATTTCACTTTATATGAAAAATACTTAAGAATAAGGGAACATTTTAGACTCCACAAAACTTTGCTACTCACAGTAAAGTCAACTTTTTGTCTCAGAAGACGGTCTTCACTTAGAGAATTACGAGCCTCGCACGCAATCGCATCGACCGGTTCTTTGTCCAGCAACGACACAATAGCAGTGAATAATCGGAACAGAGGCTCGCCAACTCGTTGCTAGAAAAAATGAAAAAAACCTTACCTAAGATTATCACGCCTAGATTGGTAAGTTATTGTAAGTTAAAGTTTACATGAAACGCAAAAAAATTACATGAAATTTTCTTATAGTGACATACTATGAAGTGTTGTGAGTCTAAAAATCTGTTGACTGAAAAGCTTTGCTGAGCAGCAACGCAATCAGAATGCATTGATAATAATAAAAACTATGAGGTTCGAACAACATATAGATGTATTCCTAAAACACCAGCTTAAAAAGTCTGCTTTGATAACAACAAACAGCGCGAAATATATTTTTGTGACATATCATACCTGTAGGAACTCGTGAAGTGTATAGGACAGCCAATTTGTAAGAAGTTTCTCGGCAACTGATTCAGTCCTGTAGACGAGTTCAATTGAAAAAATCAAAAGTGAATTATAAGAGGCAGACAGCACATCCAACAGCAAGCTAAAACACTTTTAGAAAATAGAACTGAATGGAGTTCACCAAAATAGCAAGATTTCTGTAAATTTGAGAGAAAAATAGCCATTTGAAACGTACCTACGAAGAAGTAACTTCGCTCTACCGGAATCCACTGATTTGTGGATCAAATCTGCTAGCAGCTCCTGAAGAATACTGTTAACGAGAAAATGGAAACTTGATCAGCGGCATAGAAAAACAAGAAATTTGTTGACAAGACCTGGAAAAATTAGCATCTCAGATCTATCACAACTATACCCAATCACATACATAATAGCATTCATACAGCTTTCTATATAAACTCTTCTCCTTAAACGACAATTAAAAACGATTTGCGAAATACTTTTCTTAAGTTTAATTTTTGGAAGAATAGTTATGCGAAATAAAGCCACTCACTCGGTGACGTATTTCAGGTCGTCTTGCAGTGCAACCATCAACAACGAAGCAACTTTGCACCTGTAAAAACATGAAACCATAAAATTTATTAAGGCCAACGGTGTTTACTGAAGCCTAAACACAGTATAAACAGTGCCTAAACACAGTTTAAACCGAGTCTAAACATAGCATAAACCGAGTTTCACGCTTAATGCCATCATGAGGCAACTAAAGGAAAGATGTAAGTTGCTTTGCGTCAAATTTCATCCGGGCCCTGCATTCCATCACAGTTTCGATCAGGCACAAAAACATTTCATGAAGAGATCAAGAAAAAGAAACGATTCTGAATCAACGTAAGTAGAAATTTAGAATATTTCTTATTTGGCTTCATTATTGTCACTACGCTGTTGTGAATCAAATTTTGATAGCAGGTGGAATTGAGTAAAGATGACAAAACTTTCTGACATTAGAACATCGTGTTATAACAGGGTGGATGGAATGTTGAAAACATTTGAAAAGGATTATTGTAAGTAATTCACAACTTCAAACTAAGGCCGAGAGTCGCTTACCTGTCTCTCATCGCAAAGCTCTGTTGTGACTCCAGAGTTTTGATGAAAATTAACAAAAATTCCTTCTCTTTCAAAAGATCACAAAGAGATGACATACACTTCTTCCACGTATCACTTTTGTTGCACTAGAAAATTTGGAAAAATCATAATAATAAAACATATTTATACAGGATAAGGCTTTTCATTTTAAGTAAAAAGTACTACTGCGAATAAGGCCTGAATTAGTACATTGGTACAAAAAACATTATCACTTTAATTTACTGGCTGAAGTTAGTGAAAGACCTGATTCAAACTGGAGATATCTAAGCACTTCCTGTTGTAAGGAAAACAGATCATAGATCATAGTCCAATAAAATTTTGCTGTTTCGATTTCCTGCAAGCTTAGCTCGATTTCGTGATCAGTTATCAACACTGCACATTAGGGTATGCAGAAGTGAACTGAAATTATCTAAAGCTCAGGCCAATCAATTTAATTGTTATGGGTGACGGATGGTATCGAAAACACGATTAATGGTTTGAAGTCTAAATTTTAATCAATGCCAAAAAACACAAAAACGAACTTTAGAAAGAATATGTTGTTGATGACAGATAAGCTAATAAGATTAATCAATACATTCTTGTCTACTCTATGGCTCATCCACTGCAAAGTTCAGGGTTGGCCCTTGAAATTTAAATGGCATTTCAGTTCTCTGAGAACAGACATCCCAAGAGAAATACTCGTAAATCATAAACATACATCTCTGTCCATAATTGGGTGCGTGTCAATTCCAGGAAATAACGATCTCATTGCGTAATTCTCGAATTCCAAATATGGTATGGTTGACGACATGTCGGTTGTGAGGTCAGTCATCTCAGTCTGCAGTTCGGCAAAGGCTGAAATTGTAAGAATCACCATGTGAAATAATATCTTAGACTAGAGACTGGACAACATCAGCAGTGGTTTGATTACAATACCAATGTTGTTTTGTATAAGCTCTTTTAAAACTCTACTTAGGATCAATCAGGGTTGGCTGCAATCAAACAAGGGCTCGCTTTGCTCCGGTGGAGCATTGGTTGATAAGCAAGTTTCTTGTGGTGTTTTCACAAAGCTGGGTGTCTTGTGGATGGATGAATCCTTAGCTGTTATTGAAGGTATACATTTTTTGTTTAAAAGCGGATCTTTAGAAGCAAACGAAATTAATCAATTAAATAATTTCACTTTGTTATAATACTTATGACTAACACTGAGTCTTACTCAACGCAAGATCTCCATATATATATACACAGCTATAGGAATATGCTGCATGAACCTAATTACGTCATTCTTTGCATATAATAATTTGACATTGATGCTAAGTTAATTTATTTAACACCCCTACAAAATAGTTGTACAAACTGCGATGGTACGCCAGGAATTCAAGATACAAATTGCAATTCGCTACTAACACCAATTCCAATTCAGCACAAAAGTTTGCGAGATTACACTAACTTAACTAACGATGAGCTTTTTACTACCTTGACCAAAAAATGTTTAAAAAAGATTTTTGTCAAATTTTGACAACTTTAATTTTTTCCGTACTAGGCTCTAATAGAAGGCTGGCCTTTGGAGAGTTGGATATCTTTGTGAAGATTTTCAAGAGAAATCTCGTGACACCTGCCAATATTTATAACTTGTTGGGGAGACGAGTTAGGGTAAGTCCGTAAGGTGTAGGTAGCCCCCCGTGAAAGGAGTAGGTGCACATGCGTACTTTGCATTTCACAACAGATAGGCAAAGGAGGGAACTTTGAAAAAATAACAACGTAGTCCAGCATTGTTCTAGCAGGTTTAATGCGCGTGCGTACCTACTCCTCGTAGCTAATTGGTTCGGACAAACCACTTACGCTTTTGTTCTAAACAATGGAGCCACGATCTCGTCTCCCCAACAAAACAGTAAATGTAATCTGTAGACATTGTTGCATTTCAATAAAATAGATTTAGGCCATACCTTCTTTACATTCCCTCGCGTATCTCGATTCAAGATTTTCCAGCCTCGTTTTGTACACCTTCTGATACTTCTTCTCCTTCTTCTTTCGTTGAAAATACAATATAATGAGAACAATTATGACAACAATCAAGCCAGCTGCAATTGGTGCTGTGATGTAGACATAAAGCCATGGGAATGGCTTTGCCTCTACTGGGCTTTTCACGTAGCGTATGAAACCAAGAGTCTGTTCCAGTCCTCCTTGCCCAATTACGACCTACACGAAAAAGATTTTGTCATCGTTAGGTGACAGGTGGTGTAGTTAAATATTTATTAAAATATTTCATCACCTTTGAAAAAGTGGCTGATACAAACTAAAGATGACGCAAAATTTCCCAGGAAAACTCACATTCTTTATAGGCGAGTCGATTTCAAAACCAACTACAGGTGTTTTAGATTAATGTAATGGCTGCAGTGTAGACACTGCTCTTCACTCTCTATGTCCGTTTGAGTAGCAGTGTACAATATGTTTGCAAGTAGTAAAATTATGGATGTGTCATTGTAACCATTTATTGGATAGCATATTTATAAAAAACTGACTTTACAGCCTCTGGGACAAAATAGCAAACTGACCATAAAAAGACGAAATATCTGGGAAACTCCACAATGCGCTACTTAAGTACTTGGGTGTATGTGTGCTTTAAGAAGGAGAAAAATAATACACAATGATAACAAATTGTAAAACCTCAATATCGACTTTAAACATTTCATATTTGGACAAACAACAACCCAAAGTTGCTATTTCGCTGTTACTTAGGCCAACCATCTCGAGCGTCGCTCAAAACACCACAATACTTCAATTTTCTCACAATCAGTTCCTCAAACCATGCACTGTTATCTCTAACTTTTTCCTACAATCCCTCCTTCTGTTTTTGTCAAACATAAATTATTTTGTCTATGAAAACAGTTGGTTTCTAATGTCATTTCTTCTCTGTTATCCTCCTCCTTAACGTAAAAAATGATGAACTTAAAACGTCAACAAGTGCAGTGTTATAAGCTCTCAGTACGATTTGTGCTCATGCAGAAACCTAAGCCTATTAAAAGTGTTCTGCCCAGAAGCATTTGTGAATGGTCATTTTACCAACCTTAACAAGAGCCTTTTGACTTTGCTTTATCTTCTCAAGTTTTTCCTCTTCCGGCGATATACAAAATAGAGTCTACAAAAAGAAACAAATGCATCTTTAAATCAAGCTTCCTAATCAACCAAATTCATGACAATAAAACTACTATCATTGGTGAAGCAAACCCGTACCAAAAAACTCAGCTAATTAGGTCTTCAAATGATAGGTTCTACAGGCATGATCTTCTAAATTGTACTCGTCCAAAGTTTTAAGGCACCTGTTAGTTATTGTGGAGACAAGATTGTCATTTTAGTTAGCCAAGTGAGACAAACAGTCCCGATGTAGCGATTCACCTCAAAAGCAAATTAGGTGGCGGTTCAAGTGTTTTAAGCATTTGCGAATTTAGCCTGCATATTTCTCAATACAAACCTCTCTAATATTTTGCACCACGCAAGGCAATCCTGCAACTGTCACGTTAACGTCCTCGTTTCCAAGCAAATCCAGATTCCATCCCTATTTTGAAGAAAATTTAAGCTTAAAAAAATGTCATTCATAGATTTAGATATTTCAGATACATTCCTGAAAAATAATGATGAGAGAACTTGTATAAATTGAAAGCTACAAAAAATATATTCTTTCAGAGCAGATGTTTTGTTGAGGAACAACAATTGATAATCAGATTGTTAAAGGAATCTAGAGTCTGGGCGTTTATATGCAAATTTATTGAAAGTATTTCGCTTGTAGTAAAAATAAGCGGAGCCTTGGAGCGTCAACGGGAATACCTCAATGATACCATTCAAGTCCACTTCTTTTCATGCATAGATCTACTTCCAAAAAAAGACACAAATACAATAAATAATTTGATAACAATCTTCGATATTTAATATTGAATAGCCAGAAAAGAGACTATGCATCACAAAAATATCAAAACAATACTTATTAATTCAGAACGTTCCAGTACCTTCAAAAACAAATTCCTTCTTCGAAGATCCTTGATACCAAATTTTTCAAAAACTGGATCACCTCGAACAGTAATGTTTTCTATGGACTCCACAGATTTGACACGTTGCATAGCAAAGCCCAGTTGAACAATAACCGATGCATTGTTAATCTCTCCTGTGATACCAGTAATATTCGGAGCAATGCAGTCTAGTCGAGTTGGCAATGTTATGTTACATGGCCCCTGAAAGAATATAAGTATATTATTATCGACGTCGCAGTGCTGTTATTTGAAATAAATGAATTTCGTCAAGGCCATGTTGACAGAAAATGAACTTCCGGGGCCTCAATACTGCGTTCAAAATTAAATTTGTCTTGGATTAACGAGATGACGTGTCAGGTTATACACTAGGCCATTACTTGTGGTCATCTAAGAGATATTTATGTTTCACTAAGACGATGGCTTTAAAATGTACCATTTGAACTGGGAAGTCTTAAATGGGGCAATGGAAGAGGAGTGGTGCTTGGATATACCTTCCCCCGAATAATAATTTATTACCTACATAAAATAATCTTGATTAAGAAATAAAAGACCGTTCATTCTTTATTCAGACCATAAAAAAGATCCCTCATTTTTACAATTTCCAACTGATATGTTTTGCATCTACATTTGGACCACAACCAAACAATACTATATATTATCAATCAGGTTTCCACATGAAGATTGCTAGACAGTGAGTATATTTTCTATCATTATTCTCAGTTGTTGCAAAATGGCCGTAGCTATGTACTCACGTATGCTGGTAGCATCTGTGGATAAACCAAAAACTTTATTCTTGGATGCTGAATAAGGTCAAATCGTTCTCCTTTTACAATGAAAACCTGCCCACCACTACGACAAAATATAGAAATTCCTACATTATAAAAAGAAATGGTAGGGTATCGCAAACCATACAGGTAAGAAATAATGAAAAAGAAAAATGAAAATAGATCATTTGAAAGGAAATATTAGCGCAGTGTATCTATTATATATCTGATGGTGGTCAAGTACCATATAACATTTAGACAAACTAAAAGTGTTCATCCACTTCTGAGTAATAACTATGATAGCTATTAGTCCATATAAAATGCTTTAAACTCTAGCAACTGTCCTTTGTGAGTGCAAAATGACTGTTGCGTATGGGCATTCATGAGAAGCACGGAAAAGGAAGGGGGCAAAGAAGGGTAGATGGAGATGGCAATGAGATTATGCGAAATTTAAAAAAGGGCACACGTGGATTATAATGTCATGCAAGAAGCAATAAGAAGAAAAGGTGATGTGAGTGGAACAATCTGATGTTTTATGTACAGTGTGGTGCAATTAGGTTCTGTGTCGTTTCATTCGATAACTTTATTTGCAAAGATTGAGAGAAAGAATGATAGCTTGGTAGAAGGTGGCACCAAGCACTCTAAGCTCAAGAAGGGCCTGTGTTATATGAATGATTGTCTTCAGTATTGACGGTCGTGTGAAGATTTGGTTTGAACTCGAATGAAAACATCGAATTCACACCGCTTCTTTGATTGCTGAGCAGACATTCAATGAACACTGATGAAATTTGTGCCTTTGTTAGTTTGGACCAGATGGTACTTAGGCTTGATTTACACGACGCCGGATTGGTTTTGACTTACTGTTAATCACTCCGGAGAGAACACAGCCCGGCGTCTTCCAACTCAGGCCTTAGCTACTCGAGATAAATACAGTTCTAAAGGACATAAAGACACCTACCTTACAAATGTTTCCAGGGCCTGATTATTATCAGTCCTTAATTTGTGCGTGTTTACACTTTTAACAATGGGGTCGGGCTGCACACTGAACACGGCATCGGTACTGAGCGGCACACTTTGGCCGTCGAATGAAACTTTGACGCTATCTATCGCCCTTCGACGCCGTTTTGAACAGCGACTTGAAATGGTGCAAACAATTTTGCTCGGAAATCTCCTATGAAAAAATAATCATGCTGGTTTAAATGACAAATACCCCAAAAGGAACGCTACGAGTATAACATGTCGGAAATGGTTATTATGAAGATGTACAAGAATAATAAAACAGTATCATTGAAAACGAAGAATAAATTCGAGCTGTACAGTTACAAATCCAATTCATGTGGGCCAATCTAAGTTAACGAAGCAAACAGGTGCCGTTCTGTGTCCCAGTCAAAAGTGAGCGTGCGATCAAAATTTACAATATTGAGGACCATTCTCAGACAATTTTCTTAGCTTCTGGTGGGAACTATCTATTCTCACATATAAATAGATCAAACTTTAACGTAATACTATCAAAGATTTGATACATCAGTTCAGTAAACTATAAAAAATAGCTATTGGTGGAATTAACAATATATCCCTGAGTATAGAAAGATAGCATTATAAATCTCTGGTTGGCAAGGCCTAACCAAACACAGCAACAACTGGCTACCATTTCAAGAATATATATATATGAAACACAAATAGAAATAGCCTTACCGTAAGTTGCCATTACATAGGTTGCCAGCCACCGTTACATTGACGGCTCCACCAACATGCAGGTCACTTCCAAAGACCGTGAATTTAGTACCGCCTGAACAGGGGCCCTTGGTTGGCTCAAATCGGAGGATCGTTGGCTTCTGATAGAAGAAAATGAAACGTAGAGTTTGGCATTTGGATCAGCTCAATCAATAATATCATTCGGATGAATTGAATATACCAATTCAATATACAGCCTCGTTTTGAAAAATACTATCAATTCCTCTCCTTTGTACTGAATATTGGAGCTCAGATTCCGATAAAGGACCTGAATATTCGTCTACATGGAAGTTTTCATAGTGCTATTGCTTGTGACATTGATTTTATGACGTCATGAATAAAGTTAATATACATATCACAAAGGATTTGACTGTTGTTAGCGACTGGGGGTAAAAAGTTTCATCTGGAGGTATTCTTATGGTCAAATTTTTCAGACTTCATATCGTTATAGAATCTACAATACAACCATTAACAATATGAGAAAATTGATGCGGAATAAAAGTGTGGCAGTTGATTCTTCTCTGAGCTCAAGCATTTTGTATAAAGAAATTGACTTATTTTTTTTCAAAATGAGGCAGTAAATTGAATTGGTTTGCCAACATAAAATTCATAAACAGCCGTTGGAAAGACTAAAACACTTAGGTGGTCCTTTGAGCAAATCAAACGTACCTTGTTGAAAAAAGCCATGTTAGTCAGGTATGCTACGTTAACCGTAAAAAGTACAGTATCATGTCAATCAAGGCCAGATGCAAACTGGTGATGCGGGGGTGATAAAACTAATGAACAGTGCTATATGTTTCTGCTTGGTTTATCTTTCGAGGGACAACAAAAAAGCCAAGGAGATTTAAAAATGAATAAATGACTATTAGTCTACTGCATGATGAAATGCTGACATGATGAAAACCAGGTTTGGAATCAGTTTATTAACAAAAAAGATAACTTTCAACGCTTCTTGTCGAAAGCCAAAAATCTTACAGAAGAATAAAATTTTGAAAATCTTAATTTACCTTATACATAAATTGTGTCTTCGAGCTTACTGGAATGATCCTTTGTCCAAATTTAACAAACATCTGAACAGTGCCATTTCTTGGGGCTGGTATTTTCTCTGTTTTACAATAAACCCTGTACAAGATAGGATGAAAAATATGTTTCAAAGAAAAATTGCACCTAAGACGTCACATTTTGTAAATAAACATTGCCATTGTAATCAAAACATGGGGCGAAAAGGAAATATCAACCTGTTTAAATTTGAAATGATTATACGTGTGTCTATATCCATCAGCAAAATGTAGCGTTTTGAAAACCAGCCTGCCGCTGAGAGCAACAACACTTCTACATTCCTGCTGAATATTTTGGTAGCGATTACTTGGCAAAATTAGGCAAAAATTTCGACAGCTTGCCAACACTGCAATGCATACGAAAATAAAAATTGAAATGTTTGAGTGAATAGAAAGAGTAAATCAAAAAGTAAGCGAGACTATTATGGAATAAAAGTTAAATGTGAAAGATTTTTTACTTAAATTGTAATAGTAGTTTTGTTAAGCCATTCATTGGTTGAGACGGAGTGCTATAACTTATTAACAGGAATGCAACGATTTCAATAAATTCCTCCCGATAGGTTTATCTAAAAAAATCTTTCCAACACTTCAATTTTTCATTTTTAACGAACAAATAGCTACAAAAACACTCGAAAAATATTTTGTCTTTATCTAATCGAAGAGCTTTGTAGAGATTTGCAGAATCAGGATGTACATAGATATATTTGAAGATACCCACGTTTTTGATACTACATACAAATCTGGAAGTAGCTGGCATCTTCGGCCAGCAATGGTAACATTGACGATGTCTGCTTTAATTGTACCCAGATCTCTCCCCTCGATTTTCACTTCGGTATTCCCGGATATCGCTCCTGATAGTGGCGAGAACTAAAACAAAATTAAAAGAAGTTGTGTTAAAAAACTTGCTGTATATCATAAGTTGCCACAATACTATTGCGCCTAATTATCATTTCCATCAGACCCTGTTTCTATTACTCCCTTTCGTCTATCTCGTTTTTAGAGCATTTCGTTTTTGTATTTTCTTGAAGCGTTTCAGTTACTCCAGCCTAATCCGTCCTTTACGTCCGTATTCATATCCCTTGTTCAGACTCGTTCTGAAATTGTGAGTGAATAAAACCGTATTCGAATGACTTCGTTTTCGAATGAACCTGCTTTCACTGTTTCCATTAAAACGATTCATTTCAAATGACTACATTTAACGAATGACTCTACTTTTGACATCGCTTTGGAAAGCCCCTTGTTCGGTATCAAATGACTCCGTTCCGGAGAGTATCAATAAGAACGCATAATCAAAAGCAAATACACTCGGTGCGAATTTTTCGGTACTTAGAATGCGCATAATTCTAGATTGAAATGAGGTGGGGGTGGAAAGCAAATCAATATCTGTGGCTTCGGATGAGGCAGGGCATATGATGGATCTTAATGATGTTGAGCTGAATGGATTTGATCACGTGTTTTATACACTGTGCAAGTTTTACGCCACTAGAAAAACAGATTTATGTAAATGATTCTTAGTAGAAAAACGATATTGTAAATGATCCAGATTGGTGGAATGGTAATCGAAGGCGGAATAGGTAAGAGCTATGTTGCTCGAGGGAAGCACAATAAAAATTCGATTCGAGTGCCGTATACAGTCGAGTATTTCATTCATTTTCCTAAGAAGGTAATGAAGAAAAAAGGGTTCGAATTCCCCAATTCTGTGTCGTTTGGGATCAGTAACATAACAGAATCAAAATAACTAATTCCATAACGCTTTGCTATAATCCTACTGAATAGTATTGGCTTACTTTTAGTTCGTGACTCGAAATGATATACTATTAACAGGATTTTATCTTTACCTCCTTTTCAAAGTCAAACCTTTAAACATCATCAAGCAAAATTTATTCACTCATAATTCCATTGCGGTTTTTTGCTTAGAAATAACTTTACAGTCCCGCAACACTTAACTGAGTTTAATACCCACCAGACATTAAACCATATCATATATTTCATCAGAGAGTTAATTAAAGAATAAACAAATTAAAATATCAAGTAAAAAGTGGCATTAATCTTATTGGGGGAACACATACTACGGTTTTGTACAGGAAATAGAGTGATACTGAAACCCGATTATTGAACAAGGTTATATTGATATGGAACATGGTAAGAATGCGTCCAAGACACAATCTTAAACCATAAACTTAGATATTTGGAATCTTGTTTTGTAGGAAGAAGTATTTGTCGTGTAGACAAAGTAGGATTTGCTGACAAAATTAAAAAAAGGATTCGATAAGATGGTAACATGTTCCTTATAATAATATCACACATAACGAATACAGAAGAATTGATCCAACAGACAGCCTTATATAAAAGGGTTAAAATAAATCCTTTAGAGCTATTCACTGAAAAAAAATCTTCTGATGCTTTTAACTAGAAAATGGGCTTTTAAAGCCGGTCTTTGCCATTGCAAAGAAACAAGCAAATGAAGGTTTACTTCCGCTAATCGAAGTTGAAACTGTAAGGGTGTGAAAAGAGAAATGCGTTGAAAAGAGATCATGAAAAACGAAGTTATGTTCTTTACAGGGAGTGTCACTATACACAGAAAACTGATGACAAAAACCGAACAAGAGAGGGACTCATTTAAGGGACATAATCATATTCTAGACATATAGTCGTCTATTAGATGCCGTTAAACAAAGTGCATGGCGATTGAGTCTCACCTGCTTGATCTCTGGGGGTCGAGGACAGGTAGCATTGGCCCAGTCCTTGGTTGCACTGCAAGCATCAGCGACAGTGCACGTTTTCTGGTTACACCAGCCACACTGCCATGCTTTTGGTGCATTCAAGCAGATACCACAGCTGTGCCTCTCAACCTCACATTTGTAAAACGTCACTGTTGAAAAACCGAGAAAAGGTTATGCTGCTTATTAATTTATGCTTATGGGCCTTTTTGGAACCGATTTGAGGAATGACTGCAAAGAAACTAAGGCAGATTGGAAAAGTTACAGGTTGAAATGGATTAAGCACAAAGAAATCCCTTTTGACTGCAAAAACTGTTATTGGAACATATAATGGAAAACTTATAGGGCTGCAAAAATTTGATAGATGTCCCATAGTGTACCTCTCAATAGCCTTGTTTATAGGTGTGGGATAACCGACTGTGCTGCATCACAGTAAGTCTACAAATCAGACAACGAGGGTCAGTAATCACTTTGTAAATTACAAATCGCAGCAGATCAGCCAATCTCGGCAAAATGACTAAGATACAAAATGTTATTTTGATATAGATGGTCTGTTGTTACCTCTTGTGTCTTTAATAACGTCTAGGTCTTTACCGCCAAATCGAATCAACACTACCGTTGTGTAGTTTGCCGTATTTCTGACGTATTTATACTGGAGAAGACAAAAACTGCAAATTATATACTGAAAAGACTCTATATTTGTCAAATAAAAGGCCTAATATGCTAATAATCGCAAGCCTAAAAAATTTTCAAGACTCAGAACAGTCGAAATAATCCCCCCGATTCAAACTGCCTGTTCTTTTAAGCTTGGTTTCCACTGGGCGATTACCGCGATAAAAACGACAAATTCAACTGACTTTTTATTTGTATCGTGATTATCGTGATAATCAGCCAGTGGAAACAGGAAACATGAAATCTTGTAAATCAATTGTGCTTATCGCGCCACGATTACAGCGACAAAATATCAAAATATTTTGATATTCTGTCGCGTTAATCGTGCTTATCGTCAAAATTGACGTCACTAGATTCGATTTCGAAAAGCAAATCTGGGTTCCCATGACAAAGTTCGCGTCAAGGAAAGAGTCGTTCTTGGCATGGCCGGGAAGTTTCAAGAGGTGAATCATTTTTTGCAGTAATTTATTTGAAATACTCTTTTTATCAAAACCTATAAACTAAGTAGCGTAGCTTGACAAAATGGATCCCGATTGTATTCAACGAGACGAACAGCTAGCAGAAGCAGTTGGACCGTACCAATGTCTTCACGACAAACAAACAAAAGAGAGAAAAATATTTTTGCTAATGCCTGGAGAAAATTGCCAGGAAATATGCAGACCTTTTTCTCGATGTCAAAAGGAAAACTGCTCCAATCACTGCGATGAGCTGCTTTCTTGTAAGGGGTGCCATTGTACAAACAAATTGTTTTAGTGCTAATCGCTTTATTCGTGCAGTGGAAACTGTCTTCACAAAGATAAATTTAATCGAGATTTTCACGTTTGTCGCCCTAATCGTGATAATCATGGCGCGATAATCACGATTGAATCATGTTTCCACTGGACGATTGTCATGATATTTGAATTTGTCGCCTTTATCGCGATAATCGCCCAGTGGAAACCAGGCTTTAGCAATCTTTGTCTCAGCTGTGCGAGTTACAAAGATGTCTCATATTTACGTCATCTTTGTTTCTGATAGCTCGTAAAAGACAAAACCATTTAAACAGCCCTTGACAACAGAGATGCTCATTACTGATCACTACTGATCACGGAACACATTGGTTAACAAATATGAAAACGATTAACAAGCAGAAAAAGTGCACTTACTATTCTCTTGGTGCAAACAAGAGAGGTCTTACTCTCTAGTCGTCCTATGGTCTTAAGTTCCTGGTCTTCTATCCTTACCAGACATTCGTAATTGAATAACCCCTGTAAACGATAACAGACAAACTTTAGAAATTGATATATTGTAGCTACTGAAAATCTCAGTTGAAATGCTGAGATAGATGACTATCTAGTATAATAATTCATTAACGTCAGTACTCTGATTGGATTTATTGTATGCAAACCATCTGTTATTGTTCTTCAAGTTCAACTAATCCATTAATTCAGTACGAGGCCGCCAAGAGTGGGGAAGGGGGCAAATTGCCCCAGGGCTTCGAGGTATAGTAAGCCTCATAAAGTAATGAATTCCGTTTTAAAAAGGAATTGATAAAAGATGGCAAAATTATACCTAAAAATAGAAAAACGTTCTAAAAGATTGCAAGAAAAGGATCTTGAGGGCGTGGTCGCAAAGACTTTCTGCTCGCTTCGCTTGCAGGTGACCTTCACATTCGGTTTTGCCTCTGGATCTCCAAAACCTCTCGGCGGCCCTGATTCAGTATATTGTTCTTTTAGTACCGTCCTATGTAGCCCAAAATGTTCCCAGTCTGACATCTTACCCAGAGACACACTTTGAAAATAGAAAACAATAGCTACCAATGGTGAGAGAATGACACTCTTCGATTTCCTTACCGTTGGTGCTGGTAAATTTTTCCCTTCGATTCGGATCTCTCTATCAACGCTATCAGATACAAAACTGGTTTTCATGCCAGTAATCAATGGACACTGGCTAAAGGCAATAGCCTGCTCAGGCTGAAACAGACAGAAGACAAAAATTATATACAATAACAAAGCATTTCAAAATAAGAATAAAAATAAAAGATTTAAAAGGTGACAATTGATTAGCAATATTACGACGAAAAAACCGAACTCCAGGAAACAATCTACCCTTCTTTATTCACTTTAGAAAATGAATGGGCAGAGTTTTGCTGTAACAACGTCATGCAGGGTTTTTGATTGAACATTCTTAGCCCAAAACGAGGATAAGGCCAGGTTAAGTAAGGAGGGGAATGAGAAACTTAAGGCTGAAAAGTAAGCTAAGCATCGAATGCATAAACTCATTTTTTTATAAGAAACAAAGGTCGATGTTGAGTACACTCATCTTTTTTAAAAGAAACAAAGGTCTATGTTGAGTACTCCAGTTTCTTAGTGTTCTGGAAATTTCAATACTCATCATTTCTTAAGAGTTTCTTAATTATGATGTCATGAACGATGTTATGAAATGTTCGTGACCTTTTTATCACGTCAAGAGATTCGCTTCCGTTCTGATGCTGTATTTAGATGTGGAAAGTATATTCTCATCCCTTGCGTCTTAAATTCTAGACCAACAGGGCAATCATGTTCTTGGATTTTAGAAAATTTCGTTGTTCTCAGTTTTATCACGATTTAACAGTTTCTTAATTTTTTTGCTTCGAGTACTGGATTTTTCTAAATTTTTTCTGACTGTCGAGTACTCGTTTCTTATAGCCAGTTTCTTATAAAAAAAGAGTGTAGACAAAGAAATCCATACTGCAGATTTCCCTTCGTAATCTAATTTTGGTGGAACCAAATAAGATAAACTGGGTCTAAAAAAGACATTATTTTATAAAAGCCTGTAATTTCTAAACACGGAGAAAGGTTTTACAGGGTGCGGATGTTTGATGCAGTATGGGAATTTGAAATATAAGAGCAATGTTTTTATAAACTCATTGCCAAAAACGTTACAAATCCAAATTAAGCACATTACATGTTAAATAAGGCTTAATCATAAAAATAAAAAAAGGATAACAATGTATTGGTGTACCCCAGCATGAGCAATGTAATTTCCGCAAGAAGAAAGGCGGTCTAAGCAGGTCAATGAGCTTGAGCACCAGTTGCAAGTGTACTTGAATCTAGTGCATTCCAAACAGCTGTAAACCAAGTGAAACTCGAATTAGAGAAAAGAGTAAATTTGTATTAGAAAAGAGAGTATGCATGATAATAATAATTCTAGAAATCGATCGATTAACATTCAGGTCTATAAAGGAAATACGAGTTCGCCAAAAGTTTATCGTAACATGGTAATAGCACTGTGGTAAATCATATTGTAACTCAACTGCATAAATTAGTCGTCATTTAAATATTAATGGAGCAAAAAATATTTGTGCTGAAGGAATTTGGGCAAAGGACTCTTTCTAACACCTTGAAATATTATACGATTCTCTGGAAGTAATTACTTACTGAATATATGAATATCAGACAAAACACCAAAACACGCATGGGGGTAATGAGTCACTACAAGTCTAAAGGCCTAGTCAAAAAACGCGTCCACAAAAACCTTTTGATTTCAAGCCAAAATATCAAAAGCATAGCTTACATTGCAATAAGAACTTTAAAGGTGCAGTAGTGTTGTGTTCTATTCTATACAATAGGTACACTGCAGTTCGCAGTTAGGGAAAGAGGAACGCTATATGTTGTTAACGTGCTAAGTGTTACATATGAAAATTCAGTAAAAAATATTTTTAACTGCTAAAACTAGTTATTATTAATAAACGTTTTCTGCATTTCAGAGCTTTTAATGTGTTTTATATAATTGATAAATCGACACGTATTAGGTTTTTGGGAATCTTGAATTTTTAAGGAATATCCGTGTCGATACAAATGAATGGAAATAGTTGTTTTTTGACTACGGTAGAAACCAGTTGAAGATTGACAATATCTCTGGACACAAATGTAGAAATACACATCTTTTTTTATCTTTAGAAACAAACCTTTTGATCTGCTCACAATTGAAGAAAGTTACACTGTTATGAAACAAAGCAATATCTTTCTCAGGCGACCGCAAAGTTACTTTCACCGCGGTACCTAGAACAAAGAACAGATAGTTAAAGCATGACGTGGTTTTTGCTGACTAAAAAAGAAAGACGTAGGGTCACACTGTCAAAATAAAGATTATGCTGACACACTGTACAAAACTTGTTATTATCATCACCAAAATACATTAATACTTCCGTTGAGCAAATGAAACTCTGCAACAAATAAAATAACAATCTTTCATTTCGGTAGGCTATCTTCTTTTTTCAAGATTCACTCTAACTTGATTTTCACTTATGGTTGTTATGACGTCATTTTGATTGAGATGCGAAATTTCTCTAAATAAACGAAGACAGTCTTTCAAACTAGTCCAAAGGTGACAAACAGCCGAGCAATGAATTTTTTATTGAAAAATCTTTCAGCGGCTCCTTATCCTTCAAGCTCTTTAACGTTCATTTGCCAACAGGGTACACAATTTTTTGAATTCAAATGAATTATTTCATTGCTATAAATTGGCAAAAAATATTTTTTTCGTATTAAGGATAACCTCTGTTCTAATCACTCACTGATTGGCATAAACAAGCACTGATTGGCATAAAACTTAATTGACATAGAGAGTAAGAATATGTTTCCACAATCTAGGCATGAAGCAAAACAGAGGTGTCACGAGAAAGAAATAGCGACTGCTTGCACTGCGAAATTTCCCTTCAAAAAGTTTCTGTCAGAAAGTTTACTAGCATGAAGAATCAAACATAGGACCCCGAATATTCAAATCAATGACGCCATAATTAAGAAATTCTTAAAAAAAATGGGTATTGAAATTTCCCAAAGCGTTAAGAAACTAGAGTAGTCAACTTTGACTATCGTTTCCTTTAAAAAAAAGGGGTGGAGTACACATTAAACAGGTTTTGTTTACTGTAATCAACAGTGTCAGCACGCAGAGATTTTTCAATAAGCCCAACTTCTCTAGATTTATCTAGAATTCAGTCGTTTAGATAACATCCTGCAATCAATTCAAAATAGACTGAACTGAACGAGACACTATTGACCAAAACCCTATAGAGGCTGTTATGTAATCCACACGTGGCCACCTCTATATAGAGGCCGCTACAAATCTACAAAAATACTTTCATAAAAGAAGAAATCCCCCCCCCCCCCCACTACATTATATCTTTGACTTTTTGCAGTACCTGAAACTCCACCGATGAAAAGATTAGTATATCCACTGATGAATAAAGAATCAAGAAAGACAAAGGAATAAGGCGGCAAAAATAGTGTGGGTGTTGTTGGAAGCAAAAAAATTAAGCCAACTCAAAAATAACTTCTTACTTTCATGTCAGTGTGGTCCGAGATCAGGTTTGTGTTTCTTATTCTGATTTATTCTAATTACAAAAGCTAGGTGATTTTGCTTGGATTTATTTGAAGGGGCCACAAAACACTAATCTATCACCAAGCAAACGAATATCTTGCTTTCTTTGTTATGAAAAGATTTGAACGCATAAACGAAGTAATGTCAGCATTCGGTTGGAATGGTGGATATTTAAAACAGAGAATGGGATATCGATAGTACCAGTATTACTTTTCAAGAATGTCAAAACAAAACTCATCTTGAACTAAATATAAAAACTGAAAAGCCAAAAGAGACCAAATAGAAAACGAAGCATACTTCTCGCATCAACTATTTCCGGGATTTCGCCAAATTTTGGAGTGGTGCAAGAATATTCGTCTCCAGAAACAACAGTAGTGACATTGGCTGAACCAAAAGAGCACTTGTAGGTTCGCCCATCCTGCAAGACAGGCATGTTCTTGATCTTCCAATACACCTGCAATAAGGGATTGTATGTAAAAACACTATCAACGGGGACAGATAAACAGTGCATAGTTTAAAAAAAACTTTTCTATTTTTGCAAAACTTTACCCCCCCTAACCCTCCCTCCCTCCTTCGCCGATTCTAGGCAGGATTTCGCCTAAATTCGATGAGACAGTAATAGGAGAAGAGTAATATTTGAAAGTAATATAACAATAGGAGAAGTATTCTTTGTGATGTGATTCTATGATATTGTGACTGCCTTTGCTTAGCCAAAAGTTAAAAATGGACGTTTCGTATTGGTGAAATTGGCGATCGATTTAGGTAAAAGGACGTTTTCTGACGGTCAAAAGAGGCGTGGCCTAAAATTTGTTATCGGCGCCGCCAAAAAAAGCAGTTGGATGGCGCCGCCAGTGATGATTTGAGATGACAATGACAGATACGATCAACGATGATGATTATGATAATGAATACAGATTTAGTCACTGTCAAAACAGGAAAGCTCTAAGATTAAGAGCTTGTACTTCAAGCTTGTTTTTATCACGGGTCTTACCAAAATAAGTACCTGAAATGATTTCAGTCACCTGCTATTTGTTTATATATTATGTACTGAATTTTGAAAGACCGCAAAACACTTTCATCTTAAGGATGTTTCCAAGAAAACAAAAAGCTCTTGGCAACAATTAGGTTTTCAAAACCACCTTCCTTACTCCCACACTTACGGTGTACAAAATTTAAAAACAATCTTGAGGGGTGTGATAACAGCCAAACACTCAATCTGATTCTAAGCAATGCAGCTAGGGAGATAAATACTTATGTGGAAGTTTTTGTAAAAAGTTCAGTACTGAAAACCAAATTGTGACAGAGTGCATGAAACTTCGAGCTTGACGATAAACTGATCAAAGGCTTCAGCGGGAAAAACAGGGTACTGGTGCAGCATTTGCTCACTGTGTGGAGACTGGTTATTCAAAGACGAAGTACTGACCCCAACCGTTAGATTAAAAACACAGCAAACGGAACGATAAGAAAACCACTGACGAGGGTTGCCAACAAAAACTACTTAAGAACTCCTTGTGGAGCCTTATTCAACATAACTTCTAAAACAATTTTTCTCAAAGACCTTCAACTGAGGATCTTAGGTTTTCTCCAAACCTTCGCTGGCAGTGCTGATTTGGTGGGCTTCTAGACAGTGCATTTTACTTCTATGATAAAAAAATCTGGCGTCTGGGATTTGGCTATAGAAAATACAGTAGACACCATCTTTTCTACAAAAAGTTTGGTTTTCCGGTCAGAGTGATTCGATTGCCAATCAGCTAATGAGATCTGTGGCGTAAATAGAGTTTTGAGGTTTTCTTATCTGACCGTCAATGATGCATTCTCACAATCTTAGAGCTACTTTTGCTGAGGGCGGAAGAGCGGTTAAGACGTAAAAAGGTCAATGCAGGTGTCCAAAACAGGCAAGTTAAAAAAATTAGTTTAAAATTAAGGCCGCTTGGACTGCGAGAGGCTCAAACACTTGCCAAATTTTCAATTAATACCTTCATACTCTCATTAGACCAAAGAAAGTCTTTGAATGGAAGGAAGGAGGGGCTCAAGATGGCTGGAATTTTTGTAAAGCAATGGGTATAACCCTGAAGTCCAATCCCAATACACTTGTCCAATTGAAAAAGATTTAAACAAAGATTCCCAATATTTTGTTATCCTCAGTAAAATCTTGAGAATGCATCTTCACAGTTTGAGCTTCAAAACAGCAAAGGTTCTCACGGTTTCCAGACAAGTTATCTGATATACAATTGGTTGTACACCATACTAAGCCTGAATAAAACAATTCTGACTATACCAATGTTGTCGTCAAATTTTGTTGCTTCTAGTATTTTGATCAATTATTTTGTCGTGACAAGATAATCATTCAACAATGCATTGTGTTTTTCTCGCAAAGATAACCATGAACCTTTCAGTAACACAACTTAAATACCTTAATACAGTTTTTGCAATACCACAAAAAGAAATCTTCAAAATCACAATACAAACGGGGAAATGCTACTTTCTTTTCAAGTATTATGTGGAAACTGAGGGGCGTATCACTCTGCGGTAATTTCGTACACCATTGGTGGATATCCTTTTGTTTTATCAGAAAATCCGTATAAATCCTTTGGTTTTGGTTAAAATCTCGTACACTTAAGTGAATTGCCCCTCGACATACTGGATTTTTGGCAACTCTTAACGATTCAAAGCAGACTCTGGTTTTTTTGCTGGAATCCATCCCAGAAATATGCCTTCATACTATTTTAAAAACTTCGTTCAGCGCCTTGATATTTTCAGTAAAGGATAATAATCTAAAAGGTTAATACGCCTTTGGTATAAAATTGTTTAATACTCGTTACTGAGAGTCATAATAATTAAAAAGTTATGACGGATAAGACAAATTAACTGAAAATGCAATGCTTGATGGCCAATAGAATACCTTAGCTTGTTCTCGAACTGAAATTGCAGCTGGGTCGTGTTTGAAGGAAAGAACTGAAGGGCAGCTGTCTACGCTGTCATCAACAAAGTACAAAGGTCTTTGAGAGTAGATGCATTCGCTCTTTATACTGCATCTGGAAGGAGAAAAATGCGCTGTTACAGAATGGAAGAGATAACTCATGGAATGGAATTTTGAATAATTGAAACACACTATCAGCAGAAAAATAAAAGATATAACGACCAAGGCAGGGGAAGAAAAAAGGAATAAATAGGTTATTGTCCAATTGTGAAACTTATAAATTCTTTTAACATGTTACAAATCTCTAGCCTGCTTTGACCTCAAAATATATTGCCTTTATGCTATGAATAATCTTGGTAATGGATGCTACGATAAAATGCATTTCACTAAAGTAGCAGTAACATCGATGCCAAAAAGCAGCTACTTACTGGTGAAAGCCATTTCGTAACTGCCGAAGACACAAAGTGGTTTGTGCCAAATTAAAGGAGTATGTACCAGAATAACCGGATCAGAGTTTCACAGAATAATAAGCCGAATTCTCCTCAATGCAAATTCAACTCATTTATAATAAAAAAAATAACTATCTACTGCTCTTGTTCAGTCATAGTACCTGCAATCCAGGAGTCGCACTGAAAATGTTTTAATGTTTACATTAATGTTTATATTTATTTGAACAAGATATGTAAACTGAGTCGTCTAACTCGTTCATAGCGCAAACTTTAATACATTTCAGTACGGAACCTCTTTACGTTTTTCTTGCGATCCGTTATCAAAAGACCAACTATACCATGTTGCTTTGCCGTTTCTATGGGTCTATTTATAAAGACACTTCAATACACAGATAGCAATATTAGCAATTTTTCAATGTTTTATTTTGGCGAATCAGTCAAATAGCTGGATTCACTTAGGTAAATGCTGCGTGTTTAATGAAAACTATGATACTTGCTTTTTCTCTAACGTACACCAGCCACAACCAGGCCCTGCTAGACAGTCGACACATGACAAGCGCTTTCCACAATTCTGGATACTATACTTGGAAACCTGGAATGATAACGTAATCACGGCACTTTAGAATCAACATTAGTAGATTCAGGAACTAATTAAACTTTTTCCTTGCCTGGAAGGAAAGGGGGTTGGTTAAGCAAATGATGCTTTTGCGGCATCGCAGCCATTCCTTTGCCAGTGGCATTCATCAAGGAATACAAAATCTTCCGTTCCGGAAGCAAGTTTATAGTAGCAAGCAACAGCAACAACGACAACAACAACAACAACAAGTGGGTCAAAGAAACAAACGCCCAGATAACAACAATAATTACACATTACATTAACAAAAGCACTCATAAGTAGAAAGATGGCTGCAATTTCAAAGAACAACATACAACAGTTATTTCCTCTAGATAATGCTACAGATCTTTAAACGGGATGATTATCTGCAAACGCAGTGAGAGCTCTCCAGCATCGCAAGGCAGCCTTAACACGACAAAAGCAATTTGCAAAAGAGTAAGAGTAAGCAATTTGCAAATATTTTCGAAAATAAGATCACCTCCCATAGGCAACTTCTGATGGTCAAATGCAATATTTTGCGTAGTCAGGTTGACAGCATATATCAACTTGGCCCTACCTGTCGACGGGTCATTGCGTAGAGGCCTTGGTAAGCTGGATCAATGTCCATTTTTCTTATCGGTTCATTGTTTACCACAACCTCCTGTCCATACAGATGTGTCTTCATGTCAGTAAAGACGGCGTACTGGAAAACAGACATCATTAAATTGAACTCATTTTATCAATTGAAAAAAAAAATATTTAAAATGCGATATCTGTGATCTGCAGCTGCTTTAACAAGGGTCCCAACGGATGAACAGTTGCCTAATAAGCACAAGTATTACTAGTAGAGACTAGAAAACACAAACATTATAACAAATTAAATTGAATGTAATTGATGTTGTCTTTAATGCACGGTACATTTCTTGAAGTTGTATACACGGCTACACAATCAAACTACTTCAACCTAAAGAAAGAGGGAGAACGTAAGCAAATATAAGGAAAACGAGATGCCAACCTCATTCAGCATTCCTTTCGAAGTCCCAAGGAATACCGCCAGCCCTCTTGCATGTGGATATGCCTTTATGGCAGTGAGTTTCCCGGGTACCACAAACGAGTGCGTGTTATTCAACGGAATATAACCGCCTTGTTTGAAGTCTCTCACGTAGCGGAAGTTCTCGCATGAAAGATCCAGCGCACCTCCAGTCGATTGCCGAGACTATAAGAAAAAAACCGAAAAATACTTACTTATTTTCATCGTGAGATCACGTTCAAGTCCTAATGGGACATGCAGAATGTTCTCTGAAACAACGTCAAGCCGTAGGGTAAAATAGAGCTACTCTCAAAAAAGGCAATCTTACTATGTCATGGGCGGCGCCAGATAAGGGGCTTGGGGCTTCAGCCCCCCCCCCTACTTTTTTTACAAAAAAGTGTTTTAAGAGAATAAAAAGAATACAGAAAAATAGAGATAGAAGAAAATAATAGTGCGATAAACCCGTTTACAGTATTGCTTAATTTATGAGGAGTAAGGCGGGGTCTATGGTGCCTGGTAAAGTAACGAATTCCATTTTGAGACTTGAATTAATCAAACTTAAATAAAAGCATGCCTTCAAAATAGCAAAATGTTTGCGAGAAAATGACTGCAAGGACTATTCTGAAATGTATTTTAAGCTAGTCTAGAGGGCATGGTCGCAAAAATTATCTGCTCGCTTCGCCCGCAAGGAAGCCTCATCTTCAGATATACCTAAGGCCTTCGACAACCTCTCGCCGGCCTTCCAATTTACCGCTAGCATAACGAGTGCCCCCAGAAACTCAAAGGCATAAAATATCGTAAAGCATTTTAGTGTGTTTCACCAAGGCTACAACAGGGGAAGATTCTACTGGGCAAAGCTCTTGTAGTTTTATAGTGTTTAATGGGAATTTTGAGAATGGTCACGATAAAGGTCGTTAGCATAAGTAAGGAGAGCTCCGCCTGTGACAGCATACAATATTCGACTCAAAATAAAACTTCTTTTAAAAACCGGAACGAAGAAAATCGTTCTATGCAATACACTGAGAAATCAATGCCCCTCCCACAAGAAATGTTTAATTACCTCACACATTTGATAGGTTTGTGGTATGAAGATCAACTGTGTTGAGAAATAATACTAATCGTGTTCACATTACAAAAGTCTGACGATACAATTTGCTGTACTTTGAACGTCTATACACAAAAAGCTCGAGTACGTAACAAAGATTAAATGCAACGGAAACCCAGAACTCATTATACGGATATCAAATATAGATACCAGATTGCCCATCGCATTTCTCTTGTTAAATCCCTTTGTCATCAAACAAGATAAATTTTTAACAGGGTTATTTCTCATTTTGCGACATTCCCGCAGACTTCTATTATGCAGATTCGTGCAATTAACCTCCATCTGATCCATTTGGCAAAAAAATAAATCTAGGTAGAGGCTTTATTCCAAAGAATGAAACTTCAATGACAAAAGCCTTCGTCTACTGGCAACGGTATATCTACAGCATGGTTTCGGCTAGTAATCTGGATCCACGAGAGAAAGGGTTGGCAGTTCAGACAATCAGAAATAGAGTGACGGAAATACATAACACAAAAAAGGTTGAGACAATCTATTTCCAGTTAAATCATAAATTTAAAAAGCATTTTTCAAAAGCATTTACACCCATGCAAATCAAACGCTTCACAACCCCTGATAGCTAAAATACAGAAATGTAGTCATATAAACATATCTATTTAGGTATCATTTAAACATTCATTTAAACTGCAAGGAGAGTGGCTTCTGGGCGGATTGTGATGATCCCAGCTTTCCATTATTATCTGCTAAGCAGTTTTTATTAAGGAACTGAAGAACCATTAAAATGTGAAAAATTTCAAGTCATCAAATAGTACCGAACTAGGAATTGAAATAAGATCCTTTGGTTACTTTAAGTAAAAGAACCTGCTTACTTGACTATTTACAGGTTGTCACATGTAAACCATCTGTTACTACATACGGAAACTATTTACACCATTCCCATCCGACCACTACATGTGGCAAGGCTCAAGAGCGAAAACTAAACTGGAACGAAACATTTTACTTATACAAACACCTTTATTGGAAATTCAGAATTTGGGAACTTGACTTGTATCAAACGCTGAAAGCTCATGATCAATGCTTTGTTTTTTATTATATACGGTGTTATGTTACGTTATGTTATGCTGTATGTTATATGTTATATGTACGTTATATGTTATATTTTATATGATATATGTTTAGTTTTATGTTATGTTATGTTGTGTTGTATTTGTAATCCTTCACAATAGCCTAAAATTACCTTTTGTAAATTAGCTTTTTGATAGCCCTTGACGGATATCACTGAACCTGGGCGGGTAGGATTTTTTGAAAACATCAACATATTTAAACGTAATGTCATTTACATAATAATGACGTCAAAGAGGGCAGTGCAAGTAGGAAAATGTTTACAACCCATGTGTCTTGCATTGTATGGGCTTCAAACGACAGACAGGTGGCGAATGAACATCTATGACCACAGTCACTAGCAAAACTGACAATAGATGGACCATCTCAATAACAATGACACAATGTACATAAACAAACAGTGCTATTCGATTGAAGCGTGCCTTTGCATTCTTCCTCTATTCAGCTAATATGAAGCAGCGACTGGTAGCTGGTAAACAAGTCAGATAACGGTCTTGACTTTCAATTATATCAAAAACCGAATCACTTTTCACGCAAAACACACTGGTAATCTGGGCAGATGTTAGCCTAAGCAATTCACTGAAGGGGCGTGGATGTTTAGTGACAAAGTAGGCCCATCTTCTTCCATCAATGAAACTAACTAACATGATTGTTTCTCGTCCGTTGACAACTGCAAATTTTATTACGCACCAAAATGAGGCAACTTGTTAAATTGTCATTCAAAATTTCATTCACGAATTCACGGATATCCTATTCACGGAAAGCCTTTTCACGACATAACGCAAGGAAAACTCATGTTTCACGCTGGACGTAGGAATCTTAATTCACGAAATCACGCATAAAAAATCGAGATTTCACGATTTCACGCACGAAAATATAGCCCAAAAATATGGGGGGCGGGGGCAAATTCTAAACTGAGCCTGTGGTTCTTATGTAACTTGATATATATAAGAAAACCGTTTCAAAATATTCAATCTCTTGTCACTAAAACCAAAAGTTTCTGTACCTTAATTACTTTCTGAAACAATAGCCACTAGTATTAGAATAAATCGTACTGGAAACGCAAGGTTTATAAACAGTGATGCAATTGTTTTTGAGGGGCTTGTGCAACCCCGCGGGGGCAGTGGCGGACACTTGGGGGGGCGAGGGGGGCGACGGCCCCCCAATACTTCAGAGGACAATGGTCTTTTGTTCGAAAACAATGGGAAATGTGACGTCATCTCACTAAAACAATAGGCTTGCCCCCCCAATATTTGACCAAGTGTCTAACCCTGCTCCGGGGCCTAAACGATCCTTGTTGTTCCTTTTGTTCTAAAACAGTTGTGTTTCAATAAATTCTATAAATTCTACGTCACTACTATAAAATGCATGTTTTAAGAAACGTAGAAAAATTTTCAAATTTACTAACTTCAATGATTTGAAAAGTCATGTATATGAAACCTGCCTAGGAGTTTTAACAGCAATATCAGTAATATCAAATAACTGCATTGGACAGTTATTCAAAAAATTTTAATCAACTAACACAGACCAAGGCTGCTCAAACAGATCTCTTTTCTCTAATTAATTTTATCAGATTCTATTTGGATTAAATCAAACCACTGGAATCTTTTCCCACAAGGTCTTCCAATGGTGAGGTTTACTGCATTTGAGAGATTTAATGTTGCAAAATGCCCTGTTTACTGTTTCTATTAAAAGTGTTCTACCTATGTCATTAAAATGATTCAACTTTGAAGTTTGGCCCTTTTATTTGTTAAATCTTTATATCATGAACAGATATTTATTTAAGCATGAAACAAATATTTATTTACATGTTAAACTATTAAAAGTTATCAATGTTATCAAGATTTAAACTGAGATATTAGTGAGTTTTTTATTGTTAGTTGTTAGTAGTTAAATTTGTCACTTACCACTCGAAATTGATACTCTCTTTTAGCTTCCTGTAAAATCAAACTTTATTTTATCTGCCTTCTTTACAGTGGCCAAAACTGTTTTAATTTCTAATTTCATTTTTACGTGAAACAGATTTCTGATGATGCATTAGTGACTACATGTTTAATCATTAGTAGTTAATAAAGAAATATTTTTTTCACAAATTGTTAAGGCTATAGTATCTTTAAAGCATAGATTTAATATAATCCAACCTGTTTACACTTGAAGGGCAAATCATTCCATGGAAATCTCATACAACTTTGGCAGAAATCATTTTGTTTTCATAGCATGTTATTTGTAAGAGAGAATTGCTTCTCATTTTATCCATAAAAATGTTAACAGGGTAACCATAACAGGTTAACAAGTTAACAACATTAATCAAATGTGATAATGAAATGATGAAAAAGCGTTGACTTAATATAAACCAAACAAAATTTCTTATGTATCTTCTAGAAAGGGATGAAAACATGACTGCGCAAGCATGATATCTGGAAATAAATAGCTTGCATTAATTTGTCATTATTTGTTAACATTTAGACTTGTAACAATATGATATTTAATATTATTGGTTAATAACAGTTTCAAAACGATTCCCCTGTTATACTTGTTACTGTCACTTTCAGCATATACATTTGGTGTAAAAAACTATTGGCTTTCCAGCAAACTCACCTTACAGAGCACTCCAGGCTGATATGTCTTCATCCACTTCAAACCACCATCTATAGGCTCACCATGAAGCACACACATCTTGATATTATCATCAAATGCCTTATTAGCATCTTTTATTGTAAAAATGCAAACAGCATTTTTGTCAGTCTGGGCCTTCCCTGTTGCTGCTGATTTGCTGAACACTCCTATGTAGACATTATCACCTTCACTGACATTCAACATTTGTGCAGTCTTGCCAGTTGCTTTTATGAGCATACCACTAATCAAGATATTGTATTGAGTTCCAGCAGAGTCCTTGCATGATAATGGAATTTCAGTATAGGAATAGAATTCTGGGACCTCTAAACAATAACGGACTATCTTTGATTCGTAGACATTTGAAGCACCTCCTCCATATTGTACAGGCTGTACAGATGTGAAAAAAGCAAACTTTTCTAACAGAAAGCCAGATACATAGTCAATAACATAGTCTCTTTTTACTTCAATGTAATTCTTGTTGTATGGTCTCAAGAAATATCTCTCCCCAAGGCCATCTAGCTGCCTGATAGAGACTGCTGGTAATGTCATGAAATCAATACGCTTATTGTGCGTAACAGCAATATGCAGCATGTTATTACCTGACTTGTCTTGACCAAGAAATGCTACAGTTGATGAATTTGCATCATTTGCTGCCACAGCTGCACTACCATTCAATACCGAATCCATATTTTTTATATCCCTCAACTGGCAGACACCTTGGTATATACTGCCACAAGTAAATAACCTTGTAATTGTCTTTGATGTGAGTGAATCAGATTTCTTGTAAATTAAAAGAACAGTATTTCGATTGTCTGTTAGCTTGAGATCTTTACAGTGTTCATTAGGAGTAATACAATGTCTGCTATCATTCACTGGCCCAGTTTTCTTGCTATTGAGTTGTACTAAATTGCTGTTCAGTCTATGAATATAATTTGTAGCCCCTATAAATACTTCATTTCCTTGAAAAGCCATATTATTTAGATCAGTATCTGCTTCAAATTTGTATGCATGAAATGTGTCTAATTTGAAAGATATCATTATCAAGATGAACACTGATGCTGCCATTTGCAGTGAATGAAAATCCATCTTTCTAGGGTTGTCTAATACAAATGAGCCTGAAAGAAAAACATAACTTTCACAATAAAATATCGTTATCTATATGTGCATGCTTATGCATTAAAAATGGAAAATGCTAAAATTCAAATAAACCTAAATAATACTATGAGCCAGGCATTAGAAAAAGGCCTTAAAAGGACTCCTACCTTCCTCAGTGATCGCAGGAAATTTTAGTACCACTGCTCAATATTCATGAATGTCAACCAAACTTTACTCCAGCAAAAATTGGCAGAGCAGGGGACCTTATGCCTTTAAATTGTAAATAATTACAGAGCAGAAAACAAAGTAAATTTATGTTATTAGTTTTTAGAAATCAGTGAAATGAAAACCATTCAGAAAATGAACTTAGAAATTCTATATAATTAAAAAAGGAATGGTGACACACCTGTTACAAGATGGGGTTAACTTTTCATTAATTGCTGAGAGTTTACAAATGTGTAACCAGTTTGTTGAGCTAGCATAGATTCAGCATAGAAACATCTTGCTGAGCTAAACTAGAGACAAATATTAACATGTTTAAAGAACTGAAGTTGAAAGTGAAAGCAAAATTTTGAATGGAAAACGAAATAGAAATGACTCATTTCTTTAAAAGCTGTTCAATAATATAACAGTACAATGGTGTTTAAAAATGAGCAGATTTTCCAAAGAATCATGTGCTCTATTATTTGTTCATTGTTTTTGGCATGCATTGTTCACTTTCATTGACAATGAGCACATGACTCAGATGCTTGTATGTAGGGACAAAAACATGCCTCACCATCCAAACTTATGCCATACTTCATAAATAGGGCTAGGAAAAGTTATCAAAATATAACAATAACCTAATTGCTTATTAATTGATATATTTTGTAAACCAATCTCTCAGCCCTTTTGGGAGAGTGCCTTCAAAAGATATGGTAAATTCTCTTATCTGCTAGCATACCATTTTTTCGATCTCTGAGGGAGGGATGTAAATTAGCAGAAAAAAACAAATTGCATCCTTAAGCATCAGCATAAAATAATGATGTGACAACTTGCTTTGACACCTTTATCACGTGTGGAATTAGATAAATTCAGTAAATAGCTGTATATGGCATTAATTAAAATTTCCTTATTATATAAAACAAAAATTTTTATCTATGGACAAAAGGAATTTAGGCAAATCGATCAATAATTACTGGTTTTTACTTTGTTTTTATGTGGCTGCGTTGTAGTGATTGAAGAATACGTTGGCAAAACAAAAAAGAAGCTACAAACAACTTCGCACAGTTGAATTAAGGAACATGTTTGAAACCAACAAAATGGTGTCCCATTCAGCTAGCATTAAATTGACTCTGTTGAATGACTTGAAATTTTAGAACTCAGATTTACCGCTAATTTAAATCATGATTTTCGAAATTCACCCTACATAACATGTTCCAACTCAACAAGCACCTGTAAAAATTTTCCGAGAGACCTTTCCCGTCAGTCGTTACATGCATCGTCTGCAGGAGCTATGATAACACACCTTGCAACTGAAATGCCCTGCCTATACTGATAAAATATAAGGGCAGCCAAACAGACATCAGACGCGATTTACATGGAAACCACCTTAACCACTTTGAAAATCTGGCCACATGATTACACGATCACCAAGCCGCCTTGTGAGTTATATTTGATCGTTGCAGAGCCATTTTTAAAGAGAATTAAAAAATTTCTTCAAATGCAGCAGAGACATTAAAATGAAATCTAATTTTTCCCCAAACCTACTGATTATTAAGGAGTTTTGTAATATACCTAGGGTCCCCACGCCGAAACCATGTTTTCCTTTTGAGAAGAAAACAATCCGCAATGTGAAGGGAGACAGATAAATGACATGTTTTGGCTATTTGAGCTGAAGGGCAAGGCCTATGTCAATATGGTAATTATAAGCAATAAAGATCTCTTACGTAGTACGTCTTAAACTGGGGTAGCAAACACGATACGACACTGTTTGACCGGCGTCGGGCAATGCAAAGTGACATTGGAAGCTTTGGGTGTGTGTATATAGTTACGTCTAGGCCATCGTAACGAACGATCGCTTTCGACCAGTTGTTTCCATAAATAAAAAAACCGATCTAAGAGAAATAATATGTAAGACGTATAAATTGGAATCTAAATTACTTACATTTCTGGAAATGTCTGTCTTTTGTCTGGATAAATCTTCTTTCAAACCCTCATCCCTCACCAACTGAACAAATTACGCATTACAACAATAAAAGCAACCTCGTAATTGGCTAGCCATCCGAGCTCCTTCGCACTGTCTAGCAAAAGTACCCGCCCAAACATTTGTGTTTCGGATCACAACGAGAGGTGACTTTGTCTGCTCTTAAAACAAGAAATGGAACCTTATAACTTGGTAATTTTAATACAAAATGATTCGCGTTCATTCTTTTGCAATAAAAACTAATCGTTGACGCAAAATGACGAGCAAAACTGCATGACTTGTCAAAAAGGTCAGATGTGGCAGATGTGGGATCTCATTAGCCAAAATTCCCCAAAACCCCCTCTTGGATTAATTTCTGTCTAACCAAAGCATTTTTTGAATATTTGAACGAGCTCTTACTTCAGCAATTCAAGGTGCTGCTTATCGTAAAACAACAAGATTCTGCAAAACGTGACCAGCCAGTTCCAACAGAATTGTTTCTATTGGGAAAAATCTGGAAAATTTGAACAATTCTTAAAGGAAGAGTGCAGAATTTGTCCATGCTTGCTGTCATACTGCGTTTCAAATAAATTAATTTGACGGTGAATGCAAAGCAGCAGCGGAGGTATGGAGTCTTGTCGTCTATGGAAAAGAGCGATTGAAGTCGAAAAGGGTTCGTTTCTAATAAATCGACATTTAAATTGATTCTTTCAGGTGCCAATAGCAATTACAAGAAAAGATAGTTCCAAATGAGTTAAATCAACGCTAAATCTGGCTTCTAAAGTTTCAGTCATTCAACAAAGCAATTGAATCGAGGTGCAAATCACTCTAAAATCTCGTACACCTTTTGTAAAAATCCTATTGTTATATCTGAAAATTCTCCGAAATCTTTTTGTTTTAGGGAAAATCTCGTACGCTATTTGCAAGAGTGAATTGCCCCTCAAATTGAATGCTAGCTGAATAGGACAGCATGTTTCTTATTACAAACGTGATGAACTTTTGATGGCCAATGTATATTCTCGGGGCCTAAGACATATGCCCTCTACTTTTTCAGCAGTAAATTTTTCAAACCATTTTTCTTGGCGATAAATGCCTATATTTATTCAAAGTGTGCCAATTTTCATGTCTTTATTGAAAAATTTCCCCTTTCCATTTGAAAAATGCTTTTTTAGCATGTCCTTATAACACAAAATGAGACCAGTTTCTTCAAATGCAAATGATAAAACAAGAGGCGGTTACCGATTGTTAGATTTAGAGTCACAAACAACATCGGCAAGAAAACAACACCAAACGCAACGAGGCATTGTACTGTATGTAAGAGATGTCCATTTTTCGTTCTTTCATTTTTCAAAACAACACAAGCCAGTGTGCAGGCGAGGGAGAATGGGATCGTGAAATTTCTAATTACTTTCCAATTATGTTTTGGAAAAATGATGTTTTTATCTATTGGATCAGCCCGTTTGAGGTTTAGACAAGGTTTGGTTGAGGGTTTTATCTAAATTCGGCGTTACTGTTCCAAAATAAAAAAAGAATGAAAATGTGAGAATGAAAAGCTACCATATTGTCATTTGCTTGTTGATTGACAGTAGTTTAATCGTCAAACAATGTTCAAAGGTCTTTCTGAGTAGGCATATGCTCATACAGAAAGGGGAAAAAATACCTAACTGTTGTGAAATTGAGAAAATATTATAGGAATGAAATTTCAAAATAATCTTATACAAAAGCAGAAGATTGAAAACAAAGATAAGATTACCAAACAAGAAAAGTGAAGAAAAGAGGAGAATTGAGTTAATATTTGTCTTTTGTACAATTTGCATAATTTTTTTAATAGAATTTTTAATCTATGGAAAACTAAGTAAATGTCACAGACATGTATCCCTGAAGATCGCCAAAAATGCATTTCTTTTGTTTTGGTTTGTCAAATTATCACTCTGAACAATCTTAATTTACAATAAAGTACCAAGGAGCAATATCATTTAATTCAATATTACGGCTTTCTAGAAACACAGCTCAAATGCTAACAAAAACAACATTTTTAGTCAACAAGGCAAAGAAAAAGAAAGTCTAAAATGAATAAATTTTACCACTTTTTTAAAACAGGTATTCGAAAGGAGCAGATTACGTTTAGCAAATAAACTGTAGGCTAGCAAGGGTACTTCAGTTTAAGATAAATAGTAGATTTGGCTTGGGGTGAGTGGTACATCCATGGTGCTATGATCCAGCGTTTAAAATTGAGTCGAAAGCAAATTCAGCGACAGCCATCGAATTTCAGCAAAGGCCTGCATAAACATACTTACAAGTTTCTCACAATAATGCCATCAATGCGGTATTGCGCTTTTAAAGAACCTAGGTATATTTAAATATGAAGTGATACACAAGGTCTTATTTATTATCAAATACCTTTTCAAAAGCCTTAACTTTCGAACATTTTTAAGCTAAGCAACCTTAACAGCACATTTCACTCCCATTTTTGTCTTTTCATCTCATACAAGTCATCAGGTATGCTTTTTTTTACCTGCAGTCAAAATTTGACAATTCGCATTATTTCTTGACTGCAACAAAACCTCTTTGTACTGTTATTGAACATATTCAAGTTATTGACTACGACCTTGGTTTTCAGTTACGAGACTCTGCTCATTTTCTGTCTGAGTTGCCAATATCCGTTTTAATTTTTAACACACCTGTCCCACAGTTCTTTGCAAACTCAAAATAAACTTCAAAAAAGAAAAAAATTACGACGTAATCAAAAATATATTTTTAGAGCTTCTAGCCGCATATCCATAAAATGATTTCAATCTGTCAAACCTGTTGCAGATAAAGTGAGACAATGAAAGTGAAGAATTCTGTTTTTGTAATAGAAACAGTCTTTCGATTGTTATTTTGGCTTGGTTTCTAAAGTTGAAAATCAAGACCAAATTCAAATGACTTGATGAAAAAAAAACCGGTGCTCTTTTAAAAAAAAACACAGCCCATTTGCGACATATTCAATTAATTTTGTATATTTTCATGTGTTCTATGCTCAGTGGCATAAGGGGCACCTTGGGGCCTTAAGAATGAAACTGGAGAGGGGACCCCCATTTACGGACTGTATGAAGGTCCCATTCGATGGGATACAGCATATTAAACAGAATATCAAGAGTAAAAATGATAATTTTCCTCGTTAACATAGAGGAGCTTGATTATAATGCTGCATTTAAAGAGCCTTTCAAATTATTGAAAGCAATGTAAACGTAATCTTAAAAACAAGGGTATTAATATATATTGTTGACCCTCTCTTGTTCGGCGGCCATAGCTATTAGTCATTTGTCACCTAACCTTTTTTACGTCAATGTTTATGCTTCACTTCTAAGTTGTTCACCCAAATTCAAAATGCTGAAAATATATTTTTTGATGCCAACACTTTTGAACTCTATAATTTCTAGAAATTTTCAAATAAAACAATAGGATGTGTACGAGATGCAAAATGTGTATGAGATTTTCATTTCCCCCTAGATTAATTTGAAGCCTGGTTCACATCACGTGCCAGTTATTACACGTTTACGCGCCTTTAAATTGTGTTGGGATCATTAAACCTAATTTAATGCTGATCTATACTATTTTATATGGAAACAATTCATTGAAGGCAATTAGGCATAATTATTTCAAAGTTATTCTTAGAAACTTATTTCAGCAGAATAGAAATGACACTTCTATGCTGTGATAATGTCTCAGTAACGCATTTCTTTGGCTTGGGTTGTGAAATGAAGACACAAGACACATTCAAATCGTGAGAATTAAAACATGTGGGGCATTGTTGTAATGTAAAAAACAGCTTTGCACTAGATTCCATCAAGCACAATCAGGACCATGTCACTTTACATTTTACATATTGATGTTTTCCTCTTCATTTTTTCCTTTTTCTTTGTTTTCATGTAGTTTGAGGAAAGCAATCCTTCTGCAAAGCTAGTTTTCAAGGGCCCTTGAAAAGCTCAATTAGGTTTAAAACTTTCAAAAGCTCCCAGTTAAAAACAACCAAATCTAGAAATCTAAAAATAAATAGCTACATTATTTTTCAGTTGATCATGTTTAGTGCAGGTCCACCCTACCGCCTTGACATAAAAAGCAAAGCCCTAAAAAAGAAGGGAGAAGCCAAAAAGATGAGGTAAGATCAGGGATGGAAAATCTTTTAGGAGAGTGGGCCAGATCTTTCAAACTTTTCCTTCAAGCTGTCTAATATCCTGCGTGTAGACTCGACTCTGCCCAACGATAATTTGTCTAACAAACAATGATAAAAAATAAATTCTTGATTTCTGAAAAACTACAATGTAACTTTAGGTATGTTAAAATAAACAAAACTTTGACTGATTAGAACGAAATAAATCCAACTTATCTTTCAGTTCAAGCATGCCAACAAAGGATGTTAGTTATTCCAAAGCTTATAGTTGTTAAGATCTTGTTTAGAATCTTCTTAAAATCTCTATAGGCATCAATATATCACTAAATTACAAAAAGGTGCGTATGTAAGCTGCACAGATACTGTCACAGAAGAACTGTTTCACAAAGCACTGGTGCTCTTGTTTTTCCTCTTACAGAAATTTAGAATATCGTTGTGTAAATGATGGAAATGAAGCAAGAAGATGCTATAGGAATTTCATCAAGTTTCCACAAAACAAGATGTGCGTATGTAAGCTGCACAGATTCTGTCACAGAAGAATTGTTTCACGGAGCACTGGTGCTTTTGTTTTTTCTCTTACAGAAAATTAGAATATCGTTGTGTAAATAATAGAAATGAAGCAAGTAGATGCTATAGGAATTTCATCAAGTTTCCACAAAACAAGATGTGCGTATGTAAGCTGCACAGATACTGTCACAGAAGAATTGTTTCATGAAGCACTGGTGCTCTTGTTTTTTCTCTTACAGAAAATTAGAATATGGTTGTATAAATAATGGAAATGAAGCAAGTAAATGCTATAGGAATTTCAACCAGTTTCCACAAAACAAGATGTGCTTATGTAAGCTAAACAGATACTGTCACAGAAGAATTGTTACACTAAGCACTGGTGTTTTATTTTGGTCTTCTATTTGCTGTTACCGAAATGTAGCAAATCGTAGCATAAATAGTAAAAATGAAAAAAGAAGATGCTATAGGAATTGCAACCCGTTTACACGAAAGGAAAGGTTCGTATGTAAGCTGCAAAGATAGTCTTACGGAAAAGTTTCTGAAATCTGAAATTTTAAACATGGTCTACCACAACCTTCAAAGGTGGCAGCTTTATCACATCACGAATTCGCAATCAACGAAATTTACTCATTCATAAATCACGAGAAAGGTAACTCCTGATGATGATCAAACGGAAAGTTAAAGGCAATCTGTCTCGTTGTGGATTGGTTAACGAGAACAATAGCTGGAACAATAGCCTAAACACGATTCCAGCGCTCCGCCATATTTTTTACAATGCGATAAATTAAAGGGGGACTGGAAACAATAAAAATCCCTTTGATCTTATAACCAATCAACGTCGTGACAGATTGCCTTTAAACTAACATGCACAACTTGTTCATGTAATTCATTTAGCAACAATCCATATTAAAGGAGGAGCAAAGGCAATCTATTACTGAATCAGACTGTACAGTTTCCTTTAAAAGTGATAAATTTTGGAAAAAAGGCTGATGAGTTTCTTAAAAAACTTACGTAAGAAAACAGCAGGGCCGTCCTGATAAAAAGTGACAATTATGCCTTCTGGCAAAAAATAGCTAATTTCAAGAGGGCAGTGTATTACATTCAATAAAGTGATAGTTAGTTTGCTTGTGGAAAACTACCTGTTACATTTATTTTATTTTAGAAGCTTTTCTTCAAAATAAGCAATTTCAAGAAACTTGAAAAAAATGAGGCCCAACATTCTATTTGGTACCGAACTTTGAAAAGTCAGTCTGTTTTTTCGTATAAGTGAGTTTTTTATGTGCCGGTTTTTAATGTAACTGAATTTATTACCAAATGAATTTAAAGACTAAAGACAATAAGAAATACGGTCTAGTAAAGTCATGTTCGCCTTTCCCTGTAAAGGCTTAGATAACTTTTTTAAATGACATGACACCTGGATGAATGACGTCACCTTTTTATGACGGCATGCTAAAACCACAATAAATGGAAGCACAAAATGAGAGCATAAAACTAAAAACTATGTCAAATTATAATTCTGACTGATAAAGTTAAGACTGCACTCTCTGCTACCCGGTCCCCCCCCCCCCAATTTTTTTGGTACATCTACTGTTTGAATACATACAAAACAAATATGAATAGGGGGGATAAAGATATCTGACCATTCTGTGCTGCTAGAGTATACATCAAATCACCATGGATATCTTGTTAGCAAAAGCAAAATGGCAACAACACTTTCCGACGTCTTAAGAATTCGACACAGGTAAAAGTGGCGTACAGCCACTCGACCACGAGCGGTAGACCAATCAAATTGCGTACAGAAAAAAAACACGTGAACAGTTTCCGCCTTTCTGCAAATCGGTGAAATCCTCGAGCAGCGCGCAGTGGTTTCACGTGAGTGGTTTTCATTACTTTTCTTGTGCGCGTGCTCTGATCAATTTCGCCGAAGTTAATTTTGGATTCGCTGTACTTATATTTTGAAATATTAAATTTTCTATCCTATTTAGCCTAAAGGAATTTAACGCATTCATTTTTTGGGCAAGGAATAAAAAATTCATTAGTTTGCTGGGTTGTTTTGGAGCAAACTTTGCATGTGCTCGACATTCAAATTCAATTTTAGCAATATGAAAATAATATTCCATTTTGAGCTATACACTTTGGCAATTATTATTATTTCTGTGCCATAATACTGTACAATTATTTCGTGATGTTATGGAATGATTCAAGTTTTAATGCTTAACCAAGGGGAGTTTCAGGGTGTCTCCATGTCTCCCAAAAATATTACAATTTGTGACAGTTTAGTAGAGTGACTTTCCAATTAAAAAACCTGACCTGCTTACAGCATCAATATTAAAACTAACAAAAACTGATCTGAAGAAAATGAGTCGAAAATGAAATAGTGAAATACACGAAGAAAGTATTAGCAACTCACTGAACAGGTTTAATGTGCATACAGACTATAAATAAAAGGTGATGAAACAATTTAGGATTTACAGTCAACATTAAGAGGAAGATGACAACAAGTGCAATGATTGGTAACAACATCTAATTAATAGCAGTACAATAAACCAGTTTTACAAAATTTTCGGAAAAAAATTACAAGAATTAACTGGGGAGCGAAGCAGCTATTTAACAAGCGAACTATGAGTTACAAATTAAATCAGTGGGAAATATACTATTATAAAGGTCACACATCTTGCTGAAGCAACTGTTTGACTGACACCTATTTCCATTTTGTATTCACTTAATTTTAATGCTAAAATTAGTCAAGAAACTCTGGAAGCTAGAAAAATTAGTCAGCATGAGGAAGAAAGTCAAACATTAAAAATAATTGTCAGTCACAACTTTGAAGCATTCTTTCCTTAGTTTTCAAAGTTTGGTTCTTAGCTTGAGAGACAAAGTTCACTTTTTGGTTTAAGTAACCCATCTTTTGGTTGGATTCATAATGGGAATTTCTTGAAGAGAGTCTTGAAAATCAAATCTTGTTGCATCAAACAAAGGTTGTGTGCCCACAATTACAATGAACCTAAATTAAAATCAGTTACACCATAAAGAATTTTTTGACCTATTTAATTGATTGTTAATGAAATGGGAAGGCCTACTCATAGTTATTGGCAGTGTAATGATTGTATGTTATGCTACAAGTTAAAAGGAAGCATTAGTCACATGTACTTTGCTGTCCTGGCAAAAGTATTTCCCTAAAAGCTTTAATGACCATGATTTTCCTGAATTCACCAGACAATTTCCTAGATTTGATTTTAATTACAGGCAAAGCACTATAATCATTAAAATTGACCATTAAAGTTAGAAAGCCTTCCCAGAATACCAGCTTCTGAATGGCTATCAATGACGGACTAGACAAGTCTAAATATTTTGTACAATGCTTTCCATTCCTAGTTTTTGTAAAGCAAAATAGTCTCAGGTTAGTAAATCTTCATAAATCAAATTTACGAATGAATTTGTCAAGATAAACTGAGGTAAAATTGAATCACAAGAAACATGTGATTGGATAGGAAAAACTGTACTTCACAGATAAAAAGGAATGGATTAACAAGAAGGTTCCTGGACACATTTATTCAATCAAAATGAGCTTTCTTGTTCAACAACAATAATTAATTAATTTAATAATTAAAGAATTTTATTGAAAAGCGAAAAAAAATACAAAACAAAAGCTTAAGTTTTGTGGATAACCTGGATTTATGAAGGAACCTAATATTATATCCAACAGTATCTCTAACATTCAGTAGAGTTTTTACAAAAAAACCATTCAAATAAATAGAAGTTTGAAAGCATATTGAGTGGAACAGTAAAGGAGAAGAGAGGTTTTAACTTGAAATTAAAACATATCATATAAGTTACAAAAATATGTTATACAATTTTTGTAAGGTTCTTGCCACAAATGTTTTATCCAGACTGTTGTTGCAAATAATGACTGGAATAAAAACTTCTCCAATGGCTGAAAACATTTTTATCCATAAATTGTACTCAAACTTGCTGCGCATAATCGTTAACTCTGCTTCTATGACTAGCTTTCCCATCAAGAACATAGTCTTTGCTTGAAAAAGGATTCCAGATTTTTATCATGCAAAAGTTAACAATAAAAACAAGAATAATTCCAGCGAGTGCATCAACTCCATAATGATGATGCGAGTACAGTGCAGCCCAAGATATCCACAGAACATGAAACCATGCAAACTTCTTACCAATCCAAGGTCTATTGACACAAATTATAGCAGGCCAAGCAACATGAAGTGAAGGAAATGCTCCAAATTTTAATGGTGATGCTGAATAAACTCCTTGAAAAAAATGCAGTCCAATGAACGCATCAAGACGTTGGAATCCAGCTTCATTACTTGCAGACTTAACAAAGTGTCCATCTGTTCCATAAACCACACTGTCAACGTACCAAGGTGGGGCAGTTGGAAAAATATACTGAAGAAAAAGTGCACAGAGATTGACCCAACCAGCGCACCAAGCAAATGTCAGAATGCTGTATCTCTTTCTTGGATGTATCATCAAGTATAATAAAAACAAAGCCGGTAGAGGGAAATGAATTAAATATGGAACAGCTGCAAGGCAGTCCAAAAAAGGATTTGCGATTTTTGACAAAAGACGATGTGGGTGACAATGAAATACAACTGATTCTAGCCATGGTAGAAAATCAATGTTAGGTTTTCGAATGCTGTCCAATCCTGTTATGCTACGGAACAAGGTATACTTTGAGTAGAATATCAGATAGAATGTATAGGGAAGAAAGGCCATGATTACTTTGCGAATTGGTATTTTCCCTGAAATTTCTGTCAGTTTCTTTGGTATTTCATCAACAATTGCATGGAACTCAGCCTAGAATAAGTAGATATAAATATTAAAACAAAGCAACCTTTCGAGTTGATAAATGCAAATGAATGCAGAAATTTATTATGAAATATAAATTTGTTACAAAAAAAATTTATCTATACAGAAAATAGTTTGTCGCACAACACTCTTAATAAATGGTCTAGTCTATTCTTGATTGTCTGTAAATCAGAATTTGCATATAACTTCCTGGTTTTGTCAAAATTTGTAACTTCCTGGTTCTGTCACGCATAATGATGGTGATTGTCTATTACAGTTGATTGTTTTCTTGCCTCTAAACTTATGTTGTTTGTTGCAGCAATGTTTCAAAAATGTAAATATTTCAAAGATCTTTAACCAACTTCATCAGCAGCAGTTTATTGACATTTCAACTGCCTTCACTCTTCTGTGAAGATTGTGAAAAATGCGTGACAAAATAGTTATATATGAATTTTTATTAGTTAGTATATATATATACATATTTATAATTGTTTTGCTCTTCGCATTATACTATGATAGTTGTTTATCAATAACTCATACAAAATGTTTCAAATGTGTCAAGTACCTGTTTTGTTTCCACATATATTTCAAATGCTTCCCGAAGACTTCTTGCAAATCGATTCCATGAAACAACAATCTGTTAATAAAAAATGAAACATTTGAGGTTATAGTAGCAAAGTGGAGCAATAATTAAATAGCCTTACTTGAAAAAAGGAATCAATTAAGGCTCAAAAATTTATTAGAAGCAGGCAAACTTTGATTAAATGTGGCCAAACACCAACATCATTCATTGCAGTAAACATGAGGGCTCAAAAATTGTGTTTCAGACATTTTAAAAATTGGTCAATTGTTAACATTGTTAACATTGTTAACAACTGCTAATTCTAGTCATTCTATGCATACATTTACTCAGATATCACCCTTTCTTATCTTAGCAAAGCTACAGTGTTTTCAAGGCTTGAACCATGAATAAGGTAAAGAAAACTGTTGTTGCTGCATAGTCACTGTCTTTCAAAAATTAAAAAATATATGCAGCAACAATTCTCAAAAAAGTAGCCCGATATAACATATCTCAGCGTAATAAATTAGCCTGTCACTATTATACTGTTCTTGAAGGTGGAATCAATTACCATTGCTTTACAAAAAACACTTTGCAAAAATATTTATGTTATATAATATATATATATATAATAAATATATATTTAGATAATATAAAAACTCTATGTTTTTGCAAAGTGTATTCTGCAAAGTGTTGGTGATTTTTGCCTTTATAATAAAGGCACAAATCTAAACATTCCAAAATTTGGCAACTTAACTTACATTTCATACTGCTACTACCAAAAAGTCCCTATCAATTTTCAAACAGATTTTGGATTGATATTTGCATATTCTAAAAAACTGCAACGAAGCGCCAAAGCAAGTTACAACTGCCACTGGGCTATTGTGCAATGACAAGTCACAGCGTGAGACGACGACAAACATGGCAACGCATTTCTTTATAGTCAAAATTGAAAATCAACATTATAGCATGGTATTCCATCTACACCAAAATCTGGAAATACCATTATGATAGAATCTGCATATAAAATACAAAGTATATTGTGTTCCCTGTGCGTAACACTCATAACTACAGTAAAAAGCAACATATATAAACAATACGGAAATTCAGCCTGCACAAAGCTGGTGTGAATGAATTCGATCCTATTTCTGAAGATAACACGCCTTCTTCAAATTATTTAAGCTTAGTTACCTTATACTATTAATTCAAACCCAAAATTAAAGCAATAACGAACGAAAGTCTGGCGTAAAGATAAGAACATCTACTTATCAATAAGGCCTTCCTAAAGTTTAAACTTGTCAAATGCATGGAAAAACTTCCTTACCCTTCCAGCTTTGCCCTCCATGTTATTCTTTTGGGCTTCTTTATAGACATGAGAAGGTAAGAACGGCAGTGCCATCTTGGTGTATCTCTCAAACTAATTCTGACAAATCCGATGAATAGATCTTTAAATCTCCTCGACTTGGACAAAGTAACGGCCTAGCAGCGGGTTGTTCAAACGCAGTATCTGGACAACTTTCCAGCTAATGCTTTAATATCAATGACTTTTCCTTGGAATATCGTGAATATGTCTATATCACATTGTAATAATAGTGATAAGACTAGGCTAATAGTCTTAAAAGTGCATCAATGTGCGTCCTTGGAGGCAGTGCACTACCACATTTTGCAATTCGCCCTAGAAAAGGGCGTAATTGGAATTCGCTACTACAACCGTCGGCTCCCCGGCACAGCGGTTGCTTCATTGTTACCAACCTACGTCATTCATGTCCAGTCCTCATATTGTTAGCGACCTTTGCTGAAAGCGATGACTCATTAAACAAAAGGCCCGTAATTATAAATATACTAAAAATAATAGTCCCGTGATTATAACCTTCTAATGAAATTTTTCGGATTTTGTGCATTTTGCAGAAAATGCACTAAAATTATTGAAAAGAAATCGTTTTTTCATTGCATCAATGTCTACAATGCGAAATTGGGAAAGGATACCATATAGGAAAAAAGGCAAATTCTACAGCTTGAATTCTACAAAAATTGACACCTTGGTTTTTAGAATAAAGTACGCGTGGCCAGTAGTGTAACTTCACCTTCCTAGTCTATGCTCCAGACCCCTAACTTGAAAGTAAAGGGGTCTGAAACACAGGCTAGACCTTTTAGACTAGGGGTGGTGGTTCATCTAGGAAGACATAGATGAAGAAGTATTTAGATGCTGTTTCTCCTACAGATTCATGATTTTACCGACAAACTAAGAATTTTGATTCTACCAAAAAACTAAGTACCAACTTCAGATTTACCGACAACACATTTAGTATCGGGAGTGTCGCACCCCCTACACCCTCCGCTTGCTACGCCCCTGCACGTGGTCTCAGGAACAATAAAAGACTGGTTCTTGGACTAGGTGATGTCAGAGTCAGGAAAACATTACGGTCGCACGGCCACTGACTTGAGGAAGGTACTAGAAAAACAATAGAAGCTCACACGAAACACCATAGAGATGCGAAGCACATTTTCTATTGTTTTGTGAGGAAGTTTTGCCTTCTGGGATGTTTTGTCTGGAGGAACTTGTCTTGACTTTTCTGGACTCTGGGTGATGTTTCAATGATAATATATACTTTCTGACTTTAAAAATTTTGTTTTAACTAAAAAATCAAAATACTTAAAAACAGATCGCTGCTTAAAAGGGTCTCTTTTGACCTCAATATTCCATAGGCAAATTTACTGTCCATATAAATTTGCTATACACTTTATTATATTGCAGCAACATAGAGGGTGGATTAGATTCAGAATAGAAAAGAAGATTGATATTTTTATGCATAGTTACTCATTCCATGATACATTATTTGGGCTCAATCCTAGTACTCAGTCCTAGTTGGCTCTTTAAAACTTTACATTCTTACAATAGATCTTGGTTGGGAGTTTAGACAAGAGCATTAGTGCTGTTGTTTCGTAGTTGATTATTTCGTCGGTGCAATCAATCTCCTTAAAAAGACTAGCAAAATTTATAGGTGGTAAAGAAAAGAATTATAAACTATTTAATTCTTTGTCTTTTTAATCATTACCCATTGATATAGATATTATGGCAGCAGAAAAGAAAAAGAAAAAGCCAAGAAAAGCTGGAGAAAGCATCTGAAACGGATGGAGCAGGGGTGAAGTGCTAGGGGGCCCAGGGGTTGAGCTCCCGGTGTCAATGCCAAAATATAACCAATTTCTACTTTTGCTATTGTTTTTTTTGCACCATTATGTGCAAGAGCCCAGTTGTTATTCTGATAGCACTACACCACTGGCTTCAAGATTAACATATACTGACTTCACATCTGTGTTAAACAATTAACCTAAAGAAACTACCAACCACGAACGATCCTCAGGGTTCTTAACTTTTAAAGGTTCTTAACAGGCTTGAACTAATTTAAAATATTTTAACAGGGCAATGTGCCTCTTCATTCTGCAGCAATTGATATTCAGGGACAGATTTACCGTCAGGCTTCTCCTAGTTAAACTCACTACACAATTAATCAGCGAACGAGGGATAAGTAGCGTTAAAATACAAATGCATGTGTGCCACAATGAGTTCTTTTACCTGGAAATACGGTATTCTCATTTTTGTCTGACTTCTGTGTTGCAGTATCGTTTCTTTAGCTGTTTTTTTGTGAAGCAAGGAACTGTAGCAAGATCAAACTATTTTACAACATTCCACTACCTGCTTGTTATTGCCGAGGATTGCAATTGCCTACTCATCAGGCACCGCGCAGCCATTGGGCCAGCAGGGGCTATAGCCCGCCCACTTTTTTGCAAAAATAGGCTAAAAAATATTTTTAAAGGTTTCCTCTAACGCAACTTTGGATAGTTTACTGCTATGAAGTAGCAGTTCTCATTGACTGGGAACCATTTTTGGTAATTTTTCTAGGTGTTTCATCTTGTTTAATGATATGATTATTTTCTAACGTGGTTAGCTTGGTTTTGTATAACCTTTGAGCCAATTCTATCTATTTTTATATTTATTGATACCTTCTCTGAACCAGACTGTTTATAAAAATTCAATAGAAATAAGCAAGTATTTTCAAAAGGGGCGTTTTCCGGCGTTCAAGAGGGCGTGGCCGGTCACAGCCATTTCAGCCCCTCCACTTTTAGAGTGGTGCGCGGTCCCTGCTAGTCATAAGATTGAATCTGGGGGGGATACTTCGGGCGTAGTGAATGCTAGAAGTTTAGGGGGCTTAGTAAGGATCTTGCCCGCATATTATTGCTTCAAGGAGTTATAACTGCCAAACGGAATCTGAAATGCAAAAAATTTGCCTGATCGTGGAAAAAACGTCAAGGGAAATATACCAACACAAAGCCCACACACAGACAAAGGCTTTGCGACAACGGAATATTCAAGTTCAAAAGTTTTTGGTGTCCCCCCTACCCCAAAAGTGGTAGCGTAAATTTCGGGATCTCATGAAGTATGAAATAATGATGGCAGGTGGGCTTCAGGTTTTCCTTGCAAAAATATGCAGACAGGGCTAAAACTTGGTAAAAATGGACATATGGCCAACATTATATAAGTTAATTCATTACCATGCAAGAAAGGGGAGAGGAGATGAAAGAAAAACATTTGTCTTAATGCACGTTTATCATAAAAAAATACCAATAAAAATACCATACAAGTTCAAAAAATTAATCCATGTTGAGAAAAAAAAATAAAAATTAGTGAAACCAACAAGAAATGTTTGTTTTTCTCTTCGTCATTAGCACTTAACTTTCCTCGAGCCAATGAAGAACTCGGCTTTGCAGCCACCGCAGTAGTTAGGACGACATCTTGCTTTGGGCTCCGCAGGGCATCGTGCAGATCGACACGGATTCACGAAGCAGCGAACAGGTCGTATACAAACTAGAGAGTAAAGTGAAATGTTTAGCAACAAATATATGTTAAGCAGTATCCAATACAAGTTTTGCTTATATGTTTAATTGAATGTGGGTAATGACAATAAGCAAGTAGAAATCTAGGCAATGGGCCAATGGGTCATTCCAGCCAAGGTAGAAAATGCACGTCAAGTCACAGCTTCAAATTATCTCGACATTTTCTCTATTCGATAGTATTCATAAGATATGACAACATACAAAATTTCTATGAATATCTTTTTCAATAATTTTATTTTTGATAATTCTTAGCAATAATTTTTCAGCACCACATTTCAAAGCAGCTACTTTCTTCAGATTGAGTGGTTCTACAATGGCTATGTGTTGGTGAAATTTAATCGAGACTGCATTCAAAGGCGAGTTAAGAAAATCCTTACAGTAAGCAACAAATTGTACTGGGTCCATAATACAGAATGGTACGGTGCACAATTTGAATACTGATACCAATGGATTGTTCCTTGCACAGAATCATTTGAGTGTTACGCGCAAGACTCAAAGTAAGAATTATTGTTATATCAACCTGTCAAAGAGTGCTAAGCAGTTGAAGGGTGCTAAGCAATAAAAACGCTGAACTGAGGACACTCATTTTGCTATAGAAAACAACGGTTGAAGTTGAGTACTCTTAACACTTTGGGGAACGCAAGATGTACTAAGACATGTCCAAATCTACATGCCAGTACTGGAGTTTCTCAACTTTACATTAAGATTGCCCACTACTCGTTTCTTTTTGGTGTAGGTAGAAACTGAAAGTATCAGACTAAAACCTGAAATCGCACAAGCTGTCTCATCTATCGACCGATACAGTGTAGAGAATTCTGAAATTGCCTTATTTGACAAGTCCGCCGAATTAAGACACGATATATATAATAATAAGTTGATCATGTTCATTACCACATCTGCATGTTCTGCAACCATCTTTTCCTACGGCATATTTGTATCCCGCGGGGCAAGCACGACATTTGTATAAGGGGCAAGGCCTTGTACAATGCTTCCCGTACGGGCGCGGGCAGCATTTGTGATGATGGCTACAGTCGTAATCTTTTTGACAGCTGTCCCTCTTCTTTCCACTGCATTGACGGCCTATGCATTTTGGAACTCGAGGGCATCTCCCTGGTTTGACTCCTAAAATTTACACATTTTACCAATAAAATCTAATATTTCTAAGAAACTCAGTTTTAAAAAGGTTTTTTAAGTCTATAAATTAGTGTTAGTGTAAGAATAAAAGTAAAATTCAAAATGATACCGCAGTCTCTTCGAATGTTTAAAACAAACAAAACTCGTGTCCTCTTTTTTCTCTCCAATAAATTACGATTACCTTAATTGAGAAACGTTATTTAGATGGAGCGGTGGACAATAGACAACAAATTCGGGTTGAAAAGTAACATAATCCTAGAACTTGGAAATAAAAGTTTTGCGCCTCGGTTTCGCTGGTCATGAAGGCCATTACTACTCCAAGTTTAGGAAAAGGAATATTGTCTTTCTCGTCATTTCTCGGAGTTTTGAATTTGACAAATATCTAAACAACTCAATACTCGCTGTTTTGTGTGGCTTCTGCGATCAAATTAATAATTCTCACACATAATTTAATTAAACACTTGGCTATTTCGCTATTTTGATATTTCATTCGGAGAACCAATATTATTTCATATTTCAAAGCTAAAAAACCTGATTTTTAACCTCATGATTAAAAAACCTCATGATTTTACCGTGATTAAAGATGCAGTGATTTAGGTTAAATGACTTAGGATAAGGCACATTAACATCCATCGATTACAATGTGGAGGTGAGGAGGGGTAATTTCTTGGTAGATCCTTCGGCCCCCAGGCCGACTCCGTCCTGCAACAAGATTTCATCAGGCCCACTAAATGCTTCTACCTCAAAAATATTTTTAGCTAACACTTTCAAAATATGGAATTCGAATTATCTTCATTTCTCTTTTGTCCGCTCTGATTTTTCTTTTTCTCTGCCGTAAATTCTAATATGCCTGTTGTAGACAGTTATCCGAAAGGGAGTGCCGAAATAGAAAATGCTTTATTTAACCATTTGATCGCTTTATAGCTCTTCATTAACTGTTTTTTATCTATTTCTCTTCTCCATCTTATATGCTGCCATGCTAAGATTATTCTAAACTTTGGCTAAACGATGAAAAAATATATATCTAAAAGCCAGATGTTAAACAGATGCAACATACTTGGACAGCGTCCTATTTTCACCAGTCTTAAGCGGCGGTTCTTGCACCTTGCATTATCTAAAAGGCATTTGTTGTTGTATGTTTTGCCATCACTTCCACAAACAAGCTTCAAGATTTTTGGACATGGCTTTTCACATCCTAAAATAAATAGCAATGGATGTAGAAAATATTTTACAGGCATTTCTTGGTTTTAGAACAGCTACTTTAAATGATTTTGCAATGGGATAATCTTAAGCAACTTTCAAATAACTTTTTGAGGGGCTTTAAAGGGAGACTTAACAAATATTGTTTGTTTTGTATCCTCGTGTGTATGGTGAGCAGCTGTATGTGTAAAAGGAGAAATAACATACTTGGACAGCGTCCCATTTTCACCAGTCTAAGGCGACGGTTCTTGCACCTTGCATTATCTAAAAGGCATTTGTTGTTGTATGTTTTGCCATCACTTCCACAAACAGGTCGCAAGATTTTTGTACATGGCTTTTCACATCCTAAAATAAATAGCAAAGGATGTAGAATATGCATTATATAGGATTCTCTTGGTTTTAGAAAAGCTGCTTTAAATGATTTTGCAATGGGATAATCTTAAACAGTTTTCAAATAACTTTTGGCGGGGCTTTAAAGAGAGACTTAACAAATATTGTTTGTTTTGTATCCTCGTGTGTAGGGTAAGCAGCTGTATGTGTAAAAGGAGATATAACATACTTGGACAGCGCCCCATTTTCACCAGTCTAAGGCGACGGTTCTTGCACCTTGCATTATCTAAAAGGCATTTGTTGTTGTATGTTTTGCCATCACTTCCGCAAACAGGTTGCAAGATTTTTGTACATGGCTTTTCACATCCTAAAATGAATAGCAATTGATGTAGAAAATATATTATATAAGATTCTCTTGGTTTTAGAACAGCTACTTTAAATGATTTTGCAATGGGATAATGTTAAGCAGTTCTAAAATAACTTTTTGGAGGGAAAATTAACAAATATTGTTTGTTTCATATCCTCATGTGAAGGGCAAGCAGCTAGATGGTTAAAAAAGATGCAACATACTTGGACAGTGTCCCATTTCCACCAGCCTTTTTTATCTATTTCTCTTCTCCATCTTATATGCTGCCATGCTAAGATTATTCTAAATTTTGGCTAAACAATGAAAAAATATATATCTAAAAGCCTGATGTTAAACAGATGCAACATACTTGGACAGCGTCCTATTTTCACCAGTCTTAAGCGGCTGTTCTTGCACCTTGCATTATCTAAATAGCATTTGTTGCTGTACGTTTTGCCATCACTTCCACAAACAGGTTTCAAGATCCTTGGGCATGGCTTCCTGCATCCTAATAAGAGTATTGTTGCATGAAGACTCTATTTCATAGGAATATCACAATTTAAGAATGTCTTCTTTTAAAGACATCATTAGTAAAGCAAAGCCTTGCAGTTACAAACTTCTTGGCTAACAGATTTCAACCCATTGATAAGTTTTCTTCAATGCAGCTCACTTGCGTAGACTAATACTTAAATAGCTGGAGGTGCTGTGTTTCTTCAATAAATAGATTGACATGAGAAAGCAAATGAAGAAGAAGGAAAGGCTTTTTTAAATTCTTTTGTCCCATTCATCAGAAGTTATGGTTGTTACGAGACATATTTGGAACAACATAACATCTAACTACTTCAAGAAGCAGAAAAGGCTTTTCTTATGTTAAATCAAATCTTTGCACAGACTTTACAGATATAAAAACATATTCTTGAAATCAATGAAAACAGAAAATCAATACCTTTGACACGATTTGGGCAGCATACTGAAAAACGATCAGTTGGATGAATATGACAGAATGAGTCCTTTGGACAAACATCTCTTTGTGAACACCTGCCACAGCACAGTGTCTTTCCTTTAGAATTCTTTAAAGGAGAAGCAAGACCAAAACAGGGCTTGTCTAGAAAGAAAATTTTACTTTGACTTAACTTGATTCGAATTCAATTATATTTGTACAAATCATAAAAATACACATATCAGGCCTCTAGGGATTTCATTAGAAGCAGGCAACTGGCAAAAGTTGTGTGATTACTCACCAAAAATTTGCTGCATACTCTCATCCTAACTTTTAGCAAGACTGCACAAACATAAGTTGACCTGTAGACACCTACTTTTAAATGTGAGCCTTCTACTTAAGAAAACCCTGGGCCTCTCACTGATTTCATCAAGCCTGTTTAATGAGCAGAGAGCCTACCAGATTATGACCTGCTTTGTTGTGTAGAATCATAAAACCTTTTTGAAATTTGAAAATAAAAAAGCAGCTGTGATTCATCTTTTGAAAAGTGTTATGTTATCATTTGAAAATCTACTGTGATGTCAAAATCTACTGTTAATGCAACAAATTCATTTGCAAATCTGGTGTTAGAGAAATTTGCTCACAAATTTCAAAGGCAGTTTTTATGAAAACGTTTTTATCAATTTTCTCATACTTTTTTTAAAACTTTCTTGGCTGTTAATCTATTTATTCATTGAAAAAATTTATCTTATCGATATGAAGCAAACTTTGTGAAAGGTTTTTCCTCAAGATGGTAGCAACCAAAACAAAATAATTGACCTACTAACAGTGTCTAGAAATAGTGTTGTAACACAATGATGGAAACCAATATCATTTGATGCAATTAAATGTTCAGAAACAATCAACCTTTCAATAGCTGTTGGTAAATATTGCAAGGAAAATGATAAAAATTATAAATGTACCCTTGTAACAATCAATTTTAGCTAGACTTACAATATAAAAATAGCATGGCTTTATGGCCTTGCACTGAATTTGAGTCTGCTTTGCAAGAACATTTAAGACTTGCCAAAATGTTACCACACAAATGTCATGCATGTTTCATAATCGACATGTGGCATCTACATGCAAATACTATTCTCAAGTAAAAGAGAACAATTTGAATTTCTTGTTATTTGTGCCTCAAGAGCAAGTTCATAAAAATAACCATGTTTTATTGGCCCAATTGAACTGATTCTAAGTCAAAAGACTTTACTGTTCTTCGCTTATTTGACATCAGTTGATTTCCGTAGAGCTTGCAGCCTAAAGACTTCTTATTTTAACAAAAAAAGACAACAGATGAAAAGGGCAGAAGTTTTGCAAAATTTTAATGTCTTGGTTCATTTCGAAAGGGTTTTCAAAAGGGTTGAACTGTTATAAGTCCAAATTTGTATATGTCTGAAAGAGCAATCAACTTTCTTGAGGGGGGTGAAGAAGTTACAAACTTTAGAAAACAGCACTATTATCATTTCTTTGCCAACTATGGTTAGTTGGCCTGTTTGTACTAACTAGAAAATTGGAACTTTCTAAAAATGCTGGGCTGCATTGTTTTAGCAAAGAAAAATGTACACCCTAAACATTTTTGCAAGTTTTACAGGCAAATACCTTTTACCCAAGGCAGTGAATTACTCTGATGTTAAAAATTTAGCTTTTTCTTTACATTACAATGGAATTTGTTGCTGTTAGTGAAACTTTTTCACTACAGCTGCAAACAATTCAATTAAAAAAAAATCTAAATCAGGCCATTCCCGGAGACAAAGACTATAGCCCTCGCCCATGCAAACCCCATGCAAAAAAGTTTTGCAAGGGGTTTTTCCGCCTGCGCAATTGTTTATAACAACGCTCTCATTGAATCATTTTCGTCTCATTCCTCAATGTTTTAACTACCTACCGCTATAAACTAGGGTATTTATGAATAACATTGTGTCAAATAACGATATATATGGTTTTTATAAATAGCGTTATAAAAAGGAAATTTCCCTTTTCTTTTGACATCAAATGTTAATTAACTATAGTATTACCTGTTAAAACTAGCAATGGAAAAGGAAATGAGTGTGCAGGAAAGGAACAACAGATAGCGTAAAATAGCAAGAATGAGAATTGTTACATGACACTGTCAAATACAAAATTTGTAGTATGAACACACTAATTTTTAATAAGAAACACGCCACAAAAAAGAAAACTGGGCAATGGGAAAAAATTAAAAAATTTGCAGAAACAATTCGTTTTTGCTCTTTGACTCTTCAACTGGGTGAGAGATAAACAATTTTAATTTGTCAAAAAAAAGAACCATCATCCACATTTTTTAACTCTCTTACGTTACTTTCAATCCGGTTTTCTGTTTCCCCTTATCCTTTGAGGTTTATGTGTATGTTATCCGTCAATCTTTATCATGTTATTTATTCGCTTTTCCGTGCTGTTTTTGGATTAAGAAACTCTTAAGAAAGAATGAGTATTGGAATTTGCTATACCGTTAAGGAACTGAAGTACTCAAAGTTCATTTCTTATAGAAAAGAAGTGTATTTCAGTTATTCTTTCTTGAACTTTTAATGCCAATCAACTTAATCTTCGATTACCCTTTAAATAGCATTGTACTGCTCTTTATCTTTTCAAATAAAGACTAGTTTCGTTGGATTTTACTCAATATATCTGTGTTTCTACAAAAAACGTTGCAGAGTAGCAATACACACAAAACTGTCTTCTTAACATAAATCATGTTTACAAGTAGACAAGATAATTTATTTTTTGGTTAATATATACTCAAATATAAATAGATTAACAACAAATTCTGCCAGTGCTAAATAGCCCACACAGCCAAACCAGTGGGGGTTTTTTTAGCCCACATGCTTTTTTTCCTGGAGTGGCCTGCTAAATATTCACAACAAAATAATTCACTACCTAACAGTCCAAACGACATGAAGTTTTCAGTATACACTAATTTCAAGCTGAAGATTTCAAACCTAAAGTCCATTTTTGAGAAAGGGTTGTAGATAGCGAGATAAATAATCAATGATATCAACCTGGAACAAAGAATTTTTATTATTAAATGTTCTACTATATTTAAAACTTACTTGGATCTTTGCAAGCTCCATGATGTTTCAATTTCAAACTTGCGTCTTTGCATGCAGCACTTCTTAACATACACAGGTTTCCATAGGTTTTTCCATCAGAACCACAAACTGGTTTATATTGTTGGGTGCATATCAGTGGGCAGGATGCTAGAAAAAACAGATATATATGCTTTATTGGCAAATAAAACAGAAAAACTTCATGAAATCAAAAAGAAACATTAAAAATAACAATACTTTTTTGAAAAAATGGCTGCACCATAAAACTCATAAAATAACAGTGAAATAGAATTTACAGAAAAACCCTGTGTGCAATAATTGAACTACAGAAATAATTGAAAAATAGAGGATCAGGTTTCGAAAAGGATTCAGGAATTTAAGCAAACTGTAAACTAGTATTATTCATTGTCCATTAAAGTGTAAAATTTTCTTTGAAGCATTAATGATAATGTTCAACATTTGACATTACAGATTAATGGAATATAAAAGGTCAGTGAATTTTAACAAATTTTTAAAATTTGGTGTTGCAAAAAATTTATTTTGTCCTACAAGCAGGTAAAGGCAAGATTAAAAATGTAATATGTAGTTACTCCGAATTTGGACTATGGTGTGGCACATCTTTCAATTTAGAAAAATTCCATTACATTGCTGATCTGAAAGTAACAGTTGATTTTCAAAGTTTTCAAAGTTGGTTGGCCTCTAAATCTTGTGCGTAGAGCAAAAAAGTATTCTCTCCACACGACAAAGTGTGAAAACTTAATGTAAGCAAATTTTGATATTATGAACATTAAGAGATGCTATAATACAAAAAACTTTGCTAGCAAGCGCTTTTTTCACTTACGTTTCAAGGCTTGAATTCCAAAAATACAAAACACTCCCTGCAAAATAATGAATTTAACCTTTAACTTCTAAAATTGATCACTCCTTTATTTTACAAGGTCAGGAATTGAGGTCGCTCTTGTGGCATAGTGTTTAACACTGTGGCCTTGCCTCACACCACCATGAAGCAAACATGTACTAATTTGAGGCCTTTCAACCTCACAAGCTTTCAGGCAACTTGAGAAACAAACAAGCAAATTCTGCTATGTTGAGCTTCCTCTTTAATATTACCCAATGAAATTGACCTAGCATTTGAGCCCCAGCCCCCATCCCTTAATTTGTAACACCGCATTCATGCTCATTGTACAATAAGAACCCCAGCCCCCACCCCCAGGCTGGACAAAGAATCTGGACAAAGATTTATTAGAGCCCATTCAAAAATGACATATGTGAAAGCCACTTTGCTTTTAATTTAAGAGCAAGGGCGTTTTAAGAAACGAAAACAGGGCTTGATCCCAAATTGTTGCCCTGTTGTGGTTTCTGAGCCCGTTGTGGTTTCTGTACCCGAAGGGGGCTTCTGTGCACGTTGTGGCCAGTAGCAGCGCCATTGGGGGACACGTCCCCCCCCCAGTTCTCGGCAGGATCAATTTTGTATTTTGTCTAAATCCGATGAGAAAATGTTGGGGGAGGAGTAACAGTTTGGCAAAGTAAATTTTTTGATGTCATCCTTTGATTTTCAAACTGCCTTTAAATAGACAACAGTTAGTTATGGGCGTTCCTTTCAGATAAGATTGGCTTTCCTTGTTTGTAAAAGGGCATTTTCTAGTGCTAAAAGGGCGTGGACTGAATTTTGTTGTTTTGTCCCCTCCCCCCCCCCCAGAGCGTAGTGGCTGGCGCCCCCCCCCCCCCCAATGGTCGCGGTCCTGCTTCTCTGCTCCATTATGACTAAAACACACATTACATAATATTAAACCACAAATTATCTTTGTTTACATCAATTGTGTATCATTAAGCAAAGATTATTAAGTCTTGAATGGGAAATAAAATAAAACCCTCGACTGTGCTTCTAAATTCTGTTCTGCATGTACTTTAGGCCCAAAGATCTTTGGCGCGAGTATTCTCACAAATTCCCACGATCCTAAATTCTTCAAAATTATGGCATTAGATTCTTCCGGGGGACAAGTGATACTTGAAAGTTTCCTTCAATTACGCGAGAAAAGAAAGAAATAATGCGTACCGTGCTAGTTACCTTCCCATTTTTAAAGTCCGTTCCGCAGAGACCATTTTGTTCCCGCTTTGTCCTCCGCAGGGTCTATCGGAATCGTTACGACACGGACTAAGTTCAACCACAGAATTATTCTGTGGTTCAACATGCATGGGTTTTAGTGGCCAAATGCAGTTCAATAACTAAGGCCCCTCCCCCCAACAAAAGGAGCCCCGAACAGTAGGAGCCCCGAACAGAAGGAGCCCCGAACAGAAGGAGCCCCGAACAGAAGGGGCCCCCGAACAAAAGGGGTCATCCTTTTTTCGATCAAATTTCTGCGCGCGCGAGAATCTTAGGGCAAAAAAGTTGTCTCAGGCCGTCATTCACCAGTTTTGTTTTAAGAAGAAAGAAATTCAGTTATATTAACATAAAAAAGCACGTAAAGATTGGGGACGCAAATTACATGAAGACAGAAATCAGAAAGGTGAATACCAATAAAATCAGCATTTGAAAAATCATGTTTGCTTGTGGAAAAGAAATATTCTCTAATCGTGCCGCAAGGCACCGCACGTAACCGCAAGTCAGTTTCACTGCTCCTAAGTTTCGGTTGCTGTGAGGATGTCATCTTGCAAAGGCCTATTGTGAAAATCACACATTTCCTCTGTCCTATGTTTACCTCGAGTAATTTCGCTTGACGAAAAGTAGAACCTAGTTCAACTATTCGTCAAGCGAATTTTTCGATGTGCGAACGCTCCTCTCGAGATTTTTCTTTCTGCGCATATGTCGTCGCGAATTTTTCAGACGAACGCTGCAAAGAACCTTAAACCTTAAAGACATTGAGTCATGGTAAATAGGCCTTCTCTATAGGGGGTCATTTGGTTTCGGCGTGATCGCTGCTGTTTCATGTGATACTTGCATCCGTTGTTGACAACTTGCTATTGATGAAAATTGCTTTGTCAATCAGTACGAGGTGAGTTCATGTGACCAGTTCCAGGTCAACCAATAGCATCGCAGTCATGAAAATCATGACTCAGCGGATTTTGGCACTTAGGGTATACCCAATCCATTTTATCATGACTCAATGCCTTTAAAAAACATTATTGTCACCCCTAAAACAGTTCACACCTAAAAAACCTTAAAAACCAACCTCTGTCCACATTTTACTCCAAAAAACCAAGCTGAATTCAAATATTACTAATTGTTAGTCATGGAAAATGGAAAATGAAGATCTTAATGCTCCTGTTACAATTTGGTACCCAGGCATTGGCAAAGCTGATATCGCTTCACTTCTAGTTGGCGGCTGAATGGCGTCTTCGATTACTTCACATTCTTATTTGTTTTTTGCTTCTCTCTCTGGGTCTCTCAATAAAGTTTTATCGTAGCTCACTGCCAATGTCTCATATGTAAAAAAGGTATTCGGTAGTGTCAATGTACTCATTCGCATTAATCTTTGACGCGATCAAACTCTCGTCCCGTGCTCTGAGCCTATCAGCAAGAGTTTTGCAATGTATCAGCATGTTTTGCCGATGAGAATAATGACTTTTCCCGAGAGAAGTGATAAATGAACATGAAAATAAATAAATAAAATTACAGATAAAAAAATATGAAAAGTTTATCATATCGAGGATAATTATGATGAAGGGTCCCAAAATTTGGTTCGTAATATCAAGAGGTCGTTAAATCAGGGGCTCGTTATACCGAGAGAATTTTTTAAGGAGTTTGTTAGGCAGAATCAAAAGCACCAGGGTTCGTTATATTGGGATTCAACAGTAGAAGACTTCATAATGTATAAGACGCCCGAGTTCATAATGTTTTCAAAGAACTTTAAAAAATTTACAATTACTTTGTATTGCAAACCAAGGTAGTTCTACTACTGCTTTCAAGAATTCATTAAGAACTTCTATGTTTTTCTATCACTCTGCACTTCTGGAGTAAAAAGAGAAGCCGCAAATAAGAGGCTGCAAAGTTTGGGCTACTATTTTGTAAAAGTCAATATTATTCACTTTTTTTCCACGCAATCCGCGAATAAATAGCTCGCAACAATTTTGCCAGATTGAACTTTATGTAGCGAAAGGGAATGAGTGTAAAATATCTGCCCCTCCCCGTCGTGATTTGAGATCCTCGTCGAAAATAAAAGTTCAAGTTCCCCTGGATCCCCCAGCCCCTGCCGCGGAGGCAAATAAACAATTTATCTTTGAAAACCTAAAACTAATCGCCTAATACTATTAGAAAAATTTACTGAGGGAGCAGGAGGCCTTATCAAATGAGCAGCAAGCTCTAGGGACGTCAATCTATGAAACATGATCATGACAGAAATAGGCAAACTAAGGGGATCAGTTTTAGCGGTTCAAAATCAGCCGAATTGTTAGCACCTATCACATTCCACAACGATAAAAATAAATGGTCACAGAGTGAAGGACACTGGGGACAAATACCATCTTGGTAGCTCTCTAGGCCCTAATAGGATTCTCGACCATGGTGAATCAAATCGATGTTGACTTCAAACGTACCGGTTTGGTACCGGTTTGATTCCTGTTCAAACAGGAATCAAGGCAAAAACGGCATCCATTAAATTCTGATATAGTAGCTCGGCGGTTAATTATACTACATTATCTGGATAAATGTAAATTTGCAAAATGCCATCTATAATTTAAGTGGATAACAAATCTGAGTTCTCTTACCAGCAAGGTGACAGAAGACCAAAATACAGCCATCTTCTTCGAACTGTGCAAGTAACTGTCTGAAAGAAAGGTGTTGATTCACATATATAAGGAAACTGGGCCATGCTGATAATTTGCGGACCAACGTCATTTATTGACCTCAAGAACCATGACCATTGATCAGATTAGTCTCTTTCTTCTCAAGGGACGTTAAAAACGAAGGGGGAGGAGTGATAAGGGCACGTGTCCCTTATATCTCTTGAAAGAATATATTTTTCCAAGAAGCAACAATTTCTTTTTCTGCAACATGACGAGTGCCCTTCCCTCACGCGGAGTTCATCTTAAAATTATCAACATAAGATGCTAAGAAATATAGATTTTGTTGGTTCATTGCAAGGTAAAAAATATAATTATCTATCTTTTCTATTATTCAATCTGGTGTAGTGTTTGGAACTTCATTCTAGGGCAGGGCCTAAAATAAGAAATTTTTACAGATCCACACTTTCTATAAAAATTGGGCGTGGTACTTAGCTGGGATTGGCATCATGGGGGTAGCAAATATAGAAACTCCCATGATAGTGCAAATAACACGTCCTTCTTTACAATATATGGATTTAATATGAAAATTAGCTACATATAGCGATGTCTTAATATGTCAGCAAAAAGTTATCGAAAGAAAACTCTTTAACATGGTTTGTTCGGATCTCTGTGAAAGTTATTTTACTTCCTTTCACCTTCAAAAATTCCCTTAAAAAATTCCCTTGTCTCGTCTGGTAGAATTCTTCTGAGAACAAGTCTCAGATCTCTGCAATCTTAGTCGTTTATTTCTCAAAATTTAATGCATGATTGAATGAAATATTTTGTCCGGGACGAAGCTTTCTGGGTGAAGCTTTCTCAAGTCTGTTTTACTTATGGAAAGTTCTTAACTGCATTCAGCTCATCAAATAATTTTTGCCATCAAATTTGTTTGTTTCCAAAAGTTTTGATATTATAAACGAAAACCTCGTTACAGAAGGCAAATGAACTCTTCTCTCACTGATGTTGTGCTAGATTTGCAAAAATTATGCTGGATTTCAAATCAAGGCAACCCTGCTCGAGAAGGAGGCCAATGCATGCTCAGAATATCAAGTGGCCAGAGTTGCAATTTGACCTTTTTGACAACCCAATGCACTCATTCTTCATAAACAAAAAGGCAATTTAGATTCATGGTTTGATGGCCAAATTTCTCCATTTTGGCAGTTTCTCAAAACCCCTTGGCCGCCACAAATTGATTTGGCCGAAGAAAATTTGGCTTTAGAAAGAAGAAAAATGTTTAAAAAACAACAAAAATGCAAAGGAAACAAAAATTTTTGCACAGATAATATTCAAAATTTTTTAAAATAATTTCAAAATTGCAAATGATGAATGATGAAACAAATTAACAGATAACAAGATAACAGACAGTTTTGATAAAAGCAAGTGAAAACTTTTGTAACCTACAAAGCAAATTTTGATTACGATATCACTCCCAATAATTAGCAAAAAATTAGCTTTTTTGTATACTGCGTTTAGCTGGCTGCATTTGGCTGCCAACCATTCAAAACAACTGACAAAATCCTGAAGGTGGAAAGTCACAATTTACCCCTAAATGAAACCACAGATTCTGGTGTAAAGTGTTTCCATTTGGTAACGATAGACAATTGATCAATGGAAACAATGATTCTTTTAAATAATATCAGAATTATGCCAGAGTTATGCTAGATTCCAAATTATGCTAGATTTTATGCTTAATCAGGTCACACTGGCACCAGCCCATAATGGAGTGGCTGGAACGGGACTAGGAGGCTTGCCCCTAAACTTTCTACGGCCACGCCCTTTGAAACACCGGAAAACACTCCTTTCAGAATATATTCGCTTCTATCTGTCCTTATTCATAAACATAACGATTTAGAGAAAATTTCAATTAACATAAAAATACAAAACCGAGTTAGATAAAATACAAATTTATCTTTGACCACACAAGAAAAAGCACCATCAGAAAGAACAAAAACGTCTTCCCAACAGAACTGCTACTAATGCGTTCGTTAGCGTATAGTTTTCACAACATTTTCTAACCCATTGTTGCAAAAAAGTTGGGGAGGACTATAGTCCCTGTCATGCAACATTCCCAATTGAATGTTCCTCCCAGCTACCACCGAGAGGCTTATCATCGTTCAGCTGCTGTAGCCTTGAGAGGAATTTTTCCAATGCTTCTCCAATTTAAAACACCTTAGTTGAATTGCTTTATAGCTTTTTCTGAAATCTACTGAAAGATATCATATAAACCCCAAAACACATTACTCTTGGTCTTTAGGCTCAGTGTCTTTTTTGAAGCAAATCATAAAAGCAAACTAAATTGAGATGATGTCTTGAAATCAAAGCTGTATGCAGAGTCCATATTACTTCAAAATAGCACACAACAATATCATAAAGCGCAATTGATTTTTCTCCGCATGTACTCAAGCTTCGAGTTCTGAAGATTCTTAATTCTTTTTATTGTCCATTGCTTATTTCTTATCGCAATTTTCTAATAAAAAATGAGTTCAATATATAAGGCTGAGATTGGGCATTCATTTCGAATTGAAAAAATGTTCCCATTTCTTTCTTAGGCGTTTCGGTTGGTATTTTATGCTGCACTTTTAAGAACATGCATTATTTACATTTACAAATCCACACTTTCTCAATTATAGTTCCACAATTTTAATTTACAACTCCATTAAGTGTGTCAGATCCACGCTTATTTTAGGCCCTGTTCTAGAGTATCGCACCGAAGAGCGAAATAAATTGTCCTGCAGGCTGAGATTTTTTGTGGTCGATTAGTCTTGCTGTCCCTGCCAAACGCTTGAAACGTCCGTGTGCCAGCGACCAGGTGGGCTGGGGGAATTGCTGTTGGATTAGTCGAATTTTTTGAGGTGTTTGTCTTAGACCAGGGCCGTAAATCCCGGGGGGACGGGGGGGACTGGACCCCCCCAAAAATTTGGAAAAAGACGTTTTTCGAAATTACCATCATTTTCCTTGAAAGAACGAAATCCCTAGTAGCTGGGTTAGAACCAAACTACGTTTTTCTGTGTTATTGCAAAAAGCCCAAGTCATGGTTTCAAGTGTGAGTTGACTTTTACTGATGGCCGTTATTTTTATAAGCAGAGTTAGTTTTTATCATTTTTACAAGATAAAAGTTTTTGCTGTTTTTTACCGTTTCTACCGTTTTATTTTTGAAAACAGATTATGAAATAAAAAGAGAGCAAACTGTCACTTTATTTGACCTATTTACTAACTTATTTACGTATATTTCTATTATTTGTCTATTATTTGCTTTTAGTAAATCATTTTATGTGTAAACATGGCCTACTTAAAGCACTCAAAATAAGATATTTCTATTCAGGAAGTAAATTTCTACCAATCAATTCAACAGCGTCCCATATTTCCCCAACGTCTGTCACTAAAGTTTAAGCACGAATCTTCCCCTCCACAATTTCACCCAGTAAACAATAATCTGTGTTCTTCTGAGAAACGTCGAATTTTCTATTCTGGGTGATCTAGTATTTTATTGAATTTAGTCGGGGGATGCTTTTTTAGCCTTTCTAGAAGGTATAATTTCAAAAATTTCCTTCTGCGTCGGACCCAACCATGGTGGGTCCTCTTACGTCACTAAACTTGATTCTTAGGCTCAATTCTTGGGGTTGTCTCTGAAAAATGTTATCCATCATACACAAAAAGTCGATGTACTAAGGAATATCTGTAAATACCTTCTACGGAGCAGAAAGTCTTGAGAAATCCAAAAATATTGACATTTTGTTTTTAAAGTCATTTGCCCCATCAACTGTTTCCATACACACATACCATAATTCGCTTGTGGTGACATGACTCACTCCATGCTTTATATTCATTCGCTCTGCTGACCCCCCCCCCCCCCCCCCCCCAATTCACTTGACAGATTTACGGCCCTGTCTTAGACTTTTCAGAAAGCTGTATTCTGCTAATCATACTTAAAGCAAGGTCAAGACATTGGTTAAAACTGAATCAGTGGTGTTTGTAAAGGGATATAGGAACAATTGAACCAGCCATTTGCCACCATATTTTATAAAGACAAAAAAGAACTATAGTTCTGGCTGGGTAGAATTAGAATTACGAATCGTGGCGATGGGCTACATCTTCCATCATTATCACTCCAAGGAATCATCTATTACGGTTCTGTAAAATAGATTAGCACCTTCGTCATTACTTGTTAATCACGTTTTCCTCCCCCAGAAAAATGACGATATTCATCAACAAACGACTTCCATTCACTTCCGAAGCAAATAAGATTTCACAATGAGGTGCTATCAACATCTCATTGGATTTCACTCAAGACATTCTAGAGAAATGCCTAGCAACAATTTGTAATGCAGAGGTGGGAGGCACTTAGAACTCGAAATGATGCCAATTTTTATAGAGTTACCTGCAAAGGTGTTGTAATGAAAATATCATCGTACTGGTACTTTACCTCCGCTAGGCTGCACGCAGGCTAGCACTTTAGAATGGTCCCGAGTGCTGTCCCAGAACCCTAGTAACTAACCACATGACTGGTGCTTTTATGTGCCTGCATGCACACTTTTCTAAAACAACACACTTTGTTAGAACACCGAGCCTCGAACTGCCAAATAATAGGAATATGCCCAGTCCAGCCTCTGATGTAATGTTATAAGAAAATTTTTATAAGAACACGAGCCTCAAAACTGGTCAAAAGTTAAGAACAAATTAAGAACAAGCTGAGGCTGAGCTTCTGCAAAATGCAATTTTGAACAACGTTTTTTCTCAAAATCGAGGATTTTTAGCGATGTGTGGGTGCTTTTTCGATGAATATTCAAATTTGTCAGCAAATTAAGGCTGTCTCACTCACTTTGTTGGCCAATGAGGCCTGAACACCTCCTTAGAGCGAAAAAGCTAGCAATAGCACTGCTTACACCCTCTTAATTTAAGAACAAATTAAGAGCAATCCAGCCTCAGATTTTCGAAAAAATTAAGAACAGTCAGCCTGAACTTAAATTTACTGGTTCTTATAAAAAAGAGTGTAATCAACAGTGCTACCTCGTAAATAAAAGTAACGTGAAACTGTTAGTTATTGATCTTGAAGACAACATTTTTTGCCCACTATAAAAATTATAATTTACTTTTGGCTCCTTTTCTCTCCACTTCCTTCTGGTTTTGTTGATAGTTTGAATTAACGAAACAAATGGCTATAGATAAGAATTCTATAATTACTTACAATTATACCTATACTTACAATTAGATCCTTCTAAACAGTAGTGTAGCTACGGTGTTAAGATTTTTGGGGGGCAAAGACAAGTTAAGCAAGACAAAATTGGGGGTCGACACCATTTTGGACGCCAGAAAACATTCTTTTTCAAAGAGATCTTTTTACCATTGGGGCGCTACGCCTGGTAGGCAATCAGTACTGATGAAGTCCCTGTTTTCGAACAGAGATTCAATACAATTGTAGTGACTCTACTTAGGCCTGTTTACGTTAATTTTTACTTTCTCATTCATTCCATCATTTTCCCACATTCTGACATCGCGGCACAGGCATCCTCTACGTCACTCTCATTTCACGCATTCGCTAATACCTATTGTTTACTTAATCTTTGCCACGCTATTCAATTTACTCCTCACCTTTACTCGCCCTTCCGATCATTTGTTTTTTTCACAACATTAGTGTTAATTTTAGATATTCATTTCTGTATATAAGTATGTTAATTTGTAAGGTGCGAAAATTATGTGGAAGTGCAAAAATTTGTTCTAAAAGTATTGTTTCTCTATTCTAAAGGAGTTTTGTGACCAGAAAATGAAAGAGCAGCCTCCATCTACCATGGATTTTTTCGCTGGATTGCCCCACCTGAGTGATTTGCAATACAGCTATAGAGCAATAGGATTCAAACTTAAAAATATAAAATGGATGGTCTATTTGTTTTTCATATCATGCAGTGCCCCAATCGCAAGCATCCAGCAACAGCGTTAGAAAAAAAACACCGCCGAAGGCCTTCCGTAGGAAGAAAGTGGGTTTTTTCAAAATTTGTAGGGAAATGTGGGTAGAAAATTGAGTTGCTGCGTAGATTGTGCGTAGGATTAAATTTGTAAGGTGGTAGGTGGAAATGCTATATTGTGCGTGGGAGCACTGATTTGTAAGTAAGTTGTTTAGAATTCAGTTACAATCACGCAACGCACTGTCTCTTTCTCTCTCTCTCTGGCTCCGTGTTCTCTGCACGTAAAATATAACTTGTTGGTTTATGACCCGTTAGTCCCGTTAGTCCAATAAATGACCCGTTAGTCCAATCCAAGGATGGATTTATTTTGTGATCGCATTGATCGATGTTCCGATGCACACTAAACAATTGCTTTATTTAAATGGGACATCAAAAAATGGGAGGTCAAAAACTGGGATATTTGTGGAATTATCCAAAAAATAAGAACACCGAACCTGGGAAAAATTGTCTGTTTCATATGTTTGCAAAATGATCAATCTCTTTTATTAAGTTTGAGGCAATATCTCATTCTACAACAGTGTAGCGGTGTTTTCTTACTTTTCAAATTCTTGTTGTTCTAGATAAACATTAGATGCAACTATTACCAATCTTTCTAAAAATACAACTATTTTTAGCAAATTGACATCATACTGTATTTGTAACTCTATTATCTTGTGTTTTTATCCAAACTTTCTGTGATACAAATACATCACGTGCTGGAAGCTCTCTCTGTTATTTCATATTTCCGTCAGCATTCTTTTGATTACAAATTCAAATCTATTTTATATTTAGCAACTTAGTTACAAATACATATATCATATTAGTTACAAACTTCATACCTTTGATGTAGCTTCAACAATCTAATTAAATAAATAGCATCTTTATATTAAAACAAACTTGTAATCAATTGCTGAGAATGTATTTGAAATGGAATAAAATATAATTTTTTATAGCACCTAGGCGTATGGCAATGTATTGCAATCCCTAATGACGTTACTCACAATTTTGTGGCTCTGGCACCCAGGGTATAATGACGTACAAAGAGAATAAGGCGATGATAAGGTGTGGTGGCCGAATGACGTTAGAGTCCAGAAAACGTCTCAACCTTATGAAATCCCCCAGGGGAGTCACTCAAACTTTTTACATACTTTAAATACGGGGAGGTCCACCCGCTTTTATCAAAATTCACCCTAATATATCGAGAAAAAATTTAACAGACCCGAAAGTATCAGCCAATAAGTGTTGATAAGACCAAAGATTCAAAATGTTGTTGTTGAGCACAATAAGACATCAACAAGAGATTGCGCGCAGGCTAAGAATTTAAGTGCTATTTCACCTATGATAGATGATTTTACCGACAAACTAAGGATTTTGTAGACAAACTGAAGATTTACCTACGAATTCATAAAGTATTAGGGGGTTTTACACCCCCCACACCCCGCTAATTACGCACCTAAAATAATCAGCTTTAACACATCTATTCTTTTATTAATGTTTTTGATATTATAGTGAGTTAGTTGGACCCATAAGTATCAAAGAGGTTTATGTTAAACAAGGGACCCAAAAGTTATCGGATCGCAAAGAGAATTTTTACCCATAATTGATGGGTAAACCTGTATAAAAAAAATTTCAAGAGACCCCCATGGGGAAATTTCGCCCTTTTTGACTTGGTCAACAGTTTCCTTGTATCATTTGAATTTCAAAAAAATCATCTATGATTTGGTCTTAACATTTGACGATTTCAGGATTCTAAATAAAAGATTTCAAGCATCGATAAAGCTCATAACTACTTCATCTCAACTTCCCCCGGTTCCGGCTCACAGCCGTGGAACCGTCATGGAGTCATACAGTGACAAGGAAGTTTGCGGCATTTTTTCTTGTTTTTTTTCTTTTGTTCCCTTTGAGAGTGGTTGCCATAGAACTGTTGATATTTTCCTGCAAACTTTGCACAAATCTTCATATCAAAAAATGTATCCTGAAAACCTCTGCCATTGGATTATAGAAAATAATTATCAAATAATTCATTGAATTTATTTTTATGCGGGGGGTTTTTGATTGAAGCTGACCTCTGTTAGTAGATATCATTTCCAGAATCATTTCAAACTTCTGTTTACACACCCCATGATTTGCCAATAATGCCATTTTTTCAGAACAGGGAGGGCAGCTGATGTGTATAATATGCGGAAGAACGCCGTAGCTGGCACAAAAGCGCATTTGACGGTTGATATGTCTTCATGGTGCGATGGTGTTAAGGGTCCTTTTTGATGTTAGTACTTAAGGGTCCTGGGTCTTAGGGTATTAGGGTCTGGCTTTTACGATATGCCGTGGAACCGTGGTGTTTTCTTGAAGTTTGACATGTCAATCAAGATCACAATATCAATTGCTGCTGCGAGAAAAAACTAAATTTAGAAACTGAATGTAAACACAAAACAGAAAATTGTAGGCGGAGGTTTGATTGAGGTCATCAATTATCGTAAAGAAAAACGAACAGTTACTGCGTCACTAGTTTTTATTCTGTTTTCCACAAAATAGGTTGGGCCGTGGAGCTCATTTAAAGGCATTGAGTCATGATAAAATAGGCATTGACCTGGAACTGGCCACATAAACTCACCTCGTACTGATTGACAAAACAATTTCCATCAAAAGCAAGTTGTCAACAACAGATGCAAATATCACATGAAACAGCAGCGATCACGCCGAAACCAAATGACCCCCTATAGAGTACCGAAATGATGACGTCATAAATATATATTTTTAGAATTTCTGAATTTTGATCCCAGAACCTAAAAGAGCATCATGAAATACCTGTAAATATGCAAAATCAGTTAAAGGCACTACGAATTGGCTGAGATATGGCCACTTAAGCACAGGCTCTTGCCCCACCAAACCTCTGTTATTTGGTCTTGGTTCATTACTTTATGAACCAGGCCAGAATAACAGTAATCCGTTAGCAAACTTCAAATCTTCTGTTGGCCATATCTTGCCCAATTTTGAACGTATCTAGCTAATTTTGCACATTGAGAGGTATTTTATGCCGTTCTTTCAGATTATGGGGCCAAATTTAAGAAATTCTAAAAATAGATTTTTTGTGACGTCACACTTCGGTACTCTATAAAGAAGGCCTATTTACCACGACTCAATGTCTTAAATCATTTTAATTTTTCATTAAATAACATCAGTTCAATTCAATTCAATTCATTTCAAAATTCAAGCTTTTAGTTACAATAAAGATAAATATATGACATAAACTACGAAAAGTTTTGTCATAAAAAAATTTCGGACAAATATTTTGACGCAATTTTCTTCGACTACATTCAAAATGTGACGAAATTGGGTCACGACGAAATTTTAGATGTTTGACAATTTGCATAAAAGGTCTAACATCAAATTTATGTATCTTTTCAATCTATCCAATGCCAATTTCGTCATTATCCACAACCCAAACGTTATTAATATGCGTCATTATTGTAACATTTGGACTTAACTGTGGAGTTGTGGAACTGTAATTGAGAAAGTGTGGATTTGTAAATGTAAATAATGCATGTTCTTAAAAGTGCAGCATAAAATACAAACCGAAATGACTAAGAAAAATGGGAACATTTTTTCAATTCGAAGTGAATACCCAATCTCAGCCTTATATATTGCACTCGTTTTTTATAAGAAAATTGCAATCAGAAATAAGCAATGGACAATAAAAACGAATTAAGAAACTTCAGAACTCGAAGCTTGAGTACATGCGGAGAAAAATCAATTGCGCTTTATGATTATGTTGTGTGCTATTTTGAAGTAATATGGAATCTGTATACAGCTTTGATTTCAAGACATCATCTCAATTTAGTTTGCTTTTATGACTTGCTTCAAAAAAGACACTAAGCTTAAAGACCAAGACTGAGATTATGATTTTCTGACCGTAATGTAATTTGGGGTTTATATGATATCTTTCAGTAAATTTCAGAAAAAGCTATAAAGCAATTCAACTAAGGTGTTTTAAATTGGAGAAGCATTGGAAAAATTCTTCTCAAGGCTATAGCAGCTGAACGATGATAAGCCTCTCGGTGGTAGCTGGGAGGAACATTCAATTGGGAATGTTGCATGACAGGGACTATAGTCCTCCCCAACCTTTTTGCAATAATGGGTTAGAAAATGTTTTGAAAATTTTACGCTAACGAACGCATTAGTAGCAGTTCTGCTGGGAACACGTTTTTGCTTTTTCTTGCGTGGTCAAAGATAAATTTATATTTTATCTAACTCGGTTTTGTATCTTTATGTTAATTGAAATCTTCTCTAAATCGTTATGTCTATGAATAAGGACATGTAGAAGCGAATATATTCTGGAAGGAGTGTTTTCCGGTGTTTTAAAGGGCGTGGCCGTAAACAATTTAGGGGCAAGCCTCCTAGTCCCGTTCCAGCCACTCCATTATGGGCTGGTGCCAGTGTGACCTGATCTAACGTAATATCCGCATAATATTGGCCAAAAATCGTTATTAAGCATAAAATCTAGCATAATTTGGAATCTAGCATAACTCTGGCATAATTCTGATATTATTTAAAAGAATCGTTGTTTCCATTGATCCATTGTCTATAGTTACCAAATGGGAACACTTTACACCAGAATCTGTGGTTTCATTTAGGAGTAAATTGTGACTTTCCACCTTCAGGATTTTGTCAGTTGTTTTGAATGGTTGGCAGCCAAATGCAGCCAGCTAAACGCAGTATACATAAAAGCTAAATTTTTGCTAATTATTGGGAGTGATATTGTAATCAAAATTTGCTTTGTAGGCTACAGAACTTTTCACTTGATTCTATCAAAACTGTCTGTTATCTTGTTATCTGTTAATTTGTTTCATCATTCATCATTTGCAATTTTGAAATCTTTTTAAAAAGTTTTGAATATTATCTGTGCAAAAAGTTTTGTTTCCTTTGCATTTTCGTTGTTTTTTAAACATGCGGCCAGAATTCAGCCAAATTTTCTTCGGCCAAATCAATTTGTGGCGGCCAAGGGGTTTTGAGAAACTGCCAAAATGGAGAAATTTGGCCATCAAACAGTGAATCTAAATTGCCTTTTTGTTTATGAAGAATGAGTACACTGAGTTGTCAAAAAGGCCAAATTGCAACTCTGGCCACTTGATATTCTGAGCATGCATTGGCCTCCTTCTCGAGCAGGGTTGCCTTGATTTGAAATCTAGCATAATTTTTGCAAATCCAGCACAATCTTATGACAAATTTGGCGTAATTCCAAAATTTAGATCTGGTGCGTGGTTTCTGCATTACAAACAAGATGCTTTACAAACAAACATTACAAACAAGAGAGTAAAGGTCATGCTTTCAAGAGAATAAGAAGAAACAAGCACAATTGTACATCAGTGAGAGAAGAGTTTATTTGCCTTCTGTAACGAGGTTTTCGTTTATAATATCAAAACTTTCTGAAACAAACAAATTTGATGGCAAAAATTATTTGATGAGCTGAATGCAGTTAAGAACTTTCCATAAGTAAAACAGACTTGAGAAAGCATCACCCAGAAAGCTTCGTCCCGGACAAAATATTTCATTCAATCATGCATTAAATATTGAGAAATAGACGACTAAGATCGCAGAGATCTGAGACTTGTCCTCAGAAGAATCCTACCAGACGAGACAATGGCTCGGATTCTCGCAGCAAACCCTAATCCTATCGATGTAGAGATGCTGATTCCCACCTACAACAAGATAGAGGCAGGTGGGGAAAGCAGTATAGCTCCAGAAAAACTTAACAAATAGATAAATATTGCAAGGAATATGTTTGATCTCGCAAGTCTCGAGTTCCGAGAAAAGCTGCAAAGATATGGCTCACAAAAACCAAAAAACACCAAAGTCTGGGAAGAAATGCTGATTTAAGGGAGTTTTCGAAGGTGAAAGGAAATAAAATAACTTTGACAGAGATCCGAACAAACCATGTCAAAGAGTGTTCTTTCTAAAACTTTTTGCTCACATATTAAGACATCGCTATATGTAGCTAATTTTCATATTAAATCCATATATTGTAAAGAAGGACATGCTATTTGCACTATGATGGCAGTTTCTATATTTGCAACCCCCATGATGCCGATCCCAGCCAAGCATCACGCCCAATTTTTATAAAAAGTGTGAATCTGTAAAAATTTCTTATTTTAAGCCCTGGTTCACCCAAACACCAACCATCAAGGGAGGCTGCACCCCATCCTCCCTTACATAAAAACAAAAAATTATTCTGATGACAATCTACATGGCTTGATATCACTTTTGGTTATAACTCATCCGCCATACTGTTTTTTTTCTTTCTTTATTCAAAGTTGGTACAATCTGTAGCTATATTGAAGCTAAAAAAGGCCAACTTATTTCGATTACCAACGCCAACTCATGTTAGCGTGCATAATCCTTGCAAAAATCACAAGTACAATTGAGCGATGAAAATTCAGAGATTTTTGCTTGAATATTGGAAAAGTTGGGGAGTACTTATTTCATTTGGATCTGAAATCTAAAAGGAATCATTTCATTCTATTATTGTTAATTCTAAAGAGAGATAATTCGGCTTCAAAAACTTGCTTTTGAAATTTCAGATTGTACCTGGGTTCCCATAAGGATCTCATAAGAAACTCAAATCGCTCAAAATCTTTAAGAAGCTTGTAGTATTGGCTCATGAAATACATGTTCATTCTAGCACTGCTTATCAAATTCAAGGCAAAAGGACTTCAACTAATGGGGATTTAAAAGGGCTCACTGGGACAAGCAAATGGGCCCACTGGGATAAAATTCCATCCCCGATGCACAGCATTCCTGATGGTCGGGGAAGATCCCCGATGCTATAAACAATATTGAAACGCCAAATTATAATTTTGATGAAAGTTTGGGAATATGGCTGCTGATAAAGGCCAATAGTAAACTTTTGATACTATCATCGATCTATGATAAACACATTGACGTTTATGATCAACACATTGATAATTTCGGGATATTTTGCAAATGAAAATTCATTACAACAAAGTAGGAGCCTTCCCCGCGCACCCGTCAGAAAAATATTGCTCCAGAAGAAGCCATTGTTACAATGAAGATAAAAAAGGAGAGGCAAATTCCAGTATGAATTTTCTTGGGAAAATTTCTGTTTAATGGATTATGTAATGATCATGACATAGCTGAAGATTCACCCCGAATCACCTTAAAAAATGATGAAACTCAAATTCAAGACTAAGAATCAAACTAGGAATTATAGCCCACTTAATGTTCCCTGTACTATTCGAACAATTTTGGCGACTATGCCCTTTCGATCAGCTAAAAATCCATTTCAGAATATTTTTTGCAGTCATTTTCTTGCAATCATTTGAAAAGTTGTACAATTTTGTTATGTCTTACTAATTGCTTACACAAGCTGGAAAACTCGAAGGCCCCCTAAATTAATCCCCTAATGCCCAAGGCCAATTTGACATCGCCACCACCTTTCGGTAATCCTGGTTTTGATCTTTTTTCTTGGGATTCTTAAAAGCTGATCGAATAGAAACATTTTATATATTGGCCAAAAAAGGTCACCCCGTTGCCCATTTCGTATGGCGCCTAAGCAATTCAAGGGGGCTTTTTGATGATGCAGTTGGCAAAAACAGCAATTCGGTGAGCTACAAAGGGGGATGTAACCTGAATTTTAGGAAAAAATGGGCACGTGTCCACTGTGTTTCCGGACTCTAAGCCTTTGCTTGAATCTAAGATATCATTAATGCCTTGACTGATATATCGAACATTTCCGAACCAATATTGGTAGCAATATCTTTAGCATGATCATGAAAGTTTAAGAGAACTCATCAACGAAAAGTTATTTGTGGTCAAATTGCTTGGCAAATCAATTTTCACTTCTTATCACATGGGCTCCGACAAAGGTTGAAAAGTGGGGGGGGGGGCAAGGGAAAATTTAACACCCATAACAAACGATTTTGAAAAAACTATATTGTTTTGCAAAAAAGTGGGGAGGGGCCAAGGCCCCCCGGCCCTTCCCTTCGTCGGAGGCCCTGTATCAAAATGGAAAATATTGACTTTTCTCTTGCATGTAGGTGTTAAGAGATACTTGAAACCTAAATTTCATTAGCATTCAAAATATTGATAAAAATTGATATTGCTTAGAAATCAATTTCATAAAAAGGGCACTTTGCTGCCCCCATGCTGCCTCCGTGGCTCCGGCGCCCTTGAGGAGAGATCTTCTTCAAAGAATTGCATTAGGGTGTAAAGATCCTCTAAGTCAGATTTCGAAGGTGACTTGGTCGCTAATTTCTCAGATATTATGCGCATCATACGCTTCAGAACTCTTACGGTTGTGTTGCTAAACCATGCTTTTAAATCTTCAATCATTATGTCAAGAATATTGCTGTAAACTTCAATCTTAAATCTTCTTTTATCGTCTACAACAGGATCATCTACTGCTTATTCTTCATGAAATCTTTTGCGTCTTGAATCTCTCTTCTCTTTAAATTCTGCTCTAATTCTGTGCACGAAGCGCTACGGTTTTCAGCCTTCTATATAATTTCTTCAAAATGCTTATCGCAAGGTCTTACAGAAGAAAACTGCTGCACACAGCTCTTAATCAACTGACATGAAACGCCAACATTTAGCATTGGACCTTGAACCTTGTCTATTGCTGCCTTTGTTATGGTGAGAATGTCGAGCCACAAGTATAACAATATCAGAAATTCAAAATTTATGATGCTTTTCTTGATATCTTCAGCATCGGTGAGGCTCCTTGCATCAAGCTCATTGCCAGTGATCAAATTTTCAAGTACCCCAACATAACAGTATCAAGTGCCTCAACAAGTATATTCTGCATGCCTATGGTTTTGGTAGAGTTGCCCTACTCATGATTCGCAGCTATTTGTCACAAAGGAGACAACGATTTGAAATTAATGGGTCGTTTAGCACTTGGAAAGTAGTTCAAAAGGGAGTCCCACAAGGATCAGTGTTAGGGCCTCTCATTTTTAACGTGTATATGACCTTTTTCTTCTGATGAATCGAGCCGAAATATGCAACTATGCAGACGATTACAAAACTTAACATCAAAACTCATGTGCAGACTCTTTGTAAAAAGGCCATCCAAAAACTGAATGGTTTATCTCGCAATTCGATTTTCATGGAATCCAAAAAAATAAAATTGATGATGAACACTGGTATGATGTCGCAATTCAGCTACTGCACATTAATCTGGATGTTCCATGACAAAAATATTAATAACAAGATAAACAGGATACAGGAAAGTTACAAAGACAACACCTCTCCTTACGAGAAATTGTTAGAAAATGATATTTTGGTATCTATACATCAGAAGAACCTACAGTTGCTCATGGTTGAAATTTACAAAACAAGGGATCACTTGAATCCCTCGTTTATGATGGAAATTTTTAAGGAAAAGGCAATGCCGTATCAACTAAGAAGCTTGAGCAATTTAAACCTACCAAAAGTGAGAACCACATGCTATGGTACAGATACCGTAAGGTTCATGGGTCAAAGAATATGGGCAAAATTATTTAAACTTCAGTCTAAGTAGTGGTGTGATGGCAAAGTCGTTGATGGTGTGTGCTGGGCTGCAGAAATGTTCTACAACTCCAGACTTGTCTTCTTTTTCTTCGAATGTTCTGCAAACGAGAGTGTTCGTCGTCGAACACCCTTTACCCCCAACGGCATGAACAGAACCACCAACACTCTAACGCAGACAAAATCAATTTTGGCACGCAAATCGAGCGGGAGCAACAATAATAATACCCTGGGTGCCAGAGCCAAAGTTTCGAGCACGTAAACAGAACGCTCCTCCGCTTCTCCTCTCCTATCTTCTGTTCCCTCTTGAATCTATGTGGCTCTGGTACCCAGGGTACAATAATAGCACAAGGGCACAAGAGACCAGACAGTAGAAATGTTTGCTGATTATACCTCTTATGTTGCAAGTAAATTCTGAACTTGTTACTTATGATACCTCTAATTCGATTCTGACCCGAATCGATGTCGTCTTGGTAGATTTCATAATAGAATACAAGATGGAGCCAAACAAATGCTTTAAAAATCACAATATGCCTTTTTCTCGTTAGTTAGAATTTCGCCAACATCAGGCAGCTTTGGCTGTTTGTGGAAGAGGGAAGGACACAAATACGGAAAGACCTCTCGAGGGGAGACTCTGTCCCTTAGAAAATCAATATCCAAGTTGCAAAGTATTTGCGAGAATGTGTCTCCAGTGAGAACAGTAATCATTACCAAATACGTCAGGCTAAAGCTTTTCTACACAAAGATTGAGAATATTTTTTCTTCTGCTTAAAATTTCTATCATCAAGTGAGTACCTTTTCAATGACATTCCATTTGGAAAGTGTTCTTGTAGCATTAATTAGATCATCAAAAACCTACCTGTCAAATCTTACAATTTTGGCGTAAACTATTCGTAATTCCGGCGATTTTTAATACTTATTGCTTAAAATGAAAATCCCACGTTTTTTCTCCGTTTGCAATTTTTTAAATATGTTTGTTTTCAAAGAACTTTCTTTTTTATAAGAACCAGTAAATATAAGTTAAGGCTTACTGTTCTTATCTTTTTCGAAAATCTGAGGCTGGATTGTTTTTTATTTGTTTTTAAATTGATAGGATGTAAGCAGTACGATTGCTAGCTTTTTCGCTCTAGGGAGGTGTTCAGGCCTCATTTGCCAACACAGTGAGTAAGACAACCTTCATTTGCCGACAAGTTTGAATATTCACCTAAAAAGCATCCACACATGGCTGCAAATCCTGGTTTTTGAGATAAAATATTATTTACAATCGCATTTTACAGTAGCTCAGTCTCTAATTATTCTTAACTTGTTCTTAACTTTTGACCAATTTTGATGGTCGTGTTCTTATATAATTGTCCTTACAAAAAAGAGTGTTTGAAATATTTCGTACATGCAATAATCAAATTTATAGAAGTGAATTGGGTCTGTACCACATCTCTTTCAGCGTAACAAACTGCTTTTATATTGTGAATGACAACATTCTAAGATTTGACATTCTACGTTTATAGCTAACGGTACAATTAGGGGTCTAGACCTGAGTACCCCAGTCTAGTAGTAGAACTTAGGACAAGATGTAACTTGGGTCTATATCACGTGTTGCTCAGCGTAATTCTAAATTAATCCCCTGCACTTGCTAAATTAAAGAACTAACGAAGCAGTCAGCGTTGATAACAGGGCTTCAATTATGTCTCTCTTAGTCACATTTGCCGCTAAAATCAATTTTTTCATATAAATTCATAAATTTTGACTTAGAATTTCACTTTCAAAAGAACTAGCATTCAGTGAACTTGTTAAATTTTTAATGCACTTACGTAACATACTTGATAAGTTTATAATTTAATTGTTGAATTTTCATGCCAAATTTAAAGCTCAGCCTCGTTTTCATAAAGCCCAGCATTTTCGAGGCGCCTCTCTTGAAAAGGCGCAGAGATTGAACGCAATTTTTCAAGCCTCCATGTGCGATTAAGCAAACGTCGCACCAATAATTCGTCCTTTATCACGACCTTTCTGGCCTGAATTGTTTACTTTAATCTGTAGTATAACCTCACGGTTTTAAGTATTATTCGTGATATTTTTTCAACGATTGAAAAAACAGAAAAAACACACAAAATTTTGTTTGTCAACAAAACCTTCTTAATTTTTGCCAAACCTTCCGCCGAACCAGGTTTATAGACTTGTCTATTTCTTCTCTGCAAAGAAAAATGATTAGCTTTTGTCAGCATTAAACTAATTTTTCTTTGACAAACCTGACGCTTTCTTTAGATCCCTGAATTAAGTAGTGTCATTTGCAAAAACTGATAATACCGGTTACAATAGTAACTGCACTCACTTATGATATGACATTTTAAATTTCAGATGTTACAAGCCAATGAAAAGCAACAAAGTTAAGGACTGTTGAAGAATGTTTTAACCTGAAATCCATAAACATTTCAGAATAATTTAAACTAAGTTTTAACCATCAAGTCCGGTCACCTTGAACTTTAAAGGCTATCCCTTCCTTTTAAATTGGGGTGTTTATCTTTGCGTTTTGAACAGTTGTATTACATCGTAAATATTTGTAAATATTGTGGCAAATAATACATACATACATGCATATTACATACATACACAAACATACACACATACATACATATCAGCTTAATGAAAACAAAATTACTGTTTACTGGTTTTTCATTAAGTGCGCGATGCGGCGTAATAGGTATAAACGTGTAAACGCTTTCAGTGTATAGAACAGGACGGTTGAAAGTTTCTAGAACTAGTTTCACGATTAATGCGATCATCAATCTTTGGAAGGAAAGCCTAGCAGGAGGCAAGCACAAAGTTTCAACTGACAATGTTTTTCAATCCAATTCAGAACAACTATAATAAACTTTACAATAATAATAATAATAATTACATATTAAGTAGGAAATTTACTACAAAATCCCATACGGCAGCATTCGAAATTTAATTGTTGACATACATCAATATATGAAACGACTTGCACCAAAATCAAGTCCCCCAAACCCTCCTCCGAAATTCCCTGACGATCCTCCGTTGTTTTTATCGTCATCATCTTCATTCCATTTTCGAGTTTTTGGTTGCCAGTTTGTGTCGTATAAAAGTCTTTTTGCATTTCTTTGACCCTGTTAAGCAAAATATAGATAAATATACCGGGAGAATTGATTAAAGATGTAGTAATACAGATGAAAATGTGATACAAATTAATACAAGACACAAAGGCGATAATTTCATTTGGGGGCAAAATTAAACGCCGAGATTCATTAGATGATATGGGTTGACTACTGAATTTACTTTTCTTTGATAGCAAAACAATGCAAGAAGTCCTAACATAGTCTAAACTATCATTTGAAATACATTTTAGTTGAAAGAATTAATACCAAATACGTCACCTGTTGAGTTTTCATTAATGCTTGTAATGTGAGACGTAACGCTACGCGACTGAAAAGATCAGTGGCTATCTTGATTGACAAAAAGTTGCTTTCTATAACTGTTATTCTCCAAAAAACATACGCCCAAGTCAACAATAAGAGAAAGACAGAAATTCTGAAGATTCAAAAATGAGGAGAAAGCTTTTCAGACTACAAAATAAATTTCGCAGAGATACGAAGTATTTACCTTCTGCTAACAGCTTAAAACCTATTAAAACTTCGTTATAAAAGAGAACATTTTGATAATTAGAAGGAAAGACTCAGTGTCTGTGGTTGTCTGTGGTTCCTTATATAAGCATGAAAAAAAAGCTGAAGAAAAAAGGCACCTTAAAATATTCTCTGTTGTCTGCTTCAACATGTACACGCAGTTCTGGTTTGACCAAATGTTCATTTGTTTGGATATCATCATCAGCAGGGACCTCTTCGTAGATAAAAACGTATGGCGTGTCTCGTGGATGGTCATTTTGTATCTTCTCCACTTCTGATGCTTTGACGGCAGAGACTAAACTGTCGTTAAAAAGGTACCATTCGTTTTCAGGTTCCTCCGTGTTCGTGCAGTTCTTGTCGTGCAAGTTCCTGTTCGTGTTGCCTTTTTCGTGCAAGTTCGTATTCGCATTCATGCTCGTGGTCTCCATTTTCGAGCTTATTATATTTTCTTTTACCTCAATGTTAGTCGATAAATCGTAATGGTTGCTAGCCGTTGTGGCTGCTATATTTTTACTCAACACTGCATTGACGTTTTTAGACACACCTAGCATTTTGTCATCTATAAATCCTCCTTTGTCTGAGGGCGATGAAGAAGCTTCTTGACTCTCTGCACTATTTCCTAAAGTAGGGGATTTGCTTCTACAATAGGAGTAGTAATGACCGCTATCAGAAGACACTCCTGAGTGAACGACGACTGCGACAAGAGAATAGATTTTGCTTTCTTCGTTGTCAACCTTGAGAACAGGTTTCGCTGCATACTCTGCATTCAATGCGCGAGGGTACTCACCGGGGAAATATTCACTGCTATTGGTCGACTGTTCGAAACCATTTGGATGGTCTGCATCGACATCCATTGGCTCGACTGTAGTCTCTTTAGTACTTTTCTCTGTTGAGGCAACAAGAACTGGGACAGTGATTTCATTTGGAAACTTCACATTCTGCATTATTTTGCCACGTCTGTGCGCTTTTATGTCGTACGTGAAGCGTTTTAAGGTAAGCACAAGGAATTTCGGACATGAAGTTATAAGATGTCTTCGCTCCGCATCCTGCAGCGCAGAGCAATTATCACATCTGTATTGATTTTGACCATGAAGGCTTTCTGTGGTAAGATAGGAGTTGAGAAGCTCTTGCAAGCTATAAGAGCGGTCCTTACGCTTTTCAACAGTTAAAGTTGCATTATTTGTCATAACAGGAGAGCTTGTTGCAGAAGCTTGAGCTTGACCGACCGTATGTATCGAGTTCGAATCTAAGGCTTCCTTTGGATCGCCCGTAGCTAGTCCTTCACTGCCTTTCACACGACTGTTTATTCTCCCACTAGAGATATCACCCCCTGAAATAAACCAGACATGTTACTCAAAATTGCTTGCAAAAAAAGATAATATAAAAATAACGATAACAGAGTTGGCAAGTAAATTGAGTACCAGAAAGAACATAAAATAGTTTGATTGTTGAAAACATGATGTTTCGAGCATGTACTATCAAGTCATGATAACGAGTACATGCTCAAAACGTCGTGTTTTTAACAATGAAACTGTATCATTCTCATTTTAGAACTCATTTTATTTGCTAACTATGTTATCGTTATTTTGGATGAAATACCACACGCAACGTGCATATTTAAAGATAATATCAAGTTGAAAATACGCCTTTGTCAATATGGATAAATGTGTAGCAATGTGTGATGTTTTAAGGACTGCATAGACTTTCCTTGAGAAAGAATACATAAAATGTTGTTGGGAACACAGTGATCGTTATTTCAGTATCAGTTTCATAATAATAAGGAATAACTTTAAATATCATTGTTCATTGGGACATGATTAGGTGGCTTGAAACTTTGATGAATAATTTAATACATATATGCTTTTTATATGATGCAACTGAAACGCAGAACTTTTCAGATCTAAGATCTCATTATCTTCCAAATAAAGTACTCATAAATAGCGGTGAACACAGTGTTATAAAGTCTTGAGAAACTTATTCACAGATTATGTTAGTGGCTGGCAGTATATCTTGAGGTATAATTGGCCTACCTTTAAGCGAAAATGTTCTCTTGCCCTCTTCAATGTCATCATGGAATGCGAGTGGAATATCATTGAAAGCCTCAAACCGAGATGACACAGCATTACAATTCAAGCATTTCACGTCCACCCGGCATTCTCCTGTGAACATGCGGTGGATAGTCGTGTCTGCTACCTCACTGCCCTGCGATTTATCTTCCTGCTCTATCCTTTCAATAAGGTATTTCAAGAACTCTGAGCAATCTTGTTGCGCGCCAACTCGAAACCAGGGTGGCCTAGATATTTTGTAGAAGTCGTTTGGACTAATTGCTGAGCGCTGTGCAGAAATGAGATTTATCAGGAATGAGATTTCTGCTTTAGAAATGAAAGAACTTCATTCTTATTTCGAAAACTTCGGATTAATTCATGACGGAATCAGTTACAGCCCCATCACAGAAGGGACTCCGTAGTCAAAAACCTCGAAAATATAACGTCTACGGTGTTGGCCCAAAAATCTTTAAGTGGAGAACTCAGGAGCCGTGCGAGAGGGATTGGGTTGGCTTCTAGTGCTCCTTCGCAATCATCAACACATATGTGCACATTACACAGTACACTTTGCATAACATATATCTGAAATGAGGTTTGGGCTGTACGATACAGGCCAATGAGCATGCCCAAAATAGAGTCTGTAAATGGTAGTCTTACCCTAGCCCCCCTCCCCACACCCAAAGACTCCGAAAGCTATGTCTCAGCATTCTGTATGTAGATAAATTAAATGCTAGCGACACTTTGGCATCAGAACACTCCTTTGCCCAAGAAATCCTTTCTTACTAATAAAGAAATATTGATCAAGTAACTATTTGCTGATATGAAATCTGTCTATGCTGATACAAAACTACCATGTATGAAACCAAAAAACCTTACTCTGGTTTGCAAAACAAAACATTTGATAGAAAGGGGTTGCTAATCTTTTATCTTTGGGATTCGCAATCTTTTGAATTTGGTTGCAAAAACGGTAAGAAAGATTTCTGCTAAAAATTCCAAAAACTTCAAACTTTAACAGCACGAATCACGTATAGTCGAACAGACATTTCTATGATATTTAATGGATATTGAATAACATATTCCTTGTTTGTACAAAGCGTATAAACATTGTTGCATGTACATATTACAGTAACCATTTACCTCTGACAGCAGAAGAAAAGCGAAAAGCTTCGACAAGTTGTACATCAATGGAGCATTTCCTTCAGATAATGGCATCAACAGTAGCTTTGAGCGGAAACTACAAACAAATATTTTCATATCAATTGTTTTTCCTTATCAAACGCAATGTGATTACAACATAGTTATAAAAGGCTTTCATAAATCTTAGATTAAATTTTCTAATATAAATATAGATTTCATTGCAGTTTATCATGCTAAATCAAACTAAAATAAAATTAAACTTAAAGTTATAATGTTTTTCAATGTTCTTGATGGAATGAGCTCTAATTGAATAACTGATTTCTCCAAGTCATCAAAATAAATTGCTGAAAAACTAGCTGAAAAAACAGATTAACTTTAGATATAAATGCACAGAGAAGTTGATATTTGCAGACAATGATTACCTCTTAAGCATGAACAAAGATTGAATGACACTATTCATGTAACAAGTGTTCCCAAGGTTGGTTAGACCAGTTTTGCCTCTTACTTGCTTTCTAGATATTTCAGGACTGCTTTGAGGTGCAATAGCACCAGGCAATACAATACAACTTCTTGCAATCCATCTTTTCATATCAGCTTGGCTGGGTTCGGAATAATTCTGCAGTGAACAATGTCTGTTATTTCATGGATTGTGTATGAAGATAAACTATTACTGGGCAAAATATGGACTTGTTAATCAACCACAACTAGCTTTAAAACTGTACAGTAGCAGCTCATAACTCAACATTGCTGCAAAAGTATTGCATTCAACTGCATGTTTGTGGACTCTTAAGAAAACTCAATATAAGATTTTCATAAATGCCAGATGGTTCACTTGATGTGTTTGAAAAACATTAGGTCAACATTCAACTCATAATATTTTGGTATTTTGAAGGGAATGTCACAAGATTTTTAAAATAAACGTAAAAAAGACAAGCATTTGACTTTATTTGATCATTATATGACTTTATATGAAGGCAACCTATATATGATCAATCTATAGAAACACATCACTTGAGTATCAGTGCAATCTTATCAGGTTAATGGAAAAACTAATATATTGATAGCTTTTGAAAAAATGAATTGAGAATCAGATCAGGAAAGCATTAATCAAATATTGTTTTGCATTTCAGACTCATTTCTCACTTCCAAAAGCCTTTTTATTTCATAGGGCAACCAGTGAGTAGCCCCACACCTAATTTCATGTGTAACCTCAGCCTAGCTATAAACTGGAAGCTATAAATTGGATGATAGTGAGTTGGATAGATAGCTGCATCTTAGATTGTTATCAATGGGTCTGCAATTATGCCAATCCTGAACTGTTCTCGTGTTTGGATGGGCTCATCAGTTTAATAAAACATTAATAGCAAAGACAAAAAGAAAGCAAAATCGAAAAAAATACCTTTAAAATAGGGCGAACACTGTTGTAAATATTTGAATATCCTGGAAACATGTACATCAATGTGTAAACTAGCTCTGCTAATGTTCTTATGCATGTCTGATTTTTGGGATCTTCATTGTCTTTTTCAATTAGGTTAAACAATGATGGTATTCTTGGCGCAACCTAGGAAAAACAATATTGAGTTAATAACATCACAAATAACATTTGATATATAACCACAAAGCTAAACAATACAGAAAGAAAATTCAAAGAAGTTTTTCAATTAATTTAAAATCTATGACAAGTCAATCGTACAAAATATTTATCATTGTCTTTAATTAATTGTATATAACAAATACTCATTTTAAATTATTCCTAAGACCAGGAGATCAAAAAGTTACAAAATGGCCTCTTTATTTCCATGTAGTACAAATTTATTGCATGAATGAGCCATAAGTAAAATGGTGAAGCTGTCACTAAGAGGCAGCCAGAAAATTCAGAGAATATTCAAGCTACCTCTTAGCAAAGCATCAGATCCCCTTTTATCTCAGCTCTAATCAGATTTTTCTAAGTCCCATTAATTAAGAATTTACTACCTTGAGCCCAAATAGAGGAATTCAAACTAGGCTACATATTAATGAAAATGATATATCCTTTTTTATTAACTGGAAGCTCCAAACTAAAAAAAATGATATATCCTTTTTTATTAACTGGAAGCTCCAAACTAAAAACAAATCTTTTTCAAATTTGCTCTCTTTTCAGCTAAGAATCTTCTTTTATATTGAACCTTTATAAAAAAAATCAAATAGAATCAACTAAAAAAACCAGGAACATAAATGCGTGTATCAAACTGTTATTTCAAAGTTTATACTTACCTTAAAAAGTAATGTACAAATGTGTACAATTTTCAGTTTTGATTAAAAATATAAATATTTCTTATTCAACAACAATCATGTTATACATTAGAAATATACACCTTTGAATTGATACCATTAATAAATTTCTCATAATTTTTATGAGCCAATAATACAATAATAATATCATTGAGGTGGTTACACAGGTGATACTTGACATTATAGTTAACCTTGACGTGCTATATAGCCATAATAAAGAGCAACTTACACTGGCTTCCCAAATATTTTCTAATGGTTAAAACAACTCAAAGTATTACATTTCACATATGGCAGTCAAAAGATACGAAAATTTCAAACAAATTGCATGTGCCAAGTACCTTGTGAAAAATTTCAGGACTGTGCTGATAGATCAACATCATGAATGAAAAGACTGCAGTGGCAGCTTCTCTGGATTCTTTTGGAAACATGTGATTGAATACCTACAATATAAAAAATAAATGTAATCGAGACAAAAAAACACACTGCATTATAACAATACTCTGGGAGGAACTATGTCTCTATTAATCAATTTTCTCTAAATAATTGAAGTGACGCCAAATAAAAGCAGATTGCAGAGATGCATCAGTTTAGCATAACTGCGCTGACAACAATTTATCTTTCAAGAGTAAAGCTATTGAAAACTTGTATGGCCTTTGTTTGCCATGCCAAGAATAAATTGAAAAACAGAACACATGTACCTTAAATCAATTGATTGTTAGAACTATCAAATCATTAGGTATAATTTAGGATACGATGAAGAATGTTTGACAATTTATTCTTCCATTACAAGGGGAGATGTTATGATACAAAGTTCAGTTTCTGCATGGCTGTTTGAGTAATAATAACAGAATAGCTGGAAGAATTATTACGCATAAATTAAAAACACACCTATAGAAAATTTCATAAAATTTCTTCAAATAAAACTTTAAACTTTCATAAATTGGATTAAGCACATTATCTGTGCTTAAATTTATCTGGCTGTTTCTCTCACTGATCTGGAAAAAAGACTAGATCCAATAACCTATTGTTCTCCTACATCAGCATGATGAAGATGATCGAGTCTCATCATCTTGAGACCTCTCGTGCCTAAAGCTTAGGGCTGCTATGAAAAAGCAAGTTGAACTGGAAACAACACGATTGTTCTCTAGTCTCTTACAACCCGGCAAGGTCTCAAGATGGAGGCTGCAATGTGGAATCAACACTGGGCTGGAGAAGCTAAATCCTGTGAGTCTTTTTTGAGATCAGCGATTTTTCTTTAAACTCCAGCACTTTTGAAGTGAAGTACTTCATGATGATAAGTTTGCATTCCATTGGTTTCTTTCTTTAATCAAACCCAATAGTGGCCAGGATTATTGACAGGGTGGAATCTACATGAAGCTCACCCCGGACATATGCCAATAAACAATAGAAAGACAATGGGAAATTGTTAGTCTATGCTGGATATCTCCGGCGCAAGCTACATGGATTCCACACTGGGATTATTGACAAGGCCAGATTAATTTTTCAAAGTAAAGAAAGGGCAAAGCTCTAGGTATCTATCTAGGTAATATGAAATAATTATTTACCACAACTGCCTTCTTTTTAACAACTTGTGCAACAACCTGACACCTCTTTCCATCATCAAGCAGTTTTTGGCACACTGTTATTATCCACTCATCCAGGTTTTGGCTTTTTGGCCATGCAAGCCAATCAATTAGCTTACAAAGTGCCAAATCAAGTTTTTTATCTGTAACACTTGGATTACTGCAAATTGTTTCCGCAATGCCTTCCGCATATTCCTTTGGTATAGCTGTCAGGAGTGGAGTTAATGTAACACTAGATGGTTTCTCTTCCTGTGTCAACACACTGAAAATTTCACCAAGAGCTTGCTGGACAAATGTTTTATCTGTTGCTAAGATTTTTGCAAAGAAGTTGCTGATTAGGTTGACATTGTTGACAGCCTGTTGGGTCACTTCTACCACTGGTAAATTTACTGAGCCTATGTCCTTCATTAATGAAAATGACCTTAATAGACTAACAGTCTTTGAAATTAATTGGTTGTAACCAGTATTTATTGAGTCAACATTCCAATTGCGAATTGCAGCATCTGCAATAGCTGCACATAAAGCAACTGAATCTTCCTCTAAGAAACAATTGATAACTTGATCCATTATTTTCTTTGGTATAACACCAGAACCTGTAGTCCTTAGGATTGACAAAACATGAGACAAGAGTTCATAAAACGCTTTTCTATGGCTAACATCTGCACCTCTATGCGATGGAATAGTGACAACGAGCTCTTCAAGTTTTTTACTCATAAACTTTCCAGCAACCTCAGGATGTGTTCGAACAAACCTGTTCAAGATCCGCTTCGTCATGACATCGTACTTCGATTCATGAGAAGAAACCAGGATTGTCCGAGTACAGCTGTCTAATATGTTTTGGATAGTGCTTTCATCTGTTATAGTGGATGCACACTTTTCAAAAAAGGCAATCTTCATTTCTTCTGGCCAGTCTGAAAGCAACATTTCTTCAATTGCCTCTGCCATCCTCGTTTCCGAACCCTCCGGTGACTTCGATCAATAGGCCTAAAGGCGGCGTTTCCGTGACTGGGCTTTGCGCAGCTAAAATGAGAAAAATACCACTAAAAGAAGCAGCTTCTGTGAATCTTTGGCAGCTTGTTCTCGTAAGCGATCCTTGTAAGTACTGAACTAGAGAGCAGATAAAACTCCTCTCGTCATAAAGTCGTTACAAATGAATTGAACTCCGACAAGCGAAATAAATACTGAAAAGCTCCTTCGCAGAATGCAACTGGAAGGAATTTCAGAAAGAAAAGAGATTGCGATCATTTCTCGAAGAATCCAGGTTCTTCCCACCTGATCTCGACGCCAACGTCATTTACTTGCTTAGTTCGATGGAAATCTGGCAGTGAAACATAGGGTATATAATAAAACACCCAGCTTCGTATATTCTCCCCGGTAGGCTATTCAGCATTTATGCAGGATAATTAGAGGACAGAAGAATGGCAATTGCAATCCCTTTTCGATTTAGCATTTATTTCTATTTGACTATTAAAATACTTTGAATTTCAATTTGAACTTCAGTCACGAAAATATACCATTTCCACGTCGCTGGCCTAGCTACGCTAAAGTCACAATGTAAAATTGGGCCAACCCGGTGTCGAGGCAAAGGCAGCCATTGTGACGTCAGATTTGAGAGAATCTTTTGTTGATTAAAATATATTCTTACATAAAATTTTGCAGTTATTCAGTTTTCAGACAGACCTACAGTACGATGAAGGTATCTGCGTCTCTCATTTTTTTACTTTCAATCTCATTTCAGATTTTTAATAGTTTACCATATCGACATAGGCAAGGATTTGCACCTGGTTCAAAGATAAAATTGGGCACGGTTGAAAAGCAAAGCGATTGGGACAGATTTCACCGAAATGCTAAGAATCCCGTTCACTTCAAAACCTTCCAGAATAAGAAATTACTTGACGGAAAAGAATCAAAACATCACTTTTACAAAACCGACGAGTCACATGCAAAAGACGTAAAAGGAAGAAAGAAGTTTGGGAAACCCATCGAAGATCAGCTGGACAATGAATCTTTTTTCTCAGGTATCTAAAAAACAAGATATTTTCAAAAGCCATGTCTGTTGTGCCCTTCAAAATGCCGTTAATCAAGCAAACCTCTGACATGAAGAAAACATGAGTTAGATACTTTTAAATGAATGTCCGACTCAACAATAACATTGCATATAGCAAACAGGTATTCTGCTTTCAAACTCAAGCCCAAAAACTTCTCTAGCATATCGTTTTAGTTACAAGTTACGTCGATGTACATAGTTGATTGATTAATATTAATAATGTAAATTGTGAGATAAGATGACATGATTCTTAAAATTTAAGAAAGCGAGCATAAATTTTTACTTAATTAGCTGTTGGGCACATGGGAAAAACTCAAGCGGAGCATTCAAAGCCATGTGCTCAGTTGACGTGATTTGACAATAAATAGATTTTACAAAACTACTTGGATTGAATATCAACAGTAAAAATTAGCAAATATTGATTACCAGTTTTTTGTGTTAAAGTAACTAAAAACAAAGTAAAATGGAGTAAAGTGAGGAAAAGGAGGAAATACGAAAAGGGTTTACAGTATGTACGATTATAAGCATCAAGTTCATAAGATTAGAACCCTAAGCATAGGAAGGACTTATTCTAGTTATAATTATATTTAAAAATGCTTTATGTAGTTATAATTATGTTTAAAAAATGTTTTATCCGGCAAATTGTATTGATACGTAGGAGAGAGCCATGCTTCAAAGAAAAACGGTGAGCTGTTTCAAGACTCCTTTCAAAACAAAGTGAATGAAATTTCCAGTGACAGCAGTGCAACAGGAAATACAACACCGAAGATTGGGAAAGTAGTGATAGCTAAACATAAATCGAATGATCCATCTCACGTAAAATGGTCTTCAAAACGTGAGTTCAATTTCACATATAGTGCGGAATCTCGTAATGGGCAGAAAATGAATTTCTATTTCATTGAAAGGCATATTACCCTGCATATTTTGCCATGCACAAACGAAATGGAAGGATGTGGACGTGCAACAACACAAATGCCTTTTTTTGAAGAATTTGATAACTTCTATTGTAAATAGTTAGTGATTTTATCAACACAAAAAAGGAAAAGCGGTTATAGCCTATCCCCTAATCATTGCGACTTATGACATGTCCTTTATCCGTCTCTCTATTACCTCAAAGTCATTAGATTTGGAATTAAAGTGAACTTTTATTTAAATGTATATAGAAAAGGAGATTTGTATCCAGGCTCATATCAATTTGTGCACAGTTTGAATTAAAATATTAAACCAGTTATAACAGAAGATATCTAGAGAGAAAATAAGCTCTATCTATCTGTGTTTTTTAGCCGTGAACTACACTGTTGGGAGGGGTGCAAGAAATAAGGTTTAGAGTCTGATATAGTTATTTAAAGAGATTTTGATCACCGCTGAGCTTTTATTTTTACTCTGAGCCAAAAATTCATAATAACGAGCCCTCTCAAGAATTCTTTGGTAAAGCTAAGTTTGATACTCTGTTTCATATAGAAAAAGCAAAGCAGTTTAAAAATTTCTCAATAATTTTTTGGAGGCAATTGCATATTCTCGTTTTCAGCAAACAATTGGCTAAATACCACTAGACTGAAGTCTCAATTCGTGCCTATCACTGCTGTCAATAACTAATAATTACTGCGGGATCCCCAAAGGCGAGAGAGGCTGGGGTGCTATCTCCTACTCATTTTTGGTAACCAAAAGAGCTCTATGCAAAATCATTTGTTAAGAATTTTCAAATCGCCCTTTGCTCAATACATGAAGTACAGATTTTCAATGCAATTCAAGTAAAATGCATTGCTTGTTTTTTAGAGAAAAATAGGGTCAGCAAGGCTGTTGTCATTCTTCTGAGTGTAATCAGTGCTCTGATTGTGACAGTATTGTTGATTGCCCTCTGTTCCAATGTAAGGTAAGTCCTCAAAGAATTATTTCCATGAATAAGTACGATTTCTTTATTAGATCCAGACAGAATTGATGGCATAACTATCTAGCAAACGTACCCCGAATATCTATGAGCTTGAACCAAGTTAACTCTTGTATGAAGAAAATTGAACGTTTTGTCATCAGGACTAAACTGGGCAAAACCACATTGGATCATAGGCACAGGTATGAGGGGGGGGGGAGGGGGTAAAGGACTTGATCATGGCACATTAACACCCATGGTAGCTTTTAACATTGAAGTACTTTTCAGGAAACAGCCAAAAGGCAGAATATCTTCTCCATTCGAGAAATGGCAAAGCAAAAAGTATCCTTATTTTATTGGAGATTCTTAATCAAAAGGACCTTTTTAATGCATTCTCTTGTCCGTTTCGAGATCAAAATGTCTGACGCCTTTTGTGAATAATATGAACCTCTTTTTATAAAAATGTGTCCATTTTAGTACTGGAGCCAGACCTGGGTAAGTTAAAATTCGCCGTCTATGCATTGAAAAACAAAGGATTTCATTTTTTAGTCCACGATTTGCTGATTGGATGGCTAGAAGGAACAGAGTAGGGTATATACCTTTAAACACAATTGATCTGGAGGATGGCCAAAGGAAAACTGTTGGAACAAATGAAACGGTTGGCAAATTTGACTTTTATTGTATTTTAGCTGAATGTCCTCTTCCGTGCTTCAAAATTATAAAAATCATTACGACTCTTTAAAAAAGAGCTTGCACAAAAAAAGAAATATTGTTTTTAAGATATACTTCCATCTTTCCTTAGAGATGATTCATAAGCTTTCTTAAAGATAAGCTATTTTTAATCAATCTTGAATGTAGGAATGGTATTTCGGTCTAGATAACAGTAAATTCGAATAAATACTTTATGATATATTTGTATGTTAGGGCTTATTTTTAATGTTTGATTATTATAGGTCACCAAAACCATTCCTCAAGACGCATATACCAAGCGTGATCAAAGCTCAAATTCGGACGAACATTATTTGAATACGAACAGTACCAGGTCCGCTTCAAATATCCAAGAAAGTTCTGGCACCATCAAACTCAACCAAGCGGCGATCCGGAACAGTCACAGCGGTATTATATTACAAAAAATTATTTTTACTGCCTCGAATTTATTTAGAAATATGATAGAAAGACGTGTGTTGCTAAATTGTAAGCTGACCACCAGTAGAGCCTTTGTAGGGAGGACACAGAGTCATAAACCTTCCGATTTCGTTAGATGATTTGCCATGTATGTTTTACCCTGGGTATTCGCAGTTGCTGCCGTTAAATTTTTGCGGCTCTGGTACCCAGGGTATGTTTGTTTAAACATCTTCAAAAATCAGGCCTATAGAGTGAAGGGGAGGTGGGAGGGACAGGCTGCTCAAAGCCCATAGCCAGTTATAGCTAAAACAAAGCTCTAAACAATTACAGCGATAGCAACAATCACAGATTAATGTAATCACCAAGGGTCCTAACTTGTTTTGCCCCAGGACCCAAAAAAGCTTTCAGATGGTCAAATGCAACTATTTTTATGATTTTCTTCTAAACTTTAGAATACAAAAACTGGGAAAACTGCAGAAAAACTGCAATTCGACGAAGAACAAGGTTACGCAGCAAGAAATGTACTTACAAAAATATGGACGTAGAAAAATAGCATCAATAACTCACATAAGCATTTAAAGACAATCAGGGCTTTATCAGCTTGACTATAGCGAAGCAAATTAAAATATTCAGATATAAGATATCCTTAATAATTTAAGCATAGCAGACCTTTTTGCTCGTTTTCTTGGTAAAAAATCGCAATTCAAGTTACTGAGATTTCTTTCAGGTAAAGCAAACAATCACTTGAGCTTCCTTTTTTAAGATGTAATTGTTTATTTTCTGTTCTAATATAGATACAGGCATCGACTGTGAATCTTCAAAAGACATTGAAAGCAGAGACGAGGACATTACAGCCCCAGTCTCTTTGGACATGTCTTCGTTATCAATGATCTACATGGGTATATACAACGTCATTGAGACAGATTCAAGCAGTGATGGAAGCAGCTCACCTAGCTCAACTTCAAGTGAGATTGACGTCATAAAACAAGACACGACGGTAGGATGCTCTGACTGGCCATCGTATGTTGCCGGAAGAATTAAGAACAAATTGCCGAGAAAGGGATCTGCAGAGAAGAGAGAGACAGGCAAACACTTTGTGGCTTTAGATAAAGTGTGTGCATCAGTCCTAGCCAAAGATGTAATCACTCCTCCTGAAAATGTTCAAATGCCTATTAGAAGTAAGGAAACAATCGCTCTGCCAAAATTCAACACAAGCTCCGATGATAGACTCTATAAACAAGGAATCTACGAGACATTCACTTCTTACAAAGATGGCTTTACAAAGAAGAAAGCTGGTAAAATTAAGAAGGATCGTCTAACTGAGAGCAAAGAAGTTCCTAGAGGGGATCTAACCTTGGCGAAGAAACAAGAACATATAAGCTTTGAAGGTGATTCATCTACAAACGCCATAGGTCAGAATTACTTAGAGCCTACCGGAGCAAGAGAGAGAATTAATGCATTATTAGAAAAGAGGAAGAAGCTTTTAGGCGGAAACAATACATTAGCAAGATCTTCCCATTTCATAAAAGGAAAGACGCGATTAGAGAGTTTAACGGGAGACAGACGTCATACCATGCCAAAAGGGCAAGTAGAGGCTTTGAACTACAAATTTTCATATGGTTGCTACGACTCAGAAGAAGAAGAAGGAACGATTGATATAAAGCAAAAACTGTTTATTAACTCCAGGAAAACTACAGAGCGTCAAGCGTCTTTAGCAAATGGATTTAAGGACAAATGTGATGCTACAAAGGAAACCAGTTTAGAAGAACAAGACAGTAGTGTGGACTGGGATGAGTTAATTGCTGAAAGAGTTAAGTGTGGCCTTGAAACAAAGGCAAACCTACAAGTTAGCAAAGAAGAACTACATGGCTTGCAAGACGCAGGCCCTGGCCATTCTGATCATAACCGCAAGCTGAATACCCCGAATGAAGAGGATCATACACCCAATGATAGAGCCTATAGAAATGAATTGCCTACTATATCCGAAATGGCAAAGAAACAAATAAAGGTATACGATGCAGTCATGAGGGGGGATCTTCTAAGCCCTAGTTGTCATGGATATGAGGAACTGGCAGCATGTCTAAAAAACTGGAGGGATGAAATAGGCCCAGTACGCTCTGTTGAGGACTGGGGTGATTATAATTACACTCCAGCTTGTTTAAGATATGAAACACCTTTGCCACTAAGAGACAGGACGAAAGGATCTGGAATTAGAAAAGGCACATTGCTTGGGAGTCGCAGTTCTAATTCACTCTTTGAGGGCGATGGTCCTGAAACTTGTAAAAAAATATGGACTGCCCTGGAGCACCTAGTGGACAATGAATCAGTAATAGAAGACGTGAAAAATGTTGATATCGAGCGAAATTCTTTGAATACATCGTTGAAAAATACTGCGGAGGAACACACAGAAGCATCTAAAACTGTGGATGCCAGCAATGAAGTTAATTTGCAGAATCTTGATGATAGAGTCAAAGAAAGATTGGCTCATGAAAACATAGAAGATATGCATAGTGCTATGCACACTAATTGTCACATCAAAAATGACATTGAGGAAAACATTTATTCAAACAATGACTCAAAGAGAGCAGAAACATCTTTCGATGATACTAAAGAAAGAGAAGTGCGAAAAATAAATGAGTTATTTTCTGAAAAGGACTCTGAGGTCGATACAAGTCAGGGCTTCCTGAAAAATTATTGTGAGAATGGAAAAGCAGAGTCGATCAGAGATGCAGACCAAGTATCAGACAGTAACAGCTCCTCGACGTCATCGTTATGGAACGTAACGGCAGAATCTTCAACAACAAGTGGCAGTTTGGCATCAGCTCTAAACGAGTGTTTTTCAGTTGATGATATATGTCATTATTCTGAAGAATTTGTTCTGACAAGAGATGTTGCAGTTAAAGAGAATCAGTCCAATTATAGCAAAATCTTGCAGAACGGTAAGCTTAAAGTACCTCTAAGCATCAATTTATTCATACCCCAACATGAAAGCTCTCATACAACATCTATTTAAATGCTCTATGCTAGATGATAATATACTTTAAACATGTTTGCTTTGTCAAAAAATGGCAAATGTCTTCTTTTAGCAAAAACCTTCTTTAAAAGGGTATTGACACTTCTTTAAACTGAGTTTAGGGTTGATTCTCCTTGCTTAGAGTGGCAAGTTAACTAGTATTGTATTAAAATTCTAGTTTAAATTCGAACAGGCAAAAGATTCTTGCATAATTTATTGCATAATTTATATCATCGTTCTCAGATTGTGATTTAGTTTCAATTCTTTGACAAACCTTTGCACTTATTATATCTAAAAAAGAGCCATAGCTAGTATTGTTTCTTAGGAAGTTTGTTCCCCTCCTAAAAAGATCTCATATTCAAATGGACATTTCCTTCTGTTCTTATTTTTCTAAAACCATTGCACCCCTGAAAGAATTCTGTTTTATCTACAGTTCTCTAATTTTTCATATTGATGTATTCAATCGTTTGCAATATTCGACAGTTTGAGTTTATTACCGTTTTTTGTACAAGATATGCTGTTAAAAGCGACGAGCAAATGTATGAAGCTCAAAAATCATTTTTTCAAAAATGCTAGCTATATTTTTGATATGTTTGCATCTTTTGGTTATATCATTTCCACATAAGGTTTAAGTATTAAGAAACGTTTCGTGATTGCAGAGTTCTCCCGTGCCATGTTGCCCAAACTGGCTCTTAAGCAATCTTCAGCGTTCAAAGCCTTTGGACATTTGCGGAGGTCAATGAGTGACAGTGGCATTAGTATTCTGTCCCGTTCTGCTGCAAATACCTCAACAATCCAAGATTTGAGCTTCCAGAAGAATAAAGCGACTGGGGCGCTCAAAAGCAAATCAAATATTGAAATTCAAAGTGGGAAAACTTTGGCTGATCATTCGGCTCAATCCATTACAGAGGCCACAAACATTGTATCTGATAAATGTCTGCAAGTAGGAAAAGCTGGTAGATTTTCAAAGAAACGATGGAAGTTCATTAGAAGAATGTTCAGGTCAAAAAAACGTGGCATCGAATTGACATCTAATAAAGGCTGGCCTGCTGAGCACGAAGGAATAAAGTCATTTCCAAAAAGAAAGAGATTTTTCGAAAAAACCAAGAACAAAACCTAGTCTGGTTGTATTTCGTAACGTAATGTAATATTTAAATTATGCTTTCACCTACATGCTCATGACAAGGAGTAAATTTATTTTGTTATTTTTTCTGAGCTATCTAAAGGTCGATTCCATCTAGCCCTAAAAAGGGTTATTTTATTCATTGCTTCACGATTGCTTGTCTCAATGCCAATAACAAAATTTTGAAAGAGTACAATGAAAAAAGAGTCACTTTCCCCGAAAAATGTAATATTAATAGTTAAAATGCTATGTTGTGCAAAATATATAAATACATTTATATATAAGGTTTGCGGTACACTAGTTTTGTTCAACCGATGACCAACAATGACGTCATTCTTCAAAATTGAAAAGCAAACTGGAAGATGTGCGATTGACTTGAGCTATCTCATCTAAAATGGAATGATGATAACTTTAAAGTAGAGACAAAATTATTTTGAAATTGAAAAGCACTAGTTTTTTTCTCGAGAACATTTTAACATGACTTGCCAAGGTCCTGTTAGTTTGTGTTACGAAAACCTGTTAGTTTTAGACATTCACTGGTAAGCAGTGGCTACAACCATGGATAAAGAAGGTGAGGAGGAGCGCATGTATGCATGTGGGGGGGGGGGGGGTGCACATGTAAGCCAAGATGGGGCACTTCCATGAGCTGCAAATGAATACTTAAACCCTGTAAACCGAAATTTTTGAAACAAACGTATTGCCCAAAAACTTTGGATGCGGAAAGAGATTAAGGAAACTCATGAAGAGTGACGTACAATGCCTGCCAAAGTACCTGGAACACACAGCAATTTGCGTTGCATTTGATGTCTCTAGTTCTTTTCCCGAAAAAAAATTACTTCTTCCGCCCCCTTCTCCTTAAAACAATGTTGATAATTCAGAGAAATATCATAAAAGACGCGCAAAAGAAAGTGCTTCCTAAAATCCTAACCCGTTTGATAGTAAACCAACATTGTTCTCTAGGGGAGAGGGGGATGATTGATTTTCACCTTGGAAACTGACGTCAGTGTACCAAGACTTTTGGCAGGCATTGTACATCTTTGCTTTGAAAGTTCTGGGTAATATAGGAAAAGAGGCATGGTCTTTCAAAAGTCAACAAAAATGCTTTTATCTACCTGTAATGGATTAAGAGGATCTAGGTCGCCTGCAAAATCTGATACACTTCTTAAGACTCTTTTTGCTCCCCTTTCTGAGCAAGTAGCAGTGGACCACACTACCGTATCTGCACTCACAACGACATTCATACTTCTTGATACATTTTCCTTCGCAACAAGATTTACGTAGTTTGCAAATTGCTTTTCTAGCTGGCGGACATTTGCAAATTGTTCGGCATATATTCCTAGAGCAGTGTTTTGTTACCCCAAATCGACATTTGCAGAAGCATCGTCTTGACCATGGATTGCAAACTCGCATTTGGTAACGCGGACAGCGTCTCTGCGCAGGCTCTTGCTCTATCAAGGAATCAAGACTCGTTTATAATTCAGAACACATAAAAAGAGGCTGCAATTTACTTGAAAATATTTTAAAGACAGGCTGAGGTTAAATAGGCTTTAGCAATTGGAAGGTAGCAACAATCAAAGTCAGACCAATGAAGTGAATTATATGTTGAATAATCACGTGGTTTGTAAGATGTTTTGTTTGTCTCTAAGATATTTTGTTTCTCTGCTAGATTTTTGTTGTAGTTGTAAGATATTTTGTTTATCTGTTAGAGGTTTTCTTTATCTATTAGATACTTTATTTGATTGTAAGATATTTTGAACTTGTTTTGTTTGGTGTACTTTCTAGAAAGTTCAAATAGATGCAAGAAAAGCTATTTTTTATCACTACAAGAGAAAACTAGAAGAATATTGAAGTAATAAGAAGTCTTTATCATTTCTTGACATTAGAAAAAAAACATGGATTTAGTCTTGTTATTTTTTCATTCATTAAAGATTCATGATTATATTTTATTCACGATTCGTTCATTTCTTTATTTTTCTTTAAAATCATTAAAGAAACTTAAAGGAAATTTGAGGCCATTTAAAGGGGAAAATATAGTACCGTAAACCTCGAATTAGCCCCCGGGGCTTATTTATTTTTGATATTTTTGGATGGGGGCTTATGCGAGGGGGGGCTTATGAAATTATTGAATTAGACATTATTAAAAGACCTTGTTTGTCTTAGTAGGAATTTCTTTATGAGCAATTAATTAATTACTACCAAAAGTATGAATTTGTTGTGGTAATTCAATAAAACGCCATAGGCAACCTCAGATGGCAAAAATAATCAAATGGAAGGGTCCAATTCCAAAATTTACACTAGCAGTGGGGGGGAGCCAATTCGAGGATTTACGGTAGATGATTTCAAAAATGATAAAACTTTTTTAAAAAAAGAACCTGAAAATTTTGCCGAGGCTCGAGTGTTCTTAAATGTTGTTTTTATTTCAAAATTGATTTATATACAACTTCATACTGTGAATTGTTTCTAAGTAAATACAAGTTTTGCACTACATTTCTAGTAGTACGACTGACTAGCCGACAAAATCTGCCCTATTTCACTAGCATGAGGGCAAATTTTCCCAAAAAATATTTTTCTTCTACTGATGAATTTTTGCACTGGTGAATTTGACTGGTAAACGATAATAGAGTATTCTCCTTTACCCAAGAGGAAACAAAAATATAGTGCGCTTTTGGCAAAAACCTTTTTTGTTTTTGAGAAAAATCTCCATAAAATTCTAAAAATTCTATTGTTCTAAAAATATCGTAGGCTTCATAGAATGAATGATAAACTCCTCGCCATTACATTGACAGTTAAGCAGAGCCTAGAAAATATAACGGTCAAACGTTCAACGGCCGCAATGGTGGCCATGGAATACTTGAAAAAAACTCAATGCTTCAACCAAACCCTAACTTTTTCATTGCTCTTCTGATGAAAGCTTTCAGTTCCTAAGACTAATATCTGTCGGAGGGAAAACCAGTTTTCTCCATCCTGCATTTAAGGTTGAATAGAAATGCTTGTAAGAAAATTACCTTTTTCTGTTGCGTCAGGATCTGATTCTTCCTCGTCACTTTCAACCTGGGCGCCCCATTCTGTGTCGTATTCTTTGTCCTCCTCTGCCTCGTAGTCGGCACTTACTTGCTTCTCGTCATCATCAGCTGCAAAACAATTCTAGTTAGGGGTACCCTTCTTTCACATGATTTATTTTTCCATATACACGGTAATCTTCTATTTAAGTATCAGAAGATGCAACTCTTCTCCTAGACGATGACACGAGTGAAATTCATACTTGCAAAAATAGGTAGTATTTCATCTAGTTATTGCTTATCGTACAGGTAAGTGGACATGAAAAGCCCTCATCCTAAACTTGATAGTCTGCAACAGTCTTACATCACATTTCATGTCCTGGTTATTATAAGATAAGAAGTGACTTTGTTGTCTTTGCTCAACATGCTAATAAGCCATAGATAAAAAGCCTCTCTCTCTCGGTTTTATAGCCTGAAGCGACTGATTTTACAATGCAGAATGGGGGCATAAACGCTCTTACCTCTGACAAAAAGGCCAATACCAAGTAAGATGAGAACGAGGAGTTTCATTTTAGGAGCGCAAGATTCCTGAAAAAATAGAAAGTCAGTTAGGATGGCCAAAAATAGCTGCATGTCCAGCAATAAGGCATGTCTAAGAAAAATCTGTGCTTACATCTAAAATTTATAAGTTTCCCACCAAAATTATCTGTGACTAAGTAAAACACATTTGAAACACGTTGTCCTCACCTCCAATAATACAAACTCTTAGAGAATATCAATAATTTATCCCAATAAACGCAAAACCCTATCTGCAAGGTCCCTGCTGTACATTTTTTCAAAATTCTTGCAGTAGTGTATGCCATATATTCGAATGTGAGAGAAAAAAAGCAATTAAGAGATGCCTTACCTTGTTTGTTGAAGATATGACGGTTTCTAAACGTAGATTCTGTTAACATCGGTTTTTTCCACTTCCACTTTGTTTTATATAAAATTTGGAGGAACAGTGGGCAGCTCACCTGGGAATGGTCACGGGTTTGGTATTCGCTCCCAAGCGCATGTACCGAGATCACATCAAAAGAAGATGTTTCTAGGGAAAGTTTGCTTTTAAGGAACCAAATAGAAACTTTTTTGCCAAGGGCATTTCGCGTCCAATCAACCTGGGCGAGGCTCTATAATGAACTATGTGAAAATCGACGCCTTTGCAATGAAACAAGTTATTTTTGCTCTTGTGAAATTGTGAAATATAATGTCTCACATTTTCTATAAAATGAAGGGCTGATATTTAAATCCCCTGTGTGTTCGGGTGTCCTTTACAACCAAATCGATTGTATAATTGAATGGCAACAGTAGCAAAACCGCTTTGTAACAGGGCTTGTGACAAAACCAAACAACGTGGTTGCTAGAAAGCAGTCAATTGAAAGCAGAAAAATTACAAGGCATCCAATTAGAACTAGGGACAATTAATGGGCTTGGTTTGTTGCCAGGCAAGCTCTCAGGATGTAAACATTGTCTTTCCCAAGATGATAGGGCACAGTGGAAAAGAGGGTCTGGAAGCTTTAGGTCCAACCTTTTGTCAAAAACAAAAAAGTAAGCAAATTCTTCTTGAATCAACTTTTTAATGCTCCTCTTATAGAAGTTCAGATTCAGCCTCCAACCTTCATTCACAGGGGCAGTTCAACATATCTATAGTTCATCAAAAATCATCAGCTTGTCCTGTTTTTGACCTGCAAATACCATGAGCTTCTATACCGTATAGAGCTAATAAATGAATGATGGCAGAAGTCTTCCAATTTACTTGAATTTCAATTCAGTGATCCGCCTCTGAATTTCATTTACGTAATCACAGAATCAAAAAGGAAAAATTCAATTTATTTTCAAAGTTCTAAGGTTACACTTACTTCAAGCTTTGGATCCAAATAATTATATCGTTGACCCAGAAACCTTCATGTCCTGTACTTCTAGATACCCACAGCCTTTAAAGAGCACTCATTCTAATTATTTCAATTCTAGCCTCTGAATCTGCCTACGGCCATGATATTGAATATCCACTTTCTCAGTGAATATCCGTAAAGGCAAATTGGGTTCCAACAACAACTAACGAACGACCTAAAAGCAGTACTGTGGCAGAAACAAATGATTTTAAAATAACTGTATGCTTCTAAATGAAGAAAAAATGCAATTTATTAGTTGTTTAGGACCAAAAAGGATGAACATGAAGAGAATGATGAAAAGTTGTCAACTGCTTGAAAAAAAGGAAAATGAAGGAAATGTACTTGGTGTAGCACTCGACAGTCAATTCTAGTTTGATCAAGACTTGTTGTGAAGCTGAAAAGATAAATGCTCTTGCTAGAATAGCACTTCATTTAAATGAAGAGAGAAAAAATTAAATATGCAAACATCCACAGGCACCGCGGAGCAGAAGGGGGGGGGCTTCAGCTCCCCACTTTTTGCAAAGTATGCCAAAAATTTAGTAATAAACTACCCGTAAGGCCTCTTTTTATATGTATCACCGTGTCGATGTTAACCTGTTAATCAAAGTCTATAACAGCAAGTACACAACAAGTTTCCAAGACCTTTCTCAGGCTCTCGACGTTCCTAGCAATGCAATTCTTCTTATAATGGGACCCCTCCATAGTGATTGTGATTCACGCATTCACGCACAACTTTTTGACTTTTCACGCATTAACGCACTGTGAAATTTGATTTTCACGCTCACGTAAGCAATAAATGTAATACCAGCTGTTGCTCGTCAAAACCCTGTTTGAAGGACTAAAACACTTTCTTCAACCTCAAAAATACTAATTTGCGATTTATATAACTATTATTGGTTTATTACGCACCAAATTGAGGCAATTTTTTAAAATTATCATTCACAACTTCATTCACCAATTCACGGATAGTTAAAGCTTTTTCACGACAAAACGCAAGGAAAACTCATGTTTCACGCTTCACGTAGGAATCTCAATTCACGAAATCACGTTTACAAAATCGAGATTTCACGATTCCACGCACGAAATAATGGCCAATAACACATCACGCAAAAATATGGGGGACCCCCTATAATGTGAGGTTTTGTTTTTATTCTCTCAATCCACAAATGGATAGTATTATAATTATTACTATACACCCAAGATTGATTTCTTAGACATATCATATACTTAAATTAGCTGATTGCGTTTACTTGCAATCCAGCTTACTTTTGTATCCAACGTCAATTAAAGCGACTAAAAATACCCATTCCTTAAAAATTTATATGTAGATAATTATGGAATGGTCAGTTTGATTCAGTTTTTACAGGACTGCTTAAAAACACAACTTTCGTGGCACGTTCAGAAACTTTAAATGGCTGTTATTACTTTTAGAATTAAAATATCTGAAACAAGACCATTTATTCATTGTAGTATCTTATGTTATGTGCCAATACAATTAGCATAATATGTTCTATTCTAGGATATAACAATAAATAATGCAATGAACTTGGTGTAATGATTAAGGGGTTTTTCTTATTACTCGTTACCCTTATATTACAGTCTTCAATTAAAGCTAAATTTTTCTAGCATGTTGCTGCACGTCTAGTGAAGCTGACATATAGAACCCACTAAAATTTGTAGGAAGGGACACGAAAGAGCTTTGGCCTTTGATTAGGAAGGTTAATCCTAGTTGAACATCCTTCCATGGACTTATCGAAATCCCTAAATGAGTCCAGGTATTTTAAATTATCTTACGACATCCTGCCACAAGAGAAGCTTAAGCGAAGCGAGGCTTTCAACTAGTCCTGGAACTAGCAGTGTTGTAGTTGTGTGAATATTTTCTGTTGCTGAAAATGCTGAATATAATGCTCAAGCTTAGTTTCTTCAATAAAAAGAAAGAGTAGGGACAGAATGTACAATTCATGTCATATGCAGTGGCGTAACGCAGCTTAGGGTCCCTTTGCTCGATAACTAAGGACCCCCGACCGAATGGGGCCCCGAAATTATACATGTCTTTAAGACGTCACTCAAGTTCAACTCAGTGTCAAAAACTTTTACAGCTCTTCAGCTGTAAAATTCTAGATTATTTTGAGAAATGCTATATTGAGGGAAAAGCAATTTAAATTATACAAGAAAACGAGAAAAATTGACTTAGTTATTTGTCTTGATGATTTAGGACAAGCAGTGAATTGATAGTTGTTACTATTCGGTAACAGTGATGATGCTACAGTCCCTTCTTTGTCCCCAGCAAACCGGGTTTTCTAAGTCATAAGCATACAATATTTACTTATAACTACAACACACAGTGGCGGAGTTGAAGCAAGTCTGGCACCCCAATTATTGTGAAAAACTTCTTACAAAGTGAATAGAGAGCCTTCTGTCAGTAGTTTAGGTTCTGAAATTGTTTTATACAACTTACAATCGTCACCAATTTCTAAAAAAACATTCAGCGCCCCCACTACCAGCTGCCCCCTTCAAATATGCTCCGCCCCTGCTACAACACCTGTAGAAACCTGACTGATTGCTTCATCAAGATCATTCATACAGCGAGGAATGAAAATTGGACTAAGCAGGCAGGCTTGAGTTCTCCCTATTGAATAATCGGAAGTCAATGAGCCCCTCATTACCTCTAACACATGATTTTTTTTTGGAAAAGAGTGAAATTATAATATCTAGAAAGTTTTCTTTAACTCCATAGGACACAAGCTTTTGCAGTAAAATCTTATGAAAAATCGAATCAAAAGCCTTTTGAAAATCAACAAAGCAAACATATGGCGGTGAATTTTTCTTAAGTGCGTGTTAAGTTAAAATATGGTCACTGGTTACAGTGGCCTTGCCTACATGTTGCAAGATTTCCACACAAAGATTTGCTACTCTTTGTAGTCTTCCTAAGGAAGCCCCTGAGAAGATTCTACCAAAAATGCCTAGTTAAGTCATTCCTCTGTAGTTATTGAGATTAGACTTATCGTTACCTTTGTTTTGTTATCATATGCTTTGAATCACGTTTTAAATGTTGATTTGTATTTTATTGAGGATAAAATGTTTTGATCAATATTCATTTATCAATCTGGAAAAAATTAAAATATTGAAAGAAAGCGAAAGGAAAACTTTTAGGCCATGGTCTTTATCAAAACAACTTTATTTTACGGTTAAATAGCGATTTTGGAACTTTTAATGACAAACTGACAATGAGAATTTCACCAGTAAACGATTGTGCCAGCAAACAATTTTTCTATCAGTGCATAAAAATATAAATTTATTAAAAGTACAGACTATGCAAAAAAGTAAATTTGAAAAGAAATTGCATTTTCAAAGTGGGACCATGTAAAACCAAAATATCAATGAAATCAGCGTAAAATATAAAGAAGTATTTCCACAACAAAATCTCAATTCATCCTCATCATCAAAACTCAATTAAAGCATTTGAAAGCTACAATCGCTGCCAAAATTACTTGGAACACCCAACACTTTGCACTGTGCTTTTCTATTTTTCATTTGTTTTCTTGAATACAACTACTTCCGTCCCCCTTTCCCCCCAAAACAATGTTGAAAGTATAGAAAAATATCATACAAGGCACACGAAAAAGCATTCTCCACAACCCCTTCCTTTTTTCTATAGTAAATCAACATTGTTCTCAGGGGGAGAGGGGGTGGCTGAATTTGCCTTTGAAAACTGACGTTACTGCTCCAAGACTTTAGGCAGTGATTGTAGGTCGTTGCACTTGGAAGCGAGATGTTTTTGCGCACAAGTTTGCTTACACATCGAAGGCAATGGGAGCAAACACCTCATGTCCTTGTGAAAAATTTATGATTTGTTGAAAAAAATTTATGATTTGTTAAAACTCTTGCCGGTCGATTTTGATTTGGATCAAGTTTCCATTATTTTCATCTCGAAGTTTAGCTGACTGATAAAGACAGTATCTGATTTGCGATTGTTATGGCAAAAACCATTTTCAGATATTTGAAACTGGCGATGAAAATCTGATTTGAAATTTTTCCAAATTTTCTGTGCCGGACATTTTTTCGAGTAGTTTTTCAAATGATATCTTTTTTCATTAACTTGTCAAGATAAGACTATTAATAAGGCTATTAAGCCACTTTATAACAAGTTGCCAAAATCGTCAAAGAATTTGATAAAAAACCACAGCTTGGAAATTATGTGGGAAAAAGAGAACAATCTGCCCGTTCATCTTGGATAAAAACGATGACGAGGAGTGAGTGGTTCAAGCCACGAAAATTGGTTTTCATTACATTGCTGCAGGGCACATGGAGATTCTAAATTAGTACTATAGTCACTGTTTGATCAATGAAACTATGCACGTATCAATGGAAGAAAAGAGAGAACACATGGCTACTCTTTGAAGTTCAAATTTAATAAAGTTGTAAAACCTGATCTTGATGATCTATCAATAAACTTTCCGCTTTTTATTGATAACAGGTCACAAATTATCTCAGCTTTTCAGGAATTTTACATGAATTCAGAGGCGGTCTGGCATCATAATTGCAGTATGGCATATCTACAGTGCGCTCGCTCGCTAAAGAGAAACAAAGCTATTCAAAACTCACTTGGCCCCAGTCCTGGGTGTGTGGCAGATAAAATTTTTTGAGCCACGCCAACTAATGGAAGCACAGCTTAAAATAAGCTCAGTATAGATCAATTATCAATTGGTGTTGTACTCTATTTGAATCAAGAATTCTATATAGTTAAACTTTGTAAAATAACAGCAAATCAATAGATCTATTTGTAACTCAAAGAAACTCTAATAACAGTTCAAAATAACAATCCTAGTCTAATAATTCTATTGATATTGTCAAGCAAGCCTAATATCTGCAATATTCTGAAATTGAGCCAAGGAAAAAAAAATAGAATTCAACCTGCTAGTTCTGTGCTTGCATAGTCATTTATTATGGCTCCAAGTTAAAATTTAGTAACCTACAGACTTATTCACACTGAAACATCATTGAGAGAACTTAAATTGAGACCGATTCCTTATTCTGTACCAAACTTTATAATCACACTGTTCATTAAACAATTAGCTAATAGAAAAACTTCGCTACAACCTTTCAACATGCACGTTTCAGAAGTTTTCAGAGAAAGAAGAACTTGAAGGGAAGCCGGTGAAGGCCTTTGTCTGTTGCTTGCTATTATAAAGGAAGAAACTTTGGTGGAAAGGAACTTTCGAGGGAAGAAACTTTTGCCTTTCTTAGCGTTTGGCCGAAAATCGCGAAGGTTTGACACGCGAAACTTCCTGAATTTGCAAAAGTGTATTTTTGGAAAATATCCATAGCAATCGACCCTCTTGGAAACTTTAATGACGAATGATTGCATTTAACAAATGTTAACTAGATATAAAAATAGATATCAAAACCGTATATAGTCGACTCCCTTCTTAAAGTCACGCCTTTGGTTACAGTCAAAGCAAATTTAGATCCAAATATGCAAAATTTTTCCATCAAATTTTGACCCAAATAGCCCCGTTTACAGTGTCTTAGTTTTCTGGGAAGCGGTGCTTGTCTTTTTAGTATTGTTTTTAAATAAGAAACAAATATCAACCAGGGGTGTAACCATAGAAATGGGTGTATCACTTAAGATGAAAGGAAATCAGAATCAATTTAGAAATCTATTCCATCGAGCCCAAGATCACGCTGGCAATTTCTACTTCGTGTCACTGGTAGTCTGTATCATTTTATGTTTGGAGTAGACAAATTACAAGCATATCCTGCTTTCTTGTTACATTTACATAAAAAAACAACAAAACAGATCCGTTGGTAGAAAACATTTGCCCTGCAAAAAGGTCCTACTTTCGTGGTTTGAGCTTCACCTCAAGTGACGCCCCTGCGCTTTTGCGCTCCCTATCTTGAACCCATGGTATACACAAGAGCTGCGACGAGTTAATAAACACTGTCAATGCCATTTGTACTAAAGCTCTTTTTAAAATTTACCAGATGCAATATTGTGGGTTTTAGGACTGTCTTCTCGTCTCACAGAAAGATTGTTCAACTTTTTACCAAGGAAGGACTGTTTTATTCGTGAATGAGTGAAAGCCAAGTACCAGACACAGTATGGGAGAGGGCAGATTCGTTCTAGGTCATCCTTTCTTCTACTATTGAAAACAAAGCCTTCCCTTGCGGATAACCCTCTATGTGAAATTATCAAACAACGAAGCTTGATTGAAAATCTAGAGAGTTACGCAATTAGAGATTATTCGAAAACATTTTTTTCAAGAAAAAACCGAGTGTTGGTGCTAAACTACCGCGTTTGTGTTGAGGATACAAAGATCGCCACTATTAGCAAAGAATGCCGCAACAACAAGATTGCGTTGATCTGTTTTGGCATGCGAGTGACCTATCAGTGTTCATATCCCACCCCAAAGCAAACAGTGGTAGCAATATTATCGCTGATAAAGGGCAATATAGTCATGATCCCTGTGGGTCAGGTCATCTGACAAAAGTCTCAAGAAAATAATGCCGAGAATATCCACGAGACTGTCAACCGAAGATAGCCAGAATTAAAAGCAAACAATTGAGGTTATCAGACCTATGAAACTGATAACACATGGAAGTGTTTTAATAACATACAATGCTAGAATAACGTTATTATTTAAATTAAAAGTCATTGGTGGCTTTAAAAGCTAGTGTTTGCATGGTAACTAAGACAGCTGAAGTTTTCAAGCTAAAACCAAAAATTGGCTTGACAAGAGATTTTTTGTCGTTCGGTACTTATATCAATTTAGCTCGCATTTTATTTATATTATTACATTAGCATTCAAATGCACCACTTGCTTCTTACATTCCTCTTATTTTAAGAACCAGTAAACTGAAGCTCCAGCTGGACCATTCTTAATTTGTTCGTTAATGATTAGGTTGTAAGCTGTGCCATCGCGGAAATTGTGGTGAGCATAAAGGGCTCAACCCCCCTCTCCAATCAGCATTCTCGTCGTAAAATTTGGGCTTATGTCGGATAATTGACGAACATTTAACGTGCTGAATGCCAATCCAAGAGGTTATCTTGTTGGAAAAGCGTGGGCCTGAGAAAGTTTGAATTTCTGCCACTTCGGGATTTTTAAAGCCCTATTTGCCAACAAATCGAATAGTTCCCAACCAAGTCTCTAAATTTGGCTGTGTTTTCTCAAACGGTACAAATTTTTACTGGTAGCAGTTTTGACACGTTGTATTATTTCCATTAATCATATCTTAGGAGCGCCAGCAAATCTGGGGATGGAATCAGCAATAGATTTTCAGATGCAAAAAGGCATGTGAGTTTTAAACTGCAGATCAGTTGGGATTTGGAATGAGAGAAAAGTTTAAGAAATATATCTTTATCGTTGGTGTCAACATTTGGCAGTAAGTGAAAAATTTGGTGACAGGTGTGGGAAAATGCTTATCAAAATTGAAATTTTATGCACATATAACGATCAGGGTTCTTGTTAGGACGGTGAAGAACCAGTGAATACCCAGCTCGTTGGTAGAGCGATGGGCTAGGCCAAAGGGCCTAGGCCCCGAATAAGTAACGCACAAAATATACTAGTTCTTTGATGTTATCTCTAATGTTTCAACAGAAAAACTAATTTATATCGTGACGTTCATTAACACAACAGGACTTAACAGAACATGTGATTTTAACATGCAACAGGAACATTACTTAATTGATTACATATAAAAGCCAAACCGTTACATACATTTACCGGTTTTTCTTTTTGCTTTGAAATTTTAATTCGAAAAATCAATCAAGAAGGCTGATAACATGTGTTACTAGTTTTCATCATGGTTGGCTGGTTATGTTTTTTCTCCTTTATCACTCGAAAATTGTGTTGATTTTCCTTTCGATTCTAACTCATCTTTCAAAGGTCATTCCTCTTTGGTCCTAGGGCCTAAGAAAGTATCTCTCTAACGCTACCAAAGAACAAAAAAATATTGAAAGATGGCCTGATCTTGGTCGAACCTATTATGACAATAATGACGAGACCTTTTATCATTTCATCTCTGATTTTCTGAAATCTCTGAAATTACTCACAATGTCACTTGAAAGAAAGTCTTGAAACCCACCCTAAAGTGCAGAATCATATTAATTTGTTATGGATTGACTGAGATATAGAGAGGGATAGAAGTGAGATTTGCTAATGAATTAATGGTTGAGATTTTAGCACACATTTCTGAATCAAGAACAAACTACAGAAATCTATATTAGATTTATGAAAGAACCTCTGTTTGTGGTGCAATACATCAACCAAGCAGTTGCATTAGATAATGCATTCAGATTATGTTGACAAAATGCATGAATTCTAAAAGTAAATCATTGTCTTTGGAACTGTTTTTTCGGTCTACTGCAAGCTTCATAAGAAAGTTTCTTGTGAGGTTGTAATAAGTTATATCTATCAATCTTTTTAATTCACCAAGCAAAAACAAAAATAGAAATTCAAGAGAACCATAAGAGGAAAAGCGAAATACCTTTCTACGTAATTTTTATTTTAATTTTCATAGTATGATGCAAGGCTTTTCATAATGCATTTTAGTTATCGGAAAATCAGTTGTCATTAGTGTTCAGTGAAATCTGGAACAAAACCCTGATTCTATGCAAGCTTTTTACTTCATGTATGTGTCACAATATTGAACTCATCATCTGTGAAATAAACTGGTTGCTAAGCAGAGATGCATGCTATTGTGACGCAGGCTAGCTATTACGAGGCTGCTTCTGTATGGCATTTTCAACCAATGCCTATCTCTCTGAAGTTGACCTCGCCGTTTGACCTCAGTGACGGCGCCAGGCCAATCTATCACTTCGTCTGTAGTCTAGTCTAGTAATGAATCTATTGATAACATCTAATAAAAGAAAGATAACCGTTTATTATATAAACTGTGTAAATTCTGCATGGCACCTAGCTAATTTTCTTTGGCCACTTATGTATATATAGTCTTTCCGCAACTTTCCACGTAAGATGTTTATATCTTCTGCATGACAAAAGCCCCGAAACTCACGACTGGTAATACCTTTTTAGAAAAAAATAAAGAAAAATTTGTAAAAAGAGGAAAGTGCGCGTGGCTAGGTAACCTGCTGAGATGGTCTCTAACCTTGTTAGGTATTATAGCTTCTTTAATATCGTACTTATCAAATAAACAGTGCTGTAATTGTGATCCACAAAATATGAGACCTATGAGCAAAAAACATTGGCACTTCTTGACTCTCCAAGCATGTTCGTACATGTCACGTTTGTACACTGACGTCACAACTGCACAAGATTACATTATCTAAACGTAAACTAGAGGGTTCAAGATGAAATCCTTCTTCAAAATATCAAGTTATCCCTATTTTTGCATAATGAATTCCATCATTCTTTTATTTGCTATTGGTGAAAGCAAGGAACAATTCACTCTTGAACAAAAATCCATGAAAATTAGATTTCCATGAAAACAAAAGGATTTTCAGAGATTTTCTTACAAACATTAGGATTTTCTCTCGTTTGAAAATACAGAGTAGATTTTTTCAGCCAATCAACTGCGTTGCAAAACTGTTATTAATTTGCAGAGATAATTCTTTGTACGAGAATGTAGAAAAGTCGATGATGTGATAAGAAAAAGATTAAGAATACCCATGCCTCAAATTTTCTTACAATAAGAATGTTGTGCCTTAGCGAAAATTCCTATAAAAGGAGTAGCAGGACGGTCTTTAAATTACTTGAAGCCAAGTAGGTAACATAAAAAAAACGACAATTAGTAAGCTGTTTCATGCACTGAAATTTGTCATAGCATGCAGGGCTTTCTCAGAAAAGCTTATACCCCACAAGGGGTAGATCGGTTTTCATTTTCGGGTGAATCGTCCCAAATAAAATGACATTGTTACTCTGTAGTATCATTCACATGGGCTCATTCATTCGCTGCCATTAATGAGTATTCTAGATATGACCCAGCCACACATCCATTCACTCTCGTACTTAGAACGTTGTAACATGTTACGATAGCCTATCAATCTACGTTAATGATCTTTCATTCTAGATCCCCCAAGCTTTTCTTGACCGTACTCTGCATTTGCTTGTACTCGCAGATAATAGAGAATGAAATCGTTTCATCTCTTCCTCGTCTACCAAAAAGAACCTCAAATCTCTTAGATTATTTTTGGATCATTAGAGCCTCGTCCAATGGGTCACGAATGTATCGGCTCCTAAATCTTTCCTTGAGGTTTGCATAGCGTCTAAAACTTTCCTGCTATGTTTATTGATATTCCAAAATTTTCGGAAATTGTGGAGCTGAAATCACGATTTTTGAATCGTTGTCGAGGTCATTGCATACGTCAACGGCTCCAGGTAATAGATATCTGGCCAAAGTAGCCAACCCCTTCCTACCCACTGATTGGGTCAGTTATTCTTTAGAAGTAGCTGATTCATTAACAGGTATCCGTTAAGGTTGCCAAAACTAAGGGCTTATAGCTAAGTACTGTCAAGACTATCCTAAACAACACGCATTGAGACCAAGTGAAAAGTAAGCAAAGCAGACTTGTAACAAGATTGATTTGAAAATACAGCATATAAAAGGGTTTAACACCATAGCTGAAAAAGAGATGAAGGCACACAAATTTTACCACCTTTCCTTTCTAATTTCAACGAGAAAAGTTTTCAGTGGGCTAATTAAGGGCATTACTGCTCCAGAAAAGCTTGGTAAATTGTTTCAACATGTCAATGAAACAATTCTAGGCCTGGTAAGATCTTTCTTTAAGACTGATAAGACAAATCTTGCCACGAGAATCATGAGACTTAAGATAATTCAATGGCTTGATTTTGCATTTTCACTACTGCTTTGGGTGGGGTTCTCATTATTCTGCTTACCAATGAGACAGAGTGCTGGCGTAAACTGAAATACCTGTTCCGTGCAGCAAGGTCGTGTGGGTGTGTTAAGACTTATCCTCGCAAATGACATGTAGATATGTCATCCTTAACGTTGCCACTACCACGAATAGAACATCTCTGTTGCGAACTAGGTCATCTGAAGGTTTAGTGACAATATCTGAGGTAAATTTAAGCTCGCTGACAGCCACTGGCCGTCTTATTTACACCAGAAGGAGGAGTGATATTATCATTATAGCCTTAGGAGCCAAAGAAAATAGTTCAATCGGCTTTACTGTATCTATAAACATAAAGAGTTATTATTTCACGTTGGCAGAAAGACAGCGTGACAGCAACATTCATCCAGCTTCCTAGCCTATGATTCCAGATCATTTGCCGTTAGCGGGCTTGAAAGAATATAAATCCGCCGAAACATCTAAGATATGCTCCGGTTTCCAGAACGAGCTAGAAAGCTTGAACTGGCTATGATTTTTAACGCTAACAATGTAGATGCTAGAGAAAAGCACCTTTCACCAGTAGCTATGCTGAGAAGAAGTGCTTTCTGGGTAACAGAAGCCCCCACCTGACTTTAAATTTGAACGATCACTGCTTTTGAGATATTCATGGCCTAGGCCCTAACAAAAATAAGTACCTCCAGAACACCCAAAGGGCATTTCGTGCTAAAAAAATCGTAATAATGATGAAATTATGAAATGAAATGAGGTTGTTGCAAAATGCCAAAGGACTTCCAATCCTGCAAAATGCCGATAAACCACTTCCAATTTAAACTTTGTAAAAATGTTGGTACTGGATTATCATCATAGCCATGAACTGTGTCTACCATTTTGAGTTTACGCTTTGAAACTAGAGATTCCGCTATTGCCTCATTTGCCAAGTAGGTTCTTGTTACCATAGCCCAAGGCAACAGACGTCATAATGACCTGCAAACATCATGATTACAACTGCAAAACCGTTTTGCCACTTTCAAGATTTATCTCATTAGATAGTTGCTCTACACTTCAAGACATATATTTACGAGCAGCAAAATAAAGAATTTTTGTAAAAAAAGTCAAGCTAAAGTTACTTTTGCAATAAATTTGGCTGCTATAGGTGTTTTTAAAAGGTAAGTTTCTTTTCTTCAAATAGCTTTGAAAATAAAATGCTAAAAATTTGCAATACCACCCTTGGTATTTCGCAACGATTTGGGGAACCTTTGGAATACCAAGGTAGACCTAACGAAACCTTTACTGAGTGGTCTTTGACTTTTGCTACAGATTTCCATCTTGTAACGTCCAGTAGATACTGCCAATGGAAAAGACGGGTTGGATCGAAATTTGCTTTAATCGCTTATTAAAGGCTTTTTGCGACTATAATACAAAATGTGGCCTAATATCGTACTGCATGAAAATAGAAAAAATAGTAAATTTCTCAAGATAATTGCCGCTAAGCATGCCGGTTGCACAAGTTACTGATGGCAAATTCTCTAGGTACATAGATGGAAAGATGATGTAAAAAGATTGGAATATATACCCAAACAACCGAACTCAAAATATCCATAGTGGGCTTCTCTCATTTGTTAATGAAAGAGATACTACCAACGACGCAGTTTCGTCTCTGCCTTCAACAAGAAAAATATACCTTTTAAAAACACATGCCAGTTGGTTCTTTGAAAAAGCCTGGGGATTTTTAATAGCTTTGGCTATGATGATTTCGTGGGATATCGATAAAAAATGCAGAAGAAGAAGTAAATAACTCGACGGACGTAAACAAGCCTATTTTTCTTTATGTTTGTGGCGCTTCTCATAATATGGTCCTTGGAATTTAGATCCATAACGGAAATGCGATCGACTGTGACTCTACGTGTGTTTTTCAAAGGAAATCTTAAAGTTAAGTGTGTGTTCTTATCAAATCATGCAATATGTTTGTGACTTCCAAGTGCTTTACTTTTGCTTCTATAATCTATATCTAATTTTTGCTGGCGATTGTGACACGGCAACCATGGTCTGATGCAATTAAAATCAATTTAGGGCAATAGCATTACTGTAGGGGGGTCAACAAGGGAAATGGAAAGTGAATGTTTTCCGGAAATGCAGCAATGTTATCAGCCCATGCATTGCCAGCAGATGTTGCAGGGTCATATTTAGTGTAGATTTTGGTACATTATTTTGCAGAATACTAAGGCCTATCCAAAGAGTTGCTACAGACGAGGACCTGAAGGCAGTTACATGCAATTGACAACCTGAACTTCCAATTGCTCACCGTGTTGAATTTGATATTTTTTTACCGCTAATTACGTGTAGCACCATTTGCAAGTTGAATCTTGTTTGATCTACTTCAACAACCAAGCATATATATGTATCAATCCTTTAGTTAACTATCATATGTTAAGCAAATATGCACATCGATAAATTGATGGTACTGCCTAATGTTCAATGGTTAATATTTTACAGACTTAAATGCTGACTTCTGCCTAAATTTGTAGTTAAAGTTACAACTGTAGGAAGAATGTAGAATTATTAGCAATTCTATTACACAATTTTAGTATTGAGCTCCTCCAAGCTGTGTTACCGGAGCCACTGCTATTTATGGTTTGCATTCGCAAGCTGAAATGATTCAATTGTTAACGCCACTATTGTTTTACAATAAAATAACATGCACGAAGTCAATAAAAGGTGGCGAACAACTTTGTCTTATTTGATGTTGCAATTAATGATGATGCACTTAATCAGATGATACCAAATTTCGAAGGATTGTTTTTAAGGAAATGTTTTCCGTCAACTCAAAGTTCGGTTCTTGGTGGGTAAGTGTATTAATACAAAAAACGATAATCAAAAAAAAAATTTATTTAAATGAAAAGGGACATGTTCCTGCAGTTAACGTTCACAATTTTCAAATACTTGTAAGGATTTTATTGATCATTGAGAGATTAGAAACAAACTGGCTCCTTCTGAAGCTCCAGTTCAATTCACACGGATTCAAATAGCAAAAATAAATAAACATTCAATTTGAGCAAAACAATTTGAGTGTATGAGCAAACAATTATCATTTAAAGACCGATAAGCTCTGTCTAGCATCGAAAGTTTTAAGGCAAAGTTGCTGAAAACTCCTGCATTGAAATGGTGGATGATTTATCAGAGGTTAAGAAACCCTCTGCTTAGGCCACCCGCCGTTTTACCGCTACTTAAACTGATAATTATCTTCATTCACCACTTATTAATCCAAACTTTCACAACCGTTTATCGAACTAGGATAATGATAATGCTGGACAAAGCTGGAATACCTTGAAGTTAAATTTAAAACATCTGGTCCCACCACTGTCTGATGACAGATAGGTTCGTCTGAGGTCAAAGTTGTTCTTTTCAAAAACCGATGCACACTTCTAAGATTAAACTTGTCAAGGGCATGTTTAAATGCACATCATAGGTACCATATGATATATGTATGATATTTATATTTTTAACGAAGAATATGGTTGCATTGAAAAAGCACTCACCTATGTTTTGTTTGTTCTGTTTTTCATCGTCATCATACCTCACTATCTTGAAAAGGAAAAACAAAAATAAATCATGACTAGAAAGATACATTAGAATTAAAGACACACAAGCAAGGAGTTATTTAATGACGAGAAAGTCTAAAGAAAGCAAAACTGCCTAGAACAACTTTAAGAGCAAAGGCTAGCTTTTGATAACCTAGCTCAACTGATGGTGGTTTCAAAGGGGATTATAGGAGGTAACATTCCCCCCTATTTTGAGTTAGATTTTTAAACTTTGAGTTACCCTACGATACTGTTACCCTTCATTTTATGTAAAAAGTCAAGAAAGTCCGTTAGTTATTCCTTACAAAATGTTTACAATGTTTACAGCAGAGAAATAATAAAGTCCAATATTTATTTCAGAATAAACTAGCAGGCTGTAGAGTAATATTCCGAAAATTTAATTGTTTATATAAAGGAAAATTAAGCCTTGAAAGTTTGATTTTAGAGTATACTTCGAACCAACCAATCAATCACAAACAAAGTAAATGTTGAAAAGTAATTTAAATTTATTAAACTGCAGATCAAACAAAACATCCAATAACTTTTATTGTATCTTACGCTGATTATTCACCTGCTATTTTCATTCATGTTGAAATATCCGATAAGTAGAAATACTTGCATTTGTATCAGAATTACTGTTTATCTCTGCTTAGAAATTGATAGAAAAAATGAGTTTCTACTTTTAGCTCCAAACGTCATATCTGGTGTTTATAATTGCTAATGGGTGTTTAATTTCAGGCACATTGGGAGACAGAGCTTGGTGGCAAATGATTGGATGATATCGATTTTCATGTAGGAGACATGATGGCAATCATAGTAGATTTCTGTTAAAATTGCATTGAAGAAAGATAGATAGCTTGATTCTTGAAGCTACGGCCAAGATTCGGAATAGAGAGAGTAATGACGTTTTCAGTTGCAGACAGAACACTGGAAGACGAGGGCAGAGTACAACGTGAAACAGGTTGTAAATTATGTTTCTTTGCGAATGAGACACCTTTGAGATTAGAAAAACGAGAGTGCTGATCTGATAAAATCTGTCCACTTCTGGATGATATACAGAGTATGTGACATCTGCAGGACTGTCTTGGAGCCAAAAGGTCTAAATGTGACAATGACAAAGTCAATGAAATATAGACAGTTTGAATTTTATGTAACAAAATATTGAATTTATGTAACAAAATATTGATTATGCAACTGATTCTTTAACTCCAACTTGGGGCCTCTCAAAATTGAAAAATAACTTCATCGGATCACAATGATCCATAACCATGGAATAAATAGGATAAAAGATTCTTTTAAATAACATATCGATGTTTTATGCTCTGAGTACGGTTTACTTTGACAAGATTAAGACTCCGTAAGGAGCAATGCTGGGCCAAGCTTGAAATAATGCGACAGAATAATTTTACGCAAAGCTCACAAACATGACTGTATACTTTTGTTGATTAGGTTTTAATATTTAATTTTCTTATTAAACTGAAAGGCTTTCAAATTTCCATTTGGTACCGCTCCCAAAAATAGATTAGAAGCTAAAAATTCTTTATCTTGCATTTAGCTAGGTTTCCATCATATTTTTTTACATTAAGTTGGAAATCAAGCTAAACAGTAGCAATTAAACATGATTGTCTTCAGTATTGTGCCTTGTGAGGCAGCAACCCTTGATGGAGAGACATCTAGCTGCAGAAATCTTTAAGAAAAGATTGGGGCACATTGCAGAAGTTTTCCTTTGAGAGAACATACGGTTTTTGAATAAGGGAAAACATATCACTGTTATCGAGGGGCAAACCACTTTGCAGATAGCTAAACAAGATCAGAGAATATAATCCAGTTATAAAACGAGCTCACTCATCCTTGTATAACAACATCATGTGTGCTTGAAGAAATTACATCAACTTTCAAGTGCCAATTTATACAGAGCAGCACCAAAAGTTATTAGGTGCTATGTAGAACATGAATAAGCACACAGTCTCGGAAAAGATTTGTGTGGCTGGTGCATACAGACTTAAGCAAGGAAATGGCGGCTTTGAAGTTACCACACGATAATTAAACGAGTATAACAAGCTCGACATTATTGGCTTCTTTACTATCGTTAACACCAATGAACGGTTGGTTTTCCTAGACATATTGAGTTGCAATACTACATTTTTGACTATGAGATAATCAGAATAAAGAGGTGCCTAACAAAACAGTTAGGCGGTAAGAATTCGGCGAGATTGCTTATATTCTGAATCATGTTGGCAGTCAGAGAAATATTGCTGAAAAGTTCCATCGAAGAATCTCGCAATAATCTTTTCAATAAAGCATCTTTTGATTTAAGATTGTTTCATTGAGATATTGACAGGCACAGGAACAAAAGACAGGCAAGACATTGCTAGCACTGTTCTCCAATCATACACAGTACAAAGCATTCACCTGTTCTACAATCACTGCCAAAATTACTTGGAACATCCAACACTTTGCGCTGTGCTTTTCTATTTTTCATTTGTTTTCCCGAATACAACTACTTCCGCCCCCCTTTTCCCCCAAAACAATGTTGAAAGTATAGAAAAATATCATACAAGGCACTAGAAAATGCGTACTCTACAATCCTTTCCTTTTTTCTATAGTAAATCAACATTGCTCTTAGTGGGGGTGGCTGAATTTGCCTTTGAAAACTGACGTTACTGCTCCAAGACTTTTTGCAGTGATTGTCTACATAGCACCAACTAAGATTAAAATGTTTTGGCATTGAATGAAAATCTTGGAATCTGAAGAAGATTTCTCTAACAAAATTAAGAACTGAAAGGCTTATACTTAACTGTTCAATATTCAACTTAGGTGGGAGAGGGGGCCGAGTCCCTGAATCCAACTAACATCAAGATAAAAAAGGGGTATCTATCGCTTTTTCACCTGAACTGGTGAACCAGGCCGAGGAGCAAATCACTCCAAGAAAATCTCGTACACCTTTTGTTAAAATCCTATTGTTTTATCTGAAAATCCCCAGAAATCCTTTTGTTTTAGGGAAAATCTCGTACGCTATTGCAAGAGTGAATTGCCCCTCGAACCAGGCACCTCCTAGATATTTTTGCTCTTTCTTGTTTATTTTGAAGCAATCCATTTTGGATAAGTTAATTCGTTTAACTGAAATTATCAAATTCTGTATTCGGATCAGAGGTGGTGCCAGAAATCTTCCGACAGAGGGGTTTGAGCTTCTGATAAGGGGGCTAAAATGACCAAAATATGAATTTTTGTACGTTACTTTGTCAAATTTACTCCGACAATAACCCAAAATTTCCTCCGATAGGGGGGCTAGATGCTTCCGATGGAGGGGCTATACCCCCCCCCCTAGCCCTCCCCTGGCGCCACCACTGATTCGGATCATTTAGTGACGATGATGATGATCAGCTTTTTCGACAATGACGAAGTTATGGAAAGAAAAGTTAATGATAGGCTGGACTTGTCGCTTTATTTGCACTTCGTTCTAAACTTAAAAATTCTACGCTTCTTAAAAATTAATCTTAAAATATCGTCATTATAGTGATATAAAGCATTTCTCGTAGTGGGTCAGTTGAAAAAAACATGTTGAATCTCTTTCGTGATGCACAGAATAGAAGGAATTTTGTCACGTGCGTAATGGAAGTAATATCAATCTTAAATAAAAATTACTGTTATTTTACTACAAAAAATATTCTTCTGATTATTCATCTAACTGTAACATCTTTGTATTAACATTACAACCCTTGCAAAATATAGTTTTTTATGCATTTCAAAGGTGAAAGAACGAATAAAATGGGTAAGTCAGAATTACTGACGTTTCAATATTCAAAATAAAAAATGATTTGTAGCCTCTATTCGCCAATAATTGCCTGCATGAGTAAGGTTCTGTTGCACTGTCATATAGCTTTTCGTTTATTTTGTTTTATCTTACTTCAGTTGTCCTAATTACAATTTGCCGCCTTTTGGCAAAAATGAAAGACCGCTCGAAGAGGTTCGCTATCACCTGCCCTCCTCCTGCACAATGTCAATGAACCCTTACTTTTATGAGCATTCTGTTTGTAAAGAGTCAGTCAAGGAGAGTTGCTCACATCTAGATCTTCGGAAATATGGTGTGACAAACTGTCTTCCTTGGTATCTCAAAATACTCTTCTTCAAATCATGAATACCAGCATGGAAGTGAAATTGTATATAAATTCTAGGGGTGGGTTTTCATTCGACGAAAAGGGGCCTGTACTAAGCTAGCAAGGGACGAGCTTTAAATATTTGGGAACCACGACCCACACTTTCGAGAAAGGTCCCATTGGGAACTGGTTTAAAGAAGTTATCACATGAGCATTGATTCTTATGGGTAATTTGCCAGGCAAAATTCAACCAGTCTCGAGAAAGTGAAAATAAAATTCGAAATTAGCTATTGAGCAAAGAAATTATGCCAAATTTTGGCTTGTTAGATAAAAGAAGAAATATAACTACCCATTAAAGAACCTTTTTTGCAGTTAGTAAGTTAGAAGATAATATTTTTTGACTTTTCGATTGCTCATTTGACACGGGATAACTGTTCTTTGCAGACAGCAACCACTTCAAAATGTCTCACATACCCTTTAGAAGGCATCACTCCAAAAGACACATGTAATTCTGTTTTCAAGAATATGAAGACCTGTGAATGCCGTTTTAATGCATTCAATAGCATTATATAAACATTGCCAACTCCATCCTACTTGAAATAATATTTGCTCTTTTTGAAACGAGTATTTTCAATAACTCAGAGATACCTCCATCCTTTTTGCAAAATCTTTTTATTGATCATATATCCCTTGCGACAATACCTTTCGTTTTTTGACAAAATGCGTCATTCATAACGGGAAGGCCGGATGAAATACCTGAAAACTTGTTTTCAATGCCTTTTGATCGCCCCACGCCGCTCCGCCTGGGTCAAAGGGGTCAGTTGCAAAAGAGAGGCTTTCAAGTTCTGTTTACCACTGCACAAGAAATAAACTTTTAATGGAGGCGAATCAACATGAGTCTATGGTGATTGTTAAATGGCTGAAATTCGGGTTTGTTCAGGCCCACTATAAAGTTTAATGCACATATGTCTCAATTTTTACTTGGAATGAATAAGGGTTTGAATAGCAATTTGTAACTGAGCATGTTCCCTTTCGACTTTTCGTAAGGAAAACTTACTTCTAACACGAACTAAAGACAATGCGTTAAAATTACAGATTTGATAATTAGCTACCGCTGGAGAATGGGAGTATATAGGTACATTTCCATTCGAGCACTACATTTTTCTCTCAAACATTGAATACCTTCTTTCAAAGAACTATTAGACAGGGAATTTTGTAGAAAAAACTAGCAAACTGCCTAACCTCAAATTTTATTTCACATTCTTACTAAATCGACCATGGAGATTCCAAATCCAAGATGGGCCAAAAAAAATTATCACCGGAAGTTACTGTTTTTGATGACGTCATCAAAAAAATGATCAAAAATCTTTAAAAATCGGCAAAGGACTCGAACTCAACTTTTTTTGTATTTTTGCACTAAATTAACTATGCAGATTTCAAATCTGAGATGAAATGAAAAAATCTTGAACGGAAGTCAAATTTTGTGATGACGTCATCAACTTGGAGAAAATTCACTTTGTACCTTTTTAATTGTTTTCTCGCCACTATCATTGTCAAATATGTTCCATATTCGAATTGCACACATTCAGTGCTTTCAAAGATGTATTGAATTTCTATTATACTTACTTTTAAACGTTCTTTCATGACGCCATCATCGTTTTATGACGTCATCGCCTTTTAAGGGTAATTGAATAACGCGTGAAACGATGCCTAAAAATCTTTAGCTAGTTAAAAAAGCCATTCAAAATTAAAATTTCGTTGTATAGAAAGTGATATGGATCCATTCATCCTTCATCACTGTCTCCTTTGCTGGAACTCCAGAAGAAAATGTAGTTCCACTCATCATCGTCTGCTTTAAGTTGATCACCTCACCATAATTTTTCCCATGGCCTAGTCCTAATTGGTAACGGAATTTTCTTCGATTTCATCACTAGAGCGCTGCAGATCTTGCAGTTTTTTAGCGGAGGGTGTGCGGGGCCCTGCACAAGATGAACATAATTTGTGTGAAAAGAATTTTGGAATTATTATGCTGACTCCAGTATTTTCTGCAGATATTCACAGCTTTTTTAACGTTGAAGATCGGATTTTTTTGTCATCAAGCCGTTAAGAAACGTTTTTCTCTGTATATCCTCTTCGTGCCATTTCTTATTTATTTATCAAATGTATGTTCAAAATTAGAATATGTAAAGAAATTTTTTCCTATAAACCACACTAATATCACCTGTAGGCCAGATCATTCTTTCCATCGTATGTCTAACCAAAGCTTAAAGGCAATTTCTCTTACAATCTTCTTTTGATAATGTAACCAATAGTAAATGCTTGTGTCAACCAGTATGGATCTGGTTGTAGAGCTTCTGATTATCTGTTTTTCATTGCCTTGCGAATTCTTACTCTTATCTGCACAAGTGTTTCATCACATTTCCCTTTGTATGATTATTTTTGCACAAATTTTATCGCTTTCGTGAGAATGTTTTTGCAGATTTCCTGTCTCCTCGTAACTCTCTCAAGCAATTTTCCCTTTCCAGAACACTCCTAAAGCTTTTTAAAATGTTAGCTTCCCTTACAACAACATTACTGGTGTTGTTTCGCAGCCAATAACTGCGTGAACAGCCGGTAGATTTTTGGAACTATCTAAACCCAGGTAAGATATGACGTTCCAAAATTAACCTACTTCTCGTTGTCAATCTTTAAGGAATATTTCCTTGAAGGCTTTTCACACAATAAGCAGAAAACTTCATTAGTGTCCTTTCGACAACTAATAAATTTTATCGATGAGGAAAGAATGGAATATCAAGTAGATGTCAGCCTCTTCATAGCTGCAATTAAGCAAGTATGTCGTGGAATCTTTGATTATCTTTAAGGTTTGTTATTTATTGGTAAACATGAGTGCTTTCAAAGTTAACTGCTTTCCTTCTTAGCCCTGGTAGAGCCTTGAACTAGCTTTAGAAAGTAAGTTTGATACAACAAGAACCAGACCAGATCATACAAAATGTTCTTGACAAGTTATCAAGTAGGAACCGAGTTTTTGCAATGGGTTATCACAGAGATAAAGTGTTATACCCGCACTAAACCTATCTTATATTCTATTTCAAGGTTTTTTTTGCTGTTAGTGATGCTTGGCAGACCTGCATTACAAAGATCAAGATAATCCAAAGGCTTTACCAGGGCTAAGAATTAAAGCAGTTAATTTTGAAAGCACTCGTGTTTACCAATAAAGAACAAACCTTAAAGATAATCAAAGATTCCACGACATACTTGCTTAATTGCAGTTATGAAGAGGCTGACATCCACTTGATATTCCATTCTTTCCTCATCGATAAAATTTATTAGTTGTCGAAAGGACACTAATGTAGTTTTCTGCTTATTGTGTGAAAAGCCTTCAAGGAAATATTCCTTAAAGATTGACAACGAGAAGTAGGTTAATTTTGGAACGTCATATCTTACCTGGGTTTAGATAGTTCCAAAAATCTACCGGCTGTTCACGCAGTTATTGGCTGCGAAACAACACCAGTAATGTTGTTGTAAGGGAAGCTAACATTTTAAAAAGCTTTAGGAGTGTTCTGGAAAGGGAAAATTGCTCGAGAGAGTTACGATGAGACAGGAAATCTGCAAAGACATTCTCACGAAAGCGATAAAATTTGTGCAAAAATAATCATACAAAGGGAAATGTGATGAAACACTTGTGCAGATAAGAGTAAGAATTCGCAAGGCAATGAAAAACAGATAATCAGAAGCTCTACAACCAGATCCATACTGGTTGACACAAGCATTTACTATTGGTTACATTATCAAAAGAAGATTGTAAGAGAAATTGCCTTTAAGCTTTGGTTAGACATACGATGGAAAGAATGATCTGGCCTACAGCTGGTATTAGTGTGGTTTATAGGAAAAAAATTTCTTTACATATTCTAATTTTGAACATACATTTGATAAATAAATAAGAAATGGCACGAAGAGGATATACAGAGAAAAACGTTTCTTAACGGCTTGATGACAAAAATATCCGATCTTCAACGTTAAAAAAGCTGTGAATATCTGCAGAAAATACTGGAGTCAGCATAATAATTCCAAAATTCTTTTCACACAAATTATGTTCATCTTGTGCAGGGCCCCGCACACCCTCCGCTAAAAAACTGCAAGATCTGCAGCGCTCTAGTGATGAAATCGAAGAAAATTCCGTAACCAATGAGGACTAGGCCATGGGAAAAATTATGGTGAGGTGATCAGCTTAAAGCAGACGATGATGAGTGGAACTACATTTTCTTCTGGAGTTCCAGCAAAGGAGACAGTGATGAAGGATAAATGGATCCATATCAATTTCTGTACAACGAAATTTTAATTTTGAATGACTTTTTTAACTAGCTAAAGATTTTTAGGCATCCTTTCACGCGTTATTCTATTATCCTTAAAAGGCGATGACGTCATAAAATGATGATGGCGTCATGAAAGAACGTTTAAAAGTAAGTATAATAGAAATTCAATACATCTTTAAAAGCACTGAATGTGTGCAATTCGAATATGGAACATATTTGACAATGATAGTTGCGAGAAAACAATTAAAAAGGTTCAAAGTGAATTTTCTCCAAGTTGATGACGTCATCACAAAATTTGACTTACGTTCTAGATATTTTTCATTTCATCTCAGATTTGAAATCTGCATAGTTAATTTAGTGGAAAAATGCAAAAAAAGTTGAGTTCGAGTCCTTGGCCGATTTTTAAAGATTTTTGATCATTTTTTTGATGACGTCATCAAAAACAGTAACTTCCAGTGATAATTTTTTTTGGCCCATCTTGGATTTGGAATCTCCATGGTCGATTTAGTAAGAATGTGAAATAAAATTTGAGGTTAGGCAGTTTGCTAGTTTTTTCTACAAAATTCCCTGTCTATATGATTTCACGATGCGTTCGCAAAAACTCAACTGAAAATGGTTTTGGCAGGAGAAGGACACCAAGGAGCGATATCCCCTTTCAAGTCATTTGCTTCTCTTGCAATATATCACACTGTACTCATGTCCACTCCAACGGCAAATATTGGTCAAATCTTTAGAAATGTCTAAATTTTGAAAACGCAGAAACTCGCAACCGAACAGTCCAAACGCCATGAAGTTTGCAGTATAGACTAATCACAACATGAACATTTCAAATCTGCGATCCGTTTTTGAAAAAATCAATAGCTAGCGAGATACATATCTATGACGTCAACTGAGAATAGGCCAAAACCAGGACTCCTGTCCGAGTCAAGTGACCTTAAAAAAATGCCTTCTGAAAGGTTTTAATCAGTTTTTGGCAACCATCTTGATTTGATGACAATTGTGTCCTGATGACCCTCAAAAGATTCTTTTGGTCAAAAGAGACTGCAGTGACAATTTGCGTTTCGAGTGCATCGCCCATGAAAATGCTAGTCTGCGCGAGCACCTTGAAAAACTATTAGTTAAACAATTCTTTTTTCATTTAGCATCATAACTCCGGCTATTTGGTAATTGAAACTTTTGCTCTATACCATATGACATTTTGACCTTTTATAGACGCTGGGAATGGTTAAGTATCTTATCCTTTTCAAATGCTTAATTTATTTCGATTTATCACGATTTTATCAAAACACAGAGCTGACTTGAGCCAATTACGCGTCAGGATTTCGCCACAATTCGCTTTGTTAACAAAAACCGCAAAAGAAGCGCAAAGAAATATGGTGCGTGTATTTGTTCGACAGCAGACAAACGAGAGCAGACATCGCGGCGGACGCTGCAGAGAGCATCTCCAGAAGTTTGAACCTTGGATCCAGAGTGAATGACTGTTACACTAAGCAGATGAGGTTGGCGCACTTACAGTTGTGATTTACAGTCATTTCAAACTGGTGACATTTTGTGGTTCCTTTAAATATATAGCTCTTCACGGGGAGCTGATCGTTTTCAGTGGAACACTGGCTTCAAATCAGTTCATTTGTTGCTGCATTTAAAGCTGAGACTCCAGATCAAGGAACATACCAGGAATATATGAAAAAGACATTCTGAAATTAATCAGGCTACGCGCTCTCGTTAGTCAAGAACTACAGGCTGCGAGCAAAAGGCAAATCGAACGACTCACAGAGCTCATTGAACAGACATTTGAAGGTAAGATTGCCCTTGAGTTTAAGGAAGCAACAGGACAAGAGCTACAAGGATTGCAGCGTTTTGTTGGTTTTTCGTCGTTCAATACTCTTTCAATATCGCTGCTCATATCCTGTTTATGAAGTCAGCTATATTTCATTCTCAGCAGATTTGGAGAGCTCTTAAGGGAGCATTCGGGCGATTCTTCTATCACGATATAAAAGTTGTCGTAACACAAACCTCACCTCTGAACCATCCTACATCCTGGAATAGAAGAGCAATCATTTCTCTTTTGGATATCAAGGTAAGTGTTTTTCTACTCAATGATTATTTTTCAGTAAATAATCTCGAGAACATTTCTGGTCATTGAAAACAGTTAGGAATGATTTAATGGTGTGAATTAGAATAAGTCAAATTCCGCATTGATCAGCGTTGGGCAATCAACTGGCCAAGTTTGCTTAGATATTTGCTCTTCGCATATGTTGGCTTACAAGAGGATATATTTAAACAAAGAACTTTTCTTATAATCAACCATAAGTTGACATTTGTTTTATATAGGTTTTTTAAGTAATAAGGTGCTTCCAAATGGACATTGCAACCAGTCGTGGCTCAAGTGATTAGTAGCTACGGGCTTTCAAACAAACATATAGTTTTTTGAACCAATGATATGTGTTAAGTTATATTATTTTCGTAATTCGTCCGAAGATATGGCTGTTCACGGAGAACAACTATGCATGACATTTCGACAGAAATCCAGTTCAGCATTTCAATGCAAACGATGCCTTTCTTTATGCATATCCCATCTCAACAGGAACCGTGATAATATTATTGTCGATGCTTACTTCAAAATAAAGCATAGTAAAACTGCGAATAGGAAATACTAGCTAAGGTGAAGTAACGATTTTTTAATTGTAAGTCGAATCCAAAGGATTAATTAGATCGATTTACTGTTTTCAGAAAATCCTATCGATCATAAATTTCTTTCTCTCCAAGTAATTTCCGTTAGAAAATTTTAGTTTTAACAGCAGCACAAGCGTTTAGGCAGAAACTGCTCACTACGTCGACAATTTTTGGTTTCTCGCGGGACATTTCATTAAATGATTCGATCGCGCTAAATATTTTAACGACAGGCAACTGATTCCAATGAAATACTTTTTGGCAACCACGTCAAAGTGTTTGGAATCGCACTCGTTTTTCATTATATTCAATATTTAAATGAGCAACTCTCATGGGTGAACCCCAGGGGCCTTGGTCTGCCCATACCCTAATTGATGGTATGCCGGTGTGAGTACGAAATTTTGTGGAAAACACTCATTTATCGTTCATCGTTCATCGAGGGGTTTGTGGTTGCATTGCATTTCATCTCTTTGTTGTGATGAATTCAATTGCGATTAGGCCCTTATCTTCCAATTCTCTCCTTTTCATTTTATGGAATCTTTGGTGGCTTTACAATTCCCGCAGTCTAGCAATGAGAAAAGAGACAAAGCACTCTCTAAAACAGGTCTAAATTCACTGGCCTTTGAAGAAACTGGAGTTGGGGCAAAATCATTCTCTACTGCTGCTCTCTTCTCGTAGATCACTATGACAACTAGGTATTCCCGTGGTTCACGAGCGCAAATGTTGATTTTTCATTTCTGATACACCATCCGTCTGAAATGTGGTTACCAAATCCTTGAGGACTGGATAAGTCCATTCTATTCACTCTTCTGAAATTATTTTCAGGTTTCATTGCATATTTCTTTATCATCCTAGCCCACAAAGTACACCGTAAATTTATCTCGTATATGTGAGTGCAAGAGTAACTCACAGCAATTCTAACTTACTGGCTAGGCCCTGCAATAGGATTTGTTAGGGTTCACATTGTAGAGTTGTAACTAAAATCTGTGAAAATGTAATTTATGAATTGCTGATCTGCGAATATAGCATATTATTTAGCTAAAACTTTGAAATTGATATGAGATAAGCTCAATGAAATGGTTTTCGAAACAAATTCACTAGTAAAAGACAATCCAACGTAGTTTAAGTTACCTCGAAGAGACAATCTTTCCGTAATCGTCAATTGGGAAAGTTCCACGCCCAAATTTCACAAAATTGTAGAGCCCCACAATTTCATTTTTGGTACTGCTATGGACAAGCTGTAGTCAATGGAAGTCAATTTTTGCAACGAACTTCTATTAAGATTTACTGAGACTTCTCATGTTTTATGTTTTAAATTTTAAGGAAAGTAGAACATGAAGTAATAAGCAACATTTTGAAATAGTTACTTTTTTGCTACTGGTTTCAGCTCTAATCATCAATAAATATTTGTCAATAAAATGTGGCAGCATCCTGCAGTTAAACAAACACTCATTACTGAAACCATGATTGAAGTATAGGTTATCCCCAGCTAAAAGCAGCTGGTTATTATTGAGAAGATAAAATACTCAGATTGAAAATTGCAAGTCTTTCCTCAATTTGCATAATGATTGAAAACACACCCAAGAAATCCATCTCTTTGTGTCAACCCTTTTTTACTTTTTAATGTTGCGCAAACAGGTTTACAATCAAACTACGAATTTTTGGTTGTCAATCGTTTTGGTTTTTCTTCCAGCAACTTTTCAAATGCTTGTCAGTAGCTATGTCGGCAATACATGCAACTAAATTGCAAAAGAAATAAATATAAACAGTTATGTTATCATAAAATAAGTTGTTATAGATTGATATATTCTATCAACCCATGCAACTTAATAATGCATTAGATTTACAGGTTTTTATTCAGATGCCAAAATGCCAATTTGCTCCATTTCTAAATACCTTTCCCACATCAATCAAGGACCAGGGATCTTTCCTTTGCTCAAAGATATGCCGCCTGTCTTTTTGCGAGCAATAAGTACCGCCATGCTTAGCAAACAGGCCAAGCGAAATAAAATTGATCATCATTGATGATAAACAGAGCTTAATTACATAAGATTTTTGATTTACCTAGAAGCTTTGTCAGAAAGATATCCTTCTAGATGTTCTATTAGCCGTTCAGTTATATAGTCGACTTAATCGAAATATAACTAGCGGCTTTACGCATTAAGTTGCAATTTTTATCGTATTTCTCAACATTGTGCAATAAACATCTGAACAACAAAGCAAAAGTTTCGAAAATCAGACCACGCCTTTTTTTCCAAATTGATGTGCCACATCTCCAATTATATCTTTCTCCAAATTGTTACTTGTTTCGTGGACTTTAAACAGTATTTTGCCATTTTAGTGTTTTCGGTTTTCAACTTTAGAAATAATCAGATTAAAGGTTGTATTCAAAAAGTGGCTCTGCAAGAAATGCAGCAAACAAATACAGCGATCTTCTTTTTCCAAAATAAAACGTGAGACATAATATGGTACACTTGAAATGCAGATAAAAAGACAAACCTAACTATTTCGAAACTCGTGAAATGAAAACAAATGAGGTTTATAACATTACATACAACTAATCCATGGTTGGTATGATCATAAGAATGCTAAGGAAGTGTGAAATGAATCTATTTGCAGGACCGAACCCATTTTTGCTAAAAATACTCTCAACAAAATTACAACAAACACCTCGAACTTTTTCTCAATTCTGATTGACAGTTTTATGACACTGTTAATTAGAGAAACTGTTACATAACAATTCTGAAAACGTGCTCATCGATCTCATTTATGCAGACATCAAATATTTGATTCTGAATTTAGCCCTTCTATACTAGATCCATTCACGCACAAATTACGTCACTTTAGTTGTTCTTTAGTTTTAAATCTATGTTTGCCTTGCAGATAATATTGGGTCAGCTGCTTGAGGTGCACGCGTGACACGACAATCTAATGAACGATCGCAAAGCAAGCAGAGCAAAATGATCGACTATCTCATATTCGCAGCAGTTTTCTTGGCTCTTATTGCAGCATTTATCGGATTTGCATTGAAGCGGTCATCAAATCATGAAAAGTTCTCAAGACTTCCACCATCTCCGCCACGATACCCTCTTCTGGGGAATTTGCTACAGTTGAAAAAGAGCCCGCACTTAGACATTACTGAATTATCTAAAGAGTACGGTGGTATCTTCACATTCTGGTTTGGCAGAGCAAAGCCTGTTGTAATATTAAGCGATCAAAAGATAGTAAGAGAGGCATTCGTGCAGGGAGCTACAGCACTGTCAGGAAGACCTCAAAGATACACTGGCAGTGTCTACACGAAAAATTTCAAGGGCGTCGTTCTCAGAGATGATAATAAAGAATGGGCCTTCCAAAGGCGTCTTGGACATCAAGCTTTAAAAACATTAGGTGAAGAAAAATTCTTCACTGAGAGTGCAATTCATGATGAATGCAAGGCCTTGGTCGACCGCATCAACAGGCACATCGTTTTCAGCAACCTGATGGATATTTGCAAATACATGGAGTTGTCTTCACTTAATGTTCTCTGTGCACTTCTTTTCGGATCCCGTTACTCCGAGGAAGACCCAGAGTTTCATCGAATTTCATTGGCGAATTCCTGGTTCATCGAAGGCATCAAAGCAGCCAATATAGTTGACGGCTTTCCGATATTACGGTACTTACCTTACAGGCCGCTGAAGTTGCTGCGCGATTTTGTCAAGGTCCGCGATGAAATTTTAGAGAGGAAACTAAAGGAACACGAAGAATCATTTGTTCCTGGTGCAATACGAGACTTTACGGACGCCCTAATTGAAACGCAGAGGCAAGAACAAAACAAGATGAACCATACGCGTGAAGACAGTCTTGCTTTGATGGCTGATCTTTTCCTCACTGGTACCGAAACAACATCAACAGCTCTAAAATGGGCCATTTTGTACCTTTCGGTATGGCCCGAAACCCAAGAGAAAGCATACGAAGCTTTGCAGCATTTCCAAGTAGAAAAGCTGAAGTTTAGTGATAGGAAGAATCTGCCATACATCGAGGCATTGATGGCAGAAGTTCTGAGAATGGGCTCAATCTCGCCACTCTCGGTTCCACACAAAGCAACTTGTGACACGGAGTTGTGCGGTTACAAACTGCCAAAGGGAATCATCCTGATGATGAACCTTTACGCCATGCACCATGACCCAAATCAATGGGATGAACCGGAGCAATTCAAACCAGAAAGATTTATCCATCCGGAAGGACATTTCTTCATTCCGAATTCCAGCTACCTTCCCTTCTCGGTCGGTAAAAGAGTTTGCCTTGGAGAGACACTTGCAAAGCGGGAGCTGTTTCTGTTCTTATCTTATCTTATCAACAATTTCAGATTTGATAAATGTGAAAATGAAGAGGTCGACATGGAGGGCAAATTTGGTGCTACGCTCACACCTAAACCGTTCCGAGTAAAAGTGACAAGAAGGACACTAGAACAGATAACTATAAAGTCATGATCTTTCTTTGCAACCAGATTTGACAAGTTTTAAAAAATTTCTTGATATTTAATTCATTGTAACATCCACACATTTGAAATCGCAAAGTTTTTCTTTGATTAAACAAGGCCAATTGTTTAATTAGCTAAATTGATTTCAAATTTAGTCACATCTATTAACAGGCACCAATTTAATTTTTTTCGTTTCTATGTTGTGAATATTAATCTCTGCTGGATGGAAATTTCAAAACATTAACATATTCTTTAACATATTCTTATTCGATTTAAAATGTTCTTATGATTTGCTATGGTACATTTCCTTTTCCTGTGCAACGAATAGCAAAAAAGTTATCTTGATCGCTCTGTCCAGTCCACCATTATAGAAAGGTTGGAAGACAAGACAACTACGTTGCAATTACTTATAACGCTGTTTCAGCAAAGCCAAACTAGCACATTGTAAGCTAGCATCTCCCTTTGGGCAAATAAGAATTTATATACTTCCCATATTTGGCATTTCTATTCCACGTTTTTAAGGAATTAATCTTTTGATCTTCATACAATAAACCTTGAACAATTTTAGACTTACTGAATTGGTAGTAAAGAAAAAATGCAGTGAAATCTAATCAAACATGTTAATTTTGAATTGAATATTTGGAGGAGTTTAAAATGCCCTGACTTATGGCTATACTCAAGACTGGATTGGAAGCACGCTATTTCAAGAATTAAATTTAACTTCGTCGGCTGATGTAGTACAAATTAACTATCACTTTAATGTATGTATTGCATGGAAACAATAAAATGGTATCTATAACAAGTAAAAATTCGATAACCGTTCTCTTTCTATCACCTTTTCTTTGTTTGTCTTTATCGTACATTGTCAAATTTTAACCATCACTTAGCTTTAAGGTATCGAACGTGTATGGAAAACAGGTTTCCTTTTAATGTCGCATCCAAAACTATATGATGCCATCTTGCAATTGGCGGGTTAAAATTTTCATACAAGTTCTTACTGATTGTTACCTTCTGCAAGGTGGAAATACAAATTATTTATAATAAACTGTTCATAATGAATTTTTAACTATAAATAGGCCCTCAAATGGGTATGATAGCATATTTGGTCCTTTTCTCTTTTGAAACCGTATTAATTGTAACTTTTCTATTTCACTATGTTTTTTTGCCCCTTCCGATCCCCCCTTCCTGATACATACAAGTTTCTCAGTACTTGAATTTTATTGAGTTGACAAGGTGTAAAAGCTTGAGGTAGTATTCATTCTTTACCTTCTGAGTATACTCATTCCTTCATATCGCACAGACTAAGGCGACAAACACGTCCTGGGTAAAGTTTTCATTACTGAAATTTTTATTATTTGATTCTTTCAAAATTGTTTGTGCCTTGCTGATTGTGAAACAGGAGCCCACCAAAGAATCAATAACGTTTACTCTGATTGAGATGAAAATACAAAACTTTTTTAAAGATTCCTTTTTTACAAAAAGGAAGTCATGTAGCTCTTGCATATGATAAACTGTCAAATTTGCATTAAGATGTTTAATTGCTAAACAATTTTCCTTCAGAGTTACGCAATAGAAAAAATTCACTCAACTGTTCTTTCCAGACACATTGCCTTCTAAACATGCTTCAATACCCGAAGTCTCACTAAAAAGGACGTTTGAGAAATATGAAGTTTATTTTGCGATTCAGGCTGATAGAAATGTGCATCCAATTTAACTACGAATTAGATTACTTTACAGTTACGCTTTGTGGAGACATCTCATAGCTATGACGTCACAGTAAAATACCATGCTTATCAAAAATTTGTTTAAGAGATAATCAGAGAGGACAAATGAGCCGCCTGTAGAAAAGTTAACAGGAATGTTATGAAACAGGAACCAGACCGTACAAGAATTTACAAGCTTTCTATTTTTCTAGGTTTACTTATTTACCAGGTTTATTTTGGATAGTAGAAACGCTTGTACAATAAATACCTATATAAAAGAAACTGTGATTTTCCGTAACAAGAAGAAATTGTTCCTTTACTTTTGCGTATTGCCTTTTATATCGAAGTTGTTTAATCGGGAAAAAGTCAGCCTGAATATTTTCAATCCAAAGTTTCTTCTTTGCGGGTTTTCACTCAATAAGGAGAACTTTTTGACTGGAGAAAGATTGATAGCGAACGTCAGTGATCAAAGTAAACAACCGAATTCTCCCATTACCCTCGTTAACAGGCATTTTGTCATTGAACTGGTTAACTTCTGAAACATGAAATGTTTTTTTTATCTTCTATCAACGAATATTGTCACTTATTTTTTAACACGGCAGTAATAAGGTATAAACTGGAGTGTTAAGCTGTTTGGTATATCGATTGGTTTTGTTTGTTCCATTATTCCAGCATGGAAGTAAGTGGAGTAAGTATCGTCAATTTTCTTGACAATGTCATAAGCTCGTTTGAAACTATTCGAAACTTAATAAATGTAGGAAAGGCACAAAGCATCTTATGCAAAAAACACTCAAGGCCCAAGAACTTAGCCTTGTGGATCGCTAATCAAGAAAAGTGGGATTTAGATATATTTCTAATATTCTTGCTACCTTTTTTGCCCTGTCAAGTACCTTTAGAAATGCTATGCTAAATTCTTATGAAGGAAGGCTGCGAAGACTGTAAGTGAATGCAACTTTAGCAAAAGGCCAAATCTTGCTTCATTTCATGATAAACTGCAGCTCTATTTCATTCTACTATAACACGATAGTTATCTTCTTTTTTATGATATCATGTGGTTTCTTTTCGTATAAGGGTTAACGTTAATCCGGTACAGTTCACCTGCATTTTGAATATCTCTTGGAATATATAGAATCGGATTTCTATGTGACAAAATATATGTCATGATATTAGTGGGTCAGAAAGAAGTTGCTTAAACCGTTGATATATGCCGCTAAATCTCAAACTATGGTTACAAGCTATTTTAAATTATTTTAAGCTTTTGTGAAAGCAGTTGAGCTTCTTTTAGCTTTAGCAAATGAACAAGGGTGGTCTACCATAATAGAAACAAGCCCCGCTAAAAAACTCTATACAAACGTTTGTAAGCAGTTGGGGTGGATGGATTAAGTATCCTTATGCAAATAAAAAGGCAAACTGTAAAGAAAATCGTTCAAACATTGGTCCTTTCAAAGAAGGGCGATAAATTTTTCGAAAATACTCAAGAAAGATGAGAAAGATGGTGATCCATTTGATATGAGAATTTTTTCTTTGTATAGAAAAGCGCAAGGCTTGTATTCTTTATCAAACACAGCAAAAATTTCTTTACGTTGGGTCAATGGACTTCTCCTTTTTCTACCAAGTTACCTCAAATAGAAATAAAAAATACACTCTGAAACTCCCCTTAAATGAGACTGATTCTTTTAAAACAAAAGAGGTGAAAATATGGAGATTCTAATGAAGTCTACATGGTTCAATTATGTCGGTAAAATTATTAATAGAGATTCTTCAAAATTGACGATTCTCAGTTAGGAACTGTGGGTAACTGTCATGATTTTATCGATGTAAATGCGAATAGCTGGTAATTGAAGGGTTGGAAGGAGCTGGTCACAACACAACTTCTTGGAAACTGGATGTGCAACGGTGTTGTTGTTGTTGTTTTGCTGTTTTCAATATATCGTGATTCTCTACGTATACACAACGTCATACCGTAAATCCTCGAATTAGCCCCTGAGGACTTGTTTATTTTTTTATACTTTTTGATGGGAGGGGGGGGGGGGGATACTCGAAGAGGGCTTATACAAGGGGAGGCTTATGAAATCATAGTAGACATTAAGAAGACATTTTTAAAAGACCTCTTATTTTTTAGCATTAATTTCATTATGAACATTTAATCAATTATTACCAAAAGTATGAATTTTTGTGGTAATTCAACAAAAAACCAAAAGCAACCTCCAATGGCAACAATCAACAAATCGAGGGGCCCCAATTCGAGGATTTACGGTAGCAGTGGGGGCTTATTCGAGGGGGGGGGGGGGGGGCTTATTGATAATTTGTAGTTCCAGGGTGAGGCTTATTCGAGGTGGGCTTTTCGAGGGGAGGGGGGGATGGTGATTCAAGGATTTATGATATGCAACATTTGCAAAGTTGATCAGCCTTAATCGAATGAAAGTAAAATGTTTGCAAACTTATTGCTGGATGAAACTGACATTAGGTTATAGTATAGAAGAAAAACATCCCCTAAAATAAGAGTATTATAAAATGCAAAAGAGTTTAGCTGCCAGAAGTGAAGTAAGAGTAGGGTAAGCTGGGAGATGGAATAACTATTAATTAAAGTAGCGGATAGAAAAACTATTTGATGTGATTAAAACGTCAGCTTTGAAACGATTCATTGCAATTTAATAACCTTCAATAATTCTGATTAATTTCAGCGCTTTGAGATGCCGATAGTATAATTATGTAACTAGCTTAGGAAGTACCATGAATGTATATTGTTTGACTAATCTTTAGACACACAATCAAACTGAAAACTAACACAAGAAGAATGAAAGCCATTTACTTTAGTCCTTTATTGTCCAATGACACTTCCATTTCTACTGGCGTTTACTCACCTTGCAAATACTAATTACGACAAGTACTGGAATTCATGAATCAAGGAAATTCGATAAATTAATATTAATGGGATATTAACTTCTTACTGACTTTTAATTGCTGTATTTTCCTGATTTCAAACAAACTGTAAACTTAAACAGCTATAAAGTGATGGTTTTTATTGTCATTGTTTAAAGATGGATGGGGTCTGTTTCCGGAAATGAATGGGAAGGAAGATGATACTTTAGAAAGAGTTTTACATTTGTACGCTGCCAGCATGCATCTAGCAGTGACTCTAGTCGTCTATCATGAACAAAACTATTCTAGAAGTTCCAGAATAGCACCACAATGAAACTTACGATATAAGCCCATTGCTTCCAGCTTTCAATACATTAATCTGCATTTCAATTTTAGCACTATTCATACCTTCATTCATAAAACTTACAAGTATTTTAAACTGATTCCCTTAAATTTCTTTGATTTTGGATTTAGTGTCGAGTTTGTGCTCAAGCCCAATCTCAAGGCAATCGTTATGGGGGAGGGGGCATGAGGGGTGTGACAAAAATGTTCAGAAAAGCAGGAAAATTTTTGCTCTTTAGGGGTTTGCTAACTTTGTTGCCTAGTTTTTGCAAATTTTCGAACCTATCTGCAATTAGAGGATGGGTTACCCCTTTTGTCAGCCATTGAGGCCTGGATTCCCTGTGAACGCTTGTGAAAGCTTGCAGGTTTGGTACTTCAATAGTATAGGGCGTTGAAAGCTGTAGACCAATAAAATATAATATCAACTTTATGTCACTGGCGTCTAAAGCAAAGCTAGTGCTTTCATACAATGCCGTCATTGCAGAAGGGTACACGTTTCCTAGGGGAAACTTTAATTCCCAGAGAGCAGAAAAAGAGAAGGAACTAAATGTCTAATTATTGCACTCTTGAAATGTGGTTTTCAACTCATTCTTATTTCATTTCATTGTCAATTATTCAAGATGCTTACGGTGGCCTGGGTATCCAAATTCAAATTTGTGTTAAAGTGAAGTCTGTGTTGGTCTGTGCAATAAATCTTTACACTTGTCGGTCTGGCATGTCGCCTGCACTATGTTTTACGGCTCGGTATTTTCTGTGCTTGAGTCTGTAACAGCTAGAAATAAGACATCATCTTGGCGAGGGATTATAACATCATTTTTGTTAGGACCTCTGTTAGTCGTTACATTTACTTAAAAGCTTTGTGAAATATAAATGATTTATTGAAAGGAATAACTTTTTTCCTTTTACAAGTTTTGAAAGAATGTGGTGAAAATTTAAAATCAACATATTTGATGGTTTAAGACGATGAATTCCTACAATATTTACAGATTTTGTTCGGAGTGCACATCAATGCAAATAAAAAGAAACTGTTGTATTTATTGGCAGGGTACAATCCAAGTACTTAGGTCTGAAGATCTTCGAACACTCAGTTTTTTTGGGTTATCTCTGAAAAAGTTAGGGTGGCCTTCAGCCCCCAGCCCCCTAGCTCTCCAGCCCCCCAAGCCCCCCAGTGGCGCCGTGCCTGGACTTGTGGGCACTTAACAGGCAGTTATGAAAGCAGTTAAGGGTGTAAAAATTTTGTAATCAAAATCTTCCTGGGTGCAGTTACATAATTTTTGTTGCATGAATGAGCGAATTCAAAATTTGCACGAGACATGTCATTTAATCTTGTGGCCTCCATATTTGATGGTGACTTTGAGTCACTTTGAGCACATGCCTAAGGTTATTAAAATACCACCTTTTCTAAAACTGGCATAAATCTAATTAGGAAAAATGAAATTTTGAATATAGAACAAAGGAATGCGCTAAAACATTTAGAAGCTTAAGCATGAATAAGTTTAATGAATTGTTGATCCACTTTTAGTTGCACTCGTTTCTAAAATCAAATATATTTTGCAAAAAAGTGAGGGGGCAATGGGCCCCCGCCCCCCCCCCCTTCGTCTGAGACCGTGACTTGAAGAAGGTGGCTGCAATAAATGGCTGAAATGCTACTTTGCAATAAGCGATACAAGTTCATGGCTAGAATATTGAAATAAGGTTCAATTCAGGGAAATCGTAAAGCGGAAAGAAACCAGTTCGAGGGTTTGGGTACTAGTATTATTTAAGCCGGTCGATTGCAGCTATGCTTATTTTATTTAGTTCAAGAAATTGTGAGAACAAAATGCAAATATTGAAATATATTCATACATAATCATTTTGTTTACAAACTGCCATATGGAAGCAGAATTCCTTTTTTGCATTATTTTCAGTGTGTCAGGTTAAAGGCAGCCATATCAAGAAAGGTTTACAACCAGGCGATTTTCGTTAAAGGTTTATCGCTCATACCTCCTGGGGGGGGGGGGTACTACCATTATGGCCTGACAGGGGGGTCCGGTCAGGGTCAATGAGGGCCAACAATAAAATCTTAGAAAATTACCCTCAAATTGTAGTACTTTTTGACAAACCCCTCAAACGGTAGCGTAAAAGCTGAAAATATTTCCTTGCTAGCATCCATTTTTTTGTGCTCTTCTGGTCCTTTTTTGACAAATTTCTTCATAATTGATTGTTGTTGTTTCGGGAATAATAAATCTTGGTCATTATCTATAACAAATCGCAAGCTAAACTGAGCAGTTCAGTTATTATCGAAAATAGGCCATTTGGTAGCCATTTGGTTAGACCCTCAAACAGACTGGACCCCCCTGTCAGGCCTTAATGGGTGTACCTCCCCGGGCTATACCTCCACCCTCTTGAGCACCCCTACCCTTAAGATATGCAAGCGCTTTTCCAGGGCTGTTGCCTCAGGTTAAATGGTCAAGATTGAAAGTGCTTTTCAATAAGAAAGTTTACCAAAAGAAACAGAGAGGCATGAACTGAGTTTCTTCTCAACAAAGTTGTATGGAATAATTTTGATTGAACAGAAAACATGAATCCAGAAAATACTCGGACCAATTAAAGCATTGGTTGATACTTATAGAGTGGTCCTGTGAGGGCTGAACACATTGTTTGTTTTCTATTTCATGAATATGAAACAGAAAATTAGCTGTTAAATCGATGAGCTGGTTATTAGATGAAAAGTACACTCGCCGGATGTTCATTAATTATCAAAATAATGATGAGACTGACGGAAAGGCTAAGAATGAATGAAGCTTTGAATAGCGTCCCTGATCTCAACGTCAAAGGGTTCTTCTTTCTTACTTATTGATAAAAGTTAAATAACTGCTACCATAGCAACAATGAAAACAAATTGGACGGGATTGGAGTTACAGGCCAAAAGAACTAAATATACCTCAGACAATATAAAGTATTATCTAGAATGGTTTTGCAGATTTACTATATTTGGTATTGATTAAAAATCAGACATTCGACATCATGAAAGAACGCTCTGTGATCAGCTTGAAACTTTTGCAGCTTGATTCTAAATGAACAGTTTTATTTGATTGATAGGAGATGGTGAAAGATACCATAGATAAAGCAGGGCTGCCGTTGTGTGTGTGCGTATGTGTGTGTGCGCGTGTGGGGGGGGGGGGGGAGCTGGGGGGCTCTGGAAGCTAGGGGGCTCTGGAAGCTGGGGGCTCTGGAAGCTGGGGGGCTCAACCTCCTTGTTAAATTCAGAGAGATTTTGGAGTCTGTGTTGGAAACCCTTTGAAATCTAATATATTTTCCGTGAAAGTGCAATTTCCTATCATTAAGTGTGAGTCAGTGAGCCGGCATACACAACAGAGAATTTTTAACACAAATGCAAGTTTATTAGGCGTGATAATGGGTGTTGCTCTAGAAGTCACCTACGGCAAAGCCCCTCCTAATTTTTTAGGGTGGCACCCCTGAGAAAAGGTGTTTTTTAACTTTGAGAAAACGAAAAGTCTGATTAGAAATACCCCTTCACGCCAAGAAGTGGGTAATAGCTAACCACACTTTAAAAATTCAGGTAAAATCTTGCAAATATTCCTCGAAGCCATTTATTGCAAAAGCACCCGTCTATTAAGGCCACTGGCCTTCTTTTGATATGCGGTTACTGTCCACAGGTTGGTAGGTGAGTTTAATCTTCTTCCAATTATTAAGTAAGGGTACACTATGTAATCAAAGATTATACGCGCAGATAAAATATAAGTTAAATTGGATAGGTCATAGACTAGTTTCAGAATTTATCAAAAGGTGACGCTAACAACGCTTCTTGCCTATGTGACAATCGTGTATAAAGAGGGACTGACTAATATATGCTCAATTTTTTTACGAAACTAAGCTAGAGGTTAGCATTTGGTTTTGTTAAAATTTTTGTTGTTCTCAGTACTGTAGTTTCTTCAAAGGTTTCTCTAATACCAAGATTCACATGAAATTTAACTCCTAATGAGTCAAAATGAGAACTTTTCATCGTCAATTTGAAAAGAATTATTTCGACCCCATCTTGAAAAGGAGAATTTTCGAGCAGTTTCTTAAGGTTGAGGGTGAGGGAGAGTGGTTACAATCTTAGGTTAAGTGTAAGAGTGTAAAAGAAGAGTGAAAGTGTGAAGTATTTGAGTAACTTTGCAATAATTTTTGATGTCATCTCATGAGAGGAGAATCAGGTCATTGACAATAAGTCTATGTATTTCTATGTGTGTGGATTTTGTTTGACCAAGGTCAAGACCATTGGCAATGCGAGGTTATTCCAGGACACCTTGTCAGCATCCAAAGCAAACTACGCATCGAGATTAAGCAGCTACCAGATTAAATACAAATGCAAGAAAATAATGCTGGCATTTTCAGCAAAGGAACAAGTTTGCTAAAAGCTTAGGTGACCTCGCGGTCCTTATCCTTGAGACAACGATTCAAAGGCTGCCTCACAAGACAGGGACTTCGACAAAGACAAAGTAAATTTCTTTAATCTTAAGTGAGGAACACTAAAGCTAAGACCAGTCAAGCTAAGCTGTCGATCAGAATTCCATAATAACATTGTGGCTGTAATGCAACAACAATTGCCTCAAATTTCAGAACTTGGCGATTAAGGGATTCAGAATAATTCCTTTTCTGCCCTGACAATCCTGAAACTGTCAAGGATTTCTTTTGTAAGGAAGGACACAAGTTCTGAGAAGGTCGAAGAATGCTTAATAGCCATTGACGCACGCACGAAAAAGATATGTGGGAACATGATACCCCGCTAGGGGAAAGAGTACAAGAGACTTGGCAACTGTTGTCCGGGGGGACTGGGACAAAAGTATGCTTTAAAAACCTTACTGCACCGTAACATACTGATAATTTGATTACTGTAAATCAGGAGGCAGCATATAAGTAAGCAGGGATCAGGGAGCATAGACCTCCCACTTATCAATTAGCTATTCTGTAAATCTTGTATTTAATATATTTAATAACTTTTTCCGCTCTAGAGCCTCACCAAAGGAAAGATCAATGTAGCTTTTACGTATGAGTTAAGTATAGTTAGTTATTCCTGCTTAACTATTTATCGAATCTTTTTATAAGCAAATGTTTCATTTCAAGTTCCAGTGACATTTGTCGATACCCCAACGTATTATTCGCAAAGCATGCAACAATGTAAGAAAGGGTCAGGGCTGCAACACGGAACGAGATTCAGTGAGGCCATGCCCCTTTTTTTGGTGAATGAAAGATTAACACAGCCCAGATTTCACGAAAGTAGACCTTTCGATGGCAACAAATACATTGAACAAAGATCCACAAATAATATAACTGCAGCTAAATTCCACCATAACAGGGGCTAGGGTGCTCGGATGATCTTATCTTACCCTGGGTGCCAGAGCCTCAGAGAATCGGTGAAAGACCATCAGTTGCATAACAGAGGTAGCCGGGGGCTCTAAGTGATGTTCAGTTCGGGGCCCACAAGTTAAAAGCATTTGGTAAACAATATAGACAAAGCATAAAATGGTAACCAACAGACTTCCCCCTCACTCAGACTGGTATATCATACGGGCTTGGGGTGCTTTGAACAAAAACACCAACTTAAATATAAAATAGCAAAAACCGTTTTTGGGGCCCCTAGAAATTGGATACCCTTGGCTTTAGTACAAAAGGCAACTTTAGTACGTTACGCCATTGCTAACTATTCCTCTTCAGTCACAAATTCTAACTAACCCAGATAAGCTTTCGTGCTCTCTGTTGCATAAACAAGTAACATCGACAGGCTGAGGAAGGGTATGTTCTTTGCGAAGGTTTACAGTAATCTAGTTCGTGAGATAGGTTTGGAATGTTCTACGCTTTCAAAGTATTATTTAATAAAGGACGTTAATTCTGGAAATGCAATTATGATTAAAACTGTCAAAGTAGTTGTCGTAGCGTGGAAAAGGCTAAATAATTAAACAGTAGGATGGAGATGAAGGATTACGGTTAATAATAAGGGTATATTCCAATCGTATGCAGTAAATAGAAAGATAATATCAAACACTGAAAACAGTGGCGGCGGCAATCACTAGGCTGTTGGTTTGAAGGGGAAGGTTCAAATATAAGCCACACCCTTTTTAAAGTAAGTAAACACTCTTTTATCAGCAAGGAACGCCAATTTTACTAATTGCGAGCGCCAACGAATAGGATTTGGTTACAAAAAGGCAGTTGCAATATCATAGAATCACATCACATAAAATACGAGACTTTCTTATCGAATTAAGACAAAATACAGATCGGTCCTATCAAAAGCTAGGGTCGTGGCGCCTCCCTCAAGTCCCTTCCTATGCCTCGCCGTATACTCAACAAACTAATAATGCTGAAGAAGTCCGGTCGTTTTTCCTGCTTGATGGGCGACGGATGCTATCAGAAGTCAGAAGGTAACTCCAGTTATCAAGGCAGTGAAAAAAGTTAATTCACGGTATACATTAAAGAGCAAATGAAGAGGAGGTTACAAACAGTGAAGCGTTAGTAGGACATAGCGCCCTGGCCAGAGGCGAGTTAAACGGAGAAGAGGTATTAGAAGGGGTATTAGAAGTGCACTTTGTCAGAGGCTTAAGTGCCTTTGCTAAGGTTTTTTCTTGTCACCATTCTAACACCATTTAAGCATAAAATCTTCTGCCATAATCTCTTTAACCTAAAGGAAATGCGAATGCTTGACAAGAGCAAATAAGCGAAAAACACAAAGCTATGTGTAATTGATTTGCCTTTACTGAATATATATATTCAACACATGATGCACTTTAAACCTGTTTCAGGATGCTAATCAAATTAAGTGCCCAAGTGTGACATCATCAACAACTTGTTACACAATATTTTTAGCGCATTAGGAATTACCTCTAAATGTGCAAAAGTAGCTACATTTGTTGAAAATTGTTCGAGATATGGCCAATGATTAATTTTGACTTGGTTCAAAAGGTACCTGCTTCTTATGTTATGTCATGAACTCTAAAGGAGTTCTAATTTGCTGGAAGAGTATTATAAAATGCATCTAAATATAGAAGGTCTAAAGAATATAGTAAAACGTTGGGTGAGTGACTTGTCAAGTAAAGTAAGCGTTAAATTTTTCAGTTGAAGGACAAACACATACCTTATCTGAAGGAAGAACAAAGTACCATCTTTCATATGAAAAATTAATTTAATTGAAGGAAAAAATCACATTAGATACATCATTTAAACAATCCCCCCTCCCCCCCCCTCTTAAAACTTAGGGAAGGATCCAGAAAGATTTGTTTGTGGAGAGCTCAAGTAGTGCATCGCCTTGGTGAATTTCCCACTTGCATATAGTGTATCAGATTTCAACGAAAAAGAAGGATTTTCAGCGATTTTCAGATAAAACAATAGGATTTTCACGAAGGTGTACGATTTTTCCAAGAAAAGATTTGCCCCTCTGTGCATCACAACGCTTGTTCATTCGCTGCTCTCTACGATTGAAATGGAAACTTGCAAAATATTCCGTGTTTGCCCTTTCATATAGAAGGGAAAAAAGTTAATTTGTGTTATGTAATCATTTAGCATTGTATAATTTATTCGATGTTTTTCTTGCAAGAAGAAGATTAAATTGCTTAACGGAATTATATTAACTGAGACAAGCATTAACTAGCATCAGGTATTTCATTGAAATTTCAAGTAATGCAAAAATTTGAAGGTACATTTGATTGTGAGTTTGGTGTTTATAATGCATGGCGGTTGTAGTTAAACAGTTTTAAGACTCTTTTTTGTTTAAAGTCATTCTGAACTAGCTGTTAAATTTCATGCTATTCTTTTAAACACCATTTTGATGCTGAGCATTTCAAAGTTCTTCATTCATATCAACCAAGTTGTTCTCTATACAAGTGAAATGTGCTTTGCTTAGTGGTGTGATTTGACGAAAACATTATTGATCAACGATAACGATATTATTCAAAAAGTGTCAGTGGCTCAGTAAAAGAGGGGGGGGGGGGGGTGCCAAGTTTTGTCACTTATCAAATATGCAAAGATCTTATGGCGGAATGATAGAAAAGAGGTAATTTTAATTGCCTGATTTGAGTATAATTACGGGGATAGTATACTGACCTTGCACCTACTGGGGGACATGTAACACATGTTTGAACAGTTTTTTGTGGATAATGATGGAACATGACATTCATATAGTCTTAAGCCCATTATAATGTGAGTAAATGCTATTCGTCATTATCAGTCAATCCTGCTCTGGTAACTTATTCCATATCTTGAAGTAATCTAGCAGACATGAATTATTGCGCAGCTTATGCATACCTGAGATGGATCAGCTAGCTCCACTAGTTAGCATTTTGTGGACCATTTGATATATCAGATATGCTTCCTTTGGTAAGATTATCCATCAAAATATACCATTAAATGCTGGCTAGAAATTGAATACCAATTAAAAGAAAGGAAAAATGCACTAATTGGATACATAGAAATAATAGAGGGCGTGTTTCAAATGGCGTTGATAGATTGGCAACCACTTTTTGACAGGTTTTTGGTGTATTTTATAGTTATAGGAATTAGGAAATAGCATACACTTTTAATTCAAGAGCCATTTTGCTTTCTTACAGATGACTTATTAAACTCATTGCTGATATTAGATATTAGTCTAGTTTTTAAAATTAAATCAGTATCTCCAAAATTATAGTTTAATCCTTGCAGGCTGTTCCCTTATTACCCTCTGTCAGGTATCTATCAAATTTAATTAATGTCATTAGACTGGGCCTATTAGATACATTCTTCCAGCTTGTAATCGCATACAAAAAACTTTCCGGAACGGAAATGAGGTTCACAGATAGCTGGCCGCAGCTATGCAGCCTCGAACCCACTCAGGGTTTTCTAACATAGCCGTCTCATGTTATGTAATGTTTTGTGGCTTAGTGTCGGTCAGTGATGGATCTTCTGTAACCGCCTAATCTGTAAAAATGAGATACCAAGATATTAATGACAAAGAAATAAAGGGATATCGAAACGCTCCATGAACAAAGAGTTTGTCTTGAATGAAATCGAATTCTTTCGGCTTAGATTACTTTCAACACAGGTTTTTTTAATACTTCGAATAGTTATCATTTACTTGGAAAAGAGTCATCTTATGAGAAGCAACCGAAATTAAATATTTGCACAGGACGGAACTGGGGAATAAAGAATATTCTTCAATTCAACAACATGCTTGTACAAATTAAACTTGAGATCAGATTCCATGGTAACCAATAACAGATTCCATGGTAACCATCGGTGGTGACTAGAGTCCGGTGGAGCATCATGGCCAACAGAGGATAAATACCAAACAGAGGATAAATTTGTATCGATCTAAGAATGTTGAGATGGCACGTTCTACAATAAATGTCTGTTTGATGTTTCACGATTAGAAATTCGTTAGCAGGGTTTTTGATTTAAGGGGAATACAAGAATTACACTCACTTTTTCTATAACAAAAACTGGCTATAAGAAACGAGTACTAGACTTTCAGAAAAAATTTGGAAAACTTCAGTACTCGAAGCAAAAAAATAAGTCACTATTTAATCGTGATAAAACTGAGAACAACGAAATTTTTTAAAATCCAAGAACATGATTGCCCTGGTCTAGAACTTAAGACACGAGGGATAAAAATATACTTCCCACATCTAAATACTGCATCAGAACGGAAGGGAATATCTTGACGCGATAAAAAAGGTCACGAACATTTCATAACATCATTCTCGATATCATAATTAAGAAACTCTTTAGAAACAACGAGTATTGAAATTTCCAGAACATTAGGAAACTGGATAACTCAACATCGACCTTTGTTTGTTACAAAAAAATGAGTGTAGGCAGATCTATTTACCTAATGTACCCTGGTACAGCAGCCTAGCCCTATTAGTCTTCGTCTCAAGCCTTCAGGTTGTTCCATGAAAAGATTCATCCTTACAGATGGTATGAATTTAAACTGAGAACACAAGAGATGTTGCACAGTTATTTTAGTTATTCAATTGCAGAAAATCGAAGCTAAGGTGCTTGCTTCTACTGAGGTGCTGTGAATGAATGAGTTTTTAACGTTAATGATAAGGATGGCAAGAACAAATCTAAGGAGGCTAGCCGGATTTATACTTCGAGCCACTTCTTTTATGTTCAGTTATCTCTCTGTTCGGGACTCATTAAATCAAAAGGACAAGGGATTTATTGTTTAATCTCTTAAATGAGAACTTAAGAGAACCACAAATCTGAATTAAAGGACATCAACTCTTCATTACTTTGATAGTTAGTAAAGTATGATAGTCAGAAAGTACATTTTAATTACTTTTGTACAGTACATTACATTTTAATTAAAAAAAACCCAACATGGAATGCAAAATAACTCAAAAAAGGAAAATATAAAAATAGAACACGTGGGCGTTTGTAAACCAAATTATCAACGCTAGTTTCGTGTTTTTAATTTTGAATTTCTGATTAACTTTTTTTTGACTTGAACACCGTTTCAAATATGCATTTATATAAAGAAACCAAGAAGCAGATTTAAAGAGTATTAGTGGCATTACAATAACTGCAAAACAACATGAAAGAGCTGAAATCCAGCATGAAATGCAAACTTAGGCAGAAAAGCAAAAATTTAGAACACGAGAACGATCCACTGCCTTTCCTTTGTTGTTAGCTCTAAGAATGTCAAGATGAGGAGACTTGTGAAAGCTCTTAAAGCCAAATCCATAATTGATGAATATTTAGCCGTACAGAGGAGTATAACCAATAATAGCTGTGCTAAGTTCGTAATGCTCACTTACAATAGGGTTCTAAAGTGTGACGCCATCGAAAACCTATTTTTAGAATTTTTGAATTTTAACCACAAAGCGTAAAAGATCACCATGAAATACTTTCAAATACGCAAAATTGGCCAAATATGTCTAAAATCGGTTGAGATATGGCTAATGAAAGATTTAAAGTTTGTTAACGAATCAGAGACCGAAATACAGAGGTTTGATGGGGAGAGAACCAATAAACATGTGGCCATATCTCTGCCATTTCGTAATACACTTGCCTGATTTTGCACATTTAGAGGTATTTTATGTTGCTCTTTTAGGTTATGGGATCCAAATTAAAAAATTCTAAAAAATATTTTTGTGACGTCATCACTTTAGAACTCTATACTAGCTAAAACCCATACAGTAGAAACCCGCATAAAAGAACCCTGCATAAAAGAACCTGTTTGTAATAAGAACCTTGAGGCTAACATTTAATTTTCTAAACCCCATAATTAGGAACCCCCAACAGGCTGAAATTTGAAAAGGTTCATATATATATATATATATATAAGTAAAAAGGGTTTTTAGAGTGGTTTTTTACACCCTTTTCACACCGGCAAATTAAACCAGCTTAGAGTTAATTCAGATTTTGGTAGGTTGCATTTTATTTGGACAATCTAACAAGACAAATCCATTTGACTGCTTGAAACGTAACATGAAAAACAAAGCTGGTTTTGGTGTGTCCGTTAGAATTCTTGCGGTGAAAAACATTGTTTATGTGTGCAAGGCATGTACGTATATAAGAACCTTGTTAAGAACCTTTTAGACTGGAATTTAGAATAGCAGCCTGTTAATTGAGAACCTATTCAGACTGCCAGAAAAAACCTAGCTCCTTTTATGCTGGTTTCTACTCTACTTCATCATGTTAATTTTACATCTACATGTCTAGTGGTTAATTTAGGCCATTTGCCAGAAGACATCAATTGGTTCTTGTAGAAATTAACATAGAATGTAACAGTGTAGAAATGAACAACTAGATAGCTTTAAGTAAGAACGGGGTTGATATCACCAAACAGGGAAATACTTATAATGAGAAACTTGATCAATAATTAAGCTACGATCAGAAAGCACACTTTGTTTGAATTAAACAGCAGATTTATGATTTAATGTCTCAGATTATGAATATTGATAATGATAGAAAATCTTTTGAATCAAGACAAAGGTCTAAGCCCATGGTTACTCTGAAAAGCCTTGGGTTCCTGACGGAAGCAATGGACTGATTTAGAGTCTATCAAATGATATGGATGCTGTTCTCTATCAAGAATCGAATCGAAATTGTGAAAATGGTTACACACTTGGGGCAGTTTTGTTTACAAATTCTTTAAAAGATCAAGTGACTATTAAGCTTTCCAATTTTCAGGTCAGAGAAGAGTGGAGAGTTATTCAAATTCGATTGTTTTCATGACGTAATAATAAGTGTGTTTCATATGAAAATCCTGAGGCAACATTGCTGCATTGAAGAAAATGCGAGGTTATAGAATTCAAATCAATAAGTCAATTAGTACTAAGTGTCCTCTCACGATCAATATTAATGAACCGTAAAATGATGAAAAGTTAGAAAGTGGGCTCAATACAAATTGAACGGCTTGCTTCCTACAGTCGAAACAAGGGAAGATAATTAGCCTTGACTTTTTGGCACGTTGATGACATCATTACTGGCAATCGATGTATGCTTTGCTCCTACTCTCAACGATATTACCATCTTCCACAAGTTTCTCTTGATTTTATTCTGACCAAGGTGAGAGTTTACAATTAAGCAGCAGACTCGTAGAAATAATCATTTCTTGACCATATAATATTTCATTGTTTGTTATAAGTTTCAATTATATAGCAAAGCCCTAGCAAGGGAAGGGAGAGAGAGGCTAAAAAGAAAGGGAGGGGGGGGGGTAATATCAAGTTGGTTGGTTTTAGTTTTGAAGGAAAAAAAGATTATAAGAATCTGAGAAACAAGAGGAGGGTGAAGCATTTCAAGCTTTGGGAAGGAAAAATGAGTTTGAGTCTCAAAAGCTATTTAGATTAAATTGATGTCATGCATGTTCTAGTTAATGTTGTTGTCGTTCAAATTCAACAAATGGCTCTGCAGAGCACTTCATAAATAATAAACTTTTGTAATGTAAGATTATAAAATTGCTACAAAAAGGTAAAATTTTCTCTATATACCCTGCTACTGTAAAATAAATGAATAGCAAAAATTGCATCGATGCGAACCGTGTCAAAATAGAAATTCGCATACTTGACCCATAATACCATTTATAATATGTTCTATACTATGATATAACATAATATATGTTCTATACTATCAATTTTTATAAATAACCTTAATTTATCAGCTGAAGTATTTTTCACGCAAGCTTCCGTATATTTCAGTATCTGAAATTCTTTTGAAACCTGGCACCCGCTTCAGTAGTTATTAGTCACTATTTTGTCTCTTAGTATGATGAAATCTTAACTATCTCCTAAGACCAGGATCAAGACACGACATTCCTTAGCGCTGCCCAATGGATGGATCTCCTTTCGTTTCTTGAGGCTGTGGACCATTTTTCTTATCAAAAAATGAGTTATAGCTTTCCTCAATGAGTCTCCTGTTGGTGTCTAGTCATTGATAGGAGGTCAGTAATAAAGGCCCTCAAACACCAAGGCGTCACGGTAGAATTGACCAACTGTCTCAAGTAACTTCTCACCGCTATCTATCATCTATTGCGAAATTTTTGCCATATCTTGATTCTCAGCAAATGCCTTGAAAACTGCAAATTTGTAGTTATTTTCATTCGACTTAAATTAATGATATTTCTGGCGCCGGCGACTCAAACTAGATTAAAAAATCTAAAAGACTTAGATTTGGGGATTTTGTTCAATCTTGCCACACAGATTAGAGACTGGAATATAGATTCCTTTTCCTGGTTGTAATCACATAGAGGTGTTTTGCTTTAAAACTACGGTCGAAGAAAGGTAACAGCGTTATCCGAACGACACAAGACCATAATAACCAACCAGCCAACGTCATAGACGTAGAAAGCGTTTCAAAAGTGGGGATGGGGGCACATTTAGCCAAAAGGGGGTCGTTTGGCTGCAACTCTGTCCTTTACCACAGTTTCTGAAAAGTGAGGAGCACGTGCCCCATGTGCTCCCATGTGCTTTCATGTGCTCCTACGTGCCCTCACATGCCCCCATTTGTCACATTTGCCTCCTTTGACCCCCTGCGTCTCCCCTGTGTCCCCCCTGTGTCTCCACTGTGTCCTTGATGTCCCCGGATTCTCCGTCTATGACAGACGTTGACTTCTCGACCAAATTTTCCATGATAAGTTCGGCATGCATCTTTTCAGCATAAATTTTGGTTGATATAAAAAGCGAAAAAAATCACAAGCAGGCTTTTGGCTTTAAAATGCTATGGTCTGTTATCTTTAATATATCTAGCCTATATCCAAATTTGATTTTAGCATGAAATTACAGATAGTTTCTTTGCGTCTTTGCTTTGCACGTGAGTTTTAAGCCGATGTTGTATTTGATATTTTTTTCCAATAGATACTAGCAAGGTGTTTCAAAATTTTGCCGGGAAAAATAGCAGTTAAACATTGATATCTTTAAAAAATGAAACTAGGATCTAGCGTTAAATTTCTTAAAATTCCCTTCATTTTTGAGTATCAATATCTCCATAAAGTTGAACGAATAGCGCAGGCTTTGACAGATTTTGAAGCCTGAGCTTTTTTCCTAACTCTCTTAACGTCCTACAAATCTAAGGCTGGCTGAAGCTGTTAAGATAGAAAGAGAAGTAAAAAGGCTTTCCGAAAATCCATCGATTCCTAGTTTGTTTGGTTGTTTGAAAAGTCCTTAATAAGTTATAAATGCTACTTATAATTGCTTCCTTTGAAAAAAAATTTGTTCCCATGGAGAGTTGTTTGCACAGTTTTGTGCTCACTCTCAGTCTCAAAATATTTTGTAAGCAAAATGTTTCAAAACTCTTTAATCTGACCTTCCTTTTTGTCGGCGAAGAAAGTTGTTCTTTAGAAATTAAACAGGCTGAATTTTGTTAATCACATCAAAGGGAAGAGCGTTCAAGGAAAATAGTGGACATTTTTCCTTTGCATTCCATGCCGCAAACATAACCACAAGCGTTTATTACAGTTTGCCTGAAAAAATACCGCTTTGCTTGTAGTAGGTCGTGCTCTCATTGAAAAAAGTAACGTAAATGGTGTTTCTGAGCATTTGCAAGAATCTTATTTTTCCATGATAGCATTCTCGGTCCAAAAGCAAAAAGCATATAGGCAAAGTATGCATGCTTCATTTAAAAGGCGATTTGTCACTGAACACTGTGATTAAAATTAGAGCTTTTAGGGTAGGGCATTTTGGAATTCTTTGTTAATCACGCCGTTTGTTTTTTACTAGATATATTCAGGTGATCCGAGTTTGAAGTTTGTGAAAAATGCGTAAATTTTGCCTGCCATGTCTATAAACAGTTTTATCACTGCAAAGCTTTGAAGTTTATCACTGCACAAAACCGTTTTATACTTAAAAAAGATGCATGTAGGGGGGGGGGAAGGGGGTAAATTATTGGCAAAAATACATGCTGTTATAACAAATTTATCTTGGTGATGCCTGGCAAGTATATATTATAGAAAGTAAACAGTACATCATATTTCTTGTGGATGAACACGATGTTTGCACAACAAGTGACTTTTATCTAATCTTCTAGCAGAATAGGCCCTTCTTCACGAACACAATTTTGTCAGAAAAGCTCTCTTAAGATAACAGGATGACTGTCGGTTTTTCTATCTCAGGAAAATCTACAGCCAAGCTGACCTTTGCTGATCGTACAAAAAACGCAAAGATCAAATCGTTCCCATGGTGAGCTGTTTTGAAGGCAGGTCCTTTGCAAAATTAAAACCTAAAAATATTATTCATAGAAATAGTGGGCTAAATTTAATAAAAATGGCAGTGTTAACCGAATTGATGATTTGTAAGTAAACAAGTCATTTTCAACAATCTGGGTCAAATATAAGGAAAGTCAAAGAAGGGAGAGCGAGGTCTTAATAAAAAGGAAGCAATTTTTGTTTGTAAACCAAAAGCCGCAATCACACCACAAATGACTGTAAACACGAGCCGAATCGTCTGATTAATCCTTGCTGTGTTTTACCTTGCTCTAAATATTATGGTAGATGAAGAAAGGTGTGGTATATAAAGAAAGAAGTTCCATTCATTTTGTGTCTTACCTCTTTTCCGTATATCTTTGCAGGTCAAACGCCAGATCAGCCACGATGCATGCACTAGTTTCTAAATATTAATTTTACTGCCTCCAGGGCCTAAGGCATTTTGGAAAAATGTAACTTTGATATAAAAGGGTAAAGTATTTGATAAGGATGAGGGCGGGGAGTCCCGAGCCTTTCTCTAGACAAATGTTGGCCCTAGGAAGGCGATCTTTGGCAAAATCAATTTTTGCAGGTACTTATGCTATGCTTTGGTTTATATAGCACAGGACAGTTATAAAATGCCACACAGAGAACAGCATTTTCTGACAGACTGGTAGAATAGTAAGTTTTATAGGTAATTGCAAGGGTAATTGTGTTATGTTTATTAGTAATTACAATAATTAAATCAGTTTATGCTTAGTTTTTCCAGACCATTACAAACTATGGAAACGTTGAGCAATAATCTATGCTTAAATGATGCTGCAGTGGTATTGTTGCTAATACTGAAGATTATCATACATGTTCTTATTTCTATTCTAAAGATTTTTATAGCTGTCGTTGATAGTAAATTTTTATAAATGCGAATAATATGTAAATGGAGACGAAGAAAAGTTCATTTATTGCAAGACTCATTCATGAGCCATAGGACAGACAAGTAGTAGTCTATCAACCAGGGTGAACATCATGTAATCCATATTCATATTATACTTACTCATATTTTATATAATTTATATACTAAAAAACTAAAAACTAAAAACTAAGGAAATTGAATCGACAATCTAAGTACAATGAATTTTTTGGGTCTATTTGCTGCGCTTCCAGGAAATCGTGTTTTGATTTAATTCCAGCGCTTGAAACATGATTTCAATTTTCTTTTGAACTGCGGGAGGGTTGGCAGTTCCCTGATTGAAATTGGAATGCTGTTCCACGCAGTAAACGCTGAATGGTGGAAGCCTTTTTCACATATTCAAGGTTATATCTTGGAATTTGGATGTCCTTGCAGTTTCTTGTTATGTAGTTTGAAAGCAAAGATATCAGGGGAAATCCCAGTTCAAACCTTCATCAACGATGGTTCTGAGTGATTGTGTTTTGAAGATCATTAGATCATTCAGTTAGATTATAAACAGGAGTGGACTAAGACAGGAGCCTTGAGGAATGTCAAGAGTATCCTAACGCCGGAGGTACGTCAATAATAGGCCAGATGTACGCCAAGGTTCAAATGCATTAGGATAGATGCAGAAATGTCGTCGTCCCACCCTCATAATTCCAAGCAAGTATATTTTTACAATGGGAATCGTTGAGGATGATGCAGAAAAACACATAAACAGTCACAGAAAGAGCTTTACGCAACGCCTCGATAAAAAAATTCAGTGTACACAGCAGGCCGGCAGATGCTTATTCCACGCCAACAGCACACTAAAAACCATAACTCCGCATCGAAAATACTTCGGGATTTTCTACATGGAATGCATCTTGGAATGCACCTTTTAAGATTGTTTCTTATTTGTTTGCTCTGACTAAAGCGAAAAGAATTCAGAAGCTACTTTGATCCCCCTTTCACCCCATTCAATCATTATATTTATCCATTTTTTATTTAAGAACGTATTGACTCGCATTTAAAATTTTTTTGGTACAATACACATACACACATGTTCATGTTTGTTTGTCTAACAGTTAACGTTTCATAAAACAACTCCCGTGCTGAAAGCTGGGTAGAACTTGTTGAGCCACCTTGGTACCAGAGCCACAAAGTTTCGAGCGCGTAAATAAAAACCAAGCAGAGAAGCGGAGTAGCGCCTAGCTGAGAAAAAGGAAAAAAGACTCCCTCTTTTTCTCTAAAACCAGTGTGTCAGTGACAAACCTTCTGACTCGGATCAAATTTGCTGTTCGAATCTATGTCACCTGGATTTTACAAAATACAGACCTCTTTGTCAGATGAATTATGGATGCGCGCGAAGGGTATAATTTTCATCGGTTGTGCCCTCCCGAAGTATGAGCGTGTCATTCTTGATTAGAGGTTGCAAGCAACGAAACGCTAGACGGTGATGTATCATCTAGGTTGTCTACAAGTGTAGATGCTACGGTTTATTCATTAAGGCTTCTAGTATCCTTTTTTGAGAATGAGTAGCTAAGAATGTATCTAATAGTTTCGAAGATGTATCTGAAGCGGCCTAAACCCAGACGATTCACCAAACACATGGCGAGAAATAGGTTTAAACGCAAATGTGCGGTGTACAAAGAAAGGCTCTGTCAGGTTCTGCATCTGTAGCTCGACTATGTAGTGATATCAGTGATTGGCGGGAAGTCGTCATTCAAAGTTCTGAATTGCAGTTGTGAATGACACAGTTATGAGAAAGTACAGGTTACCTGCTGGATTGAAGTAGGATATATAGTAACAGAGCAAAGACAAGCAGATTAAACCAAAGAATTCTTTACTTACCACACATTGTCAATCAGGGAGACTATATCTGGCGTCGTAATGATAACCTTCGACCTCTGATCCCACAAAGTAGTTTACGGCATTGAACGATCAGATACTTGCCTCAGGGTCATTCTTGGAGAACATGGCCTAGATTAGAGCGTAACCAGCAAGATATTAAGAAAGCGATAAGGCCACATTGGAGATCAGGTAATTAGGCTGCAAAGGAATAATAAATGATACAAATATCTATATAAGAAACAAACCATAATATTGGACGGATGTTAATGGTAAGGTGAATCATGAAAGCATGATAGTTAACAGATACATCAAAACAGCCAATTTTCAAGGTTTTGTAAATTAAAAAACAACTTAAGACTCTTGTTTCAAAGTAATTCTAACTGTGCAGCACAGTTACCTAACGAGTTCTTAGTTAATCTGAAAATTTTTAGTGGATGCATATAATGTTTTTAAGGCTGTTTGGCTGATTAGCAGACTATGCATTGCACAAGTGGATAATCAGTGATGTATATCGATTAGGAGGCAATAGCAACTTTTGTTATACTGGATAAGACGCTGATCAGTGGTCCTTTATTACGAGAAGGCTAACACCGACGCATATCGTAACAATCCAATTCTGGGCAACAGCACAGTACCGCTAACGTACCAAACAGATTACAAAATTGCAATTCTATCAAGCTAATTAGAGAGTCAAACTGGAATTAGAAAGCTTGGCTGACTAACCATTTTTATTGATGCTATTAAAGTTGCGATGCATGCAACTTCATGCAACGGGAACAAAACTTTTCAATTGTCTAATCAATTGAAATAAGAATAATGTTTTGAATGCTTTCAAATTCTATTCAAAGCCAATGGCATTGAAGCCAGCCAGCCACTGTTTATCTCTTGGGTAAGAGACATAATATCCAAGCTTAAGTAAAAAATTCCCTTTTGATCAAAGCAGTCAAGATTGAAAGACAGATAAAGTTTAATTTTAGAAAAGCTGATGGGAGTCGAAATAATAGACTTAATAGATTAATAACAGACCCAAGAAGGAAATGTTATTTAATGTTTCGGAGCTCGCCACGAAGTTGGTTAATTGTCGACATACTGGGTCATATCAATTTGCGAGCGACACTATTAATTTCCAAAATATTATAATCCAAAATGAAAGGTAATACGTTTAATGAGTTTACTGTTACACCAAGACCACTATTGCAATTGTCATGGAAAAAGTGAACAAACAGGTCAACAGAGTGCTGGGTCATTTTTCGGGGTGTGCTTATAAAGAGACATCTAAATAGAAAACCAACTAATAAAATCTTTTTGACCTGAGCAATGGATGTTCACTTTTTGCCATGCAGTGCAAAGAGAACATACCGGCTATGTTTTGCATTGCCACAAAACGAACATGAAATGTCAATCCGGAGAATTTTAATGATAGCAGAAAGTTAGTTTCTAGTAGTGGTACTTCTTGGTATAATGATATAAGACATTTAAGGCTTGTTAAAGATGCACCACTCTGTATTATCTTCTAAAAATATTCTAAGAATCAATTCAAGGTGCGATCATAGCCGATTTTAAATCGAAATTTAAACAGATTAAGTAATAAATTATTCAGCCTCTATATTTGAAACATTGAAAAATATATTTTGAATATTTTCAGAATTAAGAGTGTATGGAAACAGCTAAAAAGAATAAAAGAGGAAGCCAGGAGCTTTGGCCTAGAAACTTTTCAATTTCTTTTCTGATTTTTTTTGGTAAAAATTATTAAAAAAGAAGCATCTGCTCTGCCTACAGACTAAAATTGTTATATAATTAATTGAAAATAACATTGTCGAAATAAAGGAACAGTTTCCTGCCCAACTATTGCGTATTATGCATAAAAATGAAGATTATGATATGATCAACAATGTGATATTCAACAGTATTAGTGTCAGATGAAATATTCAGACCGTGTAAAAGGGCCTTTATCCAAACACCATTATGCTTTCACTATTTCTAGATCTTAAATTGTCATTTGATAAGCATCAACAGAATAACATGATCTATGCTTTCTCTTTCTTTATAGCATAAGTTTCCTTTGAAAGTAAGAAACGAACAGAGAAAAAGAAAAATTGAAAAAGAGAGGAAAAATATGCATAAATAAATTAAGAATGCATATTATCAAAGACGTGGCAGCTTCAACCAAATAAACATTCTTTACTTGGAAAGATCATTCATGATCATATAATATTTTCTAAGTAAAAACTACAGAGACTTGATGTCAGTTTCACAAATACAGGGTTGTGCTCTCTCTCTCCTTACAGCTTTTCTTTAAAATATACTTTTTGAGTGAGCAAATTGAAAGTGTCTTTGAATAGTATCGGAATCTAGTAAATCATCTTATCTTCTTTGATCAGCCTTTTTCGGTTTAAAAACATTTCTGGTCCTGTGCCATTGCAAGGAATCAAGAATTGTAGATATTTTTCCTTTTTAATTGATAAGAGCACTTTGCCTAACAAGAGGAGCATTTTACTTTTAAGGTATAGCATGTGGAATAGAGAGGCAATGGGCAACATGGTTGCCCATCAAGACTAGTATTTAAAATTGATATTACAAACTTAAACATACGATCAAAAAAGTAAATTTATGTCAGTCAGTTATTGATACGTGGAAGTTAGCGATTAGGTCGTACCGTCCCTAAATTTTGGACACGGGGAAACTCACCATGTGTCGCCTGCAAGACCTATAAAAACAATTCGTTGAACTGATAGAAATGGTAATATTTCTATGGTTGAACTTGAAGCAACGTCCAAAACTAGTCCCAAGCTCCCGCGCAGTATTAATGCCCCATATACGGATGTCTGCTTCAAATGCAAACTAAAAAAGCATGACGCTGACGTAAAATATAAAATAACTTTTTCTAGCTAATTTTCCGGAGCAAGAAACCTTCGAGAGAAATCATTGTGATGCAAAAACACTGTACCGATGCAAAAAGGCTAGAATGATAATAAAGAGTCAATTACACAGTGGCTAGTTGAAGTTAATTATGGTATGCATAAACAGCTTGTGCTTTCCACGATTCTCAAGGTCTTGCATGATTAAGACGTCATTGTATACACTCTTGCCATTAAGAGTTTTCACTTGGGAAAACCAGGGTGCATAGCTGGTTTTAAAGGTTGTTAATACCATACCACTTAGGGAAATGGAAAACGTTTTTTGGTAGTACGAATTACAAATGGCTTTTAAAAAGAAAACATTTTGAAAAATGCCTAAGTTTACGTCTGACACTCCTCAAAGTATAAAATATTAAAAATAGATCGAAATTATAAGCTAGGAAATAAATACGCCCAGTTGTGGATCGAAATAGACTATGGAATTTTACCGCCATAATCCTTCATTCCAGGTCTCATCTGCTCAATTTGCTAGATTGGTTCTCTTCTAAAAAAACCTCCGCATGAAAAACATTGCCTAATCTACAAGCTTGATGACATTTGTCAGAAATTAATGGCTTATTCCAGATAATATTTTGAATGCTCGAGAAAGGATGTTTGCAGTTCCAAACAAGATAAGGAAATATAGAGGATAATTCACCAGGGTTTTGCGTCAAAGTTATAACCGAGCTTAAACAGTTCGACCTCAGGAATCGATTTGATGATTTAAGCTGTAAGTTAATGAAGCATCTAGCATAATGGAGATCAGATCAAAATAAATAAATCCAATGTAGAGATTATCTCGGTTGCTTGAAATTAATAGCTGAGATATTTCGCATGGATTGAACGAACGTCAAACATACATACAGAGCCTTGGAAAGTTTCAATGAGATAATTCTTGGTTTCACAAACAAGACATTTTTGTCTCATTTTTCCGCCCACTGGTAAAATATAAGCATTCTATTGAGGCAACCGAAATAATGTTAAATGAAGACATTATTAGGGACAATTTCTCAAGATTTGTCCTTATGCAGAGTCTTTATATGATTTGATCTTTGGAAAGAATTGGTTTTACAGTTTCTGTTATCTTATTGAACACAGTTGGTTTTGGATGATTAAAACCTGGTGCAAAAAGGCTAGAATAATGAAAAAGTGACAATTACATAGTGGCTAATAAACTAGTTGAAGTTAAGGTATGCATAAGCAACAGTTTTGGAGTAATGAGAAAACTAAGAGAAACAGCTTTGTTGCTATAGGCGTGAAAAAATTTACAAGAAGTGTGTCTAAACTTTGAAACGTAAATTAATAGTTCACTTAATATGCTACCATTAAAAAATTTATTTAAGGATATTGATTTCTGGTCGCATTTTAGTCCATCATGCTTTTTTAGTATCTTTAGGAGCTTTTTTGCCTTTTTATATTCATAATTCTTCCTAAAATAGTTTCTCCTACAACTTGGTTGTAAAGCAAATGGGGATAGATAGATAATCCTAAAAGTTTAGAAGCTCATTGTGCGCAACCCGTGTTTGTACAAACCCAATGCATTTTAAAACCTAGAAGCAGAAGAGATAGTTTACTTTAAGTAATGTCTCGTTCTTAACATTATTCAGTTTCGCGCCAAGGAAGCAACGACGATAAGATGTATCCAGTTTTTTTTCCATTCACAATTTCCCTTCATTTCAGTCCTCTCTAATTTTGGACTCAGCGTGCAAATCCTAGAAAATTGAATGTGGATATGTCAATCGTTTAAGCTCCAAGACGCTACTGGATGAAAACTATGGGATGCTTTCCCTCCTTTAAAAATTGCTTTTCTTGTGCCCTTCGCTCTAAGTCATCCATCATCCAAAATTGGTTCTTATTCTAATTATTCGAGTTCGCCTTAAGCCCTGGCAAAACGACTAAACATTTCACTAAACATTACACTTAACTTTTGTTTAGTGAAGTTGAGTGAAGTTTAGCGAGGGTGGCAAAATGTGACTAAACTTTTCACTAAACTTCACTCAACTTTTTTGAACTGCGAGCTGTCTTTGACGCTGTTGGGTTGTTGGGGATCTTGCATAGGAATTTGCTTTTGGTTTATTTTATTGGATGAAGCGACGGGGAAACAAAAGACTTTTTAGCACATTGACTGTTGAAGAAGACAGTGGCGTACAACGAGATATGCAGATGTCTCATAAAAGCTTTAAGGGTCACGTAGGGACAGGAAAACCAACGAAAACAGACGAAAACCTTTGGATTTCCACAGCTAGTGCGCCTGCGCGATCACAACAAATGTTTAATTGGTGGCAAAACGACTAAACATTCGCTAAACAACACTAAACAACGCTAAAATCTTTTGACCAGGATCAAACTTTGCTCAACAACACTCAACATGACTAAACAACACTAAACAGGGTGGCAAAACGACTAAACCTTTCACAGTGAAAGTTTAGTGAAATGTTTAGTCGTTTTGCCAGGGCTTTAGCTCGACACGAGGCAAAAAGCAACCGGGAGGGTTGTAACAAACCTAATGGAATTCTGTTAGTGAGACATTTAGCACGGATAATGAGAATTGGTATTGGTTTGAAGACTTTCTCTAATGAGACAGTATTACAGGGGTCGTTCATGTCGGAAGCCAGCCTTGAGGGAAAAGATCTCCATTCATTGGCAAGCAAAAGAAAATAACATTATTTAATAAACTCGACAATGGGAGTCCATGGAAAATTCTGTCGGCATTAACGTGACTGCAATGCTAGAGCAAACTGCAAACGGACAATAACACTACCTCTTTATCCTCTAAGTAACTTAATAAGGAATGCGAATTTTCAATGCAAATGTTCATCAGTTATCTTTCCTGTTTTTTCAGATTTGTTATCGTAAACAAGGTTGGTAATTGAAGCAACAAGGCCCAAGGAGTTAAAGCGCGACATCGTTTGTTAAAGAGGGAGACATGAGACAAGCTTTGAGCCTGAGCATGGTCAGCTTATATGAAGTAAGATCACTGGTTAGTTTATATAAGATCACTGGTCAGCTTATAAGAAAACAGTTGTACAAAGCACGTGCGTATATATAGGTTGTTCGTGGCTAGGGAGCTCTACATGCAGACCGGGCAAGCGCATCATAAGTCTTAGTGCTGAAGATAGGCCATAGAAAGCAAATAAAAGGCCTTTGGGCTGAGTTTAGGCCATCTAAGGCAGAACTTAATTTCGTTTTATGTTTCAAACAAACAAAAAACGAAGGGGAAAGCTGCAACAAGAAGGCTTGTAAGAAAACTTGTTTCAGGTCTGCCGCAACGCTGATTAGTCGTTTAGAACAATGGTTATAAAAAGGAGTATTTTTATTGGTTCTTACATTTGATTTGTCCCAATTGGCTCTTGAACAATTTGCGTAGAGCAAGCTAAAATAAGATATTTTAACAGTAATACTGCTAATCAAATCCACGAGCTCTATTATTGAGCATAATAAAGCGTTGGTTTTCTGTTCCCCAATAAGAAGAATTTACCCAATGAGACTTTAGAAAATTGAATGCCAACAGAATTATCCATTATTATTATTATAATATTATGCTACATCATTATAATACTAGCCTTCATTAATTTACGTGTATATTTACTGTTGTTCATTCTCGTCGCATTGCGATGTTTCTTATTTGCTACATTTTCATCGATTTTTCGCCGCAAGAACTCCTTGGAGTCCGTCGAGCAGCCTGCTATCGTGACCTTTTATTCATTCACAGAATTATGCTACCCTTACCACCGTAAAAACAGTGTAAACATATTGCAGTTGAGTATTTTGCTATTTGGCAGAAGTCAGCAAAGTTGAAGTCGAGGACATTGGAATCCAACTACTGCTTTAATGTGCAGTTTTTGAAGTATTATATATAAGATTAATTCAATATAAGATTAAATATTCACTTGATACTTTCAAAACAAACGAATAATGACGAAGCCTAGGCCTACCTTACATTTGTTGCGTAGCGAAGGTCTTCCATACCTCACGTAGCCAGTTTCTATCACGCTCTACACCAAGTTAAGACGTCTCTGTGACTCTCAGTTAATTAACCTCAAGTATTTTTCTCATAAACGTGAAGCTATAGTTGAGCTCAAATTAATTCTGCCGAAGAATACCTCGAGATTGTTGAAAGCATATCTTCACCAGGGGCAAACGCCTTCTTGAAGACAACAAACAGAAGACTCATGGGACAAGCAGTTGATGCTTTGGGGAAATGAGTATCATGGAGGAATTTCAAGGTTTGGAAGCACAGTCTTAGAAAACAAACAAAATTACAAGATCTGTTCAAGCATATGTTTTTTGAACACCAGAAATTTGCGTTGTTTTTTTCTTGTTTTCGTTTCTTCTCCAGAATACTACTTATTCTACCTCCTTCCATCCAGAACAATATCTATAGTCTCTAAAAATATCAAACAATTCACAAGAAAAAAAAGTTCTTCATAGTCTCCTTATTTTTGATAGTAAACAAATATTGTTGCAAGGGGGAGATTATAGCTCAATTTGTCATCAAAAACTGACACTAGTCTTGGGAAACTTTGGTAGGGCTTGTAGTTGAGATAGCACAAAGCTCAAGTCTTGGTTGGCGGTGAGCTTGCGCTAGAACACGTGGCCTCTTTCGCCGCTGTGCCAGTGACTGCCCCGGAAAGTGTAAACAAACTTAGGCCAAAGCCAAAAATTGAGCATTTTTACCACCCTTCGTTAAAAAATAGCGTGTAAAATTAGATTTGAGCCCATGGTAAACTGCCATGGGCTCAAATCTAATTATACACGCTATTTTTTAGTTCGAAAAATGTAAGTGGCTTTTTCAGAAAGTTGAAAACCATGTGCCATATAATGATCGCTTCAATTTTGATACGACTGTTAAGCGCGCAATGATGCCAGTCAAATAATTACTTATTGCTTTAGGACAAGCCAAATCCCCATAAGCAAGAATGCAATAAAGCAGAAAAGACCATTCATGCTTTTTAATAAAGAATCAGTCTGAATATTCGTAAAGAAAAAAATTCCAACAACATGAACGCTTCGGATCCGTTGTTTTTCTAGCGTGCAAGGCCGCTGGGATTTATAAGAAACGTAAACATCCGTATTACACTGAATTTTTACCGTTTGTGACCTGAGACATTCCCTAAATAAAGACTCATTCAAATTTACATCTTAAAAGCCTTCGCGCAACCAACATGCTTTGCGGTAGCTGTTTTCTAATTGAGAAGGAACTGGCGGTATTTTGGGTTTTCATGCAGTAAAGTATTAGGCCGGTTTTGAAAATAAAGTTCCAAGGCATGCCGGTTGCGCAAGAGTCTTTAAAGGCAATCGACTAATCCTTAAAGCCTCGTTCCCACTGGGCGACCACAAATTCAAATGACTGTTCGCTTTTATCGCAACAGTCGTCCAGTGGAAATATGATTCAAACGTGATTATCGCGCCACGATTATCATGAAAAGGGCGACAAACGCAAAAATCGCGATTAAATTTATCAATGTGGTGGCAGTTTTCAACTTTCCAATGCACAAATAAACGATTAGCGCGAAAAATTTTTGTTTGTACAATCAACATGGCGCCCCTTACAAGCAAGCATCTCATTGCAGTGATTGCGGCAGGTATTGGCCATTTTTCACTAGGTATTGGCCATGACATTCTTACATTGCAGTCTATTTTTCTTTTCTCGTGAAGACATGGGTACGGTCTTACTGCTTCTGCTAGCTGTTCGTCTCGTTGAATACAATCGGGATCCATGGTTTATAGGTTTTGATGAGAGTGTTAGAAATAATTTACTGCAAAAAATGATTCACCAGTAATTCAGGCGGTAATTACATAGATAAATAACACAGATAACTGTTAAATGCTTTTAAGGTATTAATACCAGGCAATTCATTACGTCTTATTGAAAAGTGCCAACTCACATTGGCATAAAAATAGCTACAAGTGACACGCTGATTGATACAAGTTGCTACGGGATTTTAAAAAGTGTATAAAAAATTGTATAAGAATTGTATAAAAAATACATTAAAATGTTTTATTTAAAAATAGTTTTTGTAATCTTCATTTATTTTAATCAATTTGCGATTCATTTGGTTTTCTCTCTGAAAATCTTACTAGTAATGGTACCCCCATCAATTGAAAGAAAATACACATCGAGGAATTGTGGAGTCTCGTTCACAATACTGCTTATCGTGTCCTCGCTTGATCATAAAGGATGAGCATTTACCCCTTCGTTTTTGAATCGGAGGATAACTTAGAAAGCTCTATGGTGTATTCATATTGCCATTCGAAACCCGGTTTATCCATGACAACAACCGCTAGATGTCGAAAAGCACCAGCTGGAACAAGAAATCTTTGCCTATCTGCTGCTAGTTTCATGTTTGTCAATTTTAATCTTAATTTCACAGTATAAGAGGTATTCCAGCAAGCGTTTGATGCTTCGAAAATAACTCCTGCTTTATAGACGCGCCTCAGAATATAAAGACAGTCACCATCAATCTTTTTATAAATCGTATTAACACCAAACATCGATGTAAATGCCGACCCTGGAAAAGCACTAGAAATTAGTTTCTCGGCCTTCTTTAGTGAGCAAACACAGAACTTCAAAGCGACATTACGGTTGGCACACGGCCTGTACCGGCCATAACTTGACCGCCTCTCAACCGACTTTATCTTAAAGTTAAAAGTATTACCATCGTCTATTACTGATGAAAGTACAATGCTAAATGAATCATCTCTCTGTACTTGAACATCAAACCCAGTGGTAACCGATACCTTTTCCTTTCTCTGCCAAACATTAGTGACATTTGTGCCTACGAGCTGTTGACAAACTCGGCCATTTTCAACCGTGATGTCATTTTTGTTCAGTTGTGATCTAACTATTTTTTTGTTAATCACTGCAAGGGCGTACTCAGCCATCAGAAAATGGACTGAACTAACAGGTAATGACATCCTCCAGCCCTGGCAATAACAAAGGGAGTTGCGAAGGAGGCCGAGATCATCGCATCGCCTTGCTGCAGAGACAGGTTGAAACAAACCTTGCATTGAAGATAATGCTGATTGGTGTGTTGAATTTTTATGGCTAATTGATATATGCCGCAACTGCAGCAATGTGTTACGCAAATCGCGTATCGTCACGAGTCTTCGCTGGTTATCCATCAAGTGTTTCATCCGCGATTTCCCGATTTTCGCAAACACCTTTTTTGGTATAATCATAAACATGAAAGGATGGTATATCTCAAAAAGACCTTCTGAAGTGCGCGAGAACGGTCCATAAGAGTTACCATGGTCCGAAAAGATGATATGAATGGTGTCTTCTAACGACGTTACTGCAGACAGAAATCTCACAAGCGAGTCATCCAGTGTTCGTATTCGTTTCCCAGTCCCTTCATGACCCACGTCTGTAATTAAAAACGAAAACAAAGGCTTCCTGCCCTTTTTCTTGAAAGCCCTTTCTATATAATCTAAGAAATAATCATGCTGGTACCTATTACCATAACATATACTATCTGGAAAATTAAACTGATCAATGATGCCAAGATTTCGAAATATCTCACAACTGGAGTGACTTAGGCCTATGTCGTCAATGCCACTATTCCTGATGGCTTTCATAAATACTGAAAACCTTTCACCTTTTGGTAAATGCTGCATGTAAACACCCGTGTCTTTAATCAGACCCCAGTCGTACTCCCAGCATAAGTCTTCTTGATATAGCGTTTCGTAACCAATCCTTTTAAATTGATCAAAAAGTTTCTCAAATCTGACACGTGACGGGGGCTCAGCAATGCCTTCAAATTTTTCCCCAAAGTTGACAGCATCTCCAGAAAACAGAGCTTTCAGATTTTCATATGTTCGATCTTTTATGCTATGGAACAGCTCAAAATCTAACACAGATACATTATCTGATGACGCCAAATTCTCAAGATATCTGACAGTATTTGGAAGAGAGCGGTAAAAATGCGGTCTAGAAACGGAATCCACCAACACCATATTGATGTTGATGTGAAAGCTCTTCCGACTCTGATACCTCCGGGACGGATAAGAAACATATGGAAGAACCAAGAGCTGCCGGTGGTGTTTTTGCGAAACGCTGTCAGTGCATTCAAAAAACATGAAGGGATTTCTTTCAGCCACAGCTTGATCTGCAACCTTTGCCACATGTTTGGCATCGAAATCATCAATCTTGAACTTGTACCTGATCAACGCGCCAGAAGATGCATTGATAATAGCAAACGACCCAGTATGTTTCTTACTGCAAGATGCTAAGTCGCAGTTAAAAGGAAAATTGCTATATTGTATGGAAGAATGGTCTAGTAATTTACAAAAGTCCATTTGCGAAGACTGACATTTTTCGACAGGGAAGGTCTGATAGTATCTCATAAAAATATCACTGCAAACAGAATCATCAACCAAAGAGACACTACATATGGAACTATTATCAGGTGCAGTCTTGCTCGGAATGGACATCAGCTGAAGCGATCTGTAAAAGGTATGCGGTCCACAAAAAGGCTCGTAATTAACAATGGGTAATTCCGACTGTTGCATATTTTTTATCTCTGGAAACGAAAACATGTGATTTTGCCGATGATAAAAAATCCCCATCATTAGCAATGAAATGAAACTCAAAGAAAAAAGAGTTGTGCAAATGCACCTCAAGCTGCCACTGCAAAGGAGCATTCGCAGTCTGCGACGGTATAGCATATGTCACTCCCTTTGACTCAACACAGCAACCAAATGCAGTTTGAAAAGGCAAGAGATGATCTATGGGAGCAGTTTCATCAATATTCATGGGCTTCATCTCAAACAATAATATAAGAAAGTTTCATCTCAGTTGTTTTCCTGAAGAAATCAAAGAAATAAAAAAAATTAGCTGTAGTGCATGTTAGAAAATTATGGTAACATTTTCAACTGACAAAAAAATGATTGGGTGGAGAAAAACGAATCGCCATCAAACTTTGGACATTATATCCTTCTGGACTAAACAAACAATTAACACATCTGCAATATATCTACATTTATTTATAATACATATAAATTCAAATATTGCTTTCTATCTTCACTTGATAAATGGATATGCTTGAAATGTCAATTTTAAAAATTTGCTCTTATTTTTCTTGCACAATTTTACTGCAACTTCAAGTTAATTAGATTGGGAGCAGCACAATCAACAAAAAATTTGACCCTTAAATTTGCTACATGTACTTTCAGGAAGAGATCATTGGACAAAAATAACTGTTTTCATGCAAATCACAACTTACATAATTAAGCATTTGCTAAACAGGTCATCTTCAGAGCCTTTTGGTCAAAAGATTTTTATAAATTAAGCAAACATAAACAAATTCATCTACAAATTTTGTAATGAAAAACAATACTTCGTAAGGTGATGAACAATTTACTTTCTGATTGGAATATGAACATATTATTAAGTAATTTTGCATCAATAATACTTAAGGTTAATATATTGCTGCTCCAAAGATGTTAGTTTGTAATTAGAAGCATATCAATATCAGAATGAATATAAAAGCAGTGGCAACGAGGATGGTTTTATATAAACAATGATAAAGAAAATAAGTTGATGAAAATGATACCATAAAAGAAGCATATAAACTGTGATTTTGGCTACACTCTTCTCCCAAAAGTATCCCCAAAGTTTCAAATTTACAGATTTTGTAGTTGCGAATCTGTTGTTAGAGAAATTTGTTTACAAATTTCAAAGGCAGTTTTCATAAAAGTTTTTATCAATTTCCTCAAACTTTTTCTTGAATCTTTTTTTGCCATTGATATATTTATTTGTCAAAAAATTATCCTTATCAATCTGTAAAAGGGTTTTTCTCAAGATGGCATCGACCAAAACAAAAACATTGGCTCATGAACAGTGTCTAGAAATAATGTTTTATCACAATGATGGAAAAAAGATATCATTAAATTGCTAATATCATTGGATGCAGAAAGACTGCCACTTTCAACATATGGATAAAATTGGAAAACAAGAAGAATAAAACCATTTATCAAGGTCAAAAAGAACAAGAGCTTAGCAACACAAACAGCAGAACACTTGGCTTTAGCCAATTTCCATCAAAACTGGTTTGCGTCATTATGCAAAATTGCATTAAATTTTCACAAACAAATAAACTTTCAGTAGCTGACAGTAAATATTGCAGGAAAATGATAAAGAATTGTAAATGTACCCTCATACAGATCAATTTCAGCAAGGCTTGCAGCGGCGAAGAAAAAATATGGCTTTATGGCACTACACTGAATGATAAGTATGCTTTGCAAGGTAGTTTAGGATTTATTGAAATGTTACCTAATCTTATGCATGTTTTATAATGATGGATCAGTGGAATCTCAATGCAAATATTTCACCCAACTGAAAATAAACATGTTGTATTTCTCTTTTTTCGAAAAAAAAATTGTGTCTCAAGAACCAGTTTGCAAAGAATTACCATGTTTTTGTATTGTTTGTAAAGTACAGCTTTGAAAATTATTGGGATAAATTTTTTCCTTGTTCAAAGTCTCTTACTGCCAGAGAATGTAGAGAGTAAAGAAAAATAATAGAGCGATAGTATGAAGGATGCATACTGTGTCTAAAGCAAATTTTTTATAATATTGTGCGTGATAGCATTAAATTGTAAAAGTATAAAGAATTCTTACGGTCAATAGTAGGGAAATTATAAAAAATAGAGGAAAATGCGAACGAAAATATGTAGTTTGGCCTATTTATAATAAATGGTTCGTTTGACCATAAAAATGATTAAAATGACATCAAATAAAAGAGACATGCTCAGCAGAGATATTCACGGGACGTAGAAATAAAGAAAGTACATACCAATTCTCTAAATTGGCTGAGTGGTGCATTTGTGCAAACTACATCTAAACTGCTTTCATAATGATGGGAAAGTTTCACTTCCAAATTTGAACTCCAAAACGAGGCTTCGTCTATAAATGGCGGATACTGCACGAGGGGACTCGGATGCAAGCAAGAGCAACTTTCCGGGATCCTCAGGGAATGTCTCAACAAAAATCCACACAAAATGCATGCAGCGCGCAGAAAAATCGTGCAGATCAGGTATGTGTCTGAAATCGCCGGTATGTTTTGCCCGCCTCGCAAGAGAGGGCTACAGACAGGTTGACCTGTGCCTACAAATTTTCTTTGATTTATTTTCATAAAATAAAAATATTTCTTAGAAGTATAAGGGGGAGGCAGAAAAACTCGCAACTTTTGATGGAGCCGGAAGGATGTTTAAAAAGAACTGTTATCTTGTCTTTGTTTCTTCATACTCACTGTGAACTTTCATGATACCTTACAGCCCTATATATAGATCGGTAGAGTAGGACAAGAAACTATAAAGTAACTACCTAAGACGGCGCCGTGGCAACCACGTAGCTGTAAATATCAGCTCTTGTTGAAAAATAACTACACACCAGTGCAATTCTGTGGATTCTGTACACTTTAATTTGAGAAGCTACTTCATAATTTTCCAGCAAAAACTTGCGCGCACGTTTCTGATTGCTTGCTCTCAAAACTGGTTGAGAATTGCCTGCTTATAAACCTTGCAAACGCTTTCCAAATTTCCTTTGTCAATCGGGTAACTTTCTGAGGTTTGATTGTACATGCCTCCTTGGTGTCAACAAGGGGGCCCTTTGCGGAAAATGTTGCTTAAATAACAAAAGCAAAAGTAGAAATTGGCTACTGATTGGCATTAACAAAGGTAGGGCTAGAGCTACAACCCTGTTCCTAGCATAGTTGTTTACAAGTGACTATGCTAACAGGAAGCTAGGCCACTTTTCTCCATTCTTTGGCACCCCAGCTGTAATTGTCACAATTTGAATATTAAAGGCAGTATGTCCTGATGCATTTTGCTGGCCATTTCAATTTCCCATTGATTGGACTACACAATAGGGCTATTGTTACATATTACGTATCCGTAGTTTTATCAAAGGCTAATTCTCAAAGTTTTATCAGTCATAAAAGCTATGCAAAATCTATTGTTTGCTCTAAATAGTTGACTGACAGGACATAGTGGCTTAAAATATTTTGAAACATTGAGAATTTGCAAGTAGTCAAGTGTATAAATCTAAGGAGCTGATAATAGAGTTTCTTGCTTTTAAAAATACATGGGGTCCATTTCAAAAGCAATTATCTTTCAAAATTATAATTATGCCAAAAAATCATTTGGAGTAATTGTAGCCAGAGGGGGCAATTTGTGGTCAAAACTTTCATTTGGAAGGGCACAACCCCCTGTGCCCCCTGCAGCTTTATGGCTCCACCACATTTGCCGCCAAAAGCCTGATTTACATGCGACAAAGTTTTTCGTGCAAAGCGAATTTTTCGTCGCGAATGCGTGAAAAATATGTGCAGAAGAAGAAATTAGAAAATTCGCAGCGAAAAAGTAGAAACCATTCCTACTTTTTCGCCTTGTAAATTAAACCAATCAGAACATCATTTGAAGACATCTGACTTCTGTTTTGGTTTCAGATGGCCTACGTATTTCCGCATTGTTTTTCTCAAACACTCTCACCTTTAAAACGTCAATGAAATAGGTTGGTAATTATTAATTTCCTGTTCTTCGTACACAATCCATGTAAATGGATTCACATCAGATTATTATCCAAACATTTGAATTTCAACTTGACGAAAACTGGCTTGAAAGTTTCATCGTCCTACCAATGTGTCAGAAATAAAAAAATAGGCAAAATTTCTTCAAATTACTGAATTGTTGGCTGCTTATTGGCCTGCTCAACAGAAACAGTTTTAAGCAGATGCACCAACTGGATCTCGCATGCTCTTGCAAGCTTTGATAGTGACATTTGAAAGTATTTGAAGAAGTTATCCTGGTCTTATAAATGTAAATGTAAACCTCTCTTACCGAAATATGGAATTCCCCCTTCTGAAGAGGTCTTAAATAATTTTTTCTAATCCAGTATCACTTTTTGCTGTCTTGCTCGCTTTTTCGATGAATTTAAAATTTTAAACTCGCTGATAAGAGCACTCTTCGGACAGTTGCTATATTCTTTTGTAATATTGGCAGCGAATTTGCATTAAAATTTCTGCTAGTGTAAATTGAACTTTGAATTCGAGAGAAAAATTTGCAGCTAAAAAATTTGTGGCAAAAAATTCGCTTCGCACGAAAAATTCGACTTGTGTAAATCAGGCTTAAGGGGAAACGTTTTATAATTCTTATGCTTCAAGTTTGACAGAAATTTTATTCTTTAGAGCAAATTTAAATCATTAATTCTCGTTCTTAAAAAGAAGATCCACTGGTGGAAAGCTACTTGATGGTATAGATTGATTTCCTTGTTCTCATTTTCAAATTTTGTACCTTATGCAACATAACTGCATAAATTTTGAAATCTTGGACAAAATTTTAAAATCTGGTAATATGCACAACGATAACCCAATTAAGTTTTTGTTGTCACTGAGATAAACTGTTGCTGAGTACACTTAAGTTAAAAAAGCATTGGGACAAATTTGATAAAAGAACTACAACATTGGGCTATTCGTGTTTGCAACAGAACCTTGCTCAGATATGAGCAGTCTTCTTTTCAAATAATCTGGGCTTATGTATCCCAAAAATATAGTGAAACGTTGAAAAAATACTTTCACTTTGAATCATAACTGTAAAGGCATTAGATTTATACAATTTTCCTATAGATAATAGCAAAATCTGCAAAAGAGTTATATGGCCTAAACTTTTTTAAGAGATATTCAAAAGAATTCAATCTTTTAGATTTACATTTGCAAACAAATAAATTTACAACGAAAATTACAAAAGCAAACTATTGTTAAATTAAGTTGTCTTAAATTAAGTTTACTAAATCAATGAAAAACATTATTATTTCATAAAATTATTGAATACTCAAGCTACTTTTACTGCATAACAATAAAGGGAAAGCCAGAGTAATTTTCAGCGATAATTAATTTTTGCTTTGAGAGAGCATTTTTTTCTTATAAAGCTGGGAAAATTGTATTATTGAAGCTTATTTATTAGAACAGGCCCTGAATTCTTTAATACCTTCTCTTTCAAGATCCGTATGTCAAATTCATGATACAGGCAATGGAGAAGCTAGGCTGGTGAGTACATCAATTATTTGCTGATGATTCAAACATAATTTTCACTTTTCAATAAAGTTCAGAATATTTATGTACTATCAAACACAATTCCAAGAACTACAATCACAATTTCAACCAATATATTGGCTAAGCTCACTCAGTCTCACCCCCCTCCCAAAAAAGTTAAGTAAAATACTTTTTCAAAATATGGCTGTTTTTACACTCATTTGTAACGGCTGCCCCCAAGCAAAAAGTTGTATCTCGGTCTTTGGCTAAGTTACAAGATGATAGCTAGATAGCTCGCTAAACAATTTGATGAGAATTTCCTTCAAATGAATCATGGTCAAACAAATAGTTTATTAAAAAATAAATATGACAAAGGAGTTAAATGAACTGTAATCATTTACCATTTATCTATATTTTTGAGTAACACATTTTTAAGTGTACTCAGCTTAATTTTTGCATCCCTAAACATATCTCATAAGATCAAAGATGCATTGAATAAAAGCTGGGTAAAAAATTGCCAGAAATCAATACTTTCTTTCCAAACTTTTTAAATCTTGAATTGGCCAACATTTATAATGAGGTTTTATTTTAGCAATTTTATACTAGAGAAACATGTAACATGTGAGCCATGTGGAGACAAAGTCAATGGAGGATTTGATCCTGAGAGAAAACAGGTGAGACAGATTAAATTTAAGAATTGAAGTAACAAACATTATAGATGTAATAGACAAAATACGTTTAATAGCATACAATTTAATATGATATAACATGTTGTTATCATTATGGTCAAAACGATAAGGTGATCATAATATGATGAAATTATTATGCGATATGATATATCAAGATATTATACTGTAAATAAAATGTTTTGATATACGACATGAATTTGATAGAGTTTTCTTATTTGTTGTCAAAATCAAAAACGTTAGATAATGTAGGTTTTTTGGAAGGCTTTCATTAGCTGATGAAATCATATACAGTAGAATCCGATTAAGTCGTACCTTGGAAAACTCAGACTTTCATTTTTTTCGGACTGATTTTGAATTCCCATTGGATTTTTCGACCTCATTCAAGTCAAACGTCGTACCTGTTAAGTCGGAGATTTGCTGAGTCGGACCGACTTAACAGGACTCGACTGTAACATTCAACAGACTGACGTTCTTTGTTTAAAGTATTTGATATATCGCTTCTTGTTGTTTGTAACAGGTAGTTATGTGTGAAAATAACATTTCCAGTCAAACAGTGATGAACCAAGTGATGACACATGAGCTGATTCATGCATTTGACGTATGCAGGGTGCGGTACGAGAAGGACAATCTCCGACATCTTGCTTGCACAGAGGTTGGTATCTGGCTGGACATTTTTGTTTGACCTCTTCTTTATTCTACCTTTCCGTTGTATGCTTTTTTAGAATATGCCACTATTTTGATTTACCCCGAAATGGCAAAAATGATTATGGCGAAAGTTCTGAAAATATCCTAAACGAACTCTTCTTCAGTCGAGAGGTCAGTGCGGTCAAATGAAATTATCGTGTGAGCACAGTCGTGAGGAGACAGTGTGACGGAAAACATACTTTGGTAAAAACACAAAGTTATCCACTTTTAGGGAAAATCTTTTGCTATGTGGGGATTTTCCCAAGAACAAGCTTTCTCGTGGCTCTGCATTTGTGGTCACGCTAGATGAGGAGTTTGCTTCAGTGACATATTTTCTCTACCGGAAGTGATCATTTTCGATCCAAAGTCATTAAAAATGTCACTGGCAAAGAAGTCCTTAGTTACTAGCTAAGTAATAAAGTCAATACAACCTATTTTTTAGACGACGCGAACGGTCGAGAATCGTTAATAGATATAGTTACTAAAATGGCTGATAACATTTTGCCGCCGGTAAGTTTTGCTACTGCGGCAAATACGACGGCAATCACCAAATATTGCGCTACGGCAAATTCAAAGAGCTGTTTTGCACTAGACCAAATTAGTTTGAATTGATATTCGAACTTGAAAGTTTCACTAGAGCCTTCTTCTTATAGCAGATGACCTCCAAATCAACCTCATTAAATCTATACTTTTAGTCTAAAGGAAGAAATCCTTTGTTTTTGCTAGACAACTGCTCATCCGGCTCCAGCTTATCAACTCTTCCCCTTAATCCAGTATAGAGATTCTGTTGGCTCCACCAAAGATATATCTTTGCTTAAGTCTTATCATCCCGTGGCAAAGAGGAGGGGCTATCATGTACTACTTAGGACATGTCTGAAAATATAGACAATTAAGGGGCGGAAATTTTCTCTGCAGGTCACTACAGCCACAACGTTGGCTCCCTTGTGCCATAATGCTGAGGTTTCTTATCTTTGAGGTATGCTATCCGCTATCACAACTGATCTAACACGCGTAGAAAGAGAACGCTGAAAAAATAATGTAATCTGATCGCATTAGTTGCTTGCTGGGTCATAAGGAACCAAATTTATCTGATTCATTGAAGCTTTTGGCCTGTTATTTACACATTGATATACCCAAAGTCTTTTACTTCCAATATGGATACTAGTATGCACTTTTGGTTCTAATATGCTCATCTTTTATTTACCAGCAGTATATTTGTAGTCGTTCTTGCTTTATTCTCAGCATCCCCATGCCAGAGTTTTTCACAGCCAAGCAAGGCCAAAGCAAGATTCTTACAGCTTCAAAGCAATATTAAACGATTAGTCTCCCAGCTGTCAATAGAAGTGTAGAAATCCTGGATTCACTTCTTCTGTGATTTGATTAAGGTCTCTCCGAGGCTCTCAGCTAAAGCGATCTAAATCTCGTTATTTTAAGTTTTCTCATCGGAAAACTTTAATTTCTGAATGAAAAGACGCACAACTGAAAAAGAACAACATATGTTGTCTTCTTTTTTATCTTATTGATTGCATCCTTGTAACACTTCGTTTGGAATTTAGCTTGCACTTAAATTTGTGAAAACAGTGGCAGTCATGAATACCCTATTGTAGATATGATGCAGATTACTTCTTTTGCTAGATACGTGCAGCAAATTTGAGTGGAGACTGCTTTATGTCTCGTGAAATGTCCCGGTTTAAATTTGGATGGAAAGCACACCAACAGGTATGGAAAAGAACTTCTTGTATCTTCTTAATAGTTTTAAATATAATTTGAAAACAAAAAACCTTTTTGTGAAATGATTTACTTCAATTGTCACAGAATACAGGGTCATTCTTTTCTTCACAAACAATGCACGGTGCAACACACATTGAAGAAATACGAGAGTGCTTCCTGACGAGGGCTAGATCTGTCTATCCTTAAAGGCCATCTTTTGATTCAATTTTCGTATGAGTAGTTTCCTAGAGTTATTGTCTTCTCGTCCTTGAAGCTTGTTTGTAAAAATACGGTTTTGAAAATATGTTTTTGCTGGCCATTGGGTAAATTCATTTTCTTGTTTACTATCGTTTAACTTTTCTTAAGCAAAATGCTTGGCTGATGCATGCACTATTAGATAGCTCATTTCTGTGAACCTGGGTCAGTGGTACCCTTTTAAATTGGAATGAAACCAACCTTAATTCGTGTAATGGCTTGCGCAATGTTTTAATCCAAGACACTTAATGAATGGTTGTGTGAGAAAAACGAAGAAACTGGCTTAAAAAAACCTAGAATTACTTTCTTAACACTGAATATGAATCTTCATTGTGCGATTAATATCAATATCTGGTAAGGTCTGGGTCATTCATAGTTTTCTCAATGAATCAAAGGATTTTAGCTGCGAACTGTCTCTTATAATGGGTACATATCAATCGCAGGACGGAGAATAATGTATGAAAGGGGTTTCAACTTAAGCAGCTCGACTTTTGAGGATGTTTAAAGTTTGATTATGTTTACGTCATTTCCATGTATTAGTAGCCCTCTCATACAGCTTTATGTGGTAAAATTACAAAGAGTAAACAAAGAGTTTTAATTGCTCTATACTTGAAAGCCAGACAGTTAGTCTGGGGGTAATTACAGTGCTTTTTGTATGATATTATTTTAATTAAGTTGGGATACATGTGAGGATATATGAATCTTCCAGACAAATTACAGCTTATAGTTGACCCCTGATATTTTTATTGAGTTGGATGACTTGGTCTAGTTTCAACATTCAAATGTTTTATTTTTTGTTTGATCCGAGTCAATTTTCCGTTACAATCTAACCTGAGATTTCTCTACATATATCACTTTTCCAAGCCTCTTCCTGTGTTAATCACGTTATTTTATTATAACATGTATGCCTAGCAAGGTTTGTCAGCATTTCTCATAGCATTCTCGATCAAAAGAAACAAAGAAAAGTTATTTCTCGATAGCTAGTCTCTGACACTCCTAGGTCCCAGCAATACGTGACAGTAGAGAACTTATTTCAATGATTGTTCACGTAAATAGTTTCTTGTCTACAATTTTACAGAACCATTGGATATTCTCACTCCTATACCAAATAGTTTACATTCCCCTTTTCAAAGACAATCGAAAGATATAAACGTGGCTTAAGCCATCTGCCACTCAATATTAGCCAATCAATGAGCATGTGCGTGGAATCATGTGAGATTGCTTAAGTCCCTGTCGATTGCCTTTAAGAGGCAAGCAAATGACAACGAATGCTATTCAATAAACTGACAGGGTATTTAGTATTATATGTGCTTCACACGTAAGCACAAGGGATAACTTTTAGCATTCATGTTCAAACGATACAAAACTGATACCTAACATGCTTGTTAGTTGCATCACACTTATCTTTTTAGAAATGCGTCAAAGAGAGAGCCGTTAAAAGCATTCTTTGTGTCAGAGACGTGAGTGAAGAAGAAGCCAATCAAATAGTTGAAAGTGTGTTTGAACCTTGTTTTAAGGATACTGAACCATTTGAAAGAATTCCGCCATAGTATTTATGTACTTCAAATAGCTATTTGATAGTATAATTTTATATTTGTTTAGTCGATTGTCATTTACGCATGTTAAAAGATCTGTGAAATGTGAAATCAAAATGTGTCTGTTTTATCTAAAGTTAACGGTTTATGGTTATTTTAGAAATACAGAAAAAACATCCATAAGTGATACTTTTTAACGAAAATAACTTTTATCTGTTTGTTAATTTATAGTTGAAATCTCAATTCAGGGAATGCCTGCCCTTCTTCTATCAATCATGAGGTTTTAATTATAGTTCAAAGTCTTACTGTTTCTGGGCTTCTTTACTTTAATAAGGCTTCTTTCCAAACATCGGATTCAACTTCGTTGTGTTGTAGTATACTACTGACATCAATAGGCTGAAAATATTCCAGGCGATGGCTGCAAAAAAAACTGGGGAATAATATTGCTTTGGGAAGATGGTTGGAAAAAGAATCCAGATATAGGAATAGGTTGATGATTTTGAGGAGCATGACTTATTAGGCCCTAAACTTGTTATATGCCTGTCTTTAAAATAATCATTTTGTTGGTAAGAATAAAAATATTGTCGAATAAAAGGCAAATAATTGTCAGTTATTAGATTGGCTGGTAAACAAAGAAGGTAGAGGCATCTCTGAGAAAAAAATGGATACACCAAAATGAAGTGGAACTGAATGGCAACAATTTTAGTAAAGCCAATAAACTACTATACACAATTTAATCAAGAAGTATGCTAAAAAGAGCTAAGATATATTTTCAAAGCTAATTCAAATTATTCAAAGCTAAGATATATTTTCATTAAGTTTGCTTTATGCTTTTGGGCTATTTAACTGTGAAAATCTTTTACACAGGGCTGATTCTGGATAAGATTGTCATGTGGTATTACATATCGCCATTTCCGATTGAAAATTCGATTTTTGATGACGTCATAAGTTAACAACCTGTGGGAATTTTACCCACCTACAATCCTGCATTTAAAGCCAATAATATGAACATTTCTAATGGAAGACAACAAGGCTTATCAAATAAGATGTAGGAAGAGAGTTTGCAACCTCAATTTATGTTTTATGAGACTGGATTTTGCACAAACTAAAAGTGCAGATTGTGATACAGGCATGGAACTTAATTCAGGTGAGCAGTCTGGAACGCCCAAAAAGTGAATTTTCAACACAATTTTCAAAGATTTGTAAAGACATTTAGAATTAAGAGTACATGCCAAGAAATTTGCTATTAAAAGATACCGTGCAGTAAGACTTGCTCATATAAAATAATTTCTAACTGGAAGACCAGAAAGGTTGATGTTGTTATTTGGCAAATATTCTGGGTATACAGGCTTACAAATAACAAATCGTTTCAGTGATCTTTGTTTTTAGAATATAGAACATTGTAGAGCAAAAACCCTTGGAAAGGCTTTTTAATGTAGGAAAATTGTGGAAAGGGATGTGAAAATGCATTAAAAAAAGAGATCGAACTTGAGTTATGGAAAACCAAAGAAAAACCAGGGAAAGTCTTTCATATGTCAGAATATTGAAGTGAAAAAATAGTAAAAAGAGATCAACATTGAGCTATAAGAAGGAAATTAACCCAAGGGGAAGGCTTTTGAATGTTGAAACATTGTGGAAAGGAATGTGAAAAATAGTAGCAAGTGATCAAAATCAATGTATGGAAATTAAATGAACACTAACGAAGCAAAAGGCATTCAAATGTTGGAATATTGTGGCAAGGAATGTGAAAATTCAGTAGAAAAAGATATCAACATTAAGTTATTGAAAGGCAAAGAACTCTATGGAAAGGCATTTGGAATTTTGGAAATGCTGTTGGAAGGGATGTGAAAATGCATTAAAAAAGAGATCGAAATGGAGTTATGGAAAAGCAATGAACCCTAGAAAAAGGCTTTGATGTGTCGGAATTTTGAAGTGAAAAAATAGTAAAAAGAGATAAAAATTGAGCTTTAAAAAGGAAATTAACCCCAGGGAAAGGTTTTCGAATGTGGAAATATTGTGGAAAGGAATGTGAAAATGCAGTAGAGAAAGATACTCGCATTAATTTATTGAAAGGCAAAGAACTCTAAAGAAAGGCATTGGAATTTTGGGAATACTGCTGGAAGGGACATGACAATGCATTAAAAAAAGATCGAAATTGAGTTATGGAAAAGCAATGAACCCTAGAAAAAGGCTTTCCAATGTCAGAATATTGAAGTGAAAAAACAGTAAAAAAGATTGACATTAGGATGTTAAAAGTAAATTAACCGCAGGGAAAGGCTTTCAAATGTTGAAATAATGTGGAAAGGAATGTGAAAAAAAAACAGTAAAAAGTGATTGAAATCGATTTATGGAAAAGCAAAAAACCCTAGGGAAAGGGTTTTGAAAGTTGGAATATTGAGGTGAAAAAACACTAAAAAGAGATTGAAAAAGAGTTATGGAGGAGCAAAGAACCCTATGGAAAGGGTTTTGAATGTCGAAATATTGAGTTGAAAAAACAGTAAGTAAAATAAGATTGAAATAGAGTAAAGGAGGAGCAAAGAACCCTATGGAAAGGGTTTTGAGTGTCGGAATATTGAGATGAAAAAACAGTAAAATAAGATTGAAATACAGTTAGGGAGGAGCAATGAACATGAGAGAAAATTCTTTGAATGCTGGAATATTGTAGGAAGGGATGCGAAAATGCAGTAAAAAAAGAGATTGACATTGAGTTATTGACTTTCCCCAGTGGGTTTACTTTTGTAAGGGATGAAAAACAACTGTCAAAAGCAATTTAGATTGAACTTCTGAAAGCGAGAGTCCTTAGGAAAAGTTCTGAGTGTAGAAATATTGTAGAAAGGGATGTCAAAGTGAAGCATAAAAGAGATCAATATTAGGATATCAAAAAGCTAAGAACCCCAGGGGAAAGGATTTCAAAAATGGAATAATGTGGGACAGGGATGTTAAAATGCAATGAAATAATATTGACATTGAGCTATTGAAAGGAAAGGAGCCGTATATAATGGCTTTGGAATGTCAAGCATTTAATGGGAAAGTTTTTGAAAATAACAAATGATGTTTGAATGCAGGAGAAAATTTGAGAAACAGTAAAAGTTCTCTATTATGTTTGCTTGAAATAACTTGACAAATTGTTAGAGCTTTATAAGGTTGGTACTAGGAAGTCTTTCTTGAAATGGATTCAGAAGGTGATGGATAATGTGACAAAATCAGGTAGAGATTAGTACAACTTACAAATCTGGCTCTGAGTGTTTATCTTTCTCTGCTGGGTAGAGAGCTTCATATGTTCTTCTCTCATTAACACCATGAATGGCATAGGCATTGAACTTGCTGACAAAATGTGGGAAATAAGAGGAAGGTATCCTTGCTTTCCCAGCCCATCTTTTCTTTTCTTTGTCAATTTGGCTGCTATATTCCAAGGGGAGCTCATCCTGAATATTGAAAGAAATAAGATATGGTACTAAAAACTGCTGTCAGATGTCTCAGACACCAGAATATTCACAGTTAACCAGAAATCAATATTAAGGGTCAGTCTCTTATGCCTGTAAAATCATTTGAATTAATATAAAGCCCAACTCGCAATTGTTCAGTGCAAAGCCCAATCATGATACTCTTAAAATCAGATGAACTGTGAGAAATAAACTGCTTTTCAAATAGTGGAACTCATTTTTCCTTTCAGGCATGTTAATAGATTTTCCTCATTAAGTTTAAAAATTTAATTGACATGTCATTCTTAATATCACCTAAGTATTTCTATTACTAGACAATCCTGTGACATTGAACTTATTTGACTTTGTTAGATGAAAAAATTTAATTGAGGTTCCAAATATGCTTACCTTGATCATTTTCCGCCTCCCATTGAGCAAAAGAACCAAATGCTGTCCATGCCTGACAGCAAATCAAAATAAAGTTGCAAGAAATCATGCAATAATGATAAAATATCATCAGGAACAGAAAAGCTGTTATGTGTTGTTGCATTTTCTAAAAAGAAACAAAGTAGACATGCTTAAAATGATTCCATTTGGCTAAAGATCAGTAACATTGAACAAAGGACGAATTTACAAAGATGGCAAGAAACAGCAATCTTTGCAGGATTGTTGCATCTAACACATGCCTTCCTTTGAAAATATGATGTACTCTATGAAATTCAATTTAAATATGTATTATCCAAATTCTTAAGTTTTAATTTGTATGCTATTTTAGATAAGCTTTTTCCAGTAATTGCTAGTGTAAAACTCTGATCAGATATCAAACCTAATTGTTGTACATATCACAGAAATAGCCTTACATTTCTGAAAAAATTAGGATTTGCACAAACGTACCATAAAATTGGTAAAACTTGGTAAATAATGAAAGAGATTTAACCTTGGCATTTGAACATCATAAACATTGACAAGGTTTGCAAATTCAATTAATCATAAAATAATACTTGTGATTTTGAAGGAATATCATTTATGACTTCTAACCAAAAAAAATTGTATCCAGTCAAAATATTAGAGCTACACTTACGGGCAAAGCTCAACCTCTAGATATCTGTCATCTTTTCCAAGAAAAAATGCTTCAACAACTAACAAAAAAAAATTAAATTGTTACATCTTTGCAATAAACACAGAATGTCAGTAGAACTACATTCAAGTTCATTTTTTAAGCAGTCATTAAGAGGGTATTAGATAATTTTGTCAGCTTTTGGGTGTTTTGTTGTTGCCACTGAAACATTGTGGTAATATTTCAAAAAATAAATTGTTTTAATGAGACAAATTTTCCAAAAAAGCTAGCTTTATGAATTTGGCTTGCCTCACCCACCACCTCCCCCCCAAAAATTTAGTAGCATGACCATAATACAATCATCTCATTAAAAACAGATATTGTTGCACTCCTTTATCAGGGCGGCCCCTCAAAAGTAAAAGTTGTATCTAGGTCCTCGACCATTTTGTGGTCATTGATGTATGAATGTCTTGCAATTGCAAAAAAACAAGAAATTCATACAGGTAACAAGCTCCTAGGGTTGGGTTTTGTGAATGAAAGTGATGAGGCTTTCAATAATGGCATCATTTCATAAGACAAAAGAACAATTTTGCTATATGCATATGATATGGTACATGATATGATATCAAAAAGTAGATGATCTTGAAAATTAAATAAATATTGTTTCAAATGCAAAATAATTCGAAAATATGTATTTACTATACATCATCATTGACATGTTTTACAGGTCTGTCCTAAAATGCATGATGACGCCGAGGCAGAGAATAATAAGCCTTTGATTTATATCGCAAATCCAGTAAAGAGCTTTTTGCAAAATTTTTGGGTAAGTAACAAAAATAAAAATGTACCTTCATAATCCCAAAGCTGGGGGAAAGGCCTGCCAGCAGGCCCCTCTGGCTTTGGATCGTCAAAAAACGGTGCATCTACTTCGAGGCATACCGAATCCTCGTTTGTAGTACTGAGTTTGAGAATAACTGGATCATGATCTATTTTTTCACCGTTCCATTGTTCCGAAATTGAGAATTCCATGCTATAATTCGAGAAAGGAAAAGAATACACAAAGAACAATTTAAAATAAGTAGAGATTATCGTCCTTTTAAGGGACATTGTATGCATAAGCTATTGGAGTTGTAACTGCTATCGTTATTTACACCCTTTAAACGGCAAACTTCAAATATTTTCAACTGGTGGTGATTGTAATAACACGCTCTAGTAGTTCGCATTATATGGCTAGGCCCAGTAAAACTATGCGTGTATTAGGCCAGCTGTAATCTAGACAAGGAATGAAAGGCAAAAGCCATAAAAAACCTTAACTTACCTGGCAGAAACTTCTTTGATTATAACAGCCGAGTAGTCCTTTGATTTCTTGACGAGACTTACCAGGAAGTAGTTGTCGTTATACGAAATGAACCGAAATTGAACCTAACATTTCCAAGAATTGTACGGCCTCCTTATAGTTTCAAGAACCTCGTTTCTATTCGATTTTCAACATCATTTTCAGCGGGAAAGGCACGTTGTGACTTCTGTCATATTAAAAGAAAAACGAAATGCTACAACCAACATTGGATGGATTGTCAAAGTTCCGACTGATTCTTGCTAGTGGATCTCCAAGACGGAAGGAAATTTTGGCTAATGCCGTATGTTGATAAATTACAGAATACTAGCTCAAGAAAATACGTAAATTTATATGAAATTTCCTAAAATTATAGATTTTAGAGACTACTTAGGGTTTTTCTCGCAGCCAATTATGCCTCAGTAATATGAATCTGATGAAGTATTTGAGGATTTTTCATGTAAAACCATGCTGTAAACATTTGTTGCATATTTGTGATATAGAACTATAGTATTAAGACAGGATGAAAATGTCTTTCTTCCTACTTATGTCATATGCCTATGGACATATTTACTGTTTATATTTTCTCATTTGATAACATTTGAAACTGTTTTTGCAGAATTTAAAAATGGAAATAGTCCCTTCCACATTTGAAGAAAATTTGGACAAGTCTCAATTTGCTCACCCTTCAGATTATGTGAAAGAAAATTCAAAACAAAAAGCTATTGAAGTTTTTAACAGATTGAACTCTGGGGTAAATATTTTAAAAAAAGGTTTTATATTTATGAAATATCAACTTCAGTAACTGCAGGGCCTGCACCACTGGGGGACAGGGATTAGGTGGCCATGTCCCCCCACTTTTTTGCGAAGCAAGTAAAAGGTGTAAGAAGCCTTGGCTCCCACTTTTTCTAGCCTTGCCCCCTACTTTCAAATTTGTAGTGCAGGCCCTGAACTGAAGATTAAAATAATGATGCTATATCAAACTATTTGGTACCTTTGATGATCAGATTATTTTCTTCATAAAGTACCAGTCACAGTAGTATCCAAGTACCATATTCTCCCTTGTATTTCTGCTGCAGATTTTTTGATTGAACCTCCTAATTTAATGTGGGATAATTAGAAATTCCAAGCACATTTATAATGCCTTGGTCCTTTTCTTCCATCAAATTTACAATCACTGCTAAAATTACTTGGAACACCCAGCACTTTGCACTGTGCTCTTCTATTTTTCATTTGTTTTCCTGAATACAACTACTTCTGTCCCCCTTTCCCCCCAAAACAATGTTGAAAGTATAGAAAAATATCATACAAGGCACACAAAAAAGCGTACTCCACAATTCCTTTCTTTTTTCTTTAGTAAATCAACATTGTTTTTTGGAGGAGAGGGGGTGGCTAAATTTGCCTTTGAAAACTGCATTAGTGTTCCAAGACTTTTGGCAGTGATTGTACATGCAGGACTATTAGAGGCAGGAAAAAGTTTTTAAAGTAAAGAAAAAAGGCTGGATTATTAGAGGAGGGATTATAAGAGAGGGCAGGAATATAAGAGAGGGAAGGAATTTGAGAGATAATAATGTGTTCAAGGAATATTTTCAATGATTTGCGGTTCAACAAGCATCCATATTTAGTATGATAATCAAAATTCTGATTGCTACAGGAACTGACCTTCTTCAATGAAAAATGAAAGGAGTAGTTAAGAGCCAGATGACTACCCTCACATGATCACAAACATCTATCTATTGCAGACAAAGTGTCCAGATTTGGTAGTTGGTGCTGACACTGTTGTGGTACTTATTTTCATAATTTGAAATATGTCTTGTTTAAATTTTAGCTAAAGCAAACTAAGCATGACCTTACATGATCTTCAAAGCTAATGAAATTATTTAGACAGTTGAAATAATGCTAGAAATCATAGGTCTTGCTAACGTGAAGAGAATTATGATTTACTTAAGGAAATTTATGATTAATACAAATGAAATAAAAATTAAGGGGCCATAATACAAATATAAAGCCATTGCCTTGTTTGCATTCTGAGCTTGTTTAGGGTTTCACTGAAAAGAAACCTATCTTTAGGATACTCGATTATATTTATCAAAAAAGCATTAAAAAATGATATTACAGTTTATGTTGAAACTGTAACTTTTCCTGATTATATGAATGCTTTATTTCATAGCATATCTTAAAGGAATTGTGTGGATATAGAAATGTTTTATTTATCAAAGATATCCCATCCACCCAACCTCTTTTTTAGGTGCTTGGTGACACAATTCTAGAAAAACCAAAAAGCAGTGAGAATGCATTCACTATGCTTAAAAGGTAACTTGTTTCATGTAAACTGTAAGTATGATAAACAAATCTGAGTGCACAAATATCATTTGCCATATATGCAAAGATATCAAGTAAGGTTATCATAACAATTTTCAAAACCAATCCACAAAAAAACTGTTTCAAAGTAATTTCTATCTCTGAATACTTTATATTTGCAGCCTGGGTGGATTAAAACATGAAGTGTACAGTGGAATAACATTTCTTTGGCCAAGAAAAGCCTCTTCAGGTAAGAGCTAATTTATATTGATTACAAGTAAGTTCTAACTACGAGGATGGTTTTGATATACCATTTGTTTTCTCGCATTGAGAAGCAGACAGTTTACATCATGAGAAGCAGAGAATATATTTGTTTTGGATTTTCTTGTATATTTCAGATTTTCTTATAAAGCAGTTTCACGAATGTACTAGAGTGGAATTTGGAGAACTTACTGATGATGTTATTATAGAGTATGTCAAAACTGGGGAGCCATTGTAAGTGGAGAATGATTTTAAATGGTTTTAAAGATCTATTGTTCTCTATGGTATCATTCTAATGTAAGATCTTCTTCTGTTTTGCTTGATCCTAAATTTTTTATTAGATCAACTAAATCACAATATAATTGTTCAAAAATCTTCATATACCCATAGAATAATCTATACACTTTGTCTGACACTTTTCTGAGTGTGAAAGTTGGAGGAGTATTAGACAAAACAATTTTTGTAGAATACTAAAATTTTGCCATACCAATTGCTTATTTTGATATTGTTTTGTTCTTAGGGACAAAGCTGGAGGGTATCCTTTTCAACAGCAACAAAATTTTGTTTTTTCTGTGTTTCATCTTCTATCCATGAACCAAAAATTCTGCTTTGGCCATTTATTTTGTTGTAAACCAATTTTTATTGGCAGATTCAGTGTACAATCTCACAACATAAAAATTTTCTTTTTTTTTATTCATTTTAATGTAGCATTTATTATAATATATTACTGCACTTTCCTTACATTTGATTACATTTAGGTATGGTATCCAGGGCTTAGGTGGGACTTTGGTGAAATCAATTGAAGGAGACTACTACAATGTTGTTGGATTTCCATTGTACTCATTTTGCAAAGAGCTGAAACTCTGGTATTCGAATTATTCAATGGAAACATCCAGCTAGATGATTTTATTTGTGATATCAAATCTTTTCAACCTGAGAGTTTCCCCTGAAATAGTGTCTTACCTTGTTTCTAAGAGATAGGCTAACAAATATGGGGGTCCGGGAAACAAGGTAAATTGTAGAAAACTGTTCAAGAAAATCATACAATAAAACAGGCTAAAGCTTCTTTGAATCTAAAAAGTTAATATTTACATTTTGAAATGGTAGTACAATAAAACCGAGTGAAAATGTATATTAAATGGCTAAAATATAAGCAAGTTGATATATAATTTATTTACATTACATTGTAAACCAATAAGACTTGGAGATTTTTTGTGGTAAACGAATAATTAAAATGGACTTACAAAAGGAAAATATTGATTTGCCTCATGGTAGAATGTGATAGGGAAAAGGGTTAAGTATACATAATAAAATCAGCAAAAATTTTGAGAAAGCATTAGTAGTGGAATTACATAATGGTGTTGTAACCTAATACAGTGCACGAGAAAGGGCATAAGATTCATTTGGCATTGTTTATACTGAAATCAGGTATAACATCATAAGGTCTAATTGATTTCATGCTAATTGTCCCCGTTTTTGAAACAAAAGCCTAAGTTATCAGTGAAATTTCATCAAATTATATAAAAATACTTGCTATGGTTATCAACAGCAAAAATGCTGTATTATTGATACATATAGATAAATATTTGTCCATCTCTATGTGATGCTTGTCTCAAGTAGAAATGTCAAGTAGAAGATGTCACTAATATTGAAATGTATTACCTCCCTTTGCCAGGTGTCCCATCAGAAGAATAATCCTAAAATGACAGAATTTGAAGATATAAATTGCCATAAAGTTCAACTTTGAAACTACAGACTTTCTCTACAAAATATCATCCATCAAAAGATATTTTAAAAAAGGAGCAATCAATTACATTTCAATAAAAAATTATTATCTTTTAAATACGTTTATAGCAAAAATGAGCGTTGAAAGTATTCTTCTTTCAAAAAGAATGCAAAATTATACTCAAATCAAGAAAATCATCAAATTGTATTCATGAAATTCTCAAAGTGAATGATTGTATATCAACTTGCATGCAGGCAGTTAACTTTTTTTATGAATGATAAAATACACTACAACAAGCAACTAAGCATCTTAATATGCCGCCTGCAGTGGAAAAAACATAGCGCCATCTGGTCCCACTGCAAACGGCACTTTCAATTTAACATTTTACAATTCAACAAATAAAGGAAGAAAAAAGAAAGTAAGAGCCTCAATGAAGAGCCCGAGAAAGGCAGTTCATGGTTTGCTGTATGGATTTTAGGAGGATCCAATGTGGAAGTGGTTAACAAGCTGCCATAAATGCTTAGGCCTATTCCACCTGTACCTGGGTGGACTCGTTTGGTTCACTAAAATCCTAAGAAATAGGATTGCTTTCTTGGGAATAATAAGTTATTTCAAATATACAAGTACTATGTTTATTGTGATCATTTCCAAATAAAAAATGCTGTACCATGAAAATAAAACTGAATTATTTTCAACAAAGAAACTTGTATCAAAGCAGAGAAAGAACACCATACACAGACCTCATTAATCTGCGCGAGAGGTGCTTGCAGGCACAAACGTTCGCAAGGCACAAACGTTCTGCAGGCACAAACGTTCGCAAGGCACAAACGTTCTGCAGGCACAAACGTTCTGCAGGCACTTTTGAAACAATTTGTTTATCTTTTTTATCTTACAGTCACAATAACCAATATCAGGTTGATTTTTTGGCTCTTTTTCTCTCTATCACGTTTCTTAATACTTTATTCTCTTTAATTATCTATTTTTCTCTATTCATCTCTCTATTTACATTTCCCTATCTCTCTTATCTCTCAAATTTCTCGATGCATTACGTATGACTGATAAAACGTATGTTTTGTGTATAGTAGGCTGAAGAAAGCACGCTCCTTCGAGAGGCAAATAGCTTCATGAAATTTTAAAGGCACTATGTCCCGACGCATTTTGCTGGTCATTTAAATTTCCCATTGGTTGGACTACACAATAGACCTATTGTTACGTATCCAATCAGCTAATTCTCAATGTTTTCTTGATGATAAACGTGCTGAAAAATTTCTTATTGTTATTTTTTAACTCTGAGCGGTTGGCTGACGGGACATAGCGCATTCAAACACCTTTGACAAAAATCCTTTTTTCGGGAAAAATCCCCCAGAATTCCTTGAAAATCTTATTTTTCTAAAAAATCTCGTACGCTGTCTGGAAAGAGTGATACAGGTCTGTAGAAAAGTGCAGAATATGTATGTCTGACGTATCAGAACAAAATAACAATATACACCTCCAAAGAATTCACCAAGAAGAGAATTCTGACGATTTGTGGCAACACAAACAAGCCTCGTTCCAAGTCACTGTGGTGACGGGGAAATTTTTTTCGGGCCGTTTTGGGAATAGAATCTGTCACTGCAAAGATTTGTAACTCAAAAAATGAAAAAACCCAGTGTCAAAATTCTTACAACTCCTGTTAATGAAACTATTTGATTATTTTGCCGTTTAGTAACTGCGCATATATTGACCTTGGCCAAGTGATCCCCTTTGAAAATCCACATTTATGCACTGCCGTGCAAACGATAAATAGCATGCTAACAAGTTTGTTGGATCATTTGTGCCTGCATGTTTTCCTAAAGTCCCATCATCAGAGGTAATTTTCTTGGCAGTTTTGGGGAACTTTTTTACTTGTCAAAAGGCGATCGCAATCAAATTGTTGGTTTTCAACTGCAAGCCTATCATTAATCATTTAAGTTGGTCCATAATATATTGCTTTTGAATACTCGACACCCTTATTCTAGAAAGTAAAATTAACCGGGTTGCATCTTTTCTTATATTTGAACGGTTATGTTAGCAGTTACTCATATTGAAAAATTCATTTGTTTAAAGCTGTCAAAATGTTAATATTTTCCAGATTTGAAAATTAAGAAAAACAGATTTTATTTCGCTAGCTGTCCCAGGCGCCTGCTTGAATGTTCCTTAAAGGTAATGTGTCCAGCTAAAGCAAGCAACTCTGCGGTGGTTTTCAGAAACATGTGATTTTTTATGTCATCGTCCCAGCCATTACGGTCGTTCTGTTTATCTACCCTGCTGCGAGGTTAGCTTTTCATGTGAGCAGTTTTGCATCGCAAGAATACTGGCCAATCGCAAACCGTTATTTTGATGTTACTTGACATGTTGGGTATACGCAGTCCTATTATATGGACACATTACCTTTAATAAGGAGAGAACGAGTTACAGGAATTTCTTATAAAAATGTGTATCATACCTTTACAGAAGTTTTGGTTGGTGAATACAAATCGCCTTTTGCAGGCCTAACAGGTGAAGGGGGAGCAGATTCCTTGCTCTTATTTCCTGCAGTGGTATAGTTCAGTATGGAAGACAAGTAATCAGTCTTTGCTGTTCGATCAGCTAGAATGCTTTGTGTTGGATAATCACCTGTAGGGAGGAAACCATAAACAATTGCTAATAGAGTTCTCAAATGTGACGTCATTAAAAAGCTTTTTAGAAGAATTTTGACCATACGACCTACAAGTTTGAAATACTTCACAAAACAAAATCACTTAAATATATCAAAAATCAGGTGAGACATGGCCAATGAAAGATTTGTAATTTGCTAACAGATCCATGTTCTTTTGGAGACCAAATCACGGAGGTTTAATGCGGAAAATCGTATGCTAATGTGGCCATTTCTCAGCCTATTTAACCAAATTTGCACATTTTCAGGTATTTCTTCAGGATGCTCTTAAGGTTATAGGAGGCAAATTCAAAAAATTCTACATATAGATTTTCTGACGTCGTCATTTAAGAACTTTATGGAATATGTATAAATATTGAAAGAACTAGAGCCCGGAAGACACGACATCCATAAGTTCAATGACTGCGAGGAAGGCCAATGAAAACAAATGAAATACAACGCCCACACCCACCCTAGTTTCTCTCTCTCTCTGAAGAATCTTTTCAAAGTTCAAGGACTTTCCTGAACTCTGTATAGAAGTCAAGGGTCCATAGGTCATACACATGGTACTATACATGGACTTTCATTAAAAGTTCAAATGACCAACGCTTAAAAGTATTTATATATATATATATATATATATATATCAAATGGGTCACCCTTCTGGAACGTTTTGCAGTATTTTCACTTATCTTTCTGGAAAAAATTGCAAAAAATGCAAAAAAGCTGTCCCAATGGCGAATTCTAATCACTTTCTGAGTTCATTTTGAAAAAACTCTTTTTGTCCGGAAAAGTTCATTGTTGCTTCTTCAGTGGTTGATACCCAACATCAAGCCTGAAACCTCAACGTGAAAGACAAATGAACTGATTTTAAAGTCATGGGAAGTATCATCCTTATTTTTGAAATGGTGTAAAATGGCTTGCCTTGCTTATGACACTTACTTGTATATGTGCTACCTTTTGGTGAAACACCAATTTTACGTAGCTCCTGAGACTGTCTTTCTCTGCAAAAAATAACAAAGAATACACTTCCTTAAACAAATTTTATATCATTGTAACTTGATAGTTTTGAGTGATACAACAGTTTTCTACTGCATGTGTTTAGTAGTGAACTTTACAGATAATACTTACTCACGCGAGTTATTGCCATAAGTTCATCAAAAGTTGTCAAAACTTTACTTAGAATAGAACTAGCAGAGGTTGTGATATTTTAAAAGTAGAAGGCTGTTTGTTGAGCCAGGAGCTACTTGTGACCTAGTAAGTGCTTGTCTGATTCGCAACGCAGAATGAAAGCCAGTGAAGAAAGAGTAGGGAAAGGAAGAATTATGTTCTTGGTTTAAAAGTCAATATAATGGGAGGCTTCAATAGACAACCATCAAGCAGAAATTATTGACGAAAGTGACAAATTGCGCTGAATATGATCAAAAGAAGCAAATCCCTAAAGTTAAATCATGAAAATAGCAACAAGCAACAAATTCTGCTTGCATGAATAAAAGCTTACAGAGGTATGAGTTACCTTTCATATTTTTCTGATGTTAACTGCTTTCTGAGATGTTCGACCTCTTCTCGTAGTTTTTCTGCTGTTTTTCTGAGTGATTTCACATCAACATCTTTTGAATCTCTGAAGTAAAAAAGCAAACATTTGTATGCATAACTCTGTCATTATTTGTCAGGTATTAGGTAACAGAAAAGACTTAGGAAGTGGCAATTAGTTTGGCTTCAAATAACAAGGTTATAATCCAGGGGCGGCGTGGGGTGGTATTAAAGGTATTAGTCTAATACCATTTTATTTTCAAAGGAAGGCGACTTTGGGTCTCTGAGATTGCAGGAAATTTATTTTGCTTTTCGTACGCTGCCACTTTTTCACAACAATTTTATCGATGCAACCAGCTCTATTCATATAGCCAAGCTATATTTGCTTTTCTGTTCGTTGAATGAAAGCTTTCCTAATCCTCATTGAAATCTTTGAAAAGTGTAATCCATGCCGTAATCAGCAGCCCTGGCCATGGTATTAGCCTCCAAAAACTAATACACTGCCCCAAAATTTATTTTGTCTGTTGTGGTCTGCATGACGTGAATTTCTCTTGTTGAGTCATGATAGAAGAATGGGTGAACAGCAGTAAGGTATTAGTTTTTCATTTCTAATACTACGAGGGCCACTGTCAGTGGAAGCGACGGTGGAAAGAGCCCCAGCTCTATTCTAAGGCCTCAGCTTATAGAAAAAATATTTCTGGAAATTAACTTTATGAATTTACAAAATGTAGCTGTACTTTTGCTAGCAATGCCTTTGGATGGATAATTTGATTGACAAAATTTAGACACTGAATATAAAGAGCAACAGTCATGAAATAATTTGTTTAAGCTAAAGGCAGTTGTAAAAGTTGTTTTGTATGAGCTGTATGTTTTGTAAAACTTTGATTCTATATGATATGTAGAGTCACAGGCAACATTCTCACATTATTTCTCTCGGTTTCTCAAATCAAATGATACATCTTAAATTTTTTTGCTGCATTACTCTAAAGTAAATCGCTCGCTTTATCGTAATAGAATCTCATTCGCGGGCCAAAAGCCTCATGGTATTAGAATTAATGGGCTAATACCGTGGGGCTCCATTACTGGGCAGCAAACCGCTGTATCAAAACACGATTTCGCTCGAGTAATTTGCCGCAGCCATAATTCATTTGTATTTCGTAGGACCGATCCTTCACCCAAAACTAGTAGGATGAACTACATTACCACAGGGTCATCAGTGTCTGGGGGAAGACAACGGGGGCCAGTGCCTTCAAATAATTTTAGATATGGTATTGCCAAAAGCTATTTTAAACCATCATATCGAAAAGGTCATTTTGCCCACCTTCTTAAATAAGAACATATAAGCTCCACCCCTGTTAAATAGTTTCAGGACCTTGCGGGGGGACCTTCTTATGTCTTAATTTCGGAGGCTAATACCAATACTTTTCTACTCCCAGCCGCCCCTGTTATAATCCCAGGCAATACAATTTCAATCTTGTATTTGTCCTGGCAGATAGTGGCAAATGATTGCAGAAGACGTAAAGTCCCTCTGTACGCTGTTGCATTTTAAAAATACAAGTCTTAATAAAACCATTTTTGAATCTATCAAAAATCTTACATTTAATTATAATGAATAAATTTCACAATCGATTGAAATGCATAGACAACATACCAAATAACCTCTTTATTTCCGTTGAGAGATTACTTGATTTACTATACCTAATAAAACTAAACCGATCAATTTGGAACAATCAGAGTTAGGCATGTTCTGTACCTGTCTCTTTCTGCTTTTAACAATGCTGTTCGTATTCGATCTAATTCAGAGAGTGTCTCGTCGTGTGTTTGCTGTTCGTAGAATTGCTGAGGAACAGAAAATGAAATATTTTTAGAAAACAAAGCAGGGTATCAAAAAATCAAAGAGAAACAGTGAGGCTGATTCTTTCCACAAAGAAATGTTTTATGCGCATTTTTAGTTAAAAAAGAAATAGATACCTTTTCTCTGTTTGATGATAAAATATTTTCCATGGATCTGACATTATCTTGCTGCTGTACCAACTAAAAGAAAAGAACAAATTTGTTTTACTATTTAGGCCAAAAATTTAACCAGCAGCCAGCAATGAAAATGAAAAGGCAATTTTGTTGGACGGGGAGTGAAAAGGATTGGAAATCAATGCTCTTTAATCTGACCAGTTGATGTACATTGTGGGAAAAATGACATAGGTGTTTTAGTGAGAAGCGATTTGTCAGCCTCAAAGAGAGAGCGAATGGGCATAGAGAGACCAACTGTACCTTGATTTCATGGTGAATGACGCGAAAAGTGAAATTGATTCTACATTGCCGTTTCTATACTACATGCATACGGCATAAAACCAAACCATTGCCTTGCTACAGGTTGGAGTGCTCTAGAATCGAAAATGCAAAACGCAGACCCATATCTTGTTTCCTGTCCGATTTCACAAAGGAGCTGCTGTGAGATGGAAAGACTAGAAACCTGTGTTTTGTTAATGGCTTGAAAGCAATCTTTAAGAGAATCGACTAAATCGAAATAAGAACTGGATGTGATATCTTGAATTCTTCAAAGAACGTACTTGTCTACGTAAGTTCTCAGATTCATTTCTGGCTTCCTCCACAAACTGTTGTAACTAAATAAAACAGAAAGATGTGAATAAACATCATGTCAGTGAAGAAAAATCTCTAGCACATTGGTCAGAAGACGTTTAAAGCCGAACATGAAAACAAATAATGACAGTGTAATTGTAGCACTTTTTTATGTGTATTGAAACCCGAAGGCTTTTTTCAGGGTTTAGATTATGGGATAACGTTCTGTAATGTGTCCGTAGAGGGGGGGGGCGGGTGAAAGGTTTTAACTGAGAAAACTAAAACAAAATTTGTTCTAAGAAACTTTTAAGGCTCTTGTGCAACAGGCATGCTTAGCGGCAGTTGTCTTGAAATATTGACTGTATTTTGTATTTTCATGCAGTACAAAATTAGGCTGGTCTTTTGAATCATAGTCGCAAAGCGTGCCGGTTGCGAAAGAGTCTTACATCTGCATTACATCTACAAATACATCTACATTAAAAAACTAATTGCAAATTAAGCTTGCCATTTCAAAAGTAAAAATACATCTAAATGAATACCAGAACTGTCATTTTGTTGCCATGATCATAAGTAAGGAAACATATGTAGATAAATGACCCGAGGTCAAGTTAAAACAGACTGAACAAAGTAAACCCTTCGAAACATGGCTACCTGTGATTCATCGTCTGTTTTTGAGGCTAACTGTCTGGTGAGCGTGTCCCTGGCTTGGTCCAACTTGACGCAAAGTTCTCTAACGGCATTTACATCTTGCTGCAATGTTTCCTAATGAAATATTTACTAAAGGGGTAAAAGAACTCAAAGCACATTGACACTTGCTGTATTGCCACAAACGTTTCCAATGACTAAAAAAAGGCTGAATGAAAGAATTATACTGTCTTTCGGTCGAAAGATAGCGCAGCACTAGGGGATCTTTTTGCTTTTTGTATGTAACAAACTGAACAGAACCTCTCTCTGTGAACTAGCAGAGTGTCAAAGGAGACTGATGATTGTGTTGGAGCTTCCAATGCATTCCACCTAACGAAGCTCCCTGTTTGTTAGTCTGTTTATATGAACACGATGCCGTATAGACAGAGCTATACACGAATTAATGTGTATACAGGGCCGTTCTAGGTTGCAACTTTCAGTCGCACCCTTAATACGATCACAAGCCAACAGTTATCAGGTTGTTCATCGGGACTTACAACAGTTAACAAGCATCCTTTTAATGGCATTAAGTGCGAAACTCAGAAATGCAGAGGTGTGAAACTTAAAATCATCTTGTCTGCACACCAAACCAGATTCTTTTTTAGGCTTTGTGACATTAGCTTCAAATCACTTCTACTTATTTGACTAAAATCACGAATTGGCTGAATTCTCCGTGCTACGAGACAGCTTTATAAACCATCCTTTACAACAGTTTGAGAAACAGCCAATCAGAGACAATCTGTTTCTAAACCTTGGAAGAATTTGAGGCCAGTGCTATAACTTTTAGAAAAGGCAATACTTTCTAAAATTTAGAAGTTGATGTTTCATCAGATTTTGTTAGACATAAAAATAAATCTAGAAAGCAGGAAATAGCAGGAGTCTGAACGCTTCTAAGAATAAGTCAGCAGATCTAATTTGACTTTTTTCTTGAATTTTTCGAAGCATACAATTCAACAGCAAGCAAAAACTTCCAACAATATTGTACATCTTTTCAGGAATATAGGACTCAGGAATACAGGATTATAGGAATTCAGGAATGGTAGAACTTTATTTCTGAAAGCTTTCGGAAAAATATGAAAGCCAAATGTTTGAACTGGAGACAGAAGAACCTTCAGTTTACACTGAAGAACCTTCAATTTACACTGAAGAACCTTCAGTTTACACTGAAGAACCTTAAGTTTACATTGAAGAACCTTAAGTTTACATTGAAGAACCTTGCCAAAACACGACCATTTCCAGTGTAAAACAAAACACCGAAAATCAAAACATGACTTATAATTTTTACCTTTTCTTGGTTAACTTGTCTCAATTGTCCTTCCATATTGCTCAAAGATTTTGCCATAGATGACAATTGCTGCTCGTATGCATCCTGGGCCGTGATATACTGATCGACCTCTTCTTCAAGACCATGACAACGATCTTTCAGTCGGCTTATTTCCTACGATTTGGCAAAGGATTTGAGGGTTGTAATGTAAAGAAGAACTTTTACTTTAAATTTAATGTAAAGAGAACCAAAGGTGGATTTCACTTTTTGAAGTACTTGTTGTTTTTAGAGAAGGAATGGAATGATAATCGGAAATGCTTCATCACTCTGAGAGTACTGTTGCGAGAGTTTTCAAGAAGCAAAGACAGAAAGACAGAAATGTGATACAAATATCTGGATGCCTAAGGACGCAATACTTAAACCAGAAAGAGCGCAGCAGAGAGAGTAAGAAAATTAATTTTTTAAGATAAAGATTAAATAGTCGCCTGAGACATATTAAAAAGTATCCAAACAAGGGTGATCGTTAAGAAAGGGGTGCAAAGATGTGTTCCGTGACCCCAATGGTTCTTATAAAGTAATCATACTAGTTTTCGATAAAATCTCTTCCGTATAAAGAAAGTTCCAGGTATGTTGCAACCAGCCATAACTGCACTGAATTACAAGATATTTTTACATACACAACAACAGTTTTTCAAAGAATCATGTCGCTCTCTCGGATACTTGCAACTATGTACAATTCGAAACAAAATATTTAGAGACAGCAAAGAACAGTTTTTGAGACTTTTGATACTAAAACAATAGCAACAAGCACCAAACCACAACCTACTTGAATCTGGTGGCAAAAATCTTGAGTTGCAATACAACAAAACATTTACTGTACAAATAAGTTTAATCATATATCATTAATATGAGTGTCGTATCCTTGCAAGAAAAACTGAGAGAAATTTCGTCAGACGAAGACACATAAAACACGCCTTCCTGGAAATATAATGGCAATTCCGTTGCAGCGAACGATTTATGATACACTGACCTGCTCTTTCTGAAGTATTTCTTTTCTGTACGTTGATGCTTCCCCTGTGGTTTGCTGGACGTTCGTCTCCAGAACTTCTGCCCGGTTTGTCAATGTTTGAAATTGCATTAACAAATCGTTCTTCTCTTGTTCCTATGAATAGGGTTAATGGTGGATAGTTAAAAAATCAGTCTATGTGAAAATAGGAATATAATAATATGTACATCTCCTTGATATTGCTGCACTCTAACCAAAATTTGTTACAGCTAATCGGAAGAGGAGTTTTTAAAGCAAGGCTACCCTTCCCAGGAGACATACAATTGCAGGGGGTTTACTTTTCTCAAGTGCCTTTAAATGAGAAAAAGGAAAACCTCCTTTTTCAAGATTGTATTCACCTGTCATGCTTTTTGATAACAGAGGTGTAAATGTATTGCATGTGGATTCATAAGTCATTTCATTCTTCTATAGCCTTAAGTGAAATATTCTACATTCTAAAGGGTTTCCTTGTTAAAGGCTTACAGTCTCGCTAATTACCAGAACACTACTTACACGACAGTTCAAAAAGAATAAGGTAGGGACAATGAACAGAAAAGCAATCTTAGGGCAAGGGTTGCCAATGTTTAGCCTACAGAAGGCAGTGGTTATTGTACATGCTCTGATTTGTGTTGAGAAAATTTTAAAAACGTGCAAAAAGATTAATTCAATGATATCTGAATATCACAAAAGAGGTCATCGCACGAAATCAAATTGAAATACACGTTGAGGTTGAAGTAAACAAACCTTTTCAGCCAAAAGGTCTTCAATTCGAGCCACTTGGCTAGCATACTCAGAAACTTGTGCATTAAGAACTTGTTGATCGTCCAAAGCATCTTGTAAGTCCCGATGAACATTCTAAAAGAACAAATTGAAATCTTTAAACGCCCCTTCGTTATCACTTTTATAACTATTATGAGGATTGTCCTTATCGTCATTAGTAAACCCAGAGCTTATTTCCATCTAGAATTATATCTCCATCTATACCATCAACACCACTACAATCTTCATTGCTATTATCAACATCGTTACAATCATCATCATTTTATCACCATGCTTATATTCATGCTGTGTACAACTTTTTTTTTCATTTTGTAATAGTTTCCAATGTAAGTGTGCCACATACAAACTACCTTGTAACAGTGAGGTTGGTTAATGTTATGTTTTTTGCAAATGAAATGACAACTGGTTTTGAAAAAGTTATATCACTTTTAATTCTAACATTATCATCAATCCAAACATTTAGTGTCATTATTAATAGACTGCTCCGCTACAACACAGAAACTTTAATCAGCGAAAACTCCATATATGAACTAAATTTGTCAGTCAAACAATGTGACTCTAAATGTCAATACGTTTATGATTGATTTATTATAATTTCAACGAGTAAACTCATAAAAACTTACAAAATTCTATCAAAAAGAAACAATCCCCATTTGCACGTGCAATTGGCAATCTTGAAAAAGGCAGTTCAGTGACTAATAAGAATTGTTCAGTAACTTAATTCGCTCCAGTCACCAGCTTAGCTTCAAAATAACGTACAAATGCTTTGAAAAAGAAGAAAAAGTTTTTTCATTAGGAAGAAGACTTATCTAAGCTCGCGATCTTAATATAAGCCTGCTGACTAACTTAGAGAACAGATTTACCTGGTTTTCCTCTGTCATTAGAGTAAGGTCACTCTGTAGTCTCTTGTTCTCCTTGATAATCGAGTCACGATTTCTTGTAATGGCAGCCAGTTCATCTTCAGTTGATCGAACCTGCTTGGAGAGACTCTTGATCTCTCGGTTATTTGATGTGACGTCATGTTCTTTATGCCTAAAAATAAATCGGGCTAACAAAACCCACTCGACTAATGGACTCACTCATAACGTCTACAATCAAACAGTTCAAAATTCGCTACCAAAAATTCGATAATGGATTTTGTATTTATGAGAGAACACTCCGATGTCGAGAAGTATTTCCTGTTTACCAAAAATATGTTTGATTTGACAACTTAATTAAACGATCAAAAACAGCTCAGGGAAGATTTTTTAAGTCTGTTGCTACACACGTGACTTCAGCACAAAATGGAACACTTTCCTTTAATCAAGAATTTATCGGTAGATTTTTTAACCACCTTCCTTTTCTTCAAAGATTGTGAATGACCATTACTTCAAACATCTTACCTCAGCCTTTCCTCTAATTCTTCAATGTTAATCTTCAAGTCATTTTCAGCTCTCTCCTACAAAATTTGAAGAAACCTGAAATCAATTTGAATTTGAAAAGAGCTGCTCATTCTTGTCAACTACAGGAAAAAATCTACACCCCGTACTTTATCACAATTGAAACATTCTTCCTCGTGGCCTTCACTTTTTCGTTTTCCTTTCTATGACAACCTTAACCTGTGTTTCACAGCACTACAACCAACTACCTTTAGCGTTTTCGGGGCTGAAAAGCTGGTCAATTTTAAAATAAAGTATGAACAGTGATACAGAAGTTGTTGGTACTTAGCATTTATCAACTTGCTTTAAAGCGTCACTTGATAGAGGAACTATCGATGGATTTTTACGGAGTGAAAATTGTTTTACAATGTCAGTACAACTCATAGATAACATCTACTGCATACCAATAACAGCTAAATACGTATATATACCTCATCGCCTTCCTTGAACGCATTAATATACTCCAAAGCATAATGTATTGCAGACCAGGCCATAATTCACTAGCTAAGTTATTGAAACGCAAGGTAATTGTAGCCGACAGGGCTAATATGTACTTACTTTTGTTCAATGAGTACAATTTCTAGTTAGCAGCGATGAAAACCATTCTTTCTCGCAAATGTTTGAAAAACTAATATTTGCTTACTTTGATAGAACACTAGTCTGCTGGAGTTGTGTTTTTTCAACTCGGTGGGCGAAGGGATTATTTTAAGTCGTATACCAACTTACTCTTTTGTTTTCAATTGGTTTCTTCCAAGTAAAAACCACAACATGATACCCCTTTGAGGTTTATGAAAAATTTATCTTTCGTCAATGAATTTGAGTATTATTTTGGCTAATAATTCCGGGCAATTCACAATGCATGAGCAAAATAAAATCATCCTTTAACAGCATTAGCTTCCCGGTTTCATATGAAGTTAAGAAATGAATGTAAGCCATTCAATTTCAATTATTTATGGGATGGGACGATTTCAAAGATTGTGCCACAACGTACAAAGAGGTTTTGAAACATATAAATATAAGGTTCTGCAGGTTATACTTCAAGAGAATGAGCTTCATTAGCCATTAGATAGCCCAGTAAACATTATCACTGATTTGTTTTTAAAATTGGCAGCAAAGCAAATTCATGTAGAACCCAGGCATTTTGCTCAATCCTGTTCAGAAAAGGTGAGATATACATTAAACCTTCTCGTTCTCGAAACTTCTATTCTAATCTTTGTCTACGGAAATTTCTATAATGAAAAGATCTGCGCCCGAAAAGGACCCTTAACCAACACCCAAAATCGGCCTTAAGGTGTGTTTATGAAATTTTACTGAATCACTACAAGAATGGAATTAAAGAGAAAAAAGAAGTTTCAGAGCAATGCAGTAAATTCTTCTCAACTGCATGTCAACGATCAGTTTAAAATTCAAAAGCCGAATTACCAGTTTCGCCCTCTTGGATTCCGCTTCAACTAATAGTTCGGCTTTCTGATCAACTTCTTGTTGCAGCAAGTCTCGTTCTCGATCTAATGAGCTAACCATGCCTTTAAGTCGCAAGACCTCTTCTCTCAGTGTGTCAACCTCGTTTTCAAGATCAGCTAAAAAGAGGCCAGACGTTCGTTTGATAAGACAGTGGTACTGGATGATTCAAATGAGGGCAAGTACCAGTATCAAAGGTAAGAGTCAGTTCACAGTGTCTATCCTTGGCAAGTTAAATTCTTCTACAACGGAATCAGTGGTAGCTTGTGGCAATTGATCTTTGTTTAAAGAAAGAAACCTTGTACTTTAGGTAGATCTTCTTTGAAACAAAAATTTATGTCGAGTCACTAGTCAACAAGACCTTCCAAGTGTTTAAAATGGAAATATTTCCATTGAAATCCAGATGTGTTGTCAAAAGTATGTTGTTGGCTGTTACAAGAAAAACAACAACCTACTATTTTTATAGGAACCACAACAGTATATAAAAACTAAGGCAATAAGGCAATTAAACGATATATTTGTCATTGGTAATCAGTAGATGCCTTTGTAGAAATCACATTATATCAGGGGTGGACAAACGGTTTTCTTTTCTGGGTCACAATAGAGGCATTAAACATTTGAGGAGTTGAGCTTAAAGGAAAATACATTGAGGACTGAGAAAATTAATTATATTGCATTATCTTTGGTGATTTGTTGATTTATATATTGCAACTGTGGTACGACAAGCAATATTTGTCTGTTGTACTAGAGGCAAATATCTAGTATGTTTTAAGAGAACTGAACAATGGAATAATTAATTGAATTATGAATTGGAATAAAAAATGTAGGTAATTTTTGCAAGTAACTATGTTATTCATGGATTGATTAAGGTATGAACCAGAAAGCAAAAAATTTGCCATCACAACGTAAGCCTAAATAAACACTCGTGATGATTTTTTTGGAACTTTTATCATATTCTTGAAAGTTTTACTAGCTATTCAGCAGTCAATATTCTATTATTCTTTAAACTTGCTTTCTTACTTTGGTAGCTCTTCTTTTTATGAGATTCAAAATCAACCCACAATTTTTTTTTTAATTTTCTTCGGGGACTCAAAATTTTCTGAGACAAATTGTCCAATGGTCTTACACTCCTTCCACCCTCGCATTCGTTTTTTTCGAGACCCCTTCGAGATGCAGCTTTACGTTTGCACTTGATCAATCGTTCAATTTATTTGTATCCCCTTTTGTTCACATGTTATAATGTGCTTTTCTTGCCCTTTCTATGTGAATCACACCCTACTATAGTCACTTGGATTCCAACTATCTTATAGGGCTTCACCGTCTTAAAGGTATAACGTTTGTCCACCGATATAAATACAGTGGAAGGTAACTTTAGAAGGGTGATAATTAAAAGAATTATAACCATCAAATGATATAAATAAACGTGAACGGCAATGCTCCCAGACCTTTGGTCCTTATATCGATTCCCAATCTCTTGCAAATTTAGAACTCCCCCGAGAATTTTGCACCACCTTGAGAAATAGGCGTTAAACAAAGCAGGTGCTACAAATTCTCGATTTAACATCACCCATTGCAAAGTGCCTATAAAAAGGAGATCAGCGAAACAAGCAACGAACCTTGCAACTCTTCAACAGAAAATTTATCCGATTCTATCTTTTGTAGCTCGCCTATCTTTTTTTCCAATCTCCTTTTCAACTCATCTCCTGATCTCTCCGACTGTTCTAACAGTAGCCTCAGCTTTGATATTTCCGCTTCTTTATCTGCAGTTACTTCCCTACTGTTCCTTAGCGATGACGTTGTAGACTTCAGTTGTTCCTCTAAGTTGGCAACCATCTCACGCAAGGACGTTACCCGCGTATGTAGCTCAGACTTCTCGCGGTCAATCTGTGAAGAGAAGCAGTTCAATGGTAGCATATAAATCGCATAGTATCGTAAAGTAGATAGCGCCATTGGACTTGGATCATTAACAATAACAGGGTCCTGTTTGCATAAGGGCAAATGCGCTATAGCTTAAGAATTTAAAACGATAGCCACGCAACTTCAACGAACTACAAAAACCATTTTTCTTGGACAGGAGGTTCAAGGTACTGTAATTGTTTTGTTAAGAAAACCATCTTACAGCTAAGACAATGCAACCGTTATATGCTCCATACTATAGGCAGGAACTCTCACACAACAGTTCAGAGTACATCGAAGAGTTCATTACCGAGGGCAAATCACTAGTACACATTTGGTGGAAATCCTATTGTAATATCTGAAAACCTCTGGAAGTCATTTAGTTTCCGTGAAAATCCCTTATTCTATTTGTAAAAGCATATTGCCCCTCGTCGATAACAATTCACTTTTAAAAATACTTGGCACACCATATTCAGGATTTTACCAAAGCCATGTCTCTCAAACCTCCCTTTACATAAAAATGCAATTAAATTTGTACGTTGCGTGTGGTACTCCATCCAAAGAAACTATAATATAGTTAGCAAATAAACTGAGTACCAGAATGAAATAAATTAGTTTGATAGTTAAAAACACGACGTTTCGAGCATTAACTTGATATTCTTTTACATATTGTTGCCTACAAAGTATTTGAAAAAACAATTGATACCTTTTCAATGATTCTTTCCAAGTCTGCTCGACTGTCGTCATACTTCGATCTCTCTAAACTTTGACCAGTTTTCACCGTCTACAAAAAACGGAAGTTGATGTCAAGAAATTGGATTTATCATTGTTGAAATGCTGAAAGTTGATGATGATGGGATTCTTCCAGTAAGCATCTATTTAGGGTGGAGAGGTGAATATTAACAAAAAATATGATCGAAGGCTAGCACATAGATCGAAGACATAAGAAAAAATCGTAACATTTATTTTGCCTATTTAAACAAGAATAAATAGTACATATTCATTTGTGACAGCTGACAAGGACCGCGGATCATATTTCAGATTGAGGGGGCTAAATTATGGTTTATATTTGGTATGGTTTTAAGTACATTTTGAAAGTTAGTGAGGGGGCTAAAGCCCCTATAGCCCCCCTTCCGGGGTCCCTGATGCAGACACGTTTACAGAACCGAACATAAACCAGTGGCTTCTACGACAAAGAAACAATTTTAACAGAAATTACACTTCTTACTATGCAGCAAATAAAACAAACCTAAAGGAAACTCACATTCAATTGATTTTCAAGGGTCTGGACCTCGGACCTCTTCCTTTTTACTTCTTCTAGGGCCTCGTCCCTTTCCTTCTCAACTCGCTCCAATATAGAAGATATCCTCTTCGAAGGAGACGGAGATCTGGCACGTGACAGCTGACGTCGCAGTCTTTGAATTTCGTCAGTTGCCTGAAGTTAAAATTGAGAAAAGAATGATGAACAAATCAAGTCAAAAAGATTGTTTCGTTCTGCATATTTCATCCAAATTTACGAGCTTGTTCAATTTTATTTGTTGTTTAATTGTTCAATTGTTTCAGGTCTATTGTGTCTTCTCAGTTTCAGTATGTTATAGATTAAAAGAGAAGGGGAACTTTCAAGGAGCCAGATATCAAAGAGCCAGCTTGCCTAAATGTAAAACATGAGAAGGTCTGATGCTGTTGTCAGGACATAACCACTCTTATTTAACAACGCAGTTCACACAAGGGGAAATTTGCAGGTCTCCAGAATGGTCTAGCATGTTGAATATGATTTGACAAGAGTCTGAAGTTTACTTTTGAGCTTTGAAGCTAAACGAATATAAAACTTGAAGCAATTGAAAATGAAAGACGTACTTTTTTGAGCAGCGAGATAAAATGGCAATATAAATTATAGAAAAAAACAGCAAGACAAGGTTCAAATTGCCCCGAAACAACCAAATCTATGAAGTGACATGGCTAGTTATAAAAATTAGCTTCTTCTTTAAAAGCAGTCTATCGATGGTAAATTGTTTTATCGTCTATTTTCTATTTGGCATGGGCGCCTTTGATAATACACAGCTAAACACATTGAGCGGTATGCACAAGAATATATACAAATTACTAAAAACGAATCGAACCTGTTCATAAAGTAACTGAATGTTTTCCTTTTCGGTTGTGAGATTTTGCACGTTACTTTGAATCTGTAAAAAAACAAGAGACAAGTCGAAATGAATGGTTTAACTCGGAATAAACAAGGTTAGCCAAAATTTTAAGCATACGAAACTTTTCGTTGTTGATTAAATTTAAGCGGACGTCTGGAAAGAAAAGTTGGAGAGATTGCAAAGAGGGAGAAGGGGTGATTGAGAGTGGATTTGAGATCTCAAATAAAGCTTAAGTCCCGGTGAATACCGGTAATCACCTTAATATCTATTGGGTGGAATGGACAACAGGCTTTCATTAAATGCTCTAATCAGCTGACGCGTTGAGAGATAAAACAGATCTGACCAGGATGAACAGACAGATCAACAGCAGAGTACACAAGAAGATACTGTAGCAGAGGGCAAAAAAGGACGGAAACAGACAATCGATCCTTTGTTAAAAGTCAAATTTTAAAAGCAGACGTTGGGGGACTAGCATCACAAAAACTGTCTTCTGGTCACCCCTTTGCTTAGTGGTTGCAGCAAAAGCGCAGTTGTCACTAAAATCTCTCTCAGTTCTGAATGCGTCAGTGGACGGCTCTCTGGCGAGGTCTTCGACTGGGGCATCGTGGGAGAGGAGCCCATCATCCTGTCAGGAATTTTTTTACAAAACAACAACAGAGAGAAAGAAACGATGGAATGGATTGGGGTAGAGAGCAAGAGATAGGATCGTTTATGCAAATGGCCCATCTTGAAGCATCCGTAAGTAGGGGAACGGATATTGCGAATGGAGAGACAACTTACGCTTGCAAGGTGCCTTTCGAACTTTTCGAGCATTGACTGCAGCTCGTCCCTTTCTCTCCGCAGCCGCGAAACTTCATTTGAATTATCCGTAGGCTAGAAGAAATAAAATTTTTAGCAAAAATCTGATGTCTTCGGTTAAAAACAGAGAAAAGGTAAGATAAGAGTGTAAGTTGTTCTACAAGAGCTATTTGTAATCGCACCTACAGTAGAGGTATCCTTAGGGCAATTAGCAGAAAAAAGAAAAAACTTAATTTAGCTGTTTGGAGAATTCGAACTGGAAGTGGGGTACAAAGTGTCTAAAATACACCAAAAAGCATCTGGGTACCTTGTCTCTAGTCGGGGGTGATCGATAGGTTCCCTGCTTTTCTTTAAGATTTCGCATCAATTCGTATTCTCGTTTATAGAAGTCTCTTTCCTCTTGCATTAGTTCAAGCATTCCTTCGAGGTGGGCCTAAATAAACAAAAGTAAAAATGTGACAGTTCCAACACTTGAGATAAATGCATCACGAGTGCTGACCTTCATTCTTCCACTGAATTGAGCAGGTTACGTCAAGATTTGAAAATCACAATGATACCGAGAGAAAGACTTTCTGTGGCATTGCTGGATGGGATACGAAGGACCTAAAGAAAAGTCATCGGTGGAAACGCGAGGGAGAATTATACAGAAAAAGTATAAATACAATCAATGTCACAGAAGCTTTTGTGTGCCAAAAGCCTACCTCAAATGATGTTGGCTAAATTTCTATCTTTAGTGATCAAATTTTAATTCTTCCTCGCAAAAACTAGGTCTGATGTCACAATACTGTTGAACTCTTCACAGAACCGTAGCATTAGTCATTACTTGTGGGAGAATATTCAATTCTGTTTGCTGGGAACTTTTAATTTGAATTTCAGAAACAGTGCAAGTAGAAATTTAAAAGCAAATCTGGAAAGACAAAGCATGTTTTGATATGATATTTATTTTCCAGCATGCTGACCAACCTTTCCTTTCCGAGATGACGGTGACTTGGCAACCTCTCTTCCAGCTATCCTCTTTCTGATCATGTCCTGAAGTATCTGACACTCGTCTTTATAATGGTCTCTTTCATCTTCCAAATTTCGAATTAGCAATTCAACACGATCTGGCGACTAAAAATACGAAAAGGTCAATAAGCAATTGTGCATTTCAATATGCAATAATCGTTTTTCTCGCCAAAAAAGTGAAGGACATTCCATTTTAAAGTAATATGGAACTATAGATTCATTGATTTTCCATTCAATAGAGTTTATTTTTAATAAATCCTGATTTTATATCCTAATTAAAATATTAAGTCCTAAACATCCTAAACGTAGGAAAAAATGCTTTTTATTTGAATCGATACTTTAAAAATGACACAGCACTAAAAAACTTTAACATAACAAAATATATGCACCAGTAACGACACGCAGATACCAAATATTTACTATAGTGACAACCTGGTCTTATTAGCTTCAGTGTTTTCCCGTTTAATAATTCATTGAATAGCCACTACGCTAGGCATAATGTTGACCCTGTTCCTCATAGCAGTAAAACCGCTCTAGTAAAGAGTGGGTCGAAGGCTTTGAAATGGGCACTTTCTAGGCTAGTGTTTTGCTCTAACACAATTATAAACTACTTTTCAGGGCTTAACTACTTGATCTACAATATATTATTATTTTTTGAGAGGTGGGGGGGGGGGCTACCGAAATCCTTCCACAGAATTGTATTTTCTTAAGGGGGGGGTTATCGAAGAAATTCTTTCAGATTCTTGTTTTATGGGGTATCAAACATTCCAATCAGCCCTTTCCCTGCTAGCATCAACCCTGCACTCACCTTTCCAACTTTTCGATTAGCAGACTTCGATAACTTCAAACGTTCAAGTTCCATTACCAGCTCACGCTCTGTGGACAGAACAATGTAACCACTGTGAGGATCTAAAAACCGATTTTTCAATGTAGTGACCGCTTTCCTCTCAGAGCCACTCCTCGCGATTAACAATCAGATGACTGTATCACGTTGTGAGTCTTATAACAAATAAAGATATTAGAAAATTCTGCGAGCAACGTCTATTAGAAATCTGCTTGTATGAAGTAAAAGCATAAAATATTTGTTGTACAATTGCATTCACGTGGACCAGGCTTTAAAATTTCCTTTAAAACGCGCAAATCATCATGGTGCAAAGAATAGGCAGCTAGCTGTCAACTCTACCTCTAAAAACAGAATAATCCATCGCTCATTTTCCACGTGTAAGAACTATAAGATCCGTGCACACATGGATATCGCAACGAAGCGCGGAAGGAAACCCGTCGTTACATTGAAACAATACCCAACGCCTACTTGCCAGGGCACAAAAAACAAAGATGAACACTAGAGGCTTATAGTATTACATGAAGATCTCAGGCAATTACCAATTGATTGAGATAGGACACTCGAAACAAAGAAGCAAATCTCCATTCATCGACAGATAAGTCAACAGAAGAACGCGATCAGGCACGTTGTGATTGAAATTGAAAAAACTACTATCACTGCCAAAATTACTTGGAACATCCAAAACTTTGCGCTGTGCCTTTCTATTTTTCATTTGTTTTCCCGAATACTACTACTTCCAGCTGCCTTTCCTCCCAAAACAATGTTGATAGTTTAGAAAAATATCATACAAGGCACAAGAAAAAGCGTACTTCATAACCCCTTTCCGTTTTCTTTAGTAAATCAACATGGTTCCTAGGTGAAGAGGGGAATGGCTGAATTTGCCTTTGAAAACTGACGTTGGTGTTCCAAGGCAGTGATTGCTGAATGAACATTAAAGGATAGAAGATTATTGGGACATTGTTGGGAAGGATCAATCTCATCGAAGAATGATATTGTCCAGCAAGAGAGAAAAATAATAAGAACATCATAAGTAGAGTAAATATACGAAAGGACTAAATCCTCAAAATTAACGTAATAGAAGAACTGCGGCTGTAATAAAAACGAAAGCTGTAATACTGATCTGGCTTCCTTTTTTCGGGGAGTGAAGTCAACCAACATTATCAATATAAGCATTGTGTAGAACACAAATTGTTTATATGTGAGTTGTTTAAAATGTTTATAATAACATGTTTGCTTATATCATACAATTTTGGACCTAAGGCCCGCACAAGGAAGTGGTATTGTTCCGAGCATGTCCTCGGGACCTTGTGGGATTAAGCGAAGATTCGTGTTCACACTACTTTAAAAGGGTTAGTCGTATTTCACCTACAGAAGTTATGTTCATATCAGTTTTAAAAAAATTCATCAAGGCCACGAAGAACAAATTACGGTCTAGTGTAGGGCATAATTGCGAAAAGCTGTTGACCTTTCTCCAAACCTGCAGTATATGGCCTCAAACTTCCTCACTTAAACACTATGTAAAATTACTGAAGAAACAGCTGAGTGATATTTTGTTCCAGACAAAATGATGTAATTAGGGATCTTTCTGTGTAATTTTTCTGTTTCACCGCAGCATCAAGGCTCTTACCGAGATTTAAATGATAAATTGTCCTGACACATCAATATTTACTCATAGATTTTCTTTTCGTTATTATTTGACTTTTCTAGCCTGAATTTTTAACTTTGATTAATTTTGTAGTCTAACCTCATCACTATCATGCAGCAGACATGATTTGTAATTGTGAAAAAACAAGAGCAGTAATGTGAAATTTTGTTTTTGTCAACAAAATCTTCCTCCAAACCAGGTTTGTAGAGATTTGGCATCACCGGGTCACACATTCTTATCGTAAGAACCAATAAATTGAAGTTCACACTGGCTGTTCTCAATTCTTCAGAAAATATAAGGCTGGATTGTTCTTAATTTAATCGTAAATTATTAAGGTGTAAACAGCGTAATTGCTAGCTATTGCGCTCTAAGAAGTTGTTCAGGCCTCGTTTGCCAACAAAGTGAGCGAGGAATCCTTTATTTGGCGACAAATTTGACAATTCATGGTAAAAACTTTCCAAGATTGCAAAAATCCCCTCGTTTTTGAGATGAAACATTGTCAAAAATCACATTTAACAGTAGCTCAGCCTCAGCTTCTTTGATATGTTCTTAACTTTTAACCAATTTGAGGCTCGTGTTCCTATAAATTGTTCTTAAAAAAAGAGTGTAGTCCTGTTAGCTAATGTGTGCTACGAGGTTTGACAAGGGAACGTCAGCGTTATATTCGATTCGCCTTTTCTCTGTAGCAGATGTGCAGCGATTCTGCACCATGTGTAGAAACTTCAAGATAATTGAAGACAGCAACAAACAGCAATCTAATAAAAGCCATAAACCCATTTCGTGCTACTACTCTTCTCAAAGCAAGGTGAACTCTTTGCATACTTTAAGTGTGGCTCTGTTAAAAGTTGTCGTTGCATTCATATCACGTTTGGTTGATTGGTAGAACAGATGTCGGATTGCTTATTAAAAGGCCTGTCAATTACTGCAACAGTGCAACAGCATGTTTGCAGGCATGCAAGCTAATATTATATTCTAAAGAAATAACCTACAACTCTTCCTTATTGCGCATGCGAAATGTTCTTGACAGTTTTTGATTGCGTTTTATTGTACAGCCTTCGTGATAAAGATCACCGAGTAATTAAAAAGCACCCCGGCTTAGTAATCAAGAAAAAAGTAGAAGACATAAGCACCATCGAAGATGCAGTATCACCGCATCGGACATTTACTTTGATATTACAATTTAAACTTTTGGCGTACATCAGCCGAGGGGTCTTGCAAAACAAGAGAACTTGCAATTGTCTATACCAACCCAAAGAAACTACTGGCCAAACAAAGACCCCTTTAGTTTGTGAAAAATTTAATATAAAGAAGCAAAATTCGTTTAGACAGAAAAACTTTCGTTTTCTCACTCCGGTGTGTGAAGTTTTTGTCAATTTTTGGAGGGGATGGTTCGCAATGATAAGTCTAAGCACGGAACCAATACCACACAAATTATTCACCACAAAACCCATTCACACTCAATTGATCTCCTAAAAACGTAGCCCTCTTCTTCCTTTTGCTATTGCCTTATGAGAAATGTTTCGTGGGGGCCTTTTTCTACTTTTTATAGCCACAACTCCTTGCTTCACGTATAATGATGCTGACGAAATCAGTTCATTTCTCTGCAAATTTTATTTTCTACAACTTAACGATCAACTGCCTAGTCAAACAAAATACTATCGAAATATATTACAACTTTTGCTACTAAATTTTGGGAAATATGTAGCCAACAAGATCACAGAAGCAGTCAGGCACCTTCACGTCACCTTTACCTTAAGGACGCTGAAACTTGCCATTACTGTTCAATTTCTAATTGCTTCTCAGCTCTTTCCATACGCTGCATAAAGAATCAAATGTCGCCTTACCTGTGATGGTTAATTTTGCGTTCTTCTCTTGTAATCGACGCTTTTCCTTGTCTGTTCTTTCTAGCAGTTCAGAAACGTTTTTGATGTCCTCTTTGGATGCCGTGAGTAATGAAGTCAACTTTTCGCTTTCATCAATAATAGATTCACGCTCCTGATACGACAAAAAACTGAATTCAAACACATTGTATAGGAATACTTAAAATCAACATAAACAGAATGAAGAAACAAAACTTTTCATAATCCTAGCAGATAAAATTCTTTAAATATTTTCAAACTTCATAATAGAGCCACCTGAAACAACACTGTTACTTCATGTAACTAGAGCATGCTGGCTGGTGAGCAATATAATTAAAACACAATCTGTGATTATAGCTTATTAAAGCATCCCCAAAATGCTTAGTAAATAACCTTGAAAAAAAAAGATAAATGCTAACCAGAAACTGACTGTACCCAAAGACTATTACACATTTTCTACATATTTCTAACAAATCTTAAATAAAAAAAGACTATCTAAGCCGCTCAAGCACATATTGATTGCCTCCATTGTTAGCTGTTTTGCTGTCACTTGAAATAAAAAAGATTTAATAACACAGACTGCGAATGGACTACGAGACTGTGCCAAGTAAGCAATTATTTACAGTGGCTAGGTGTGCCATCTGGTGGCTCAACGTTGTTTATAGCAAAACGATGACACGATCAGCAAAAGTATACAATCACTTTTCGAGAATCCATGAAACCTAGTTATTAAAAATTATTGAGAAATAGCAAAAGGATGAAGGGCAAAATGTCTTTTGATTTGATTAAAGTTGCTGAATGAAATTTTAAACTTCATTCGTGGTCATTTGTTTAACAATAGTTACGGCTTTTACAATAATTTTACAAGTGAGAATTGGCTAGATTGGCATAGAAAAAGTAAACAAAAACGACATTGATTTTCTGTGGTAAGGTAAAAAAAAATTTAAAGGAAAGTTTAGAAGAATCACACAATTTATTTCTACGACAGAAAATAAAAAAAAATGATCAAAATAATAATAGGGCATCCTAGATATGGAATAGCCTTAAGGCTGAATCTAAGATGACACCCACCCAAAAGAGTTCAAAAAATATATTTAATGTTAACACTTCTATTGAATGTTTTATTGTAAATACTGCAAAGTTGTAAATAGGTTTTGTATTATGATTACTTATATTACATTAGCGCTTTAATTTTACATCGTTATTAGGTTTTGTAAGATGGCCCTTTGAAATACAGCTTCTTGTGAACTGCAATTCCCCCTGCAAAAACATTATTGGATAACCAGCAAATCCACAGAGTTGAGCTTCAGCTCATTCTAGCATCAAATTAAAATTTACATTAAGTGATGCTTATACTATTTATGTTAGATATTTTTGCTAAAAGAAATAAAAACTACAAACAAAACTAAGAGTTATTCTTTCGAATCGATATGAAAATAAGCCATCCGAATGTGTTTAAAATCTCAACTGCAGCCTTATCTAGGACGAAAGTTTGCTAAACAAAGCTGTCACAATGGTTCAAAATGCACTCGAATCGTGATAGATTACATCAATCGGGTCTTCGTTATCGATGCGTTTAGTAGTTTTTACTTACTTGTAAGTTGTACTTAGTAGCTAGCAGTTTCAATAAAACACAAGGAGTTTCTCTTGTAAAAAGGCTTCATAACTAAGCTTCATTCGTTATAGTTATCGCGCAACAAGCGGTCATCCCACCTTTCTAACGCGATGCAACTCTGCTTGGATATCGAGGTTACTCTGATGCTTCTCTTCAAGGTCTTCCTGAAAAACATTATGAATGAGAAAAACATTGAATTCGGATTACTATCAACAATGGCATTAAACTAGATTGTATGAACAGCGAGGTAAGAGCATACTTACAGAGAAAAGGATTTATTGATGAAATTGTCCATCTGAAGAGAATAATATGTAAAACAATACCCTGTTGTAAACAAGGAGTTGACAAACAAAACGAATTTCGTGCATATGGGTTTCTTGTACCTGGAAAAATTTTGGGAATGAGTTACACATTTCATTCAATGGAAAAATGTTTTGAAACGGTAGATTTCTCCAGGAGTGTCTGTCTGTTACAAATAGGATTTTCAAAGGCAAGGCTCTGATAAAAAATATAAGCAGCATGACAAGGTAAGTAAAAAATGAAGCTTTCGAGCCCAGTAAAATCCTCGTGAAGATCAGCAGCATTACAAAATCTATCATAACCGGAAAACACAACTCGAACAACTAATGAACAAAATCTATCATAACCCGGACATTTTTAGAACTTTTTCTTGACATTTATATAAGCAAGCGACGTTTTTAAAAATTGAGTTTCTTTCCATTTTAAAAAATTCTAACCTTAAGATGAAATGAATTGACACGAGAAAGATCTGTTTGACAACTAGAATGTTCTTTGAGATGTAGAGAGATGACCACACATAATTTAAAACCTTGCCCAAAATTGTTGGAATACCGCAATATTTACGTACACAGTTGACAATCTCAGAATTACCCTCCAAGAAATCAACGTTGTCAAAAATCATCCCCCAATACAATGGTGGTTCCCTTTATAAGAAATTTTAATCCCCCTAATCTTAGTCAGATTATAATTGGACGACCATGAAATAGCGATGTCAAGGGGGGGGGGTGGGGGTGACAACATTAAATTACCATTAAATTACAAAATTTTTAAGGTCTTGTGTAGGTGTCCATTAATTTTTGCAAGGATTCACCTAACAAAGGTATAACATCAAGACTTTTTTAATTGTCGCCAACTATAAAAAGCATAATTTATAGGGTACATATGTTTTATTGACATTTGTCGAAGCAGCACGGTTGCAATATAATGTACATGTGTATCGATCGAATGCTTGTTTACAGAAAATCATAATGAATAAAACTAAATGATGATTTTACTGAAGACACATAAGATGATTTTACAACAAAAATCGTAAATGAGCCACAGAGAAAGGTGGAACATTACCTGAAGCTCTCTGAATTGTCTTCGTAAAACTGCTTGTTCCGTTTCGCTCTTTTCCTCAATCGTTTTAACAGCTTTATCGAGCCTTCTCAGCTCGGCACATAACTCGTCGTTCTTTTCGCGAAGTTCTTTAGACTTAGTTGTGGCTTCATGCTCAGCATCCAATGTGCTTTTGATTTGTTGTTCCAAATCACGATTGGCTTGTTGCAAATAATCGACCTGAGAATTGAAATAATATGTAAACAATTATCTTTGTTCTGGAAAGATCCAGCCTATAGATCCTCAAACCAGCTAGGTACCACATATAACAAACTTTTCACTTGACAGCCAAGAGTGAATGGGTAATCGGTGGTTGAATGCTTAAAACATAGACACAAGAAAACAAGATCAATAATTCCATCGCCTAGTTAATGAATCAGTGATCCTCAAATCTTAAACATGAAAATTGATTTGGTATGTGACAACCTGAAATGCAATTCCCTTTTTGACCACCAGAGATACCTTTTAAAATTTTGTTAGACTAAAATGACAAAATAATGATTGCAGTCATTAACAGCCCAAGATCAGCTCCAAGTTTGTGAGACATTAACATCTATACATGAACACGCCAATTGTACCCAGTGGCCTTAAAGTTGTTAAAGTTAGAACAGTTGCCCATTCACATTCATAATTTTAAAACAATTTCTTGAAAATGTAATTGAAATATGTATTTGAAACAGCTATTGTAACATGAAGATTATTTCTTAGTAGTCATGCTGCAATGATAGACTCAAAAGCAGTGCTAAATAGCCTAGCTTATGCATAAATGAGAGGAGTAACTATTTTACTTTACCTGAACATTTAAATGAGCAATAACTCTGTCACTACTTTCTTGTTTACTGTCTTTCAAAATGGCACCAACAGGCCTACCACCTTCAAGTTGACTATGAAGCCTTTTAATCTCTCTGTCTCTGGCTTCCAACTATGAAAAGACCACTTGTCACATACTTTTGGAACATAAATATTACTTATATCAAAGAATGTTCAAATTAAGTGACTTTTGACCAAAGTGGTAAATGCAAAAATGGATAGCAATCTCCAAATTCATGGAAAGCTCACATAAAGGAGAACTTTCCCTGGTAGGTTTCCCATAACTGCAGGGCAGGGGCAGGTCTTCTGAAGAGCAAAAAGTAGGTGCCTAACAAACTGAGCACCTTTAACTTTCTTGGCACTAGATTGAGCATCATCAAATACTATCAATAACAAAATTTGGTTTTTCGCATTTAGTTTTTAAACAACATAAAAACCCTAGGTACTTGATCAATCAAGCTTCTAGAACTTTCTAGGCATGTAAGGGGGTGCTTGTCAAGCTTGAGTGTCTCTTCTTGCAAGGCCTTAGCAGGGGGGGTAATCCACCAAGGAAAGGGTAAAACACTAGGAAAATAAAAAAATTACTTCAGTTTGCAAGGGTAAGGGGACAGCCATCCCCACCCTTGTGCCTAGGCATCACTGGCCAAGTCACATTAGACATCAAATACAAATAGTTCTTGATTTCTAAGTCAATTTGTACATAACATTGTCAAGCTAAAACACAATAAAACTATGTGGCCAGTAAAATCTGTGTCAATCCACTTTTGTATACATCAACTTTGTGTTGTTTCATCATAATACATCATGATTCAAGATTCTCCACATGTATACAGACATAAAAAACCTACTAAAGTTTAGAAGAGTGCAAACATATCAACTTTTGATCAGATAAAAAACTGTTGTCAAGTTTATTCAAATTATGTTGGTCACAAATTATTGTTGGTCACAATACTTTTCACATATACCTGTTTGTGAAGACTTTTGTTCCTACGCTCAGTTGCCTCTTTTTCTTCTTGGGCCTTACTGACGTTTATCTGTAACCTATGGATTTTTTCATCAGCAACACCAAGAAGGTCTGCAATGTATGGGTCATCTGCAGTGTCCTCTGATGTAGTTGTGGTCTAGTTAATAATTTTTTTGTCAACTCATAAATTCATCATTCATTTCAAATTGTTTAATTAATAACTTGCATCCAAATTGTGCAATGTACCATTCAAAGCAATTAGAGGAATTCTTGTTTATGCAAAATATCATGTTAAGAGCTGCATGGTTGTTTCAGTTAACCTCATTAAATTGTTTGTTGACAAGGATTCCATTTGGTATCCTCAACATGGCATATTATACCCAGTCAAGAAAATCAAGTTTGCTGCCACTGGGTGAAATTATTGAAGATTTTAGTAAAATTCTGAAATAGCCATTATTTTGAAACAGTAAGATAAAAAACAATCATAGAAGTTGTGACAGACATGCACTTTTTATAATTAAAATGATTAAACCATTGTCTGACATTTTCGCCAAAACAGCAGTGTTGCTTTTCCAGTTAACTGGACTCCAAAATATGCTCAAGAATTATTTAAAACTTTAGTTTCAACCTTTTCACAAACATATATTGTAAGCTGGGGACATATAGGCCTATAGAATGGTTTTTTCTTTGGGGAAAACTTTTGACATTCGAAATGATTTAAAAAGTGTATTTGAAATATTTATAATTATATTTTGAATGATTTTATATATATATCTATATATCTATTTGACAGCTTAGCTTATGTAAAAGTCAGCAATTTTGTACTTCATTTGTCTCAAAAATCAAAAGTTTTTTTACTTCAATGTCTGCTTTTGAAAAAGTTGAAAATTGTAAACACCCATGACTTACCCTTACAGTAGACAAACTTATATTGCAACAGCAAATCAAAACAATTCTAAAGCAATGCATATTAAGCAAGCACAGACCTGTCAACTCTCCCAGTTTTGCTGGGAGACTCTAGATTTTGCTTGCTTTCTCCCAGTCAACAAGTTTTATATAATTTTCTCCCTGTTCTTCCTTGTCTTTTAGCAGAGGTTTTCTTATAAAAAATTGATTGAAATGATTTTCTTCCTGACAAAGCTTTTTGTTAGTGTTTACAAATTAAGGAAAACGTTAAAATACATTTGGAAGACACTTCCCCTGAAAATGTTGTTGTCATTAACTGTTTCTTCAACATGTCTTTTTTGACAGGTATGTTGTTTTTAAATTCAACAAATTCCAGGAATCTCCTTGTTTTTGGCCAAATCTCCCTGTTTTTCTCAACAAAAAATCTGAAATCTCCAGGTTTTGAAAATTTTAGGTTGACAGGTCTGCAAGCATAGAAGCAGAATATTAACAACTCACTTCACTTTTAGTCACCAAAGAGTCAATGTCCATACGTTGTCTCCTGTATGGTATTTGCTTTTTCCTTCCACCTGGAGTCTCGACAACAGCATGCAAATTTTTTTCATGGAGTTCTTGGATTTTTTCTGTCCTACTTCGAAGGTCTTTTTCCAGTGCCCTAACTTTATGGACATATTGTGAATTAAGAAATTTCAGATCTGAGTTCTCGTGCTCAAGTTTTCGAAGCTTTTCTTTCAAGTCTTTAAATTTGTGTTCTGCATCCTCTTTTTGTCTGATAAGTTCAAGATGAAGATCATTATTTTCCCTAACTAGTTTTGCGTTATCACTTCGGTATGGTTCACTAGAATCGTGTTCGGAAAGGCTGGTGCCATTTCTGCTCTGACGACCGAGTTGAACTTTAGCATTCTTCAAGCTCTCTGTTGTGTGGATAAGATCACTAAATATTTTCTCCACTAATGGAACTGAATCCATTCCAAGAGGCTGTCTGTATCCAAGCTGGTCAAGCCTTTTACGCAGGCTTGTGAACTTACGCTCGGCCATATTGGGAATGTTTTATTGTGTAAATGTGTAAGTTGTAAATGAGACTTGAATAAATGGGTAGGCTATCTCTTAATCCATGACACTTGGCCCAAAGATTTGCTCTTAAATAAAATAGATAACAAATTACTGTTTATCACATGTATTCAAAAAACTCATTGACAAGCAGGTCTTATATACCAGTGCATTTCCAGCCGGAAAGCTCTTTATTTATGTTCAGTCACTTCATTTCACCTGCAACTGTTTGATAGACATGTTGAAAGTGGCGCGCTTTTGAAAAACAACCGTCCGAAGGCGCTCCTCCGCATTGGCTGCATTGGTAGCCTCCTGCCACAGAATAGAAAATTTCTATTCGGGGGCAAAGGGTAACATCTCTCGGAGAGGCGCCGGTCAGCATGCAATTCTCAGATCACCATAAATTTCTAAAGTTAGCTTGTCTGGGACGAATGATATATCGTTATTTCAAAAATAATCTAAATATGACTGATTAACTAAAACCTATCACAAATATTCATAATATTCAGTTCATTTTTTTATTTAACTGAGAGAAATTGATGATTTTGAGGTGCAGTGTTCTAAAAGTGGCCAAAGTGGAAAATGTTACCATCTACATATAAACAGTATCGGTATATAGGTCAATCCTGTGTATAGGTCGACCATCTCAATCTCTGAGTCGGACCCAATAATATACATTAGTATCGCTATAGGTAAAGCATCTCTTACATTTGTCGAGCGCTGTTTTTGAGTCATTTTGTAACTCGAAACCTCGAACTGTACACTGGTATTTACTGGACGATAACTAGGGCGCCCTCCTCCCGCTCTCAGACGTTGGTTGGGGACATCTATTTCCTGACGATGTAGCAGAAGTTTTAGAGAAATATGTTAATGGTGCTGTTTCTGAAAAATAGCAAGGACTTGATAGAGAATATAGTAGTGACGCACAGGACAGAGATATGATATGAGATAAAACTAGCTATAATGTCTGGTGATTGCATTAAGCGTGAAACTTTGAGTAGCAACATAAGACCGTCATGTTTTATGCTCCAAATAGCTTAAATCTAGATACATAATAGCTATAAAAGATTATAAAATTTTGGAAAAATTCAAACCAAGAAGACCCCTGTTTCAGTAAACTCTTTGGCCAGCATGTCATGTGCTTTAACGTAGGTAAAATTTCGCTGAAGGGATGCAAATTCAGGCCACTATTCCAGCAGCTTCATGCAAGGCCTCGGACTTTTCCCTCCACTTTCAAACCTGTGTCGGAGCCAACGTCATGTTCAGAGAAATGGGCATTCAGCTCACTGAAAACATATTCCTCTTAACACCGTGGATAGCAAACACTCGTTAATATCGGACACCGTTATTCAAATCTTGTTAACAAGAAAGATATCGATAAAATAATTAATGTATTTGGACGCCGTCGTAGAAGAGATTTGCTTTACTTGTAATGAAAACTCGAAAGTTATTTAGTAATGTGTGATATTTTTAAAAATGCTAACTAGTTAGCCTAATTTTAATGATGTTGCCAATCATTTCTTGCTAATATTAGAAGCTTTCGTTTATTAGAGTATACTCCGTAAAAATTTTGACATGTAATTTCCGGGCATTCGTCATAAATCCCTTCCAAAAAATCTAAACATGCAAGAAAGTTCATTGAGACAGACAAACTCACTACCAGGGGGGGGGGCCTCTTCATACTGCTTGTTGGGGGAGAGGGTGGCTGCATATTTGCCCTGCAGAAAAATTTTACCCTGGCAAAGTTGAAAATGTGGGGAGCTGGCCCTCGGTTCCCATAACACTAAAATAATCCTCAAGGTAAATCCTGCCCACTTAGATCCTTGCTTATTGTGTCTACAAGTTTACCGATGTTTATGCCTAGCCCGGTTAAGCAAAAGTAGGGGGAAAAGCAAGAGAAAGTTTATTAATGAGTGAGGCAACCCTCCATCCTGGAGTCAAAGAGCATGCACTCATTTTTTACAACACTCTTTCGATGCGCACACCAGCACCTCACTGATTTCGTTACACTAGATGTAAAATCACTATACACAAACATTTCTCAAGATGAGGGTATCAACGGTATCAAAGCTTCCGTCGATGCCATCAAAAATCATCATGAAGAAACTGCCCCGCTGCATGTAAAATATAACAAATGGTGATATTAATTACATTGCCGTTACATTCTCCTTTTTATAAGAACAATTTTTTAAGAACACGAGCCTCAAAGTTGGTCAAAAGTTAAGAACAAGCTGAGGCTGAGCTACTGAGTCCGTATTCGGTTACCCTTCAAACTTGTCGGCAAAAAAGGATGTCTTACTCACTTTGTTGGCAAATTGGGTCTGAGCGTTCCGCTTGAGCACAGTAGCCAGCAACTGCACTGCTTACACCCTAATAATCTATCCAATTAACAGCAATCCAGCCTCGAAGTTTTTGAAAAATTAAGAACAGCCAGCCTGAAATTCAATTTACTGGTTCTTATAAAAAAGAGTGTAAAGGTAAATTTTATTAACTTCCCTTAAGGCATCGCAATGGGGAGAACCTTTGCCCCCAATCATGCCAACATATTCATGACAACAATAGAACAACATATCTGGAGCAATGCCCCGATGGGCCGTAGTCCAATATTCTGGAAAAGATTTATCGATGACATAATTTTCGTCTGGCAACGCAAGCTTGAAAACCTACAGGAATTTATACAATACAGATAACTCCAGATAAAAAATAAAACAGATATTAAAAACAATATATAGTCAACTCCGCTTATAGTCATTCCTCTTAAAGTCACACCAAAGTCTTTCTCTACTGATTACAGTCAGATCAAAGTTAGACCCAAATAGGCCCGTTTACAATGTCACACTTGGTTTAAAGCCACAAGTTTTCAAGCAGTATTTGGTATGACGGTAACAGTAGTATACTGTAGTATATTTGTTTTGACACACGCCACTTTTATTTGGGCACACTTTTTTAGCAACAAACTGGATTCCAGCTCTCCCGGGAAAAAGCTGTGTGGAACGCCCGGTTGGGATTAAACCATTTCTTCTTAGTTTTCTGGCAAGTGGTGCTTGTCTTTTTGCATGGTTTTTAAATTTCCTATTTTGTGACACTGGTAGTCTGTATCATTCTATTTTTGAAACAGACAAATTCCAAGCAAAACCTTCTTTCTTGTTACAGTTATATATGAAAAACAACAAAGCAGATCCACTGGTAGAAAACATTTGCCATGCCAAAATCAGTTATGCCCTGCGAAAAGTTCCTATTTTCATGGTTGGGGGTGAACCACCCCATACCCCCCCCCCCCCCAAAGTGACGCCCTTGCTCACAGCGATTGCCATAGAAAGGATACGAAAAGATCTATGTTCTTTTCGTGTGCATTCAGGATCAAAGCTTCATTTACCGTCTACATACCCATCACTACTTGCTAAATTCTTATTATTTCAAAGCGTCTTAAGTCCCTCTGAAAGTAGCAGTCTATCATCTGCTAGCTATTCATGAAAACTGATGCCATATGAACTTGATTCATTACCTTTTGAAAATATTCTGAGATTCTGGGTAAAATTTCAGGTCGTAATAAAAACGTGAAATTGTTCCTGATTGATGGGGCATACAGACAACATCAAATGAATAGTTCTCTGTTTTTACATTAACTTCATTCTTCAAACCTGCATCATCTAAATCTACCATTTTGTATTTTTCTACATAAATCGTGAGAATTTAGCTTTACTTTTGCTTTTATGAAATAAATCATTTTATGATGACGTCACAGAAAAATGATTCCAGTATTTTTGAATTTGGAATCTTTGCCAAATATTGCATTGTAATTGTATCATGGTTCAAAAGTTGTCATTTCATCCTGGACATACTTCAGCGAATTTTCAACAGAATTACATATATGTATACGTGGTGCTTCTATGGATTATGCTGTAAAATTGAAAAATTCTAGAAGTATGTACTTTGTCCCGCCGATACAAACAATTTATGAACTTGCGCAAGCATGTTTGAAAGACTTCCTTATTTCCAGGAACCAACTTTTCAGTTTCATTTGATTGAAAAATGGCCGTCATGAAAGGAGGATTCGTAACAATCCTGCTTGTGTTATCTTTCAGGATTGTTTTATCAGATGAAAAGGTGCGTAATGGTCATATCATAACAGTTTCTACGAATGGTAAGGATTCCCGCTCGTGTCTTTTACACAGATTGACGCCTTGCCGAACGGTGGCGTACGTCCTGCAATCCGACCACCTCAATTATACGTCCGTACAAGTTAAGGAAGGAACATATAACATCAATAACACTATCATCGTTGCTAACGTGAAAAATCTAACTATTTCTGGAGAGAACATGAGTGTCGAGAAAACAAAATTCAGTTGCAGAAGATTAAACGGTACTGGTCTTGTCTTTCACAACTGCCAAGCGATCAATTTGCTGAACTTTTCTCTTGATAACTGTGGTTTTGAATTTAATTCCTCAAGTTTTGTGAAAGGAGAAACAGCTTTTGCGTACACGTCGTTGCTGGTGAAAAACAGTGCGAATTTCTCTCTTGAAAGCGTTAACATAACAAATTCTTCTGGTATAGGTGCCGTGTTTTACGATGTGGTTGGTAATGTCACATTTAATTTCCTTAATGTTGAAAACTGTATAGGAAGAGAAGAAACAGTCGATCCGGGATGGAAGAGAAGAACGACATTTTATACAGGTGGTGGAATTTACATTGAGTTTCGACCAAAAAGTGTTAAGCAGCCCAGCAAATACATATTTAAGCATTGCAATTTCACTGGAAATTTGGCTGCTGATTTTAAAAATGATGTTATATCCCAGTCAACAAAGAACGATTATTTTTCGCTAGGAAGAGGAGGAGGAATTTCCTTTATATCTAGGGGCTACGCGCAATTAAATAAAATCCTTATTGACTCATGCTTGTTTTCCAGAAATCGTGCTTTGTGGGGAGCAGGGATGTTTATAGAAATGAATGATGAAAGCAAAAATAACAGTGTTAAAATTAACAATTCTATTTTCAATGAAAACCATGCTTCTTTTAGTGGAGGTGGTATACGAATAGGAATAAACTCTATATCTGGCTACAATAAAATAGAGATGGAAGTTGTCAAGTTTTATAATAATACTGCCAAGTTTGGAGGAGGGTTCAGCCAATACAGAGTGAGCAGCAAAGGAAGAGATGAGGATAATGTGTTTTTGAAGAACTGCGCCTTCGAAAATAATTCAGCTCTTGCTGCATCTGACATCTACTTCCAACACTTAAATATTACCTTGAACAATGTAAATGTCAGTGGAAATTCAAAGAGCAAGCATGAGCATCATAAACCACAAGGGTCCCTGTATTGTTATTCAAGCCACATTTTACTGAAAGGGACCTGTCATGTCAGCAGTGCTGTTAATACTGGCTACCTTCTAGACTATTGTCTGCTGACTATACGTGGTACTGCTATTTTCACCAGAAACATGGGGGAAAATGGTGGGGCCTTGGCTTTATATGGACATTCTAAAATAAGGTTAACAAGTGGTTCAAGCCTTCTTCTTCACCACAACAAGGCTTCAAGTAAAGGTGGAGCAATGTATGTTGAGGCACCTGTCCCATTGACAGAGAGTTTCAATTCAACACAGCTTAACATTTACAAATGTTTTTTCCTGTTTGGTGATGAAGATGATGATTTTAAACATGCTGACCAGATCAACACAACAATTGATTTTTTAGGAAACAAAGCACCACCAAGAGGTGGTGATAACATTTGGGCTACCACTATCAAATGGTGCCGTGGTGATGATGAACCAGGATACAATAACACAGCACTTAAGTGGAAGATAATAAAATCAAATGGAACATCAATTTCAACAAACCATACAGTTGTTACAAGCCCACAGTTTATTATGGTAAAGCCAGAAGAGTGGAATGCATACCCAGGCCTGCCATTGAATGCAACTGTGTTATTTCGTGATGAAAATTGGAATCAAGTTAATGGAACAGTGCGTGTAATATTGGCTGATAATTCAGTCGCAAAGTTGAAGATTTCTGATTATTTCTCTGAGAATGGTTTTGTAAAAATGATCATCCATGGTATGCCAAAATCAAGTTATAGCATAGAGATTAAAACTATAGACAGGTACTCAGTGTCAAAAAAGATTTCTCAAAGACAATTACTTGATTGCCCTCCTGGATACAGCCATAACAAGAAATTTAGAATCTGTGATTGCCAAACAATCAACAAAGGTGTTACCAATTGTGATTATCAAAATAATAAGGTATACATTATTCCCTCAAGGTGGGGAAATGTTAACAGTAGAAAAGAATTTGCAGAACTGGTCTGTCCGAAACATTATTGCAGCCAATGTAATCCTACTGGCATTGGATGCCCATTCAACGAGAAGTCACAATGTGACACTTCTCGTGATCCAACATCTATTCTTTGTAGCAAATGCAAAGAGGGTTACAGTGTACTTTTGGGATCTGAAAAGTGTGAAAAATTTACTTCAAATAAAGGCATCTGGTTTCTTTTGCTGTTTGCAATAATTCTAGTCTTTATCGTTCTCATCTTTATGATTGCCAATGTGAACACATACATGACATCATTGAATGCACTTTTATACTCTTACCAGGTTATTCCAATGTTAGTGGCAAGGGATAAAGATATTGACCCTTTTATAAGTTTTGTGATGACCATTATAAATGTCTCTGGGCCAGGCAGTATTCAAAAAGGTTTTCGTATCTGGGCTGGTATGACAAACATGCACAAACTGGCCTTGAATTATTTAATCCCATTATGTCTTATTGCCTTCTCTGCTGGGGTAGCCAAAGTGCTTTCCAAAATGAGAAGACTTAATGGCAACAGAAAGTTTGCCTCCAGAGCATTTGTGTTCATCAGTGTGATTGCATATTCTGACTTTACAAAGTTAACTTTTAAGATATTACACTGGGTGAAGATAGGGGATCATTATGTTGCTTATTATGCAGGCAATATGTCATACTTCGGGCGGCATCATGCCCCGTATGCATGCTTAGCTCTTTTCTTTTTGGTTGTGGCTGTGATTGGGTTTCCTTTGTTAGTTTTGTTCCCAAGCCTTGTTACAAGCCATGGAAGATTTGTCAAGCTCAAAGGGATTTTTGATGCTTTTAGTGATCCGTTTAAAACGGAGCCTCATTCCTGCCACCGCTTTGCTGCTTTCTACTTCATAAATCGCCTGGTTTTGTTGATAATCTTCATAGCTTTTAAAAATGGCCCTATCAAGGATGTATGCTTCAGCATCACTTGTGTTTCGATACTTATTGTGTTCATCATTTACCAGCCATACAAAGATGCAGAACGCAACTTCTTTGATGCACTACAGCTAACAAACATTGTTTTCATGTCAATTATGTTTACTGCTGTTAGTGTTGCTTATGAGGATTATATCAGAAACGATTTGGTGACAACAATAAATGTATTCTGCTATGTCCCATTGATCTGCTTCATGTACAACCCAATTTGCTGGGTTTGGAGGAAAACCTGGCATTACAAGAATAGCAGAGCACGAGGTAAACTGTTCTTGTGAGTTTGACTTTATTTTATTTAGAGAAACCTTCTCAGTCATAATGGTTTAAGAGAACGGCTAGGGAAGCCTAGACGCATCTCATTCATTTGAAACGAATATAATGAAAAGAAGAAATCCTGAAAATGAATTTTTATGATTTCATAACCGTTTAATTTTATCGTAATTGATTTATTATATTTCAACTTAATCGATGTTAAAGATTTCTTTGATGATATATCTTTAAGTATCAACAGAATTTAATCTTTTTGTCTTCATTTCAGGAGAAAATGAACCGATCGATAGATTCATAGTACCTGAGAGAGTGAATGAACAATATTTCAGCGACCACCCATACAAAGAATTTGACAAATAAGCAAAGCAAACATCTATTCTTTGATTTTGGTAGGTAAATTGCAATACTGGTGCAAAATGGTCTTAGTTATCACATCAACTTATATTGGCCAATCAAAATCCTAACCCTCCTTGACTTTCTGAAATCCAGATCCATGGAGAAGCTCTTAGGTCTTTGGTCAATGGCGTGACGGACTAAAGTTACCTTAGTTCAAAAACTAAGGACCCTAACAAAAGTTTTATTTGTTATTTTAAAAGCCTTCATGATTTCTCAGTCTAAAGAAATGGAAAGAAATATTAAAATGTCAGTTACACGCCTTTTTTTAAGAACAACCCTTATAAGAAACATCAGGCTGAGGTTTACCCAAAAATAAGAACAATATAAGAAACAAGGCAGGCTGAAATTCAGAAAACTCAAGAAATAAAATACCAGCAAAAATTGAAAATGAAAGAATAGCAACAGAAAAGCAGAAAGCGATAAGCAAAATAGCATCAATTACTTTATCAAACACAGGTCATGTCTGGACACTACTATTCACAGGAAATTCTATTACAAAAATAAAAAACAAAATAAGCAACACGCGAGGCTGAAATTTTGCGAAAAAATGAGAAAAAATGAAAAAAAATGGAGTTAAGTGTTCTTATAAAAATGCGTGTACTTCCCCAATGGATATACGTTACAAAGAATGATTTCATAAATTTTGGTATCCTTAGAGTAAGAAGCTGTCATCCTAAGGGAAGTTACACGTTTCTGTTTATTATAAAGTTTTGTTGCAAGAATGGACGTATCTTTGATTTCAAATTTATGCAGTTTGTCGTCATTAGATATTTGAACTCTTTTTTATAAGGACAATTATATAAGAACACGAGCCTCAAAACTGGTCAAAAGTTAAGAACAAATTAAGAACAAGCTGAGCCTGAGAATCTGCAAAATGCAATTTTGAACAACGTTTTTTCTCAAAATCGAGGATTTTTAGCGATGTGTGGGTGCTTTTTCGGCGAATATTCAAACATGTCAGCAAATGAAGGTTGTCTCACTCTTTTTGTTGGCAAATGAGACCTGACTACCTCCCTAGAGCGAAAAAGCTGGCACTCGCACTGCTTACACCCTATTAGATTAAGAACAAGTTAAGAACAATCCAGCCTCAGATTTTCGAAAATATTAAGAACAGTAAGCCTGAACTTAAATTTATTGGTTCTTATAAAAAAGAAGTGTATGCAAAATATGCAAGTGAACTTCTCAAATTTAAATTAGACATGACTTTTTATGTTTTTATCTATTTTTTTATGCTTATAACTGAGGGCTCAGCCTCCCTTAACAGGTCAGATTATGTTTGGTTAGGAATTGGTTAGGAATATGTTTGGTAATGGCAATTTCAACTAAACCTTTATTGTATTATCGATTCTCTATGAAGTTAGCAATTAATATTCTTTTTAAGGTCAGTTATTAGTTTGAATGATTTCATATGCATAACAGAGAATCTTTATCAACAATGCAAGTATATAAGGTGTGACTATAAGTGTGGTATGGCTTCTAGAAGTTACTTACAGCTCCTTACCTTATTAGGACGGCACCCCTGGATATATACTGCTGGCCCACTAATCTGTGAACTTAGTTTGGTCAGTCTCTCAAAGGCAAATATATCTCATGCTATCAGAATTGGTTATTAATAAATCTACGTCTTTGAATATCGTACGAGAATAAGAACGAAATGCATTTCGTCCTCTTACTCATATTTACAACAGTATTTACGCCTTCTATACACTATTTACCTGTAGATGAAACCAGGACCTGATTTACCAGGGGCGTGTAGGGGGTGCAACACCCCTCAATGTTTTTGTGGCCTTGGGTAATTTCGCTGCGATTCGGTAAAATGCATTTTTTGGAGGTCACTAGTAACAAAATAATTCAAAAATTTACTTTATTTATCCACTTATCTTCTTTTCCATGAAGTTAAGAGCTGAATTTTTAAAATGGGCGTTTCCATCCATTTCCTGTCACCAGATGGTGTGGCTCCAAAATCCAATAATTATTTATCACCCCCAAAACATCGCTTCGTTTCGGAATGCCATTGCAAAGTACACTCTAGCAAATTACTCTCTCTCGTGGCTCTTATAAAATTAATGCAAACCAAACACCCAAACTTAAACTTTTTGGCAAAAATACTGCCACTTCTACCGGCTCCAAGTTCTTTGGACTCATCATGCCTTTTTAGTTTTGTCACCATAATTAAACTTTTTTCTATGTCAGTTGTTCAGTTACCTGCAAGGGAGGGGGGGTGTTCGGTTTTATTTTATTAATGAGTTTATAGCTCCATTGATCAGTGATCTTTTAAACATAGTATCTTAAGTGGCTGCCTCCATTCCCCGACAAAGTCATATTCCTTCGAGAGAAAAACCAAGTAGATTTTCTAAAGAAATCGATGATGTCCTCCCTCTCCTCGACAATTCGCTTCGCCTCAATTCTTTCCAACCTATTTTGTTTCATTTTTTCTACAAATTTATTTTATCTTTTCTTTTAGATCAATTTGGATTTAAACACCAATAAAGAAAATACCCCTATCACCAAACGCTAATGATGTTAGCAGTATCACTGTGAAGATTTAGCAGCGAAATCTATCGAGATTTTGAACTTTTTTATGCTATGCGGTGAGTTTTGTAAGTTTTGCAATTTTAAATGGAATCGACTAATTTTTAATGCGTCTTCTAAACTTATTAAATGATTAGCAGGTTGTAATTACCTTTAAACTAGCTCGTAAGGAATACTGATTTTTCTGATTTCATTCTTATGTAATGCATGGTAATTTCCTCATTCAGAGGCAACGCTGTAATTCTTTGTCATGTTTAGAGATATAAACAAGTTCATTTTTTGAAATTAATTATTCAAGCTCATTCAAATACAACCTTCGAAATTAATCATTTACGTAGCTACAATCCCTTCCGGAAGCCAAAGGAATAACGGAAATGGCAATCTCTCACCCCCAAAACTGCTGACAAAATCGTGGTTGATTCAATTGTGGGTCTACAATCCCGGTAGTGCTGAGATTTGTCACCCCCAACCGCCTGTAACAGATTCACTCTCCTATCACATGTCACGCATGCGCCGTTATTAAATAGTCACATGACATTTAGCTATATATATTGACAATAGAGATTTGATCGAGAGTTGATTCATAAAACATGATTACGTAAGAGTGCGTTATTCTTTGCCTCTCCCTCTCGTTCTACCTTTTACTGCAATGAAACCTCTACCTTATACGCTCAGCCCCTTATGTTAAAATTTAGAGAGATTTTTTGGGGGGCTTGGCTATTTTTTGGGGAGTTGGGCAGAGGTTCTTAGATTGAATCAAAGTTTGGCTGCATGTTGTCATGAAGAACGCCATTGCAATCATTTTGTTATAAGAATACCTCTGACCAATGATACGGAAGAAACAGGGAGAAAATCTTCAGATCGAGAGACCGGGAGCAGTGCTGAGGAGAGGGGGGTCACTTAACCGGGGGCCCTTGACCATAGGGACCCATAGATGATAACTCATTTAAAAAAAATTCTAAGTAATAATCCAGCCTCTATATTAACACAAATTGTCATCAATAGAGACAATAATAACGAAAGTCTATGAATGAAGTAAGTTAGAGGCAATTTGAGTCTTTGACTGCCTGGATGTTAAAGATACTTTGGTTAAGAATTTCTCATCTTTGCGGGCTTGGGCTAAAGGAGTTGAAAAGCTTCTGAATGTTACCAAAAATGTGATTGCAACAGGGCAAGATAAAACAATATAAATATCATACAGATTTACACTATGGCATGTGTATTTATTTGCAATAGTGAATTAGTTAAGAAATTCGAATTTGGTTAAGAAAATAAACGTTTTCCATTTTCTAAGACTTTTAAAACTTCTAAAAAAATTAATTTTCATGCATTAGAGTGTTAAGATATCAGTTATGCTAAAATTATATGAATTAGCAAATAGAAGTAATAGCCACTAGACAATGGCCTAGATAGGAAAATTCATAGGAAGTGTGAGAAACTTAAATTTTTTGACAAAAATCTAACAAGCATTTATATGTTTTCATAAATTTTAACATAACATTACGACATCGGAACTGAAATGAATAAATCTCTTGATATATTCAGATGCTCTTGCGTTTCATTAGCTTAAAATCAATTCCTTTCAAAACATAAAAATGAGATAAACATAAACAATCGTGTTAAATTTCTGCCAAGACCAGAAGTTTTCCAACAAAATAGCAGTTTAGCTCTACAGGGGGTTTGCCCCCTCTTACCTCCCTATATCTAAGCCACTAAAGCAGTTAAGATAACATAGCAATTTCAGCAACCATTTTTCAAAAATTCCTGAGGAGCATTCCCCCTACCCCTGGAAGCGTCTGCCAAAGGAATGCTTACTATTTATTTTTTTTGTCCTGACCAGGGGCCTGTAAATCCTCTCCGCGGCACTGACCGGTGAGAGCAAGCAAAACCCTGGGTCTCCCTGAGTATCCGAGAGTTGAATGGTCTGAGGTATGGACAATAATAGAAAATAACAACTGGTAGTAAATATGATCAGTGTGAGAGTTTGCCTTGTTTTTCATAATAATAAAACTCTGTATAAAGATATTCCAAAAAAGGATGCTAAAAACTTATGTTTCTGTATTTTGAAGCGTGTAACAACCAGAAAGCCTAAGTTCCGTTGTGAATAGTTATTTGTAAACCAAAACAAACCTCTGGAGAAAGCATTTGACCGCATCCTATAATGTTGTGGTTTTTGCTTTTGAAAATAGACGCTAATATTCCTCCAAAGTATAATTGTGAAGGCGGCCCGTGATTGGCTTGGGGACATAGATACAAACGAGCACATATTGTATGTCATAGCACTCCGGTAGTATACTTTTGGCAAACAATGATGGCAAACACATGCGCTGTGTTTAAACTTATTTATAAGAAAACCTAAAATTTTGCTGAGTATTTGTATAGTTAATATTTCATATTCTTAGCCTAAGAATATTCTTAAATCATTTTTGAACGATACAAGGTGAAAATTCGCCCGATAACCAAAGACAAGAATTCAAATTTTTGATTTTGTGTCCCGTGCTATTATAAAGACGAAACAAGAACAGAAGAGCCCAGAGAAGCAGAAAAATAAATGCGTTTCAAAATACAAAACCTTATCCAAAAGAAGTATTTCGACTCCGTCTTATTAATTAATTCCAATGTAGTCTCTAGTATACATGGGGGTAGTTAGGACATTGACATGGGGGGGGGGGCAAATTTGCATTTTGCTTTTTATATAGAAAGGGCTATATTAGAAATAATGTGCAGAGCTATATTAAAACCATCACAAACATTTACAAGCCAACATAGTTTGAGTAAGCCTTTCTCTTAAAAGCTACGGAAAGATATGTAAGCAATGCGAATTTTTCGTAAGAAGAAGAGGATTATGATGAAAAAGAATTTGAACTGATATGCTTTCTCACTTTTTTGTAGGGCTTCTCGGGATTTGTTGTCTTCCTGTGAACTTTTAGAAATGCCCTTGCTGCCAAAGGATACCCTAGGTACCAGACTAACATTATATGATAAAATATAGAATAAGTCTGGTACCTAGGGTAGCCGAGAGACAGCTTACTCTTTCAAACGTAAGAGATTTTCACCAAACGAAAGGATCTCATGGAACTTTCAGAAAAAGTAGGTTTTCTACCAAAGGTGTAGCAGATTTTCATGAAGTGGTTCCCCTCGCTTCCTATAAGGATGTAAAAACTATTGTTTTTCAAGCTAAAGAACTCAGAAATTTCTGTGCATGTTTTAAGGGCTGCAAGGGAATTTTATTGTAAATTTAGCTCTACTCAATGCATTCCAATAAACCAATATCCTTTTCGCACGGCACGGTGCCTTTTTGCTTTGTTATGCTTTCATTGGGCAGATAGATCGAAATTGAGGAAAAAGCTAGGTAAAAACTTTCAAACAAGTCATAATCAAAAGCATACCAAGTTTCAGTTAATGCAAAAAGATGTTTCCTTCGTACTAATTTATTCACGTCAAGGGCTATAAGCAGTAGCGTAAACTTATTATCAAAATCAGAAAGTAGGCATATCTTTGTAGAGAACAGATTCCTTTGAATAAACAAGAGGGGAAGCTGATACCTTATCGATCATGAAGAAAATTGGCACCTCACCAAAACTCCCTAATAGCCATGACAATTATTGGCATAGCAACCTTTGTCCATCTGTCTCGAAAAGTTCACCTTGTCGAAGAGCTTTGTTTTGATTTGTGAAGGCAAAGCATCAGTCACTGAACACCAAAGCCGAGTCAAACCTTAGAATAGCAGTTCTCAAACTCAGCAACGACGTAGAGCTTCGATAGTATTAGTTTAACTGTCAAAACACGATATACCTTAGAGATACTGCGCCTTTTGTTGGCAATGGCGTTCATCGAAGTAAAGGAGGCCATTAAACTCTTTAGGGATTTCCTTCGGCGAAACGACAGCATTCCCCATGATAATCTTGACGATTTCTGCAGAATACTTGAAAATCTACTCGGCGAAAAGTACAAGAATCATTGGCATCCACAAAGACCACACAAAGGCTCAGCATTTCGCTGTCTGAGGTTGTCCAACAGGCATATGGATTCCGTTATCATGACAGCTGCAAGGGAAAGTGGAGTTACAGAACAAGATTTAGCGCGAACTCTGCCAACAGAACTTACAGTTTGGATCGATCCATTTGAAGTCTCATACAGGATAGGCGAAGAAGGCTCAATTTGTCAGTTGTTTCAAGGTTCCATAGAAGATGTGACTGGTCAGAGCAAAACGAAAATGGCGCAAGTCGCACCGTCGCCTTGTCGAGTTGAGTCACAGGCAGTGACTGGATTCGAGAATCCTAACGAAACTTTACAAGAATGTCAGGTTGATGTTGCTTAAATTTGCATAATTATTTGTAATTTTCAATTTTAATAAGTGTGAATAGTTTTGTTATACCAATATTATTGGGTTGTGAATAGAAATAGATTGCCAAGTTTAACTGCACAATTTTTGCCCGCCATCTTTGGTTAGCTTTGGCGTTTATTTTTCGCGCAGCGGGTGCAGCACGCAAATATCCAAACTGGAAATAAGAAGTTTCAGGAAGATTTTAGAAGGTATTTGGCATCAAAATAGTCTTCCTAAGCTCCATGCAGGTTTAAGGTGGTATCTTGCGCAACTGTTTGAGAAATTAGCCAAAAATGCGACTCGCGTCGTCGTCAAAACATAAACAAAACAAGGTAGAGTTTATTTTTTACCATTGTTTTACCTTTGGTAGATTCTTATGCTCCGTTATTGAGAAAAGAAACAGTGATTCAAACTGTGTTGTGTTTATAACATGAAGTTGGGGCCAATTTTAATAAATATATTTCTGAACCTTGGTTTCAAAACTGGTCAAATTATTTCTGCAAAGCTTTGCTAAACTTGCCTTGCAGCTTTAAAATTTTTTGAAATTTAATCAAGAACATGTTGTAGTATACAAGAAATAAATATCAAAGCAAATTCACTCAGAAATTCTTTGAAATATAAAAAATCATGAAATTATTTCAAATGAAGGTTTCTCTTCAAAGCTTAAGCTGTTTTTGTTTAATTTAAATGTTTTTCAAACATTGGAATTCCCATTTTTTGTAGCAAGTATATTGGATTATGTTTCCAAATGAATAAGCTTGGTGTATGGATCAAGAGGGAGATTAGACAATATGATTTAAGAAACAAACAAAAAATTGAATTTTTTTATTTGTTGTATGATTTTGTAGCAGCATAACAAAAGAAAAAAGGGAGTGCTTTGCCCTCTTTTCCTTTTAGTATTAATTATCAACAGCACTGCTATTAATCTTCAAAGATAACTTTTGTAAATATTAAATTCATTAGAAAACTGTGTGTATAATTTTGAATATGTTATTCTTAGATCCACATTTAGGCCTATGGTGGTAACAGTTATTATTGGTAAATGGTAAATATCCTCAGAAAATTGAGGTATTGTGCACTGTGAAATTGCCATGTTGTGGTCCGAAAATCAGTCAAATCTGAGAAAGCCTGAAAATCAGTCAAATCATATGATGAATTGATATGGAATGACTGACTATAAACACAACTAATGATATTTTCATTTCAGAAATACATGTGGCATAGTTATCCACAGAACTTTCCAGACCTTACATAAAACTTGTTCCAAAACTGCTTAAGTATTCAAAATATGAATACCAATTATTAGCCATTTCAGAATCATCATGTTTGGAAATTGATTAATGGTTTTATCTCCTAAAACATGACAAAAAACACATTTTGGTGATACAGAAGACCTTGGTTATACTTGCACAAAATGTTGCTTGAAAACTTGTGACTATAGACAGAGTGTGACTGTAAATAGAGCTAAATGAAATGGTTTATTAACTAATAGTTGATGGAATAGTTTTCCATATTTGGGTCTAATTTTTATCTAATTGCAACTAGTGGTGCAACATCCCTTTCTTCTTTCAGCCTAGGTTCACCTACATGTCCCTATTCCATGTTTGTTTGTGAAAAACAAGCTCAGGCAGTCAAACAAAAGAGTTTTGTCCTTGAAAACAGATTGGATTCAAATCATTATAAGATAATTACTCCTACAAAGCTATTGGTAGTAAAACACATTATTTACAATTCTTAATCGAGTAGAAATATTACACTGTGTACAGAAGCAAAGCATAAAACCTGCCCTAATTTTTTTAGCAAAGAATGTTGTTCAAAGCATTTACAATAGTTTCAATAAATGCTGCTCATATCAGATTTTGCACATTACTACAAAAAATTTATCAAACAATTAAAAAAACGTAGATATGAAATAAATGTTCACAGGTATTTATACCAGAAACATAGAGATGGCGAGTACACCCCTGGCATCTTGAAAAACATTTTAGGTTTCGAGGGCTAAATTAGACATTCGGGTGGCAGATGAAAGGTATAACTGAAATGAACGGCTTCACATCATGATGAAATTGAAGCATTGGTGCACCAAAAGAGATACAAGCTTACAGTTTGTTTAAAGCCTGAATGTTCAGATTGTATTATAACATAAAGTTATGGCAAACAAATTTTGAATGAATTGATAAAGACAAAAGAATAAACTTGTGTGGCAAATCAAAACGTACATGCTAAGTAATTTGGGGTTAGGTTTTTTCAAATGAGTCACTATTATCGGAAATGTGAATGAAAAATATATCATTGCTTAGGTTTACTAAAAATCTTTGAATTTTCCAAAGTAAATCAATTTTCGGTGTCTAAATATTTATAAATGTACAAGTTCTAAGTGACTGCGTTGTAGCCGGAAAAGTATTCAAAGTTTACTAAATGTGTCACACCACACCCCAAACGATGAATTTTTCTTTGTCCTAATTACCTAAAACTTCAAACTTCGGACGTCATGAAGTCTGGGTGAACATAGGGCATGGGTAGTTGATATGCTGGAGGCGGGCGTGAATACGGCGATTCGTAGCTGCTGCGTCTTGAGTTTTCACGCGAGGCTGCCCGAGGATATGGTGGAGGTGGTTTTGAAAACACATTGAGGCCGTAGGTTGGATTGTCAATATAGTCATTATCTTCATCACTATCAGGTCGCCCGTCTATGTCGGTCTCTGATAATTCATCCGGTTTTTTAATTTTGCCTGCTGGCTTATAACTCTCAGGAAGTGTGATATTCGGCTCATAGAAGCAATCAAGTTCGTACTCTTCAGGGAGCAAAACAGGCTGTCCATGCTTGAATGTGTCCTTCTCAAAGAAAGATGGCTTCATTCTGCGGCGTCTAGTGATAAATATCACAGTACCAATTATAAATGCCAAAACAGCAGCGACTGCAATGGCAGGCACAACATACATTACAAAATCTTGGTTTGATGTTGTGCCGGCCCTTGGTCCTGCAGTTACGACTTGGGTGCTTGTTGAATAGCAGACACCAAGGTAGCTTAATGTTATGCCTAGCACGGGAAATTCAGGAGACATCCATTGCGCAAAGGCAACATCAGTGCTGCCGGAAGATGAGCGAAGTTTTCCAAGTGTCGCAACTATTGCCGCCTTGTTGCAAACTGATCCAGCAATCGTGGTGTCACTCCAACTAAATATGACTGATCCATTGACAAGAGATGATCCATAATAACTACTTGCTCTAGAAGCATTGTAAAAGGTAATGACTCGATTAAACAAAACCACCTTCAACGAGCTATTCGCTAGAAACTCGCTGTAGCTCCTTAGTATTCGAAGGGAAATCGTAAACTGCAGATCGACTGGTTGGCTCTCAATATATATGTTTAACACATCTGTAGCAAAGTTTCCCATTCTGTCTCGAGCGATTATTTGAATGCCGATACCAACTGACCCTTGGTTATTGTAATCAATCAGAAATGGCAACCCTGAAAGCGTCTGTGAGGTATTATCAAAATGTATCCAAAATGAAGCGTCAATTTTCCGCCCATCTAAATAGCGGCAAACCAGGGTAAGGTTGCTAGTCCAGCCGTCTTCTCTGTCATAGAACGTGTCAGCCGGTATTCTGTACATTAACAACCTTCCAACGTAGGCCACAATTCTACCTATACTATTAACAACTCTCGGAACGGTGTCTGGTATTTTAGTCATTGGGCCTACCAATGTTGACGACAATGGTAAAGTATTCGAAGATGATAATAATGCTGTTTTAAATGTGGTAAGGTTGTAAAGAGAGGTCACAACTGTTGAGCTGAATGTCACAAAACCAACAGACCGGGTTGTTCGAAGAGGTAGTAAACTTGTTTGCGCTCTCCCGAACGAAGATATAGAACTAATAGAATTTACAAGGCCAGAAGATAGACCTACCGACACCCTGCTTAAACCAGACGAGCTGTGATGGGCAATTACGGACAACGAGCTTCTTAATGCACTTTGACTAGTGGATATACCCTTGGCCATTGTAGTTGCAACAGGCGTTTTTCGTATAGATTCTGACAATAATGAGCTACCTGCTGTCCCTTTTTTATTTGAACTGCTTGATAATGGACTTGAGGATGGGTGAAAGGTTTCCAAATATGAACTTGTTACTTTTCTGTTACTTGTTGACAGTGAATGCATTGATGGGGTCACAGCAAACGACGCTGAATTGAAGTGGCCTGAGCACGAAAAATACGCTACGTAAGCATTTTGAATAAACTATAAGCCCAGACCAGTTAATCTAACTGAAATTACTGGTCAAACATCCGCAGCTTAAGCATAATAATGAACAGGACTGGCAGATTAATTCTGGGGGACTTGGGGAGGGGGGCAAATAAAACAAATGACTAAACAGGGACTAATGAAACACTATTAAATTAGATTCTAACAACAGACCTTTTAATTAACAGAGCTTACCACGCAGTTTGAATATAAGGAGACAATAATTAAAAAATTCAAAACATCAGGATTGTTAACACTTGTCTTCCTTAAGGATTGGATAAGGGGATCGAATAGGGAAAGGCGGAAATATTCGGTAAAATTAGACCGTCTGTTGCCAAGATAAATGTTAAAGGTTACTGTTAGAATAATGCTGTTAGGTTACTGCTTATGTCAGAACATAGTTTTGTAAACATGACTTCAAAAATGAATTATCTTGATAAAAGAAACTACTTACTAGGCAGTAGGCTGCTGCTCTTGAATACTCTAAAAACCGAAAAATAAAAATACTATAACAGTTGTAAGCCATCACTGACCGATTCAATTCTTTCAATTTATAACATCTTCAGTAATATTTATATTCAATTTATAACATTCATATTCATCTTCATAAAAACAAAACAAGGCAAGTAGAGCAAAAAGGTTTGGTCTTTAGTAAAATATAAAATGAAATTTTAAAAGTACAAGAAATTTCAATATGTGACATATTTCATACACCGTATACTGCTGTCATTTAATCCTCGGAGGCTATCAAATTCTCACATATTCTATATTCCAAAATATCAAACTACTTTATCTATCTTGAAAACTTTCCCACAGTACATGCACATCTATGAATTTTAAAAGAAACTGCATCATAAAGCTAAAATGTATTCAATTCCATGGTTATAACATTTAACGTCAATATTACTTACCGTATTGATGAGCTAGCTGGGCGTTGCGATGTTCTTGTGCCAAACTGTGACGATACAGTTGATACCTGCACGTTGCTTGATGTTGTACTTGAGAAAGATGACTTGTCAGCTCCCATCGTGGAATTGAGGAGCAGGGAGGTCGCCTGTTTGCTAATAGTAGTTCGTAGCACGTCAGTGTTTGAGAGCAGTGATGAATAAGTTAACAACGCTAAAGAGCTCCGGGACATGACAATTGATGTGAGTAAATTTGATATTTCCGTTGTGCTCTGCATAGAACTGGTAGCATACCAAGTACTCCTTATGCTTGCTGAAGAATAACCGTAGGAAATTAGTGTCATCCTGCTAAACAAAGGCACAAATGAGCTGCTTGAAGCGTAAATAAGGGATGATAACTTGTTTGGTAGTTTGGAAGATTCGTGCAACAATTTGGAAGTAAAAACATACGAAGAAGGACGGGCAGTGGTACTGGGTTTAACTCCTTGGGTAGACAGATGGATACTTGGAGAAGGAGCGGTTGTTGTTGGAGCTGAAATCCGAAAGCTGCCAAAAGAAGTCACAGGCACCTTCATTGAGTCTGATGAAGTGTAAACTGCCGAGTCATGGCTAGAAAAGCTAGACTTTTTGTCCAAGAAAAGGGATGAGATATTGCTCTTGGTGACTTGAAGCGAAGAAGACCTCATTGTCAGAGTCATCTGGACAGTACTTGCTGAAATTCTCTCATCTGTAATAAATCTGCTAGACACGGAGTTTGATGGCAATATCAGGACAGTGGAAGGTTGAAACAGCGGTGCAGAACTAGTCTTAAAACTATATCTGGAACTGGCTATACTGCGTAAAAAACTAGAAAATACACTTATAGTGGAAGGTGGCAATGCTGTTGTCAGGGGAGGCTCGTGCGATATTGGTAACGATGCAGAAACCTTTATGGAACTTGGCCTTGAACTGGAAACATTGTGAGCCAAGCTAGAATATCTTCTAGATGTATAAGCTGTCAGTGATACATAATGAGCCGAACTATAATATCCACTAGATGAATAGGCTGTTTGTGATGTCAAAAAGGAAGAAAGCTGTGACTGGGATAATACTGGGGTAGTTTTAATAAAGTCTTGCATTGAATTGGAAATGCTGGCAACCAGGTTGGAAGGCAAAGAACTCGAGTATGCGTAACTTCCTGTATGCTGTGTGGAAAGTAAAGTAGAGCTGACTCGCGTTCTTTCGATTCTTGAAGATATTTTGGTTGCAAGAGATGAATAAGCAGGAGTTACATATACAGACGAAATTTCGGAAATTCTTGATTTTAACGAACTTCCCAATATGGCGGAGCCTTTTGGAATAATTGAAGACTTTTCAGTAACTGGCGAATCATAACTGCTCTGAAAAACGTATGAAGAAACTGATGGCAAAATATGTGACGTTTCGAAACAAGAGGCGTGTGTGCAAGTAGAACCGTCAATCACAAACGTAGTTGCTGATCTTATTCCAGGTGATGACTGGAGAACCACTTGAGACGACAGCAGAATACTCGTAGGTTGCACTGTAGACTGTTTTAAACTTGCCGTGGGATTGGTAAGCACAACTGATGCAGAATTTTGTTTGCTTGCTGTTTCTGATAATAATCTCCTGCTGGAAATATCTGAACGCTGTGATACTGGAGTGGGTGACAAAACCCCCAAAGAGGCTGTGGCATATATCAAACTATCAGATATTGTTCCAGCTGCAGATAAATACGAATTTGCTTTGGAAGTAACAAAAGACGGTTCAATAATTTTAGTCGTTGCTGATGTAAACCGATTGGTATTGGAAGCCGATCCAACTGATGTGTAAACCGCTGAGCTTAGGAAGTGGGATGGCAGGACTGAGGTCACAGCAGGTGTTCCTTCAAGAGCAGTAATCGATCCGAAAAAAACACCTCGTCTCTTACGGATGAGAAGATTAGAATCCAGTTCTCCAGACGTAACATGCCAGCTATTCAAACGTAATCCAGATATTGTGGATAAACTGCGTTTATGAATTTCATGAGCATCAAACGATTCGAAATTGGTTCTTTCGCACCCTAAAGGCCATGATACATGAAATTCTTTTCTGTGTGAAAAAAAGTCACCCAATCGTTCGAATCGCAGAATTCTCAGTTTATGCAATTGTTTGAAGAAGGCAATAGAGCTTGAACTCTCGACAATTTGTATTAAACCAGTTGGTAGAGAAACAGAACTGTTCATAGACTTAAGAAGTCTGATAAACGACTTTGATAATACCGTTGAATTCACAGCGAAACTTAATGTTAGAATGGTCAGCCTAGATTCTGAAAAACATTTAGAAAAGTTGAGGTTTCTTTGGTCGGATCGAAAATCTGTTTCATTATTGATATAAGAAATGAGTCCAACAGGTAAGGATTTAGGCTCCAGAAGAACTGTGATTGTCCACACAAACTGCTTACATAGCAGTTCACTGTGACCATCAATTAACTCAATGCCAACAATCAGAAGATCGAAAGTATCCAGATCCGACTCTTGTGGAATACCTTGCACTATTCCTTCTTCTTCTTCCCAGATCAACCATGGTGGCAATTTGCGTGTAACAGTTTCTGACACCTTAAAACGCAATTTATTGAGTACATTTAATCAGAAGAGAGGTTTTCGTAGACTAGGTACAAGTTAAGTTTCAATAGGTAATTTAAACGAAAACACTCTAAGGTCTTCATAATCATTTTCAAACAATTTCCATCTTAAATTGCTCCATGGGGCTAACTACACTTTAAATATTTTCTTAACAAGGAATATACATGGCCTCTGATACAAGACTGTAAGTGGGGGGTCATGCCACAACCACGAATTAGTTGAAAAATATTTTTACAAAAATTTTATTCGATATTGGAAAGAATGTTTTTTTTTCTCTGCCCCATTTCATCACAGTCTTTGTTTCACTACAAAGAAAGTAGCATTAACATGGTAATGTACTTACATGTATCCTTGAAGCATTGCAACCAAATTTGTTGCCATAATGAACTGAGTCACTAAACAAGTGGCCAACAAAGGCACTCTTAAATTCCTGGAATTCTGTTAATGTACAGGAATACACTCGTAGGAAAGCTACTGCTAGAAGCCAGTATGCAAAGCACTCTGTTCTTTTGATCATTTCTGCATGTTCTATATGACATGGCTTTCTGATCTGAAAAACAAAAGCAAATATTTATATTTTTGACCACTTCAAAATAATCAATGAAAAGTCAATCTAAAACTATTGAAAAGTTTAAAATATGAAAATATATTCATTTGATATAAGATTTTAGGTACTTTGATACTCGTTAAAATATGAGAAATATATAAAGAATTTGTCAGAGTTCTTCATAGCTAAACACGTAGTTGAAACACTAAAAGAAGTCTGAATTGTCTTTGAACAAGGAAGGACCAATGAGACTTCATATATGTTTCTTTCAAAACGGATTAACTCGGAAGAATTACTTCTGGTGCAGCTAAATTTACATTAGTGTAGACGCATGATAAACAGTTTCTCCAAGTAGAAAAATTAGGAAAATTCAATAATCCTAATATTTTACATTGATCACCTTTTTTTCTCAAGTCTAAAATTAATATGATGCACCTGAGCACTTTATACATATATATGGACCTCTCCTTTTATCATATCAAACTTAATTTTCAATAGAAAGGCATGATCATTTCTAAGGTCACTGATGAGGGGGCATGTCAAGAGCATTACATATGAAATATAGTTCTGACAATAATAATTTAGACATAGTATGAAATATAGTTTTGACCCTCAAAATCATATTGCATTTCAATATTACCCCCATGGACTTTCACTAGCAGGTTATCAGCGAATAATTTGCTCAAGATTTTGCTAGCATTTGAATAAGCCCTAATACATGCATTAAATAAATTGCTCTGTCCATTTAACATGGTGACTTGATGAAAAAAGAGAATTTCAAAGCATTGCAACACCATAATTCTTAGAAGCCCTCCAGAGCGTTTGAGGGATCAGGAGCAAAAGACTTAGATAGGCCAATATGAATAACATTGATTTTAGTTATTCATTAAACAATTATTTATTCCTGGTACAATTCACTTACATTCATATTTATTATATCATTATATTTTACTGCATGCAATCTAGTGAAAATATATACTAGTGATGATGAACATATCACTATATATACTGCTTACTGAGAAGATAACTAATAAAATACACAGCATTAGTGTAGAATCAAAACCAGAGTCCAATTTTTCCATCTTAATTATGTGTAAGCCTCGTAGTTTTATGCAGGGGATTGCACTCATTCACACTAGGGACCCTGAAAAGTTATTTGCCCAGAGTAATGACAAGTCTAACAAAAAGGTACATTGCTCACGAGAAATACAACCTAATGAGAAAGGACAGGTTGCACCATGACTTACCCTTGGTCTTTTTGCAGTATTGCTTCTTATGCATTGACATTCATTTTTATCTCAAATACTTTGTTTAACTGTGGATAATGTCACAGTTAGAAACTCAAAGATTGAGATATTGTGACAATACCCAGCCAATTAGGCCATATCTACATTATTAGTTCTCAAAGGAAATGGATCAAAATGTATCTGTTTTGGCTCTGCATTTCAGACGTTTTACTAAGAAAACAGGGCATTTGAAAATGCACTTTGAAAGAAAACAAAATGAAAATTGAAAAAAATGAGAAAACCAACCAATGCAAACACTGCAAACTATATTAAAAATGCAAAGATAGTAAGTGAAAGTGCATTGTTTGAATGAAACAAGGAACATGCAGGCAGTTTGCTCTTAAGAAATTTCTTCACAAAAAGACCTAATCATAGCTTAGAACAACCTGGCCCTAGTACACCTTTCTTTGTGTCAGCCTGACTCAAAATAATTTACATCAATATCAAAGATTCTGTTATGTTTTTAGATGCCAAAAAATGGCTTGATGCTCTTAGCATTTCATATAAATTTTTCATTACAGGGGGTTGGGTAATTTTATGTTATCTCTCATTCTTGGTTGTATTTGTAGATCTGTCTTGACATATTTTGTTAGATATTTTGTAGTATATATGAGATGTATTACTTTCCCTCCTATAGACATAGATGGCAAGTGGCGAGGAATAAACATAGATGTGTTGAAAAATATTGTCAGCCCTGTATATATTTCTGTTTAATAATTCATCAAGTGAAATGCAATAATTGCCTTTGCTCGAAGTTAGGTTGGTCTGCTTTTGCAAAATTATCTTGAAATTGGTCTTCAAAAATCTATCTTTCGAGAGACAAAATATCCATATAATATGCCTTGTACTTAAATTGTCAACATTTACAATAGTGAATGGTGATCAAAAGTCACTGCTGAAATAGAGTTTAAAACATAAACGAAAGTCCGGAATTTAGGCCCGAACAATACTTCATTTTGAAGTTACTACATTGAAAAGTTACTTTTGTATGTCCTGGCGACTAAAAGTATAGATATATTTGTGAATAAAGAAGTTTTCAAAACAGTTTCATACAGCAAATGATGCCAACCACCAGACAGAATAGGCCTAGCCTTTTGGTATAACGTTATTAATATTTAACGAACCCTTTAAAAACTCAGTCAATTCATGACCTATGATCGAACAGGATAGTTTTTTGTAAATTTCGAGTAAAATTCTATGCTTACGTGTGGAAAAAACAACGACTGCAGACTTTCCTTCTTCCTCTTTTTGGGCAGTTGGAGTTAGGAAGCCATGATAATGTCGTTCTCGTATTCAAATATTGATTACCCGCTTGCCCGCGTGACCATCTTAAACCAATAGTATCGCAAGCAACTATAGCGAAGTGTTCATGACAACAGAGGATAACAACAATGAGTCATTCAATGGCAAGTGGCGATGAAATCAAACATATCCCAAAATTTCTATGAAAGCAAGATAATATTATTTACTCAAATATACTCGATATCTTGGGAAACGGGTTGAAATTTTCCACCAAATATTTTTAATGCCTACCAACAGAATCAGGGTATTTTTATTGAAGGGTTGGTCAAAAGCTACCGGACATTTTCAAAAATGAAATTCATCAGCATACTTTCTACAGCTTTTAACTTCGAGTGAGAGAATAAGCTAGACCCGAATTCGGCGCAGGCATCCAAGCAATGATATGGGCCTGCGGTTCCATCCGTGCCACAGTCCTTTCAATTTTTTTAACATGCAGAAAATCTACTTTGAACTTAATTGATACCTTACAAACGGGTGGTAGATTGTTTTAGAGTTTGGTGAAATGATCTAAGGTAGCTGTTAGAATGTTTCATAATGAAGGTTGACATCACCCATTAGAATGCTATGCAAAATGCCTTGTTATGATACTGAGCATGCTTTCAATGGTTCACTTTAAATAAGCTTAAAAAACACAACTTTACCCATATAAAATTGCAGGGGCTCTTTAGCAATGCAGCAACCATTCTTAGGCTGCCTAAAGCATTGAATTTACAAATATATACTATAGACACGTATTTTCTTTACTTCTTAAAGCATCATTCTTATTTACATCAACTATCACATTTTATTCCAGTTTCAATAAGTCTTTTTTGTGTATTTTACGTCTTGGCTTTTCTCATGTCATCCATCCTCCCGCCTCCATAGCCTTGTCGTTAGAGGCTGGCTTTTCACCTGTAAGTTAAAGATTCGGACTTATTTTTTAAGGTCTGTTGTGATAGCTGTGCTACACAAGAAGAAGAAAATAAATTGCTAAAGGGGTGAGATACAAGCATTTGCTCTGAATTCTAATTGGCTCAAATCCCCATTCTTTTTTGTCGTAGGAGAACAAAGCGGCTATCAACAGCACGAAAGCTAATCCTCTGATTTGTTACAACTTAAGTAAGTTTTATTATTTAGAAGGTCAAATGCTGCTAAAGACTGATAAACAATTATAATAGCGATATGTTCGTTAAAACACATGACCTTATCCTCTCTAGAAACTTAAACATATAGGATGTTCCTTGTGATTCATTTTCTCTGCAATAGCACGAGCCTTATAATATCTGCTTCGATGGAATTATTTTGCCATGCCGTGTATTTATACATATGTATCAGGGTTCAGATGGTATTGATTTATATTAGATACTGATTTTAATAATCTATATTCACATTACCTATCAACGGTGCTGGGGTCTATGGAGCCGTTCACTATGAAATTCATGAGAGTCACTAACAAAAAGCAGTTTCTTCTATCTTCGTTTAAAATGCTCTACCTCCGTGATTGCAAATAACTACAAAAGTATTACCTTTCTAGAATAACCAGTTAGAGGCCTTTTAGTAGCAACTTTTCGCTGGCAGTTGGTTCCTCCTTCCTTCAGCGTTAACAAAGCTTGGTTCTAGGCATCCTGCCAAATTGCAACTCTGTTGTGGATATCTATGCATGTATGGTAGGGCTGGTAGGACCTGGGCATTAGGATCAGGTAGTGGTACTGGCATTGTGGTGGAGCAGGGAGGTTGGAAGCCATATGTTGGTAATGAATACACATTTTGCTGCAAGGCATCAATTTGAGGCGAGTACATATCGGCTGGATAGACGAAAGGTACATGGCAGAACTTCACCTAAAAAAGAAAACACAAAAACTGTGATTGATCTTTGTGATGTATGGTACACAAACATTTGATTTCATTATCACTTCAAGAGGCTTTTCAATGGCTGGGCAATCAACTACAAAAATTGCACTGGATTAACTGAGACAGCTAAATAGAAAAATTCTTAGACACAAAAAGTGAGATATCAAATGAACCAAGAACCAAGCAGTTTTTGGAAATCTATTAAAGAGATCATCTACAGAAATTTTAACTCTAGAGTAATATGTTTTTAATATGAAATGCTTGCCAAAATGAAGCTACCCCCAGATGAAGCCCTCCCTTCTCAGGTAATTCCATCTCTAAAATGTTCTATATCGTCTATATTGAAAGTTATAGTACTTACATTCTGCCTGAGTTCAGATGTTGGTTGGATTGGGAACGTCCATTTGTTTAGTGGTTGATACACAACATGTGATTTGCAACCAGACTTGGTCATCGTCTCATCAAGCACGATTTTTGCAGGTTTTCCTTTGACATCATCTGAAAACTAGAATAGGAAAAACAAACCCTTTTATCCACTGTGATTAAAGAAAAAGGCCATGTACGTAATATCGACATTTGATGAATCTATGTTGAATGGATGTTGATTAGCATAAATGTTTTGCTTATGCTGCTGCTGGTATTATGCAGTACATAACAATAAAGTCTATTAAAACCCTATACTTGCATATTATATTTAAAGTGTCTATTTTTCTCAAAGAGTTTCAAAAAGTGTAACAAATTTATCAGTATTTTGATAAATTAAAATGTTCCTTTTGTTTTTGATAATTTACTTATTTTGCCCTTGTCTGAGATCGTTGGTTAAGACAATTTAAGGATGTTGCATAAATATGAGGCTAAACGCAATTATGTTTCTTAGCTTTTATTACTTCGTTTCCCATACATTTCAAGTACGTGAATTAGCATGATTTTTACTGGCGTAAATATGAAAATAAAAGATTCTGTCTAGATAATTACCATTTTCTTTATTGCAGGACCAACATTGATTTTCTTGCCCCAGAAAAATATGGAACCATGCTGAAGAACAGCGGAAACATCTTTCTCGTAGGCAAAGGACACGAAACCAAATCTGAATATAACAAAAGAAAGGCGGTGAGAAGTTATGTACCTAGTGAGCAAACCAAGATTTTTATCGTCTTCTACATATGCTGGATAAAGTTTTCAAAATGAGATCTACTATCCTTCTATATAAATGTCATAGGTTAGGATCCACAACTCTAGATAACCATGATTTTAATTATAAACATAATAAAATTTACCATGAAGAAGGTACTGTTTTAAGTGTCGCTCATTCAATAATAAAATTGTGCATGATCTAAATGTCTAAGTGGCCGAAACATCTCCCCTTCTAGGCATCTACGTCATCACCTTGTAGTTAGAGTGAAGTCTTAATTTCTGTCAAAGTTTTTTTTGTCATCATTAAAAACGTAGAAATGTTAATAAGCAAGAATTTTCGCTCTAAGGAGAACCCAGTTGTAGCCTTTGATATCTAGGTTTGATCTTTAGCAATATTCTTCTAATTAGTCTATTTTTAGCATTTTTAGTTCTCAAATAGGTCTATGGGAATCAGAAGTTGAATTAAAAGCTTTTTGTTACCTTTTTGAATTACCATTTTCGTCTAGAACTATCTTCGCTTCGTTCACCGTCCCAAAAAAGCTGAAGAATTCTGCGAGATCCTGTGCAGCAGCCTGGAAAATAATTTTTATGAAATAATATTTGTCCCACAAGGATCCCTTTTGGGTCTGCTGCTTCTCAACTCATTAGCATTATAAGAAACTTTTCAAAATAGCCTATTGTCAAAGTTAATCAAATCTTATCCTGTATGATAAAGTATTGGACTATTTTGATGACAGCAATAAAGCAAAGCAAGACTGCCACTTCAAGATTGAACAAGAATTCATAAAAATAATGATAATGATAATAATAACTATTAAATGTGAAGTTCAATACAAGGTAAGTGCGCTGTGAGTACACAGCTCTGTCTATACGGCATCTAGCATTTGAAACAGTTCCCTTTTCTAAAGTTTTCTTCAATAATTATCAGTACCTAAACTTTGCTTTTTGAATAATCAATATTGAAACTGTTTAATTCATTCCTTCAGATATATTTGAAAACGTATATTTCCTAGTCACTGAATTGTCTTCAAATGAAACTTATATTTTTCGTCATCTCCATAATGAAGTAGTCACTGGTTGCACTGTATACTGAAATTAGGCTGATAAAGATGCATGGTAGGGTAAGAACGTAATAATCATGTAGTAGCAAACTCTTATAGCAATTCTTATAATGTTGATTTTCATTTGTGTTTGCTATTAGTAAATACACAAGATTGATCCATTTAGACGAAATGAAATTCGTACCTTTGGTGGCAAACAGCCAACGAATATTCGGTTTGGAAAATGTGTGCCAAAAATCACAGCTGAATGATCGGCCTAAACGAAAACAATTGAAGTTATTTTTCTACCAGTAATGTTAAGAATTATCTCCAATTGTTAACCAGATTAGTGAAGAGATTCTTGTTTGAATGCTTCTTGTGCTTATGTGTTTTTACCTACAAGTGATCTAACCACTAGAAATATCTTGATTCATTTCTCTGCATAAACTGATCCAAAAGATGAACAATGAATGAAAAGTTTGTAAAGCCTTCCATTCTCGAAGATCCTATTAAACTACTAACTATAAAAATAATGTAATAAATGGCTATCTTAAAAATATGCTGAAATTGCTTCCAGTTCTCCAGTGTAGAATTGACTTGCGATTAATAGACACGGACTAGTTTTACGCAAGGAAAAAAATTATGCATTTTCATAATTGTCATTTTGGTAATTTGTGAAAATATTTTGGGTAAAACTTCAGGAGAGTTAAAAAATGAAGAAATACAGAGATTTGAACGATTCGCATTTCAGAATTTCAAAGATCAGTCAATATGTACTACAAACTTTTGCCACAAGACCGTCCTTAAAATTGAAAAAAGACATACAATGCAATGTAAATAAACTAATTAGTAAATAAACCAAATTGAAAAAATGAGAAAAATTATACTCACGATTTTAACCATCTTGATGTTTGCTGAAAGATTCTGGACCTGTCTCTCCTCAGTCAAAATTCATTGACTCTAATAACAAACCTTGTTGCTTATTTATACAGTAGCATTGACCCCGCATCAAAATTATTATTTTAACAAAACAGACACCTATAGAAATTTTCTTTAGGAACGGATAGGGAGCCGAGAATCTAAACAAGACCTTTGGGATTCATTTCCTCTTGACAGAAAGATATTTGTAATCATAACCTATGATATTCACACCTTGCTCATTGTAATGAGGATAAAGAATAGAAGGTGACAACTAGCAATTAATAAAGGCACGAAGAGTGTGATTATACTAGCCATGCCTGTTTATTCTAGAAAGAATGCTAAATCATCTCATAATGTAGAGCTTTTCATTTGCATGACGCAACATCCGCGCTTGACAGGCCAGCGATGGCCGAGTTTTTCACTGAAAGTTTGCCGAAGAGTGCCGAAGATAATTCCGCAGAGTAAAATTTGCCGACAGAATTTGCAAGACGTGCCATTTTCACTGCTACATTATGAAATATTTCATCCTTTCGCTTGATAGTAGAAGATAAATAGATTTGTTTTTCATTTCTCAATGTCACACTTATGCAGGCTGGGACTGATCAAAATTATATCAAATTATACAAACCGAGATTTTAAAGCGATAGGATTAAGAAATAAAAAATTACATGAAAGAAATCAAGACTTTGAAAATTCTTGACACTATTATTTGTGGCACTATTTTATTATTTTTTTATTTCGTTCTCCTTTTCGTGAAAAGCAGTTCATTGTGGAATATGTTGTTTCCTTTTTTGAATATATACGCTTCCTGATCAGAAAGCCGTTTATTCTAAAGAAGTCGTGATTTCACACCTTAAATTGGTCTGGCTGACACCTAAAATCTAAAAATGCTCAAAACAGAAAAATTTACTCTGCTCTTGTTATGAAAACTGCTTTTGATTAATTCAAGTGAATATGATTTGACCGCTTGAAAGAAATTTTGCCGCCTGAAAAAAATTGCACTGCTTGAAAGACTGGTCGAGCCACAACAGTACCGCAAGGATGATAGAATTATTGGGGGGTTGGGGCACTATTGTTCGAGAGCAATAATAAGAACAGGAGAGATGGCTCATTGGAAACAATGGAGATTCATAAGATTTTTTTTGGAGGGTGGCACCACGAGTCCCCCAAGAACAATAGTAGATAGAGACTTGGCCACAAGATAACAATAATTAACTTACGAGTTAAGAAAATAAAATACAAACTGTCTTATATGCAAACACAAAACAGGTATTCTCTACAGTAAATGAAACATGAAATAGAAGTTCTTGTTCAAATCTTCTAGAAAGGTCATCTAAGAGTGCCTGAGGAATGTATACAATTTGTCTCTTTTGCTTTTTAGTCATGATCACAAACTATAGCTTCAACTTTGCTAAAAGTTTTGAGGCATCCTGTGGTCGCATAAGGATTTAGGATATGATGTTTTAAAAGGCTGTTTGGCTAAACAACAAACAAAGACTGTACTTAAAATGTGTAGAAATATGCTGGTTTTTGCAAATTATACCAATTTTTTTCGATTACATCCAACTGCGATCTCATTTTATTTCCACTCTTTTTTACCAGAGCCATTAAATTGTAGTACAGGCTAGCTGTTGTCAATTCATCCAAAACTTTGCAGCTAGATTGTTCTTAATTTGTTCTTAAATCAATTTATTTTGATATAAAGAAATTAGAAACAAGAAAATATTCTATTTCCAAGGAAAAATCATAGAATGTGTATCTTGCAGATATTAGTTTTTTTAAACACAAACAAAAGATTGGCCTTTTCAGGAAAGATATGTCCATAGTAAAATGTTCTTACATTCTTAAACTTTTACAGTTCTTCAGCCTTACTTTTTCTCAGACCTTTTTCTACCTTTTGGCAAAATTTGACGCTTTTGAAATTGTTTTATAAAAGAAAAAGAGTGTTTATTTTGATGGATTTTAAATGAACACAAGTAGAAATAGTGCCATTGTGAGCTTTCATCAAATTATTCTAATTAAAAGAGAAATTTGAAATAGCTCAAAATTTGGGCAGCAATTCATGGATAAAATCAAATATTTGGCAGTTCTAGGTGAAATAGGAGCAAAAACTCATTCCCAAATTAAGTATTTTCAATTCACTATACAAATAGGCCATGAGGGTATACTGCTATTCAATAACTTTTCAAAGGAACTTTCTCTATCACTTATAAGTGGAGAAAAAATCTGTCAGTTTTAGTTCACTTAGCAAAAAACGGCGAATGTGCTATATTCACAGCCTAATGGGAGCGCGTTTGGTCACTAAACTTCAGGAAAGTATCTTATAGCAAGTATCATGCAATTTTGATACGTTCTTTAGCTAAAGAAATTTTTGTGTCTTGAAATAAGATACTCATCTTTATCAGTAGCAGATTCTTGCTATAAAATAATCAATTTCGGCAATAACCGTATCTTTATAAAAGGAACTTTTCTCGGGTGTCTTGCCTGAATGAATGAATCAGGAAGAGAGGGGCTGCTTGGGCTCCTTTTTACCCTAAGCAATAGATCTAAAATGCATTTAATATGAATATAAAATTTTGTCACTTACTTCCAATTTTTATTCGTAAAGCATTGCTAGACTTTTTCAGTACAGATATGATTTGTAATTACTAAAGTTATTAATGCTATTAGTGTCATGTTTATAAAAGTCCTAGTTTAAATAGAGACAGTTTGACTAGCAGCAGACCCCTCCTTGCTTGCGGGCCTAGTGACAATCAACCCCTTATCCCCCTCTTGTTGGATCTGAAGGGATCTTGTTTGAAGTCCACATCTACAAGCATGTCCTTGAGGGAGGGGGAATGGGTGTTTTCGCGTATCTTTAGCACTTCGAATAACAATACCAATGTGCTGAAGTGCTGCTTTTAGAAACACAATTATGTCACAAAACATCAAATAAAACCTAATGTCTCACAAAGATTTCCTTATTTTATTTATCAATTGAACAAGAGACGGGTGCCTAATCGTTGAAAGAATCAATTCAATCCAATCATTCAAATAATCATTTTCGAACAGTTTCATAAGGATGATCGTTATCTTAACTTGTTGGTTATCTTAGCGCACGTTTTCTTGCTTGTATTGGCACTTATTCCCATCTGCCATTCAGCCCATTAAGTGTCTGTTGGTTCACTTCAAACTTTTGTTATCCTTTCGACCTCTCAAAATTTTGTTTTCAAATTTTTACCTGAATTTGCGCGATTTGCTGTCAATTTTGATGACCTATTTAATTCTAGGAGGCTACAGCCCAGCATGAATGGAAAACAAATTTTTAATAACTTCTAGCTCATGAAATTTTGAGCTGTTTAGGTTCATTAACATACTGCTTTGGATCGGTAATCATTCAGTTATATCTAAATGTAAGGATTGAAACAAAAATGGCACAAAACTGAATCATTGCTATACACCAATCAATATTATGTACAAAGGAAGAACGCTTCACAAAATTGATCAGCCTTGCTTTAAAAGAGAGTGTATAAGTATTGCTCTAACAAATACATTGATATATCAAGCACAAAGACGAAAGAAAATTAGCAAATGCCTACAGCTAGTGATACACAAATTGCTCACTGTAAAAAGGTTGCTTGAATAAAACTGAATACGATAAAATCAGTTAATGTTAATATTTCAATGTTAAGCTTTTAAAACGAAATCTCTACACTGCATAGAAATATCAAATCAAGTTTGACCGTGGAGAATACCCCTAGACTGTTAATTTGAACCTGGGTTACAGATATTCAACTAGCAAAAATCGAAACATTCATTTTTGGCATTCAGGCAAAGAATGTGTGATTCTTCCGAATCAGATATAGTGATGCATTGCTGGTAGAATCCGTAACATTTCTTCTGGCATTGTCTGACGTTACTGTAAAGTTAAAGATATAAATTAAAAATTTCTAGATTAAAACAAATCTGAGACATAGAAAATGTTATCGAGATGCTTACGAATCGGAGAATGACACAGGGGTCATCTCCTCAGATGAAAAGGGCCCTTATTCTTGGAGGGTGTTCCGCATTGTACTCGTGTTCCTTGCATCTTCAGCATAAAGCATTGCCATCCTAATGTTTGTTATATTTTAGGTTGATTCTTCTACTATGTCAACAGAGATGATTCCGTACAAACTTTATGTGAGCTTGAAAAATCACAAACTCGATCACGTGCCTGTTCATAGTTTAAAATGTAAGTAAATCTTCAGCCGCTAAATGCTGGGAACCATAAAAACAATTAATGTTCTTTAGGGAGTGTAGCTCAACATGTTAAAGACCACAAGAACGCCTCGTATTAAGCTTTTTTGGGATAATTTAATAGAAAGGGCTAAGCCTCTTCAAGCCACTTGCTCCTGCGATCTCTGAGAGTGTGAAAAATGTATTTTTAAATGATTTCTTAACTATTTTATCCCCCTTCCTAGTTCGCTCTGTCAACGATTTCTAATCATTCTTCTCATTTCTTATTTTGGCGAACAGATGCAACAGCTATGATTAGTTTTCACATTTTTGGCGGAAATATCTCGGCATCTTTCGACATCTTGTGGATTAACGTGGCACGAACATCTGCTTCTTACACCCTCTGAAATTGCGCGCTTTAAAATAAGACTTTGGAGATATCGCTTCTCAAAGCTGACAATTAGCCTTGACAAATACCCAATCATGTGTTACATCATTTTGATAAACCAACGTTTGATAACTCCAAGCTCAAATTATTCACTGATTATAGCCAAAATATGATCCGGTAAATGAATGGAGGCATGAAAAACTTGATTCGGGTAGTTGATTTGTTAATCAAAAATCAAAAAGGAGACAGAAATCTTTATTAGTTAAAGATTTTGGATGAAACTTTAAGGATGTTTTTAGAGCGATTGAAGAAGCTGGAAGAGAATTCATGAAGACTTTTTGTTATTGGATACTGTGGTGAATAAAGAAGTTTTTAGCTTTACTAACAATGGCACTGCCCTTGAAAAAGCAAAATAACATTGTATTTTAATAAAAAAGTACTTTCTCTCTCTCTCTCTCTCTCTCTCTCTCTCTCTCTCTCTCTCTCTCTCTCTCTCTCTCTCTCTCTGTCCTCTCTCTTTTATTCTTGGCACGTAATATAGGGTGGCAAGAATTACTTACTTTTTGTGAGACTTGTTAAGGCATGTGAAATTTTCAACTTGTTGATATTTTCAACGAATGCATTATACATTTCCGGATTATGCAAATGTTTAATGGTCTTCAAAAGGTTACTGTATCTCAGTCAACCTTCAAAGCTCATTGATAGAATCCGTGTGAAAGTATAAATATTACATGAAAAGATCAGATATTGGTGAAAAAGATTAGCGTTCTGTGCGCAAATTTGTGTCAGTCTGGTTTGAAGCAAGTTGATAGCTACAGAAAATTGGCCTAAATCAAGGCTCGAGGCTCCTATAGTAAACAACAGGGTATCGACAATGAAAAGCCAGTAATAAAGCGATATTATGAAGCAGATATCTTAAAGCAGGGCCCGTGTCACGAATTTGAAAGTGGGAGAGGGGGCCAAGGCAGGCAAAAGATGGAGGCCAAGGCTTCTTCTCCCCTTTGCTGCAGCTTTAAAACTACTTGCTTCGCAAAAAAGTGGGGGCCATGGCCACCCCACCCCCCGGTGGCACGGGCCCTGATAAGCAATATTGGGTCGAATATCAAAATGATGAATGACTTCGAGCTTTATCAGGCTTTTTAGTGCTATTGGACATAAGAAATGAAAGCTGTTCCAAATAAAAGAACCTGTAAAATGCAGTTAGATACAAATTGCAAAGTATTTGCTACCTAATAAACTTTTACCCTTTGTGGTTAACTAGTTAACTCCCAAAGCGTATCTTAAGGAGTATTTTTAAGTTCTGCAATAATCATACATATTTTCACTCGAGGTAATGAACTTTGTAAAAAAGACAAAAATTACCTTTTATCGTTGACGCTCCTTAGTGCTTCCTTTCGACATGCACGCCCACATTCTTTGTAGACCTGGTAACACTTTTTTTGTGACTCTCCCATTTTCAAGCAGTCATCAAATACCAATGGACATCTCCAATAGCAAGGAACACCAGGCTCATAATCATTGCTATCTGTTGATGTAGGCCAGCTATTCAACATATATACAAAGCTGATCATAATGACAGCCAGAATGCAGCTGCTTCGAGCGTAGATTCCCTCCATCGCTTTCTTCTAAAAATACGTGTAAAATTATCAATACCATAAAAAGAGATGTACCAGCTGCTAATGAAAGAAATCTATTGGGTTTGTTAAATTTAAAGTGAAAGACAAAAATATTGAACACATATATCAGTTTTGAGGCTAGTACTGCTGCAAAAACTGGTGCCCTGGCACAAAGGGACAAAAATCGGTCTAAAAAGGCAGAGAATTTAACGACATTCTAAAAAAACCGAAGAAGAGGAAAATAAGAAATGATCAATGTTTAAGAGACTTTTGGATACATAACTACGAAAAACGCTGGAAACAAAAAAGAGTCTGTGGCAAACCTCGACTAATAGAGATGAAGCCAAGATAGAAAGAAAGAGAAAGCTGCTATAAATTTGTTTTAGTCGCACTCAGTTATTTGTCACTTCGTAAATGAAATTCAAATGCCCGTCATTCAATAGCAGGATCAATTTCGTAATTTGTCTAAATTCTACATAAAAATGTTGGGGGAGGGGTAATATTTTGACGACATATTTTTTGTGATGTAATCCTATGATTATGAAACTTTCTTTGCGTAACCAAATGCTGGTCATGGGCGCTTGTTTGCTAGGTGCAAAAGTGGGCATCCTTGTTGGCAAAGGAGTGTTTCGTGCCAGTAGAAAGGGTGTGGCCTAAAAATGTTAATTTTGTTCCCTGCAGATCCTTGTGGCTGTTGCTGTCTTTCCCGTCATTACAGATCCTTAGAAAATTCCAAAAGTTCTTGCACTCCAGATAACATTTACATGTGTGATTCAATAGCGTGGCCAGGTTGTGAGTTTCTTCGTGAAGAATTGCAATTTTAATGAGTCAGGGTTGGTTGTCAACGTGCTTTAGAAAAAGAAAGAGATGTCTTTTTTATCAAAGTAAGCTGTATAGTGAATTAAATCGTTAATGCAAGAAGTATATTTTAGGTAGGGTATATCTTAGAGTGAGATAGAGAGAGGGGATTGACTATTCTGAGCTAGTAGAAGACTTTTGCTTTCTTCCTTCATTGCTTTACTGAACCTATCGTAGAGTGACATTCAGAAACATCTTCCGACGGAAAGATCATGCGTCTGTTTTTGTTTCTAAAGCCCTGGCAAAACGACTAAACATTTCATTAAACATTTCACACAACTTATGTTTAGTGAAATTACTCCCCAATTTTTAGGGTTTAACCCCCTGTTTCTCAGAAATGTCCCCTCACTTTGGTAACACTAAAATTCATAATCTACGCCCAAAACTACAGCAGAAAAATTTGGTTTGGTAAATTCTCCGCTCGGGTGACAATAGCCCCCTTCCAGCCTTTGGACTAAATGTTTAGTCGTTCTGCCAGGGCTCAACACTAAGCTTTTCATAGCCTATTTTTAACATTCTGACCACCCAGTAATTAATTGTATGTTTGAATGTCACAACCTACAACCAAAAATCTATTTTTTGAATAAAACCATTGTCAAAGACGAGCTTATGTAGATGTTCTCATTTTGTGGTACAGAATTTTTTGCACATCTGTAAACATTTACCCAAATAGTAAAACATCGAAGAGTTTAAGGTCACGCATTCATAGAAGCAAAGCAACATGGCAACAGTCTGGAGGTTCTTTCGGAAGAAAACGTTTTACATTATCTTCATTCCCCACACAACTGACACGTGCTTTATTCTGAAACCCGTACTGTTATTACGCACATATCTAGACATTTACAGGATTCTCACAGTTCATGACACGAGTAGCATTCTCTTCAAGAGAGAATGACTCTTTAAAAGCTTTGCACGAGGAAGATAAAAATTATTATTTCTGAAATACAATTTCTATTAAAAGCAAGTTTCAAAAGGGCTTCTTCGTTGCTTTTGTGTTTTTTCTAAAATGCAGCTGATTTTGGAAGTGATGGTTGATGATGACAATTCACCAACAAATTCAGATAAAAACACAGAAAAGAGAATCATTGCGACACTCAAAAGAACATATGACGAAATTGTCTGAGTCTAAAAGGTCAAGCTACTCAAGTGAGTATGCGCGGCAGAATTTATCAAAAAATTCTTGGTCCGAACCTGTTTGATATTTTGTTCGTCATTGACAATCAAAGAAAACAACCGGCCTGTTTTAAAAGATAAAAGTTCAGCGAAAGCAGCAAAAGAGCAATTTAGGACGATATCATAAAAATGGAGGGTTGAAAAAGCATCAGTAACTTTCCAATTCTGAGACTGGTGTGTTCTAGCTGCAAGAAGAACGGATCTACTCAGGGGCGGATTTAGGCAGCAATGATTGGGGGGGGAGGGGGTGTTAGACACTAATTTTGGTGCCACACCCTCAAGGTCACTGATAAATGATGAAAGCGCCCATTTTTAAAATTTGGCTTTTAACTGTGGCGTAGCCAGGTTTGGAAGATTGATAGGCCAAAGAGAAAAATATTTTTGCTGATCACAACCCTAAAAATTTGGGAAAAAACCCATTTTGCAAATGTGTTTGAAAAAGCCATGACATTTTTACGTGGCAATTTCCCTTTATTCAAAGTCATAGGTGGCTGCCCATATTTTACAATGTCTATTTCCTTCACAATTCCATTAACGTTTTTATCCCGAATTGTGTGAGGCGAGGAATCTCTACGTGTAAAAAGTGATTTTCCAAAGTTGTAATTAAATATCTAAAAAAATTAACAATATTCAAAAGTTTTAAACCAAGTCCGTTTTCCTTGGAGCAAAGTCCACGACAAGCATTTCAGAACCCAGTTTTTTAAGGATTGGACTGCTTCAGCATTTTAGTTTCTATTTTATCAGAAATGTCTCAAGCGCGTGAAAGACTTTTCTATAGAAACCCCAAAACGAGGGGAAATTACTGTACATCGAGGTTCTCCTGTGACCGAAGCAAGCAGTAGTAAAATTTTTGCGATTACTTGCGACGCTCGGTGGAATATTTGAGATTAACTTAAAATACATTTGAGAATACCCCCCCCCCCCCCCCGCTACGCTACTGATAAGAAGATAAGTACTGATAAAAAATAAAAAAAGTAAAATCTGGGCGTTAATTTGTTACTACTGACTACCAACAAAAGATTTTTACCGAACGAAACAAAATATACCGAAGGACACAGAACACCCCCTACACCCCCTCCCCCTGCTAAATCCGTCCCTGGATCTACTGTGATATTTATTGCAGGACAACCTTATATGGATACCGTGTCAAATTATTGTCATCCGTACTATGCTGGATTCTAATCCGAATCCACTTTCTTTTCCTGCGAGGCTATTTCTTCTTCAAGAGAAAAATCACAGTGACCAGTTTCCTTATAGCCTAATTAATTCTGGACTCTATAAGGTTGCTGTCAAACTACAGAAAACGAGACTGGAATGTGCTGGATAATCTCCCGAGCTGTAGATGCTTTTGGTGTATAAAACATGATGGTTCAAAGTTGCTTCTCAGTGTTTCACGCTTAATGCGATCGTCAGGCAAATGTACCTCGGAGTAGCAACTTAGAATCGTCCTGTTCTTTACAAGAAAAGCGTAAAAAGATTCTTATACAGTTAAATAGCAAAACGCAAGATTAGCTTTGTCTCTTGTTTAACTCACCTACACTTTTCTTTTCATAAGAACCAGATGATTTTGCCGAGGCTCAATGTTCTTATTCTTTTATAATCTGAGTCTCGGGTGTTCTTAGGATTTTTTTTCTTTTCTACCTTGATTTTTCTACGGCTACATGCTATCAATTGTTTCTTAGACCACTAAATATGAGTTTGCACGACATTTTTAGCAGAAGGGCGGTTGATTTGCTGATTAAACCTGCTCGGCTTGCAAAAATCTGAGAAAATGTTTAAAAAACCCAATGCTTTTTTCATTCAAATTTTTCATCTGAGGCTTGGCGAGTTCTTAATTCTATGACAAAGCCTTGGTGTTCCGAATAAGTGTGTCCTTACAAAAAGAGTGTTTTCGAACTGGTCTTTTCAAAGTTTGGGCCTGTCTTGAGGCACACGCAGAGTTCTAACTTACATCATACTGAAAAACTCCAAAGGTGAAAAGACCCTTTTGCGAAATCTTCTTTTTTGCAAGCTTGAGGAATCGGTTCTTCTGAGTGTTACTTTTTATACTGAGAGAGAAAGAGAAGAGGAGAGAAAGAAAACGCGTACCCACCTATAGTCAAATTTATTCTATTTTTTAACTCTTTCGACCGGCTTGCTTGTGAACTTTTTAGCGGGCTCGTTCGCCAACGGTTATGGCGAGCTGGTTGAAAGACAAATAAACAAGGGTCTACTGGCTTGGCGAGGTAAAACTCATAGAATTTGTACCATCATGAAGTGGCAGAAACGTTGCTTTGATAAAGATTAACGAGAAATTAGATAAAAAACTGTGCTCGTATAAAAAATAATCCCATACATTATACATGTTTTATTGAAGGCTAATTTGTCCGTTCATTGGTGTTGACAATCAGATTGTCCGGAGGAGTGGGGCTCTTTCTTAATTTATTTACAAATTTTACAAAATAACCCTGTAATTAAGCAAGAAGTTTTATAATGGAATACCAAGCATAGTCATATATCCATTTCATCATTTTTTGGTTTCTTTTTCTAAAAACTTTGATTTAGTTGTTATTCTTTGAAACAGGCAATAATTTACAAATAGAACAACTTGCAGTCCTCGATTACAAGCTTTTCCTATCCGTGGACTTAAAAAAACTGTCTTCGTAAAGAGCTTTTTAAGAGAAAAGCAAAACTACATTCATATGTTTTGTGATAGTAGGACTGATAGTGTTCTTGCCAAAACGTGAATGATGATGGAATATATGAAAGTTTAATTTAATCTTCCTAACCTTTATGTCATAGATTTATAAATAAGCCAAAGATGTCATGATTAGGTTTTGTAAAATATACAGAGAATGTTTTCATCCTTTTTGGACCTTCGAATAAGAATATTGTCTTTCTTTGCTTTGATAATATAAATATGTCCAATAAAATATTTTCTAACATAGTCTTGTATTTGATGGTTTTTATATTTCATTTTTAGATGTCGGAAAATTTTCTTTCATGATTAGTTTCCTAGCATTATAATAGTTTTAAAAAGGAATTCCACAGCAAGCATAACCGCCAGAAAATATAAAATGGCTCAACGAAAGCAAGATAGCACAATTGCTAAAATAATATAGCAAAATATATACAAGGTAGATAAATGTATTAATATGAAAAGTTTTTATTAGAAATTCTAGACGGATTGGTCTTAATTCGCAGAAAAAATTACCACCTGTACTCAAAAGTAGCTTCTTCATAATAATTAAAAATTATTTTTCGTTGATTTTTCTATATCTTGGTCTATGAGAAAAAAATTCGACGATAAACTGGCTTTAAAAACTTCCTTCGTCTTGAAATTTTTAAGAAATTTTGAGGTCCTCGTTATGAATTGGGATAAAACTGTGGATAAAGTAATTAGAAAAGTTTTAGAATAAAAGATTTAAAATAAATTGAAATGCAATGTAATGATAACTTTGCTCTACCTTGTGTTTATTTGATACTTCTGATTTCTTGCTTGATTGCTCACTTTCTCGTCTTCAAGCAGTGTCTGCTGTGGCTGCCAGTGTGACAGTAGGTAGCCTTACAAAGTTTATATACTGTTTCAGATACAGGGGGTCACTAGGAACTTCTCAACACCACCTGCCTATAAACACCCAATGAACCTGACGACAAAATACACTAGCCTGACAACAAAAAGATTTGCAAGTAAAAACGGCTCCGGTAATCAAGCATTTCCTCGTTTTGATTCGTACATAATCATAGCTATTACACCATCAATTAATTATTAGATAATAATAAGATTAATCATAGAACGTAAAAAGTAAGCAAGAAGGCTATCAGCACGTGGAACGATCCTTTGTCTAAGCAAATTGTAAGACAGAAATATTACCACATAGGACATGAAATTTTAATCAATTGCGTTTGTTTTTAAGATTGTTCATACTTTCTGTTGTCAGTCATCCTAGTCTTCTTATTCTTATAACGGAAATTCTCAGCAAAACAGCAAGCAAAGCTTGTATCTTTAGGCTGCTTTTCATTTGCTCATTCCAGTCGCCTACTAAAGAAGATTTTAATTTGGCGAGATTGGGGATGAACAAATAAAGCGATTCCAGGCCTTTGGGCCTAATTGACGCACGATTTGCTTTGAGTTCCTTTGCTTATTCAGAGGCTAGAGAATGATTTGACATAAATCATTTGTTTTTAATGTATGATGAATTTTTTAAAACGGCGATATCATTTGAGCGAGCTTTTCAACATTATTACGTTACAAAATTTACTGTATCTTCCACAAACAGTTAGACTCCATGATTCCTTCCATGATATCTTCCATGATTCTAGTAAAATTTAATAGATATACTTGTCATATTTCATTATCATGATAACTGTTGTTTATTGAAAAAAGTTTCCTATCTAAGTTTTAAAGATAGCAGGGATCCTCTCTTAACCTCCCTGAACCAAAAACTTTAAGAAGATTCTTTGAAGATATGTTTCTAAAGATAAAGATGTAGTTGATTGATGAAATGTTACATGAAGTAGTATCTTCAAAGCAACAAGGGACAATGGATTATGTCAATTTTGATGCATTTTTATCATAATGTCACCTGTTCGGTGCTTGAGTTGATGGGAAAGTGGTCTTCTACGCTTGAAGCCAGGCTATGGATAATGGCTTGGACAATTGACTGAAACAAACAAGTTTTTGCATGCTGCAAATGAACCATGTAGAATAAATCGAACATAGCGGACTACGCTTGGTAGATTATGGTAAGATGTTTAAATCATCACACATACATACACTCGGTGCAAGAGTCCGATCAACTTTAGCTGGGAAAATAATTTTGAATTTTAAAAGAGCAAAATGTGATAATAGAACAACCGTTGAAAATGTCTTGGAAACCTTTGTTGGACGTCAAATCCAGCAAAGTTTGTAGAATCTTGCGTTCTCACTACTGTTCATATCCACAAAGAACATGAGTAGGTGGAAGGCTTCAAAACTTTGAATGTCGCGTTTTGAAAGCATCTTCTTTTAAGGTATTTTATACGAATTTTAAAAAAGTTGATTGCAATAAAGAGCTGTAAAACCACTAGGAAGCACATTGTTCACATTTATATCACTTCTATGCATTCATTGATGAGAGACCACTCAATCAATCAATCGGTCTGCCTTGTGATATGGCGTAGGCGACAGTCATCACGTCCTGCCTACGTTGTTTCATCACTGGAATGAAATTCAAGGGCCTAAATCCAGTTGCTCGTCAAAGTCTGAGGGACCACTACAATGTATTAATTGGTGTATAAAAATCATGTTAGGGCTACTGCAAGTCAAAAGTATGAGATAGATAAAGACAAATAGAAATTCTTTAAACGGCCATTGAAAGAAGTACTTGTGGCATCGATATGAATTGATTTCAACTAGATAATAACCTAAATCTGCTAAAGCATATTCACACTACTGATGACTCTAGTCAAAGTCACTAGCAACAATAGATGGGGTGACTTAAAAGAATCGTAGAAAGTCGAAGCAGTTTAAGTATGGTTAAGGATACACCTTTAATTACGTTTAATTGTCGTGAGAATTTATAGCTATGGAGATAGTGATAGAAGTTTTGAAGATTTCTTGAAAATGTTTATCTTGTTTGCACCGAAACCGACATGCACCGAAACAGAGAACAGATGGACTCCTGCGAATATGTTTGTGTCATAGAATTTGGTGGAAATAGATGATTTTTAGACTGATTTGCTGTTACCATGTTTCAACGAGCTTGAATTTAGAACTTCTTCTTTAAAACAATTTCATCAGATTAACTCTTTTAAAAAAACTTCATGCGGTTGCATTTTTCAAGTCACGATTTCCTAGCACACTTAAACATGAGGCATTTTTCTCATACAACAGTTAGCTAGAGGCTATTACAACAGTTTACTCAGGCACTCCAAAGCATTAGCACAGTTTAAAGCGTTTCAGCTTGCAATCAGCATGTTGAATCATTTCAGATCTTCCTCGCTGTCTTTTGAATTCGTTATTGCTTACAGCACAGCGAGAGTGCTCGGCTATGCAGAACTGCAACGCCCACTTGCAAATCATCTTACATTGCAAAAACATCTTGGTGGCAGTTGGCTTTGAATCCCTGCACGCGAAGGAACAACTACAACAACTGCTACAACAACTACAAAACTAGGAGTGTGAAATGCGCGAAATACTCAAACCATGTTTTCAACTGAAGATATGCACAAAACCCCTTTCTTTATAACGCCTTCAATTTCATTCTGAAGCAGCAAAATTCAACATTAGGTTAAAATTGCTGAATCAGCAGATTCTCAATTAATCTAAATTTTTTTCTGGTTTTAGTAGCATATTTCAAAATCTCACCTAATGTAAACAATGATATTATTCCCAACAATTTAAAATGTTCTTAGTGATAACAATATATTTTTATAATGTTCTAGTTACAAATCTACAAATCCTGAAAGGCCAACTGAAGATACTGCAAAATCAGTTGAATTTGATAAGCACGAGCCTAGCCAGCTAAAGAATGTTGGTTTTTTTTAATCATTTGCTTGTTTACCACATCGTCTGGTATCTGCCAATTCAAATTTTTTAATAAACTCAACGTATCAGCATATTTATCGATAACGTGATAGAGTTTGAAGACCATAATTGACCTAGATTTCCATTCACCTAGGTCCGCTATTCTTAATCTCCGTCCCACAACAATATTTTATCCGGCTTGCCAAATACATTCATCTCAAAAATATTTTTGGCTTACGCTCTCAAAATTTAGAATTCAATTCGCTTTTGCTTTTCGCCGGCAAAATATCTTTTTCTCTGCAGTAAATGACAATATGCGTTCCGTTGAACAGTTATTGGTCCGAAAGGAGGGTATCAATAAAAAGAAATGCTTTATTTAATCATTTGAATGCTTTATAGCAATATAATTTCCAAAATACCATCATCATTTTAATTCAAGAGTTCGATTAATCCCAGGCCCGAGGGCAGATATGGATAGTTGATGCTCTTAGCGTGTGTGGCAGCATTTGTGGACTGGGGTACAAGCTAGTGGATATTGCTGAACTGTGTTACATTTGTTTATCCTTTCCATTTTATTTTGCTTTCATTCTAATGTACGAAAGAAAAGAAAGACAGATAAGCTCTAATTAAAATACAATCATTACATTTTGGTCTGATTTCAAGTGCACCAACCATGGATCTGACTTCAAGTGCACCAACATACACTACCTGTCGAATTCTGAAGTCCTAACCTCAAAGTGTACGTAATTTTGTGCAAACATTTTTTGGGTAGATATGCTATGCTGCAGTTAGTAGCTTTTAGCCATCTTTCAAGGCTTTTCAAGATGCGACGCTCGATAGAGGGCGGCGTTAATAAGACGGCGTAATTTTTCACAAATTGTTGGCTGAAATACTGACAGAATTTTTGTCAAGAAGATCTGACACCTTAAAGAAAGTTGCCACTTTTTCCAGACTCCAGCTTCCTGTCTCATGCAGAAGCACATGTAACAACTTCACGCAAAATCGCTATCAGACGAGGAAAGTCAAAATAGCTTCATCTTTTGGAAAGAAAAGCATTACTTGATGTAACTAATGAGGGAATTTTCGGCACGAATGCAGACAAGAGCAAACGCCACAACCTTCCTACTGATGAAATTTTCAGAAAATTTTCTTTGTATCTTTTGAAAAAAAATTTCTTAGGAATCAAATTTAAATCCGCTATGGTTAGGTCCTCACGCTTTATCAGGAAAAAAATTAAAGCACAACAGTAAAGTCCTCTCAATTTATACACCCCTGTCACGCTATGCATTCATCAAAACAACTCCATCATTGGGTAACGTTCCGCCAGTTCACAGTCATGGAACATTTGTTTTGTCTTTAAGTTGCCTACATCAGGCTGTTTTCGTGTGAATTTTCCCAAAGCAAGCCCAGACTTTGCATTAATTCGCAAAAATTTCGGACGGCAAAATATGAGAACAAATTTTTAGTAAAAAACATTTACTTTGGATGTTCTACTGGACTTTTGACTATTATTTATTCTTCAAATCTCCAGGAATGGTGTATGAACATATTTTTATATGAATATAATAGTAATTCATGTGAATGGGAAAGAGCAAAGCTCGATTGCTTTAGATTTATCCTGCCTATGTATTTATTCTGCCTAAAAAAATATAAACGCTTGTGATTGGCAATGTTGTGGTTGATCACATGAGGCGTAATTCTTGCTTTGCAAAGATGGCAAGCAAACTCACTTGTTCACATAAAGAATCACACGATGATCCAATACCCTAGCAAAATTCCATATTTTTGCATTATATAGAGTTCAATATTTTCATGTTAGGAAGACAATAAAATATGGACTCGCACAAAATCTCATAACAAACTAAGCTAAATACAGAATCCTTACTACTGCCTTTATTAGAATTTGAAGCCAGCTCCCAGGAAACTGCCATATTTTTCTTTTTAAGGATTCGCACAATCCAGGAATTTTCTATTCCTCAAAACGGTATGCATAATGACAAAAGTTGGGGTGAGCTAATCGACCAATGCTTGATGAGGTTTGCAACAACCTACAGACATATTGCGGTAAACAAACTTACACTTGGATTAATAGTTGGTTGAGTAAAAATATTTTTTAGCACAGGTAATTCGTTTGTAAAGCAACTATTGAAGAGTAAGAATACTTTTAACTTTGGAGTTGTGTGAATATAACAGTCTAAAACCTTCAAGAATTTACTTGTGTAGAAAATAGACAAACAATTATTTTGCCATGTTTAGTACACTCTTTTCAATAAGATTGCTATAACTTTTGTTCAGCATCAATTTTTTTAAAATAAACTTCGCTTCGAGCCTGGTTATTTTCTTTAAGTATTTTTATTCTTGCAGGTCTGATAAGGTTGCTTGCAAGTCTAAATGTATTGTATTGTAAATAACAAAAGATGCCGAAAGAACATTGTAAAATATGTATATATGTATTTATACTTAATTATTTCTCATGTCAGATATATATATGTATTTTAATTTTTTTTATTTTTAAACAATTTTATTTTGTAGTAGGCTTGAATTAGCTTTTATTTTGTAGCTATTTTTATACACCTACTTTAAATAAACAGATAATAATAATAATAATAATAATAATAATAATAATAATAATAATAATGGAAACTTTTCATTTTGAATTCCAGCTAAAACTGCAATTACAAATCTCACTATTACAAGGTAATTTGTAACTGGCTAGCCTGTGTTTACAAAATAAAAACTATTAAAAACAAATTTAATAACAATATAATTATAACAAAAAGAGTGCAGGACATACTTTCTGGCACAATGCATAATTGTCAATACTTTTAAAGCTGGTCCTGATATTTTCTTTATTTATGTGTAACCCAATTTTAAGAAAATAATCAGTCCTTTCTTCAAAATGTATTACTCTTAAGAAACTGTTTGGCTTCATATGAAGAAATGCAGGTTTATACTTCAGGCTATTAAAACGACAAGACGCTTACTCATAGATAATTGGAAACTGCTACAAATAAAGCTGAAACTAAAGCAGTCAAGATAAATAATAATTAGATATGAAGTTCACACAAAACTAGAAGATTTCATCACTTTTTCTAAAAATATATCAATCACATAGGGCTATAGGTTGAACGGGTCATACTGTAGGATAACTCGACAGATAAACCTTATTGGTGTTTTCTATAGAAGTACTTAGTCCGGGGGTAACGTATCCCTACATTTGCCCCTTCTTTAACAAAGCAAATGGAATAACTAAGCTAAATACGATAATAATATGCATAAGAGTTAAATTTTTAATACTGTCCAAGGAATGCTTCCTGGCAAAACACGAGCTGTTCGATTGCGAGTAGGATAATTCCGAATATTGTCCTTTTCTACTTCGATTTCTCTGCCACTCCCCCGGCCACTCCCTTCCCCATCGATATAAGAAGAAGCGTCATCGGAAGCTAAGATGCTAGAATCAGTATCTGAGGATGGGGTGCGAGGACGTTGCGTCTGTTGATTTGAATGATTGCGCAGATCGTGAATGAGAATGTCTTTGGTTTCGATCATGGTGGAACTCTTTTGTTTCTTTGCAAGCGTTTGCGATTTTATAGTTGACACCGTTAGGTAATATCTGGAGGATAGACCAAGGGCCGAGGCCAACTTTCGAATTTCACCTGTTTTGTAATGTTTGGCTGTTAGCCATACCAGTTGACCTTCTTGAAAGTCGTTGAACCGTAGGTTTTTATTACAATGCTCCTGCATTTTCTTCTTGTTTAATTGTAAGGATTCGACAACTTTTTCGAAGACATCCCTTAAAATCGAGGCAACTCCTTGCTGATATTCGGTTGGAGTCAGGTGGTCATGCTCATTACTTATTTTAGGATGAAAAACAATATCTTGAGGGAGAACAGGCGATCTACCAAAAATAATATGATATGGAATGCAATTGGTAGATTTGTTTCGCATAACTTGTGTGTCTACATCAGATCCTTGATCAGTATGTAGATAGTGGGGTGTACCGTGTTTGTAAACCCAGGGTCGCAAGAATGTGTCCGCGATTGTTGGTGCCGTTTGACCTTTGAGTGGAATGGCCTGGATGTCTTTTGAGAATACATCTCCTGTGAGTAACATATATTGATAGCCGTGAGAATCTTTTGGCAGATAGGCGATTTCCAAGAATATTAGTCCATGGGCCAAGTAGCTGAAAATGGCGGATCGTTACCACACGGGGGGATGAAGGCCACCATAAATCAAATCAAAGCTTATTTTGCATAGATTTCAAAAATATATGATGGAAATGTTTTCAGAGTAGCTTAAAGGTGTCATGTGACCTTGAATTTCGCAAAACCAGCATAAATTGATAATAAACTAGAATGTAGCTTTTGGCCAGCAATTCTTCATATTTCACAGAAAATGAAACATTCTCAGATTCAATATGATGCATGTAAGATAAATTGCCACTTTTTAACTAAGAATAACTAACAATGTTAGTGTGATGTCAATAAGACCCTCGTGGATACCGCTGATAAATGCCAACCGTTATCTGACTATGTATTCAAAGGAAATCCGTTGCAGAAAACGGATCAAAGGAAATTTGGAGTAAATTTTGTTTTCGAAGTCAGATAGTCAGATAACGGTTGGCATTTATCAGCGGCATCCACGAGGGTCTTTTTGTTCACGAATATGCGTCAAAGGGTTATGGTCTGAGTTTAGAATGAACTGAGTCCCTCCTAAGTAGACATGCCAATGTGTTGGTTGAAGGGCAGTGGAAAAATATGCAACAGGGTGCAATCACTGCCTCGTTGCGATAGAATGCCTCCAACGGCAAATTCCAGGAAAAAAGGGTGCTGGACCTGCCTATGTAGAAAATAATAAAGCAATGTTGGGTTAACATTAGCATCTGAAAATGCGACCTAATCATTTTGGGAGCCTATTGCAAAACTTCAAGTTGCCTTGTAAGTCATATGGCTAACAATGAATCTAACTATCTTGAAGTCGTACCAATTTGTCGATAGACCTTCTTGGATAGAGATTGAAAAAAGTTAACCATGAAATTCCATAATGCAGAAAAAAATTCATAGGCCTAGCACTAAGTATAAAATGTTAGGCTTTCACAAAAAGTTTATTCTGGAAAGGTTCAAAGTTAATGTCTTACGGATACCATTCAAAGATAGCCTCTAAAAAGGTGATGTAAATGAGGCAGTAAAAAGATGACGGAATGAACATTATATATACACATTGATTGAATACAAATGCCATGTACGCCCCCTGCGATGATCCTGCGAAGGCAGAAAAAGCTATAGAAATTATTTTATATACAAAGCTCCTGGCACCCTAAGCGTCTGCGCCCACTGGAGTGCAGGGGATGCAGGGGTTGTTGTGACGCCCATGTCCCACGATGAGTTAAACGAAAATAAGACCTAAAGCAATATCCAGTTTTCACAAAAGCACCAGCCTCTAAAAAGCAGTTACAATACCAGCACTTTAGTTATTATTGCTAGTAAGGTTAAGGGATTAGTGCCCCCTCCCCCCTAAAAAAGGCATAAAAATTCTTTGTTTTCTATGTACAATTTTTTTTATTCCTATTGCTTCCGAAAAAATGGCACTCCCAATTCTGTTCTTCATACGGTGGTGACAACACAAGGGGAGAGAAGTTGCTTTTACATACATTTGATTAGCAGCAATAACAATTTGAGGAAAAAAAGGATTCCGAGTAATTCTTCTTTCTTGGCCCAATGTCCTAATATTCTCTTAAAACATTGCCGAGGTTGTAATGGTAATTTCCATCAAACAAAGCTTTAAAGATGGTCATCAACATGGCCCATGGCAGACAGAGTGTCTTCATCTGTAATATCATGGATGAACCTAATCATAGATTCCATAAGGACTACTTCCCGCAATGTGGAGATCCGATGGCGGAAAATCTGGTTTTCATTAAGGGGGCGGGGGCTCAATCCTGCGCTTTTCTGACGAGGTGACATTTTGTTACGCAATGGAGGCACCGTTACGTTGGAAGTGACCTTCGATCACGTTTTAATCATTTCATTTTCATGTGTTCGCTTGATGCTTGCTTTGCTGCTTATTTGGTAATTTTTAACAGTTCTGTTGTTTTTTTATCCTTGTCTTTATGTTCATTGGTTAATTTTATGTATATCATCATTCTAGGACACTAATTGGACAGTAATCCGATTATACAGTCATATCCAGCGTGCCAGCTTTAGGGTGGAGTCAGTCTTGAGGGGCCAGCCGCTACGAGAGCAATATTGTTGGTGAAAGAGATTTGACGTTTTTGACGAAGTAGAAGTCCAGAAACACTTGCCGCGCCCAAGGTTCATACTCAAGTCCAAGCAGGCACGTAAATAAGAGGGGGCCGTGGGGGGCGTAACGCCCCCCCCCAATGTTTGGAAAATCCAGTTACAGTTGGAAAACTTAACGGTTGACTTGGATTTTTTTTCTTAAGTCCAAACTTATGAATTTCATATTTTAAGATGTTTTTTTATTTCAAATGTAAAAATTCTAAACATCAATCGTTTTCTATTGTGAATCCCGTCTCCACTGGATCCAAATTGCGCAATTGCCTCGTTTGCTTTCTTTTTGACGGGAGTTGAATCAATTTACGAACAGGCAAGGTGAATTTCCGGATAAGAAACTTGAAACTTTACAGTTTGGAATAATAATACCCGCATTGATCAGAAAATATTAGAGTGGGAGAAGAAATTACGAGTAGTTAATTCAATAAAAGATTAAGAATCTTTCAGTACTAAAAATTCTCAACGCTTCTTATATTCTCAACGCCCCTGTTATTTGTGAACGTCCTTGCCTCATTATCATAAATTCCTATGACAAAACTGCTGTGAAGCAAGAACACATTGCAAAATTACAGTAGAAGTATTTGATCAAAGAAGAGTGTTTCATCTTTCGAATCAGGCATATGCATAAGTTTGCTCTCAAATCATCATTTCAATTGTAAAGAACGAAAAGGCATTTGGTCCTCTGAAAAGTGTTAGTAGTTTTCTTCGATCAAGAACAAAAATAAAAGGCTCGAATTCTGGGTGCTTCTATATCGTGAAAAAAATGTATTTTAGATACATGGATCTGCATCAATTGATCAATTGATCAATTTAGATAAAATTGATCAATTGATCTGAAAGAATACTACTAATCATTAAGTATATCTAAGACTGGTTTTGCTTGAATGTTGCTTTACTTCTTACAGTAAGTTTAAATTTTTGTTTCATGGTAATCAAAATTTAGAGATTTAGGCTTTTTTGCTTTAGGCTAATTGTTGAGTAAGGTTTTGGTAATTGTAAAGAAAATAGAACTATGGTGTTCGGGCTATTTACAAAGATCAATTTGGTTGGTACAGTAGATTTACTGGTCGCATGAAAAGTTTCTCACTTAAAGTTGGAATTTTCATCCTTCCACGCCCCTCCAAAATTAGCAACTTTTTTTCGTCCCTGAGTCCAAGATCCTTCAAGCATCCGCTTTAAAGCTCGCAAAGATAATCTCAAGGTCGTGAGTTACCTTACTTGTTATATTTTAGTGATTTAATGGTTTAATCTCTTGATGTTACTGGTTTTTTACCGAAGAACTCGCAACTCTTTAGCCTTTTTCTGCTAGATTAAGCAAAAAGGTTAGAAATTGTCCGGCATTCGTCAGATACATTATGAATCTAAGTATTGTTCGTTTGAACTAGACGTGGAAGGTGGAGCTAAAAATTATATGGCAATTAATCGTCCTATATCTGTGCAGCCATGGTCTGGCAAATTCAAAGTTGCTACACGAAGTCTGAAAAATCTAGCTTTGTCCCGGAAAGGTCTTTTTTAGTAAACATAAATTTTCATGAACTTATTCTTTCTTTCACATAAAATAGCCACATGAAGGCCATAAAGATTAACAGAAAGCACTGCAATGATTAGACGTAGGAACGTTAACTTGGTGTCTTCTCTGCGACCATTCAATAGGATTCACACTAGCCTGGCTGCGTTTTCTGTAAAATTTTCGCTTCATTTGAATTCGCAGTTTGGACATATACGGCTTATTCATTCATTGAGTAAACAAATTTTGTCGATTCACTTCAGTCTTTTTTAGAAAATAATTTTGCTCACTGTCAGGAAATATATCTTTATGATGGATATATCTGAGTCTCAAAAGTTCTTGTGCTTGGCAAATAGAAATAACATGTATTTTTTCTTCTACGTCATTTGATCGCAACCATTGTATAATAATTCCTTTTTATATTGTAGTATGTCGAAAGGTCTCAATATTCAGCCGGTGATCTGATGTACCATAGACGAAGCTAAGACATTGTTTTTTGTAATAGAGCGTAAAAAATGAGAAAAATATCTTCATATTATAATGTGCTGCAGATTAAATTTTCTGATTATATCGGATGGAGTTCTGAAGAGTGGTGTTCTGTTTTCGAATAGATATTCTCTCACTATTTGCTCAAAGGTCTTACAGAACCAAATCCTTTTTCCCATGTCTGGCACTGGAGAAATATATGTTAGCAGTTTAACCATAAAGTCATCTCGAAGTTAGTATTTCTGGCTTATCTGAATTCAATATCATATATCCTTGAAAAGCTTTTCGCACATTTTTTCTCCCTGCAACCTGTATACTGGATCACCTGCATAAAAAGGCAAAACTCTATAATATCCTGCAGTTGCAATCCACACTTACTGACCTTGGTTATCAAGTTCATAAGACAATCTTATTAATCACAGGCTTAAAATCTATCCATGTATTGCCCATCCCTTCTATCCAAACATATTTGTTTTGCCTGCGCTCCCGCAATACGAGGAGTGATTTGAATTCCAAGTAGATCAATCTTCAGAATTTTACCACATGTACCTGAATTTATTAATAAATTCGTATAATTTACGTACTTTTAGTAAAACATCGTAAATAATGGATAGTACGTCTAAAAAATCTCCCTTGGGTGTCCTCGTTCCATTGATTTTCTTCGGTGAATTCTTACAATCCATTATTTATTGAGACTTCAACTACTTGGTTTATGTCTTGACAATAACAGCATTTCCCTGTTCTTTGCTATTGGTATTCTGCTGCTATTTTGACTTTTTACTGTTACGCTACACAGTTTGAGTCTAAAGGCCGATTTCCACTAGGCGAATTCTTTCGCGCGAATCGAATAAATATTCGAAGCGATAGAGTAGGACCGTGATTTACTTTCTGCGAATCGAATTTTTTCTCTGCAAATTCTGAGAACATTACACCACGCATGCTCACATTGGCAAAAATTCGATTCGCGCGAAAGAATTCGCCTAATGGAAATCGGCCTTAAATGCTGTTATACTTCACATCTGCTCTGGTTAATACGGTAGAGAAAAAAATTAAATTATTGAAATGCAAAAGATGTATTGATTCATACAGCATACGGGATAAGCAAAAACCATTTTTTCAAGATTTGTCAGTTAACCAATTGAAGTGATTCCTTTAGCGTTTTCCTTCAAAAAAGATTGAAAGAATCTGATGTTATACATACATGTGCAACATTGGTTATGTATGATTTATGTTTTGAGATGGAAATTTGAATTAGTTAGTTTTAATCAGCTTTGGTGTAGCTAGACTTTGCGTCAAAGTTTTGTGAATTTTACAACAGGCAACCCTACGTTTCCTAGTCTGGAAAGTCAAGCTACTCCACTGGGTATGAGCGGAAAAGATTATCAAAGATTCCAAACCTGTTTGATATTTTGTTCGTCGTTGACAATCAAAGAAAACAACCGGCCTGTTTTAAAAGATAAAAGTTTAGCGAAAGCAGCAAAAGAGCAATTTGGGACGATATCATAGAAGTGGCGGGTTGAAAAAGCATCAATTACTTTCCAATTTTGAGATTGACGTGTTATAGCTGCAAGAAGAACGGATCTACTGTGAGATTTATCGCAGGACGACCTTATATGGATACCGTGTCAAATTATTGTCATCCGTACTATGGTGTATTCTAATCCGAATCCACTTTCTTTCCCTGCGAGGCTATTTCTTCTTCAAGAGAAGAATCACAGTGACCAGTTTCCTTATAGCCTAATTAATTCTGGGCTCTATAATTATGATGTTAAAACAATTTTCTAATACCGAAAACGAGACACGGCTGTGTACATATTTTCATATGTATACATACGTACAGTGTGTGGTACATACGTACATATTTTCGAGAAGAAACTAAACGAATACTGTAACACAATAAAAATATATTAATTTATGTCCGTCGCATCCGCTGCCCTTTTGAAAATAGGGCCGATTGTACCAGCCAACTTGCCAACTTGCTTGCTTGGCTTTAGCTCTAATTTGTCATTTTAATGTAAAGAACATTTTTAAGTATTAAATTTTACTTTAGTTAATTTAATTGATGATGATGTTGATGATGATGATGATTATGATGATGATGATGATGATGATGATGATGATGCCTTTCCTGGTTTGATTATAACTATGCCTTGCAAATAATCTGCTATTAACTGCGCAATAATGAAACCTTTTGCTGAAAGTTAAAAGAAGGTTGACATACATGTTGTTGAAATTGTCTGCAAATTAAATTTTATTTGCTTTTCCTTGAAGTTAGTTTACCGACGTCATGGCAACAAGGTTATATACAGCTGAGATCAAAAGTTCGTGTTTTTGGCCTTAAATGCCATTGATATCAAGGAGAAATGGGTAAAACAAACTGATCTTCAAGAGCTCCATTTAGATGACATATAAGGAGTCACAAACATCCCTGAGATTAACGCGATTACAACCTAAACAAATCTCAGTTATTAAGTTTTTTCTCAGTAAAAGAGACTTTTAAGCTAGTAAAGCCCGTGATACTGTTGAATTAAAGTAAGATGGTCAGTTAATGTAACCTGGTTGCAGGAATATGTTTGCTGTAAGTCAATACCAGTGGCGGGTCATTCTTAAGTCGAACATCACATGCAGCACTGCAGTAGGGGAGAGTCCAGAAGTATTTGGCTGTGAAAACCAGATATGGGGTGCACAAATTCAACAACCTTGAAGGGAGAAAGGATGAATAAAGCTCAATATCGTGAAGGTATGTTAGCCTGAAACTGATTTTGCGTGAAGCATTTTCAAGCAAAACATATTTTCTAAACCATCCCGCGCTGTCGCATAACTGATTTTCATTCACTTCGCCGATAAGTAGCGTGGCGATCATCTCTGCTTTAATAATGTAACAGATTAGTGCACAGCGTTTCTTGCTCTTTGTAAGTCTGACCTCAAGGACTTTTTTGCTTAAATACTTAGTGCCACATGGTAATGCAATACTTCAAACTCCCACGATCAAAAATTTTCTTTTTTGCATGGCGATTTTAAATCAGAAACTTCTCTAGTTAACAGTATACGCCCACAGTTGAAGTTAAAAAACATTAAGCAATAGAGCAAAGTTTCTTTATATGCTAAAACATAAATATTTTAGTAGAACAGCAAAAAAATAGAGGTATTTGATAATAAGCAACAATGTTATCGAATGTCAGCAATATCAGATGTACTGTACATCTTTATATTTTTATGTTTTCTTAATTAACAATTCTTTACTAGGTATGTTTTACATGTGATGTTTTCTTTACATCACAGTCAAAAATCTTTGCAGGATATGTTTTACTGGATTTCCAAAAGAGCAGGAGCAAATTTATATTGGCAAGGAGTGATACAATGGGCCAAACAATATTTTATGATATAAAAATACATGTAACTTTATAAAGATTAATGAGACATAGATAGCATAAATGTGTGTCATGTGTATGGTAGGTAAGGTCTAATCAACACTGATATGCAATAGCTGGACATAGAAGATCAAATTGCTAGGGTCTCACAATTTATTTCCAATCCAGATGCTGAAAGTATTGCCCAAATTGCCCTCTTCCAAATTTTCTGAGGGACTTTAGCTTTTAACTGGCTTTGCAAGTTTAGAGTCGTGTTAGGTTCCCCTAAAACCCATCTCTGGTCAAAGGCTACTAGTCTTCTCAAGTCTGGTCTGGTTATGATCTTTACTTTAGAACATTATATGCATCAAATAACATTTTACAGCCTACTTAAGCTTTACATCGGACACTCTTCAGAATAAGAATGAAAAAGGTCCCGTCTAGAGTTCCTTTTTGATTACTGCAAGCTTTCATATCAAACCAATTTGTAAAAGTTTTTTTAAAATATAGAGACTTTTCAAGTTTCTTATTAATTCTGATTGAAGAAGATTTGATCTGACAGGTATAAATGAAAAATGATCAATTGTCTATAAAATACAAGCTATTAACTTTTTATACAAAAGTTTGTTTGAGCTTAAGCTATACAAGCATCATTGCAGCTTGCTTCTCATTGAATAAAAGAAAATGCAGCTGGTTGCAGGTCAATTTGATTGTTTAGAAATTGTCATGACTCAACACATTCTATTATTCAACTGAAAATTAACCAGAAGTAATAGATGCCATAATTATGTATTCATGATGTTTTCACAACATGCATTGCAATATGCCATGTGAAGTGCTAAAATGTGGTTGTACAGCTTGCATATCCAAGCTTACTGTGAATGTGCCCATGACAGCATTCAAAACTCTCTTTTCAAGCCACATCAATTAGTGAAAGTATTGTTCAATTAGGAAAGACAAAACATCTCTGAACATTTGTGCCACGAGAACCATATGGCCTGACCTACTTAGATGCTCTACCAGCCCTATAACAATAACTTAGAGCAAGTCCCTACATGCTCAAAAGACATTTTCAACTTAGAAGGTGATAAAAAGACATTCTGAAAATTGTTCAATGGTTATTCTATATTTTCTCTTCCCATACAGCATTGTTCTTCTCTTCTAAAAACTTTTGCTAAAGACAAAGTAACAAGACTTTGGTTTATTGTAGCTTCATTAGTTTCTTTTGTTTTTACTGGCCTTTGTGGCAGTCAGAGCCCATACGTCTAGTCATATTCTCTGGGCTCTGCAAAATCACATCTCATAACTCTCTTGGAAATTATTTATCATTTCTTGAATCTTCTAGAAACTTAGTGATAATGCATAATTTGAGAAATGTAAAATGTAAGATAGTACCTGTGTGAAACTTGTCATGCACAGCTACCTATAATTGAAGAAAAATATGTAAGCATATGACAAGAAAAAATACAGCACATTTGATGACCCAATCACCTAATCAATTTGTTGAATTGATTTTTTAAAGTTCCAATCAACCTCTGTGATCTTTGATCCTGGGAAAACCCCACATTGTGGGTCCTCATTATCATGAATATGCTACTGGTAGAGATATACTACTTGCAGAAGAAACAGAACTTTTATTAGTTTTACAACAAAGCAAATAAACTGAGCGGAACACTTGATCAACAATCACCAGATTCAATTTTTGCTATTCCCAGTAACAGAATAAAACATTATTCCGCGTAAAATGCAATAAAGGAACATGCATTTCATATTCTGTGAATTCAACTTCAGGGTTAGTAAATAATGTTAGCATGTTAAGAACTTTTTTCTGTGGTACCTGCTCCCGATGATTTGCAAGGATAAGTAGCTTTTTATTGGGCATGGTGTTCTTCAAGGCGTATTTTATAGGGCTCTGACTAGAGACGGTGTTATCTGCACTTTTCAGGGTTTCCTTTTTTTGTGAAGGTCTGTTTAAGGGCGCATATGTAGAAAGGTATAGACGATGTCCATTATACCATTCCCGGTATTTGTTCAGTTTATCCCGTTGAAGATATCTTAGCGATGATACATGGAAATGATATTCAAAATGTACTCCGTGTTCCGGCTTTTATCAACTGTTTCAACATGATCATACTCTTCTAGTGTTCTCCCTTTCCAAGTCTTTTACCATATTCACAAACTCTATTCCAAAGCTCATCCTTCCTCTCCAGATCTTCCTGCTTTCCAGGCCCTCTTAATATTTCTGTTTTCAAAATGAAAATTGACAAACTTGATCTCAACCCCTTTCTTCTCAATCTTTCCCTCATTTTCCTCGTTAGTTTTTTTCTATAGTCTCATTTCCCTTTCTCTAACATAGCCGACTAAAAGAAGATGGCTGCTGTAATGGGCTTTGATATGTCGACGGTAACGCTGTTTCAAGCTGCTACTACATTACTGCTACATCTTCTGTAACTGGTATTCGTATGACCAATAACCTCCCACTCTAGCCCCCTAGCTCCACCCAGGACCTCATCGTTTGCCCCCAGCTATTCTATCGAGTGCAAGACAACCTATTGGCTGAGAGAAGACAGAGCAGGCAACTTGTCATTTCCTCTGGGTCTGGAACAAAACGATATAAGTTCCAAGGTTTGATAGCATTTCTGCTAATAAGAAATTGGATCTTACATAAGAAATGGTAACGTTTCGAGTTCAAAAGCGCTCACAATACCAATAATCTAAATTGTTCATCATTCAATTGTATTTTGCTAGCAAGCCTGCCTTTTTAGAACCTTCTCTTTCTGAGGAGTCTCGTTAGCTATTATGCTTAAATAGCTTTCCAGGTCCCATTTGCCGACAAAGTGGACGGATCATCCATTATTTGCCGACATAGCAACCCTGAAGGGAAAAGCTCTTCGTTTTTGCAACGGGATTTTTTCAAGGGAGTGATACCCCTCCCCCTTATGCCCTTATGGCAACAGCCCTGCTCTGTCTACTTTTAAAATAATCCTCTCTTTTGATATCCTTAATTTTTCTTTTATTCTGCAGCTTTGAGATCATCAGTCGTGATTCAGAAATGGTTTCGACGCTACAAGGCACGCTTGGAAGCGCAAAGAAGATGCACGTGGAAAATATTTGAGAGCATTGAATACTCGGAAGAGCAGGACCAACAAAATGTATGCACTTTTTCTTCTTGGAAAAAAGCCGTTGTTTTGCCTCTTTGTGGTTATATTGCTACTAGATTCAATTGCAACTGTCCACTTTTTACACAATACAAGGATACATTGAATTAGCAGGGGGACTATCCTTAGAGGACCAAATTTATTTCAAAATTCCGGACATTTTGCTACTTTTTTAGAAATTGCCTTTAGCCCTCTCCTCCCAAAAAATTAGCTCCCACTGCGCCGCTGACTTCTATGTTACTTGCCCCCTTTGTTAGTCTTCCCTTTTTCATCCTAGCTCAGAAAGAGGTAGCTGCTCGTTGCCTCAGGTAGCTCCTCTGTGGCCTCGCTTCAAAGGTAGCAATTTCAATATCTAGACGTACAAAGGGCTTCCAGGACTTATCGATCGCTCGTCACATCCCCATCCCAGCCTAGCCCGTTGATATTTAACGCCAACATTGTTTGTCGGACTCAAGCAGTTAGCCCCAAGCAACAAATTCTCCTTACTGCAATTATATAGATATTGCAGTTAGTTAATAAAACATTTCCTGTAATATTTGTTGTAGTTATACAACTTTTTCAACGAGATGGTAGAAAAGGTCAGTGCTGGTAAGTGATTTTAAAACTTTTTTGAAAGCAAACTTTTGCATAAATCTATTAAATCGAATTCACAAATATCTTTTCATATAGAATCAGAGTGATCAAGTTTTTTTTCCTTTTTTTCAGAATCTTAATCCCTATTTCTTACTAAGTATGATTATTTTGCAATTTAATCTCCTTTTGGTTGTCTTCAGAATCCTTTTTTAGATAATGTTATACCATGCTCGTTCTGTGTTCACTGCTGTATATTTCCGTAATATTTTTGGCGAACTTTAAGCATCAAATCTTAACGTTATGATGCTTTTTGAGCGGGCGCATTGGATTTATGCGACCCAGACCGCTAAATAGTCAAATTTATTTCAGTTTTAGCCGACTTGAATTGTAATTTCATTCGACGCGACCATTGTGCGATCTATAATTAGCCATAGCAAGATAGTTGTAAAAGATTTTTTAAAACATTATGTGCGTAGCCACCTGTTTCATTGCACAAATGACTCCTTTCTGCAAATTTATTGAGATTCAGCCAGAATTTTTCTTTCTGAATTATTGTTTTCCTTGAAGTCTCAGAGCACTGTTTCTTGCAATGCCTTTTGACAAAATTGTAAAGCCCGTTGTATTATCTGTTTAATGTACAATCACAAATGATATATTTTGTTTTTAGACTCTGATTTTCCTTGTTAAGTTTATGCAAAAAAGTACAACATTAATAGTGACTCCAAAGTTTGCGTGATTGACAAGTGCGCAATTTAAAATTCGAAAAGCATTGTGTTCAATTTGTTACTCATAACGTGTCATAACCTCGCACTACGATGAAATCACGTTATTTGAAACACGTTGTGTTTCACGATGTTACCACTTTGCATAGGGTACCAAAACGCATATTACACTGGCATGGCACCAGCATCGTGTAAACGGGGTCTTAATGCTAAACTCTTGCTAGACCTAATAGAACAACCCTGGCTCAACCTAAGGTTATCAAAGAAAAATTCTAAAAATTGACAAAAAAGGTTCTCGTTAAGATATGCTAAGTCTTTAAATGACCTCTCAACTGAGTGTAAGCAGGTAAAACAATATCTTGCTTGGTTGTGAATAGGTGTTTGCAAGATGGTCTTTCTATCGTAGATGTTTATTTCTAGATACATTCTAGATTATAGAAGGGTGCGGACTTATGAAAATAAACATCGATGAAGGGCTAGCCTTCTCAAAAACATAAAATATATGAAATGAAACAAGAGTCACAATATCTCAAGAAGAAACATTCTAACCTGTCAGCGGATGAAAACGAAATGTTTTTACGATAATTTAAATTTTCTAACTGTGTGATGCAGTATTTACAATAGTATTGAAATTGGTCTGTCTAATCTCTGTAGTTCAGTTAGAGTAAATTATTCACCACACGAAGGTTGGTGCAGAAATATAACTATAATATAACAAAACAAGTGTAATGCTGGTGGACTTACATTAAAAATTCAAAGAGAAAAGGAGTTGTTCGAGTTATATTTATGTAAAGTCACCCTGTTTTGGTAATGGTTTGCTATTTTACCGACCCATTTCTGCGATTTCCTCCTGAGTAAATAGAAAGCCTTACGAACATTTGTGTGCAAGTCCGTATATTTGTCTCTCTTTATCCTCCTCTGCTTTGCCACTTTACCAATCAATTCAACAACTCTTTGGTATCCAAGAGGTCCTCGAGATTAGTTTCCTGTGCTTTTTAATGAGGAAGCTTCTTTTTCATGCCTACACGAATATATATTTAGTCCCTTCAAACTATTCAGGCGCTGCGTTGATTTTTATTGTTTTCGTACCACATATTTTAGCCGTTTAGCTTTTCCTATCAGAAACATTATTTCTTTGATCGTTTTTTCGAGAGCTTTTTTTGTTTCTGTTTTTTCTCAGTAACTGTGTATTTTTTTCATCCAGACAGCCAAGTATCGCAGCTCAGGGAAGTTCTTCTGAACGGCAACTCAGCACTTAATTCAGATGCTAGTGAAGAAGGATCGATCATAGCAGCTGATATTGAAAGCACTGTAGTTTCACCCTCGTATGAAGGCCCTCATGTTGAAATGCCTCTTACATTAGACAAAACACGGGAAATTCTAGACCACTTTAAGCGTGGTAGGGTAAGTTAATAGTCTTTTTCCCCTGTCAATAAATATAAAAGCCTTTCTTTTATAATATTTTAGCTATGATGTCAATATTTGCTTTGCCTATCCCCAGAAAGAAGAAATAAGCCCCTCTCAGTCTAAAAAACGGTTTTCCGGGAACAGTGGGCTCTTACTTAACTGAAGTGATAATTGGGAATTTATCTTAAAATGTCTATTCTTATATTTTCTAAATTTTTAATCTGTTTAATTCTTTCTCTAATTCTACAGTTACTCAGTAGTTAAGCTTTTTTTTCGACTGCTCCAAGTTTTCTTGAAACAGTAAGGTGCAATATCTTATTAAAAGCAAGCCTCAAGGTTGTACTTTATAAAAAATAAAACGGAAATCTTCCCACTATCTCAGTTTGACAGTTGCGAAAGAAAAACAACTTGCTTTTGCGTGCTTTTACGTGCCAAGCGTAGGTGTACTTCCTTTTCTTTTATGAGAAAGTATAGATTAAATACTCACACATAAGAATCAAAAGTTTTATCTTTGACATTCCCTGTGACAAAAATTGATAAGTGTTTAAAATATTTCTGCCAATATTATAAAACATCATGCAAAAAAAATTCATGAAGCCAAACTTGAGTACATATTACTTTCCCTACTAAACTTGAATGTTTTTCGATATTGTAAAATTCTGTTTCATTTTATATTGATTATGTTTATAGCTTAGAGGTCTAGTTTAAGGCTGGAATCTTCAGTATTTTTGTATTGAATTATTGTCACGGGCAAGCTGGTTTTTCTAAAAAATATATTGATGGATGTGCCTAGTACTAAAGAGCCAACAAGGATAATGGTTTGAAAATATATTCTCGTCAATGAAATTTCCAACCAAAAGCTATTTTAAGTTTCAGTCTCAGTTAAAGGGCTGCAATAACAACACTATGTTGGAAAGTCCAATGAAACAAGGCCCTAAAATATGTTTGTACAGTCAGTGACCGAATCTCGACTGACTTTAAGCCATTAATTGTAGCACGTGCTTCTTATTTTAGATTCTACACGCAAAGTATGTGAAACGCGTCATATGGGAAGCTACCAAAAGAGTTCAGAAACTGCCGAACGTTGTCAATGCAAATTTGAGAATATCTAAACAGATTACAATTTGCGGTGAGTAAGTCAAGCGTAGAATTTCTTTAATTCTATGCAGGCTAGCTCACACCGACATTATCAATTTTCCTAGCAATTTATGAGTAAAAATTTTATTCCAGCTCCAAAATATTAAAAATATTGATATGCGCCGCCTTTTTCTTCTTCGTCGAATTTTTTTATTAAATTTAAGCTCAGTAGACAAAGCTTTAGTTTGACCTTTTTATCTAATTTTTACTCGTTACCTTATCTCTACGTAATTGCACATCGTCAAATATGTATTATTAATTTTGCGATGTTCTGAAAAAACTCCGACATTGCGTGTTTTGAACATTCCACTTCCGAAAGCGACATTGATAGAATTTCCTTTGCATTTTGCACATGAATGTTGTTTCATACGAGTTTTGAATATTCACAGGTGACATTCATGGAAAACTGGATGATTTGTTAACTGTATTCCACAAGGTAATTCTGAAATTTGACAAATTAATAAATGCAATAAGGATTCTACGAACACAGCTGCTGTTTATTAAGAACAATTATTTAGGCACATCCTAGTTGCTTTCGGTTTGACCTTTTCTTTTATTGTAAATCTTGCCCTTTTTTTCTGCAACCAGCACTTCTAACCATGTAACGTATTGCCCATCGCCCGGGTACTTCTTAGACTGCACCTATACCGTCACGCTGCTTTCATCTGTACCCCCATGGAGTAGTGCAGGACCATCGCTAGCTACTGTCACAGAATAAGGTTAACCCTCCTAGCCTTTAAAGTCACGTATAAGAATGAAGGCGGTAAATAAATCAAAAAGTGGATACAAAATGCGATGCATTTAACGTGAAATCAAATCTTTATCGGTACTTCACGATAATTTCTAAGTCGAATGCCTATAAGAATGTTGTTTACGGACGTTGCTACCGCGAAAAGGATAATCACTTTAGCCAATCAAAGGCGAGTCTCGCTATAGCGGTGTATTGTGCTCAAAGGAACATGGTCTGTTTGTAGTAGAAATTACACAAATGTCTTGATAAGCGATTCCAACAAGGTCGCTGGAGAAATTAAAACATTATTTTTGCAACAAGCGCCGTATTTCTAAGCAATGCAGTCGCTAGCTATTGTGCGCAAGGGGGTGTCCAGTTCCAATTTGCTGGCAATTTTTTCAAACCATCTTTTATTAGCACTCCTATGTTATATGTGCCAGACCTTGCATAAATGGAAAGAGAAATAGACATTTTGAAATGGATGTTCAGTAAATTTTTTAAGCGGTAGTTTTAATACTGTATATTTTTTGTAGAATGGTTTACCGTCGTCGGACAATCCGTACCTCTTCAACGGTGACTTTGTAGACCGCGGGGCCTATTCGATTGAAGTTCTTATCATCCTCTGTTGTTTCTATTTGATGTACCCTTCTGACGTCTACCTAAACCGTGGCAATCACGAAGACTATCTCATGAACTCAAGGTATGTCATCTTTCTTTGTTTTGTATTTCTGCACAAGAAATGCGGTGATGAGGAAATTTTGCTTTCGCAGTTACGTATATGTATAGAAGCACTTTTGCTGTATTAAAGGACATGTTTCGTGAATACAATACAATTATCTTTTTTGTTTAGTACAATTCACAGGATCGAGATTGAATCTTCACGGCAGTAAAAATTCATGAGACAAAAACGAAAAGTCACGAAATAATGGAATTCCACTCCAAACGCTTGTGTTGTATTAGCCAACTGCTAATGCGACATATGCCCTTTAGGATTAAAACATACAGCAAAGCCTGCTGAAAATCCATGCCAAATGATGCAACGAATTTGAAAATGTAATAAAGAGTTGTCAATGAAGTGTGAAATTTTAATCAAGAGCGTTGAAAATTAACCCCTTCTGCAGCATTTTCATTTCATTACAGGTATGGTTTTGTCAAAGAAATTCAAAATAAATACAAGGTAATTAGACTTTTTTGCTATCTTTCCTGCCTTTGCATTCTAGAGTTTTGCATTCAGCATGAGAATGAATGAAATTATTTTAAATTGGGAAAAATTTACGGTGCTTGAAAAGTCCCAATTTACTTTCTTGGTTTTTGTTATCATAAGTAGGCCATGTGCTTTTTACGTGACTTTCTTCCAATCTATTACTTTGCTGTGACCTCACTTAACAAGGTTTTTTCGTTTTAATTGCGTTATCAAGCAAAATTCTCGCTTTGCTGTAAAAACTAATTGCGCTCTTTCCTAACGTCTAGAAAGATGCTGCCATGATTAAAGAACTGTGTAAAAATCTGTTTACATGGTTACCATTGGCAACGATTGTTAGCAAAAGAATATTCGTTGCACATGGTGGGATTTCAGATAAAACAGATCTCAACATGATCGAAAGTTTAAAGCGATATCAGGTATTGAGATTTATATTTTTTTAAAAGAAATTCTTAATTAATATGGGGTCTGAGTTAGCTCTCAAGTTGGAAGCAGATGGTAAATGGAGCAGTGGCCTACGAACTGATTCTACTGATGTACTGCGTCAATCATGCCTGATTTACTCTACTGGTTAGGGAGGGGGAAAAGCTTTTGATCCGTCTATTTGGGCAAGAAGGACGTTTCTGAACTCTTGGCAACTTTGTTAAGTGAATAGGTTTTTCAACCTAGGACGATTTTAAATAGTCTGATATTCTGTCCTAGAACTCTTTGCGTCATTTCCTTTAATCTATTTAAAAAATTTTTGAATTTAGATCACCTAACCTGAAAAAGCATTACAAAACACCTCTAGATTTGCGAATCTAGCTAATTGTTTTAGAAATTGGATATGACCTCATAAGCACAGGCTTTTTCCCCACCATATCACTGTAATTTGGTTTCTTTTCGTAGCTCTATGAAGGAAGCCAAAATAACAGAAATCAGTTGGCAAACTTCAAATCTTTGATTAGTCATATCTCACCCAATTATGAACATACCCAAATGATTTTCCATGTTAAAAGTATTTCGTAGTGTTAATAAAGTTATCTGGTCAAAAACCAGAAATTCCAAAAATAAGTTTTTCCTGTAGTCAGACTTTAGAATTCTATTCAGGGTCGAGATAACTTTCAATTTACCTGCATTTCTATTATGAGGCAAGTTTCAAGCTGGGTGGAGAAAGCGTGTTGATTTGGCTCCTCTGTTAAAATTTTTCGTGTTAACGATTTCACTAAAAGAAACAATTTTCGTATCTCTGGTTAACGGTGTACTTCAGTATCAAAACAAGTGAAAACTTGGAACAATTATAATAAATCCCATCCAGGCTGAGCCTACTTTTTCAAGTGTCAGGCTGCTCTTTATTCTTTGTCCCTAGCGCAAATGGCCATTTAAGGGTCCAAAGTTCTTACTCAAGTATGTACTTTCACTTGATATGGGAGAGAAAGAGCCACAACGCTTTATTTCGAAACTACTTTAATTTGTCTCCAACACAGAAAATATTTTAGAAATAAACAATGCAGAGAGAGCTTCTGTATAGATTTACAGCCAAAAATTACCAACAGGCAGACTACAATCACTAATGATCCTTAGGCAACTTGTATATTTGAATATTTCTCAGCCTAGAAAGGGATTTTTCATACAAGGTGCTCCATAGAAATAGACAGACTGTAGGTTCTTGAATTTTGGCCAGGATACTGTCGGTGTATTTGGAAAACGGAGTATATCTTTCTATGTATAGCCAAAGGAATTCAAAGTTAGCGTGAAATATGTGTTGAAAGTTACGTTCGTCATATTAATCACGATTTTCCGTACGCTTGATATCCTTAAACTCTATTTACGTTCATGTAAACATAAATTTTGCTTTCAGTCCTGGAGATTTCCACTGTAGCTAAGACAGTTCTTTCTTTTGTTTTGGTTATAAGCTTTTTTCAGAGCCATTTTCCATAAGAATTTTACTTACAAGGCATAGGCTATCCATTTATTATTCGCAAAATAAGAAATTACAAAATTCAAAGATACATATTATATATATACAGATATATATTATATATTACACAAGCTTCCCAATTAATTACCTTGGGGGTAGTTTAGAGGAAAATTATTCTTTGATATTTGGATATGTTAAAAATAAGGTTGACTATATTCAAATTTGATCGCTCATTCTACAGTTTGCATCGGTATTAAAGCCATCACACATCGTTCTTGAAGAAGGCATCCAACCTAACCTAGAAGCAGTTGCTGAATGGGAGCAGGTCGGTTAACTTTTTCAATCTTTTTCTTTAGAAAATTAAAAAAAATCGTTCCTGAGAGCACGAAATATTTCACATGTGCACTTGGTTTTCTCCTTTTGCGATTCAAGGCTGTATTTTTTACTTGCGATATTTGCAACTCGGTTGTTACTCTCCAAAAATATTTGGAAAGCCTTGTTTTGTTATTTCCCTTCAATAGTATCTGCTTCCAGTTGGCCTTAGGGCAGGGGTTCTTAATTATTTTAAGTATCGGGCCAGAAAAACATATAGATTTTCTTCGGGGGCCAGTTGGTTTTCAACTTTTACATACCTTGTGTTAAAAGGCTGCTCAAAATGAAACTCAGATCTCATTTTTACCAGGCTAAGTTAGTCATAAGATAGGCATGCCTATTATTTCGTGCCTGCCTATTTGATCTACCTTAGCATAAACCCAAAAAATAGTTTTCACAAAGGTTTGGTAACTTCATGTTTCTTGCACCAGGCTGAGTCAGAAAATCGTTCTATGCTATTTTTAGGCTAGAACGTTAATCTTTGTTAGTCTCTTGTTGGGTCGATTTGAAGTGCCTGAAATCAGGTCGAGGGACTGCACAGCGTATTTTAAAGAAAATCTTTTATTTGTGGATGAATTTAGTAAAGGCCGCCTCCATGGTTGGCGGCAAAAAATGTTTCAGGTTATATTAATCTAGGAATGGCCAGAAACAGCACCTCAAATAGATTTTAACGGGAGAAAATTCAAAACAATATTCTCATTGTTTTCATAACTAGATTCCATAGTTTTATCTGTTGACATGAAAAAGGAAAAGTCTCACAAAGTTTGAGAATGATCTTTGCACAACAGCGTGTAAGATGGAGAAAAGAAATAAATTAAAAAACAGTAAATTAAACGCTATAAAACGATCAATCGATTAAAAAAAGCATTTCCTATTTCGGTACTCTCTTGTGGACCAGTAACTGTCCACGGAACGCCTTTATAATATACTACAGAGAAAAAGAAAAATATCAAAGAGGACAAAAGAAACCAAAGATAAATAGAATTCCAAATGTTGGCAAAAAATATTTTCGAGGTGAAAAGCATTCGGCTGGCCGGATGAAATTTTGCTGCGGGCCGGAGTTGGCCCGCGGGCCGGAGTTTAAGAATGGCTGCCTTAGGGTGATGGATTTCGAAATCTTCGTCTTGTTACAACTGGGTTTTGTGTGTGTTATGTTTCACAGATGACTTTCCACCATTTTTTTGTGCTGTAATCTTCGCTTATTCTTGTGCAATGTGAGATTTCGCAATGTGCGTGCGTCAATTTCTCCCAGCTGCACTATCAGTCTAACTTTCTATTTTTTTCTCGACTCAAATAGTACGTGACATTTCTAGATAGCAGTCGTTTTGTAGAGATTGCTTCTTCGATTAGCTTGTAATTCTACAGGCGAGAGAATTTCTCTCACTAATTCACAATGCAGCTGCCATTAGATTTACTAATTCTTTTCGATGCTGCCAATTATCTCTGCCTTTAGCTGAAGCAAAGCGCTTTTATGCCAACACTGTAACCATTCATTCATTTCTTTAGTCTTTCATGTACCCAGTAACTGCACCAAGGTTTAGGTATTTTTACCAAGCCTATGGGGATTTCATTTTTGACTAAGAGATCTGATGTTATTATTCTGCAGAATTTTTACGAAGAATGATAACGCTGTTCGTTGAATTCATGAAAACTAGACTTCTTGCCTTGTAAAAAAATGTAAAATGTAAAAAAATTTCTGGTTATGCTCACATAGCTGTTTGATAATGTATCATTTTTATTTTGAATCCCAGTGCAATAGTTGTTCGTTGATATCGATGTTTTACTATAATGGTTGCTGAATCTAACACTGTGAGAATAAACAACATGTACAATTCCTTTCAAACAATCCTATCTTGTGTTTCCCAAGGTTCAGTGCTAGGCCCTATTCTTTTCAATGTATATAAAATGACCTTTTGCTGACGACAACACACTTGGTTGTTTCTCTAGGACTTTGCCAGATCTAGTATGTGCCTTAGAGGAGAAACTGGCGTTGATTTGATTTGCTAAATTTTTACTAGATTTACTAAAGGATAACCATACGATCGCAAATCCATCAAATTTCCATGCACTGACAAGTGGCAAGAAAATAAGTTTATACGTATAATGACCTTCCAATAAAGTCTCATTTTGAATCACTTTATTTTGTTTCACGTTGCAACCAACTGCATAAATTGTGTTTGAGCATGGATTGTCAGCCTAAGCTGAATAATGACTTCTAAGATAATATTTGGTTTATCGGATGAGCGGTAAAAAACTTTATTTAGAATCTGAGAATTAATAAATCGTAGAAACTGAAGCTATTTCCCCTCGAACACGTTTTTGCAGTAAAATGATCTATGAATAAGTAAAAGCTCTTGCTGTATGCTACTTAGATTCTACCAGCCTATTAGCTGTTGTCTATGACGTGCGTTGTTCTGTTACAGATCCTAGACTTGTTATGGAGTGATCCTCAGTCTGACCCTGGTCGAGTCTTCAATCATAGTCGTGGGGGTGGATGTTTTTTTGGTCCCGATATCACTGAGCAGTTCTTGAAGAAGCATGACATGGATTTGATCATACGCTCCCACGAGTGCAAATATGAAGGTTATGAATATGCTCATTCAAACACAGTAAGTTTCAAAACTGCAGAATCTCTGCCTTTTCCTCCAATACTATCGATTGTCTTATGTTTATACCGGTATTGTTGTAAAAGAAAGTGCCTGTTCATATTGGTTGCTATTGTTGCAGTTTCAAAAGTTAACACAACTCCAGATCTCTGAAGTCTCACTTCAAAATGACATTCTTCCTAGAACCCGTTGATAGTTTATATTTTAGAAATGAATTATAGAGCTGGTACTAACTATCTTCTTATTTGAACTGAGTTTATGAGATAAATATGCCTCTGGAATTGGAGGTGTTTTCTGCAATTTGTTCTGAAAACTGGTCAAATTTCAAAGTGTCTAGCCTTTCACAATCCCTTCAAATCAACTGGAAATGCTGCAAAACGTTGTGCCTGTAATTATGGCGTATGGGGGCCGTCTGGTTTTTGTTTGGCAATACATCTGAAATTATGTAGGTGCCAACCCACGCTCCCTATAAACCATCATAATCTAATCCAAATGAATGCTTCCCTCTTGCCTGCTTTTCGTATCTCCTTAGAGTCTTATAGAATAAAATGTTTTGAACTAATTACATTTTGAACTTCGGGGTCAGTTGCCTTTGAGTTTACCGAGACCGACCTAGCCTTTTGAAAAATGTTTAAATAACACATAGCCGAGATAAAATAGGAGATCTCTTATTTTATCTTGACATAGCTTATTCATCAGTCTCGTACAGCTTGCAAATTCCGAACTTATCTTTATAGGTGTTAACTGTATTCTCAGCGTCTCATTACTACGCAGAAGGTAGTAATTATGGTGCTTATTTGAAATTAAATGAATCTTCAAGACCCTTTCCAGTGCAGTTTGCTGTTACGAGAGGAAGAAAATCCCTTTCACTGAAACAAATGTGAGTCAGATACATTTTTCATCAATCAAACACCTTGTGAGCTATTGTAATTATTCACTGAAAACAATAAGCTAATTATAATAATTGAATTAAGACTTAGTATTGTAATGGAAGACTGTCAAGCTCCAAATAAAACATGCAGGTAAATGTTTATAAATATTTGCATGGTTTGTTATATTCCTAGAGTTAGGAGAAAGCGGTAAAAATTATTAGATACTGAAAAATTTTATCAATACTCGGGGATATTGAATAATAGGACAGAAAGATAAAGGACAGGAAGAGCAAGATAAAGGACAGAAAGTCCAGTTGCAATGCAAATTACTTAAGACAAACAAGTAGCGTATTTGATTAGCTATTCTTTCCTCTCGCATATTTGAATGGTACAAGTGAAAACACTCTTATTCTATCTACACAACTCTGGACACTTTGTTGAAATGTAAACAGGTTCAAGCACAAGGGAAAGAGATTGCGTAATTGTAAATTTATCAATGTCCAAAGAAAGTATTTTAATCATATGACAATGAGGTCCTCTGAGTTAAATCATATGAGGTCCTCTTTCAATTTGGGCTTAAGAATCTGTCTGTATTGAAGCAAAATATCCAAATTTCATTCATATGCGAATATCAACGCTAGCTTGCAAACATTGCTACATATAGGTTTATGCTCACGATTAAGATCAGATGTTGTTTTCAAAGCATGCCATGTTCCTTGCAGTATGTAGGCGATGTTGATTGATTTTATCGGTACATGTTTAAAATAAAATACCAATGTTTAAAGCAAAGACCGGGATACAACTTTTTGTTTGGGGGGGGGTGGGGAAAGCCCTGATAAGTAAGTGTAACAACAGCCATATTTTACAAAATAAAAGTATTTTACTTATGCTCCTTTGGGGGAGCCAAGGCCCCCGGTATCTCGGTCCTTGGTTTAAAGGGGCTTTTCGCATACTATGATATCTGCCTATGGAAAGACGATTGGTTTTGAACAGTAGTCTTGCTTTTCTTGCCGTATATCTGCATTGAAATGCCGACAGTGTATGGCCTACCTTCAGGCTGTTATTGCAGCGACTAGTTTTCTTTGTTTGGTTTCTCTGGAGTTGTAGCCAAGCTCAATTTTTTTTAACCAATTTTGTTTATGTTTTTTGTCAGAGTTGGATTAAATGAGCAATCGGCGCTACGGGAATTACGAGAACGATTTTTTTATCACCGTGAGGAATTGTTAGCCATATTTCAAAAATACGATACTGAGAATACAGGTAAGAAATTTCGATATTATGCCATTTGTATTTACTAAAGACAAGGTCATGTGATTCGGGTAGTCGGCCTGCTTAACTATCCTTTGCAGTCATTGATATCCCCTGCATTAAAGATGATTGATTGCTCTAGGTAAGTAATGAAGATTACTTACAATTGGCCTTGTACAAAGTGTTTTGTACCTTGTAGACTCCGTTGCAGAAGTGTCTTGTTTTATACACCAAATCATTTGGGGTTTTTAAAAACTAACCAGAAACGAATTCAGTGGTACCGAAACGTCTCTAAAGATACTGCCTAAGAAGCTATTAAAATGATTCACAAGTTTACTAAACTTTTCTGGCAATCCCTGAAAATGCAAGGGATTGTCAATTTTGTATCTAGCGGAAATATTTCATTAATAAACGACATTTGTGACTAGCTGGTAACAAGTTGTGTATACTTGACGTATCCGAGAATAACAAATTTGAACCCAGCAATATTTGCCCTTTTTAAAATTTGTTTTGGACCGCAAACATTGATGTAAAGTGACGTAAACAACTACAAAGCCTGGTGAATGTGTTATTTACTTGTAGGATCCATTAAGCTTAACGACTGGGCATATTGCTTGGAAAGTGTATTACATTTGAAGTTGCCTTGGGCATTGCTTAGAGAAAAGCTTGTGGCCACAGATGACAATGGGAACATATTGTATATGACTTGCTTAGAAGGATACAAATTCGATTCTGCTGTACCACAGGTAAGTGGTTATTTTCTTAACGTACTCTATTTTCCCTTTTGTCATTTTGACTGAAGCTCTTAACTATTCCTGTCATTGGTCGTTAATTTTTTAGAAATAGCTCAGTCGCTTAGCGAGTTACCCAGCCTTGATATGGCTCTAACCCAGCCTTGATACGGCTCTAACCCAGCCTTTATATGGCTCTAACCCAGCCTTGATACGGCTTTAACCCAGCCTTGATACGGCTCTAACCCAGCCTTGATATGGCTCTAACCCAGCCTTGATATGGCTGCCATTTGCTTGAATGTAACACTTTCTCTATAAACCCCGTAGATTTTTTTTTCACATATCTCTTGCTTTTTGTAGCAATTAACAAGTTTGTCAGAGGTACTATACAGAAACAGAAGTGCATTGGAAACAGTGTTTCGCCTGATTGACAAAGACTGCTCTGGTAAGAAAATAATTTCACATTTGCTTCCATTTTTAAAGAAAGTAATCTTTGTTCATTTTTGTAAATTATGTACTTCCCCATTAGTCCAGATTTTGTACCCATCTGAAAATAATATTACCTTTAAGTTTCTGATCGAAGGCATTTCTGATTTGTGTAGTCACATATTAGTTATGTTAGATTGAAAGCGTTTCTTTGTAAACATTCAAAGTTGCAGAGTTCTTGATAATCCACATTATCAGTATTTTTGTGCCACTGAGGAAAGTAAGGGCACGAAGCATAAAAAATTGTCATTTTTTGTTTGTATGCATTGACAGATTCTCTTGTACAGCTGAATATCGATTCTTTATGCAATTTTTGGCAGACCTTATTGATTTGAGAATTCAAACTTTGCTTCACGTTGTTGCTGTTGTTCCGGCTCAACTTTAAAATAGTTTGGATTTCTTTGTGAATAATTTCTTGGTTTTTCTAAAGGTTTCTGCAACCTCTTTTTTTACTATTCCTGTCTGATACAATTTTTCATTTTTTTTACATTTCTAGGTTGCATCAGCCTTGAAGAATTCAAAAATTCATGTGAAGTACTAAACCAGTTTTCCAATCACAAAATTCCCCCAGACAAAATAAATGACCTTGCTCGTGCGCTTGATATAAATAGAGATGGACTTATCGATTTTAACGAGTTTTTAGAGGCTTTCAGGCTAGTTTCACAATCAATGGAGCAAAATGATGTCTGAATTGTAGATTCTTTGTAAAGTTTCTTGAGTAACCAGACTTTTTGTTTTGTGGGCTTCTCAGTTTGAAGTCCCCGGAAAAACGTAAAGTACTATTTAATTACTCTGTTTTAGATTAATCTTACACAATCTTCTTTCGTTCAACATAAAAGGTGCCCCATTTTTTACTCAAGATTTTATTTTAGCGTTTATATCTTATGCTTAAAGGTAGCCAAAAATTGTTATCTTAAACCCACTAATGTTTGGCCTTTTTGCAAAAACCAAGGAAATGGCGTCAGTGTAGGGTTTTAGGTACATCTGAGAATCATTAGGAGGCTAAGCTCCCTTAGACCCCTGTTTCCATGGTTTCTTTAAATTCATCATGTTTCAAAGGTTAAACTGAAAACTTGGAGTTTATTACATGAAAGCCTACCTATACCAGGCGACCTCAAAAGCCATGAATACCTCAAAGTCTAACATAAGAGATTTGAGATATAATTGGGATGTTGCTCTGGTATATTGTAAGAAGAAAAGCTGGGATTGTAAAGCGTATGTATATCAGCAAGAATTGATCTAATATATTGAGGTTAGTAGTAGGGCACGATGCCAAAAAGCTCAAGAATTAGGCTCTTATGAATATAATAAAGTTAAAGCTTCGACAAAAACTTGTTAAATACGTCACTTAATCCAAAACTAAGAGTATTTTGGTTGTATGAGCTATGTAAATTTGCTTTTTGGATTTATTCTTAGGCCAGAAATTATTTCTTTCCTTCTTATTTTTTTAAGGAGCGATCCTCAAAAAAATATTATGGCGTAGAGGCTTTGAAATCTGCTTTCTTTGTTTATTTTTTTTAAATATTCAATCTGTACAAGAAAACTAGCTAATTTATAAGAGTTTTTAAAAGCCTTTAGACACCCATAAGCTGCGGCTAGTTGCTGTAACAAGAACAGCACACAACGCCTTCCTTCCTCCCCTTTGCTCTGAAGACCTATAGATAAACACGAGATGATAGTTATCCATGCCTCATTATATATCTCATAATTATCAATGTCCTGTTATTTGTTCCTAAGTTATCTCTGTGTGCCAATGTACCACGGTGTGGTTAACAGAAGGAACCAAAAATAATTTTGACATTTGTGGACCCGAATAATGTAAACATTCTTCCTATTATTTAAGATAAAAAAAATTTGTGAATATACTAGTCAAAGTCCGTTGTGTGGCTAGAACCGCTGTTTCAATAAACACACGCAGCCAACTCACATTCAGCCCAGGCCTTTCCCGGCCAGCCTAGTCACATTCAGCCCAGACATCAAGAAAGGGATTTCGATCCTACATTTGGTTGGTTTAATCTGAAGTCACGTTCCTCGTCGTAGAAGTACTTTGACAAACGTAGATGCAACAGTGTTGAATATTGAATTTGTAAATGTAGATAATTTTTGTTAAAAAAGATCAAAAAGTTATTTGAGAGGACAAATTGTATTTAATTGGTTGTTATTTTACATTTCTGCCAGGATTCTCCGAGTTTCTATGTATTATGTTGTTAGAAAACTAATAGTAGTTATCAATTTTTTAAGTTTAAAAACACCACAGTAAAAAAACACCAACACGCCCCCCACCCCCAAGGACTCTACGCTTTTCAAAACGTCACATCTCTCGGTGCTTGCCTCGACCACAAACAGAACAAGCTAGGAAATGTAGATTTCTGTACAGAGAAGGGCTGCCGCTTCTTTGACGTATTGAAAAGAAATTAAAGAAGTTTATATGTATGCCTTTTCTTGGGACCAGCCGAATCTCATTTCTTGGTCTCGCGGGAAAGACAGAAACACCAGGACGTCTTGAAAAGAATAGCCATAGTTATTGCCACACAATTGGCAACGGTTCATACGGTAACACCTCAACCATATTATTCTTTATCGTTAGACAAAGGCATTTTGCCGATAATAATCTCTCTTCGTGATTCATTTGTAAATTTAATTACATCGTCTCCATAGCAAAGAGGGGCAACAATATCTTATCACTTTGTAGAAGCTTGTCGCATGGCAGTGTAAACATGGTCAGGACAAGACAACCATGGAAGGCATGGAAGACAAGGACATTGCAACATTTAAGCTTCTTCTCCATACTTTTGCAAAGATGATATCGATTCCCGGAGTTCAAAAAATGAAACATGAACTCAAGGGACATCTCAGTAAGGATATTCTACGTCAAGTGAACACGGGTAAAGACTTGGTTGGCTTACTTTATAACAATGGTTTCTTGAACGACAACAAATTGATGTTTTTTAAAAAAATTCTGCGTAATGCATCACTCCATGAGTTAGAGGACATATTAACAGAATACGTGGCCAGAAAAAGGGAGAGCAGTGACTTTATGACCGAAGGATCAAAACGTGAGTATTAGGGGTTCCTATTGGTTTCAACGTCCTACAATCATTTTGCTGGTGTTCGATTGAACTGCGCATCTTATGCTTCAAATACAGGTCCATTGTGTATGTTTTCTTATTACAGAGGTATAATTAAGATATAATGGTCACATTGAATTCCACATAACAACAGTTTTTTGTTAGTGCTAACTGATTAACAAAAAAACACTAAAAGTTATTATGAAGATACTTCTCTTGATCACTTTTGTCATAAACTGTTTGCCGAGCACAACATTTTATCAGGTTTATTTATTCCCTTAACAAATTACTGTGATCTCCCTGTTTTTGACCGAATCTCCCTGTTTTTCTTTAGGAAAAATCTAAAATCTCCAGGTTTTGAAAATTTAAGGTTGACAGGTCTGCGATCGCCTAAACTGTACTCTCGTCCTTGGTCTCTTGTGGGAGACCAGACTTCTCCTTACTTTGTGAGAGCTTTGCGAAGAAAGCTGGAATTTCGAGACGCTTTCATTATGAATAACTTCTAAACCTGATGTTTTTCTTTCCTTTTCTAGAATCTGTTGATAACAGAACTCAGAATCGACTAGATGCACTAGAGAAGACGATACAAAGACAATTCGTTGCCATCAACTACAAACAAGAACAGCTTTTTTGCGAAAATGACGAACTTTCTAGAAAAAGTCTTGCTGTTGACGTCATCAATTGCCGTTTAGGCGCAGAGGAAGAATTACTGCTGGAAATTTTGGCAAGAAAGAAGATAAAAGAGAAGGATTTAAAGAAGTATGAAATTCACACTAACGATGTTTTGGTGCTTATTTCTGAAAATGAAAGTCATCGATCAAAGCTGATTGAGGAAATTGCGGTCAAGGAGGCGGAGTTGAAAAATCTAGAAAGGGATTCAAAGAAAGAGAAAGATAACCGCAAAAATAGTATAATTAGCATGGTCCTGAGTGAGACAAACATTGAGAAATTGTCGCAGGTATTTCTCTTTTTACGTATAGCTTTCGGGATACTTGTGTAATTGTAAATGTTCTTTTGAAGTTGCCAAAAATAGGCCGCTTACCCTTTTTAACATCATGCAGTTTCAAAATACTGGCTGCATATTATTGATGTGCTAACATTGACACATTTTATGCGAAAACAGCTAATCTCTGTCATCAAGTATCTACCATTACAATGATAATTCATTATATCATTTCAAATTTTTTTATGATATAACAAAACTTGTTAAATCACAATTCTTTCTCATAAATAAGAAGATTAACAATGGTAAAAGCAGACATTATTCAAAGTGGAGCTTAGTAATGGGATATTAACTTTTTGATTATTCAGATGATGTCTCTTTGAAATATCTGTCTCAGAAGAAGTAAGCCTGCGTCACAGACCTCTTCAGTTATGGTCTGTGGCGCAGGCTACTAAGGAGTCTGATTGTTGTCGGTGACATTGGAATAGAATAGAGTTATCAAGTGATGTCGTCACAAAAATCCATTTTTAGAATTTTTGAAAGTGTTCCCTTAACCTGAAAGAGCATCATAAAATTCCTCGTAATCTGCAAAATCAGTTAAGGGTATTACGAATTGACTGAGATATGACCAGATGAGTCCAAGCTCTGGCCCCAACAAGCCTCTGTAATTTGGTCCCAGTTCATTACTTTATGAACTGAGCTAAAATAACAGTAATCGGTTAGCAAACTTCAAATCTTCTATTGGCCATAGCTCACCCGATTTTTTACAAATTTAACTGATTTTGTACATGTTGGAATATTTTATGCTGCTCTTCTCTGTTATGTAGTCAAAATTCGAAAATTCTAAAAATAGTTTTTGTGACGTCACACTTAAGAACTCTATTCGTATTAGCAGAGGGATAGCCCGGAGAGTAGAGCGATGCAGCTACGTTATATCAACTGTACTCTGCCAACCAACCAATAATTTTCTTCATTTTATGATCATATGTACTTATTGCGGCTTCTTCCTAAATGAACAGCCTTCAGTTAGCCTTGCTGTACCACCTGTTGGTTGGCAGAGTACAGTTGACATCTACGTCAATCACATTATAAGAGCACTACGAAATAACTTATTCATTCTTCTAATGTATTTATTCATTATTCTTTTAATGTATTTATTCCTTCTTCTTATGCACAGGTCATCACAAAACTAAGGAAAGACATCTTAAATGTAGCAAAAGAACGAGAGAGATTAGAATACAAACTGCAACATATCGAGACAAGACGTGAGAGACATAAAGATACACTTAGGATAATCAATCTTGAGCGAATTGCCAAAGTTGAAGATATCTCTGGGATGGAAAAGAAACTGATTGAAGCAAAAGAGAGCTATCTAGAACAAGCAAGGAAAGTTGGTAGCCTGGAGTTAGAGGTAATGGAGCTCATGCATTCGATGGAAGGAAACGAGGCAGAGGCAAAAGAAACTAAAGACCGCGGGTTGCAATGTCAATCAGAATTCTTAATGATGGCATTTAGGAATATAAATCAAAGAATAGAGGCAAAAGAATTTCATGTAAGTATGATCTATTTATTTCAATCAGTGAAGTGCTGTAGGAATGATTAAAATCATTTAGGGGCATTATGGTTTGGAAACAAAAGAAAGATAGGGGTTGCTCATTCGTGACAAAGGATTCTCGTTGCTCCACGCTTATCGCAAGCGCCCTTCTGTTAAAGGCTATAAAAAATTATTTGAATTCTCTCCATTCACTTCTAATCCCCGCATGGTTCAACGTATTTACAACATCAAGTGTTTCATTTTTTGTTATTGTACTACACACTCAGGGGGGGGGGGGGGGGGGGGGGGTTCAACTAAGCCTAGTTTTGGACAGGACGTGCCATTTTGTTCAAAATTTGGACCCGTAATTCCACACATTTCAGAAATCTTGCCCCAAAATCTCAATATTACAAATATTCCATAATTCCATTTCTAACTGGATATTCATTTTGTTAATGCTAAATTTTCCTCCTAAGAATTTTGCAGTCTTCTCCAAATATGGTATCCATAATTTTGCATATATTGCAAAAAGTGATACCCATAATTCTTTCCAGTAAAACGTATCCTAAATAATGGCACGTCCCCGTACCTGAAAACCTATCAAGGTAACCCTCCCCTCATCCCCCGACAATATATACACATCCTCATCTGTTGAAGGACTTCCCTAACTTATGAGATGACTTGACTCGCTATTAAAATTCAGTTTAACGGATACTTAGAGGCATGTGATTTTTGTCCTTTTTTGTATCTTTTCAATATATTTGCTGGTGTTATCGCCGTAAAGAAGGCGTTGGTGAAAAAACCTTAAAATTCTTCGTGTCTTACGAAGGATTGAGTAAAAACTGACGTTGCATATTTGCTTTTGCCATCTGGTGCGGGGCTGATTTTGATCAAAACTACGTTATTTCTAGGTTCTGAAGTACGAAGAGATAGACGAGCTTAAATCGTTTGTTTTTGGGGAGTCAGGTTCAAGACTTTCTCCTTTACAATTTAATTCGCCCATATCAGTTGTCTTCAGTAAAGATAATGATGTTTTCATTCTGGATCAAGGCAACCGAAGAATTGTGATCACCGATCTATTGGGTCGTGTGCAGCGTGAGCCTATACTGCTAGGAGATATCTTTGAGGCTGCAGATATGAAAATGAATCATAAAGATCAGTTACTTATCATGAGCTGTTCCTTAGTAAAGATTCTGACCAATAAAGGGAATCTCTTGTTTCAGTTTTTACCCGAATCAGAGCCAAACGAGCCGTTGCCAGAATTGACTGGAATTGCTGTCAATGTTGATAATGATATATTCCTTTGCGATTCGGTTAATAAAAAGATCCAGTGTTTCTCGGAAAATGGAACATTTAAAAGGTTTATCAGACTAAGAGACACCTTTTACAGCCCGAACAAACTCACCGTAATAGGAAAAACCGAATTGGTCGTTAGTGACGATATGGATAGTGACTTGAAAGTTGTTGACTTGTCATCTGACAATGTAACAAGAACAAGGAGGATTGGAAATGAAGGTGTTTGCCTTGGAGAATTTCTCTATCCAAATAGAATGACAGTGGACAGAGACAATAATCTATTGGTAGTTGATACGGGGAATCACCGTATCCAGGTTTTTGATGCTCACAAACATGCGATGACAACTTTTGGGCGACTTGGTTCAAAGCCTGGATGTCTTGATACCCCTACCGGAATCGCTGTGCATCCGTACGGAATTGTTGCCGTTGCAGATAGTAAGAATAATAGAGTAGTGTTGTATAATTAGATCAACTTTGTTTTGAAATGCCGTGTTTTTCTTCTGCTTGCGGACTTCATTCTAAACGCTACAGCACTTCTCTAAACGAAGGGCTCCTCTGTTAGCTGCTGTCACTAGACACAATAGGCTTGGGAGTATTGCCCAAACCCCACTGCTTGCCAGGAACGTAAAGAATAAAGAAACTGACCACAAATCAAGCCACTTTTTTACAGCCTTATGCCCACTCCTCTACTCTTCTCGACACTCCGTGGCTCCTGGTCACTGAGTGCCATCCTTTGTTGGTGATATGTTGGTATTAGGATAGCATCTAATGGGGCTCGTTTCGTGCCATTATCCTGGAGGGACATTCGTAAATCTGGGTAAGAATAACGTTATAAAAGTTTCAATTTTCTGGTGTCAAGGACCCCAGAACAATAAAGGGACAATCGATGCATACCTCGAAGTAGATGACTTGAACTGGGGATTTTCGAAAATTGGCTTCGAATCCTATGTTCACAATCACATTGTCCGAGTGAAGTTTTTTATGTATTATCAGTAGCAAATCCTGTACATACCTTCCTAAAATTTTTCCCAGTCTTATCTTTTTTCAATCATGGTTCAAGAGCTCTTCTTGCTGAATTAGCCTGAAAACTATTTTAAAGAAATGAAATATTATCATTACATTTTACTCTTTCGATAAAGCCCTTTTTAAAACGTATTTTGGCAAGTCTTGGAGTGATTGCACTTTGAAGCAACCAAATCACATTTTGAGCTTTTTTATATTTTACCTAGTTCTGAAATGTTATTTGTCCATCTAGACAAAACCTAAAAATAGGAATGGAGTACCGAAGTGTGACGTCATCAAAAATGTATTTTTAGAATTTCTGAATTTTGATCACCGAATCTAAAAGAGTGAAACAAAATACCCCTAAATGTGCAAAATCAGGCAGATATATATTCAAAATTGGGCGAGATATGGCTAATGAAAGATTTCAAGTTTGCCAACGGATTACTATTATTGTGGCCTGGTTCATAAAGTTATGATACCAAGACCAAATTACAGAGGTTTGACGAGGAAAGAGCCTATGCTTATGTGGCCATATCTCAGCCAGTTTGTAAAACATTCAATTGATTTTGCACATAGAGTTATTTCATAATGCTCTTTTGGGATATATAGTCAAAATTTGAAAATTCTCGAAATAGTGTTTGTGATATCACTTCGGTACTCTATGTCATTTCTAGGGACGTAAACAAGTGGCTAATTTTGCAGGGTCGTGGAAGGTTGAAAATTCCAACTTTATCTGATTAATTTTTTCTTTCGATCTGTTAATCGTCTGTACCTACTAAATTGATTTTTGAAAATAGCCTTATGGCTTATTCCAGATTTTTAGGTTCTATATAATTACCAACATTTTACTTATAATAATTAGTCTTAAGCATAAAAGCACTAAAGAAGATAAAGGAAATCTCTAAATTTTGATTAACGTAAAACGTACATTTAATCTTTTCGTAAGAAGTAAAGCAACATCAAAGCCATACCAGTCTAGATCTTGGAAATGTTTAGTGATAAAAAGTAATATTCTTTCAAGTCAATTAACAGCAATTCTGTTCTTTTTCTGCTTTGCCCATCTTAAAGCTATTTGCTGCAGATCAGCTTTATATAAAATATCTTTTTCACAATATAGAAGCATCAAAGAATTTACCATTTCATCTTTTGTTCTTTATCGTAAGAAAATTTTTTAAATTTTCAAATGTCTAAATGTCCTTTGCTTTATGGAACTGAAAAGGGTGATCTGAGGGCAAGTGCATATGCCCGATTCGTAAGATAAAACACTCGTCTTTGATCAAATACTTCTGCTGCCGCTTCTTTGATCAAAGTTTTGTGGCTTCTCATCACCTTTATCAAAGCAATTCGTGATAAGATTCAAGGAGGTCTCCAAAGTGCAGGGGGAACCTAGCATACACCCGTTAAGAAGCGTTGAGAATTTCTAGCAATGAAAGATTTTTAAAAAATCCCACTTTCAATTGTTCTGATCAATACAGGGAATGATTTTTCAAAACTTCAAGCTCAATCAATACTGATGGTAATTTAAACTTCTTATCCAGACGTCCACTTGCCTATTCAAAATAATTCAATTCAACTTAACCCCTGTCAAAAAGGAAACAAACGATGCAATGGTGCAATTTGAGATCCAGTGGGGACAGGGCTTCACAATTAAAAACGTGTTAAATTAGAAGATGTGTCTGCTCCAGAGTTTGAATTTTAATAAGGTCTAAGATTTTTGCATTAAAAGTCCCAAAATCCTTAGCTATAAAATTCACATATTTTGTCATAATAGTTAGAAAAAATTCCAAGTGAACTTTTAAGCTTTCCAACTGCAATTGGATTTTCCAACCTTGGGGGGGGGGGGCGTCACGTCCCCACATCCCCTATTATGAACTACCAACATAAACTAGAATTGGCCTAAGATTTGCCTTTAAACGACCTCAAAAATCTCCCGGGTTTTACCAAATAAACCTGAAATAAAAGGTCACTTGCAAACCGCCCAATTTAGCCTCAATCCTACAAATTGGTGATGTTGTAACATGAAGTATTTGGAAAGAGACAACGACGGCGGGAAATAATTTAATCATGGTATCAACATGAAATAAACTCGAAAAAGAATCGAAAGCATCATAACTGTTGAAAATGGAAGCTACCAAGGTTTGGACAATATTACCTAATTTACTGAATTCGTCATAATCTATAAGATTGTTTATTTTTTTGAACATGTCTGTTATTATATTTTCATGATCATTAAAAAAGGGGGGCCTAAATTCCAAAAAAGTCTTCTAATGTTTAAAACAAAGACCATTAACTTGATGATAAATTTAATGAAAGTTACTTTTTACCGGTTTATGGTAAAGTGCTCGATGTCGCATAGGAAGAGCTGTAACTGTTGCCTGCTGATGCCTTGATAAGCTGTGCCTCATATTTCATTCAATGCGTTTACTTGCCCGACCTTTTCAAATCAGGAGGAGAGTATCATCTAGAGAAATTCAATCTGCTCACAAAATGCACATAGCAAAAGTGGAACATTTTCTCTTATTTAATTATAGATTACAACATGTTCAACTTGTGACAATCAGATTGTTCTGATGCTGTTAATGTTGTTTTATGAATACAGAAATCCCATTTCATCAGCATTTCATCATCATTGTTGTTTAGATCAAGATATGAAAGCAACGCTTATAAAAAGGGTGGTCCTTAAAAATTTTCCAGTACCCAGAAAAATGTGTGTGCAGCCTCCTATGTTTTTGTGTGCATTAGACAAGCCTCTGAAAATATCCTGTGTGTGCACATGCCACACTCCTGATGAATATTGTTATAGGAAAAGTCAAGAAGGCTGTCTTCAGATATACTTGTTGGTCCAAGCCTCCCGCCATTTGTGGAAGGCCAACTTAGATGCTTTCTCCATGTAAGTGTTGGTGAAGTGAAGTGGATGTCCAGAATAAAACCACCTAGCCAAGTACAAGTCAGTTTTAAATGGTGGGGACAACAAAGCAACAACATACTATTAGAGTAAGTTTTTAAATTACTAGTTGCCAGTGTGTGTTTTATTTTCTTGTTCATATAATGCAACTTGATAATAAATCTAAATTTTGATAATTTGTGACTGATAAAAAAGACAACTTGTCTAAACTTGGCATTGTCTGAACCACAAATTCTAAATATCCCAAAATTGGAAAATTATTTGATATTTAAGACACAGAGTTCATTACAAAAATAAAGCAACTGCCAAAGATTACACAAGAAGAGTCAACAAAGGGCATCTTTAATTTACATAGTTTTGCAGCTTCAATTTAAATTTTGGTTTAGAATGTAACTTCCAATGTTAGTTGTATCACCATTGTTGTTTCTTCAGACCAAAAAGTACTGGAAGCTACAAAGCCTCAAAAGCTAAATGTGCTGTCAAGTATCCAATCAGATCTGGACCAAAGCAGTTCAGTGCTTATCTTAAAGGTACATTTTAAGTAAACTTGAACAAGTAGCTCTAATTTAATTGAACTAGTAGAAGGAGACAAGAGCAATCTTACAAAAGCATAATACTTTTATAAATAATATGAAAATTGTTGTGTTCTCTTTAGCATGTACAGTGCAACCTCATATCTCTCAACAGTGGGCAGATGATTTTTTCCCAATTGTTCAAAATGCTCTTAAAAGAACGTCTGTCAAAGGGACAGCTAAATACATTAGATAACTGTACAGGTCCAATTGGTGTCTGTTATATTGAGGCTCCATGTTAGTTTTTCCCAGAGTAAGCAGCAAATCAATTATAATTTGTATCATACTTAGCTAAGATACATCTATTGACTTTTACAATTTAACCAGTTCTAAGTAGCCTTAAAAATGTGACAGGCATTGCTAGATAGAAATAGTTATTGAATAAGTTTATATATTTGAATTATAGATTATAGAGTATAGAGTTTGAATTATAGAATTAAAATTACAAATGGATATAGTGCTGCTTTATTCTTACCTGTTTTCATTTCCTTCTCACTTTGAGGAATAAGTGTTGCATTTTTTATACTTGAACTGTTGCATATTAACAAAGTTTTAACAATCTTTGAACCTCTGCAGATATGGGTTCTCTCAACCTGGATGTTCTAGCAAATAAACAAATGATTGGCCAAGCACAAATAAACGATATTGGGCTCTTATGCAACAGCAGACCACTTCAAGGGTGATCATTTTATCTTTATTTTTATTTCATGATTGTATCAATAGTTTTTTACACTTTGCAAAATATAGATTGTTTGTTTCAGCTTAAGTGAGCAATTTTCTAACTATTTTACATACACTTGAACTCAATGCTCAACTTAATGGATTTGTTTTGCATCAAAATCCATAATTATATACACTCTTTCCTCAGATTCTACCCAGTAATCTCAGTAATTGAAGATTCACTTCAAAAAGAAATTGCCTCAATCTTTGTTTCTTTGGCTTTTCATTCTGTTGCCAGTAAGTTATAAATTCAGTTAAAAATATCTTCAATAAAAATTCATATTATTTTTCATGTAAAATTTGGAAAAAGGTTTTTGGAAATTAGGCATTATTCCTTTGGCAATTAGTTTTTAGTATATCTTATTAATTGCATGCATTGAATAGCAAAAGGACTGTTAGCTTGTATCAGGCCTGGCCATTCTAGGCCAACCATAGCTCGTGTTCACCTCCATGCTGCCCACGCAGCCTGAGATCTGCTGTGAATTGCTCTCCTAAACATAGAATAAATAACATAGAATAAATCAGGTTATATGTAAAATTCTACCTAATATATACTTAGATAGGAGCCCTTTTAGCACAATTATTCATATGAAGATGGAATGGTTAAAATATGAGATGTGTCAAAGAAATTATTGCTTGCATGTTATAGAAGTTATTGATAAGATTTATTTATGTCATAACCAGGCAGTTTTAACATGACCTCTTCAACAATTCCAACCACTGATATGTCGAGTCCTCAGCCTAAAACCTCAAGAGAATCTTCCAAGCAGGCAAAGCATTATAAAAAGGAAAAGGGAGATGCTATTTCTACCGGAAAAATTGGCAGTAAGAAAAAACAAAAGGTTTGTTTTGTTGCTTCAATTTCTTTACTGATTGCAATGTCCGTAGAAGCTCACATCATATTTCTGTTCTTCCCAATTAAAAAATTATGTCAGAAATGTCTTTAGTCCAAAAATATTTCCTGTCTTAAGCAAATTCCTTTTGCTAAAACATTATGTTAACCTACAAGGAAAACCTATCAGAAATAAGAGAATTACTGCATGAATAACACAGGCTATTCAAAGGTCCTAATATAAAAACACAGCATAACAAACAAAATAATCAATCGGTTCATTTTTAGACTTTGAATCGCAGTTGAACAAAAACATTTAGTTATCTTACTAAAAGATTTTTTGCCTGACACTTTTCACAGTACATCCGAAAAATGATAAAAAATTACAAAAGTTTGAAGATTAGGACTTTCATATTAAGCTCGACCCCGAAACTTTAACATTGTAATGTAAAAGTTTATTCCCCACTGATTTAAGCATATTATACTATTTCTTGATGGGAGAGATCCTATACATGATGTCTTCAATTTCAATTGAAAATGTCGTTGTTCAAAGCGACATATGTCTCTATATTTTAGGAAGTAAAAATATCATCAGCTCCTCCCGAGAAGATTGAATACAGCGATCAAAGTATTGATGATAATTTCCCAAGTTTTGTTGTTGGCCCTGGGAAAATTAGCTCAACCAGCGACCAAATAAATACTGGTCCTCCTAGAGGTAAGTCGGAGTTTTCGGAAAACTTCGAGTCATTTCTCTTGGCCCGAGTGTACCTTTTACCTCATATATAAGTGCATGTTTCTTTAACCGAAAGCTCACTATTTTGCAGATTTTTGAATCGACTAGCCCAGAGCATAAAGGCGCATACTCCTTGAAAACTTTTTTGTCTAATTTTGTGACCGATGGACAAAACCTTTATTGAAATAAAGCATAAAAGAGCATACAACCTGGTATATGATTTTTCTGAACTTTCCATGATGTCATTTTCAATGACATTCTGGCCATTCCTCTCACTTTGTTGGTGAAACAGGTATTTGTCTGAGAGACCAAATTAATATCAACTTGGAAGGGGGGGGGGGGGGACGTCTGAGAAGGCTTTAGCCCCCCTAGATAATACTCTACAAAAATCGCATTGCTGTTGGTTTTTTGCCTGTTTAGGCCCCCCAAAGGTTTAAGCCTCTCTTAATTTGAATATGGCCGTGGTCCTTCATATCAACTATAGAAATGCTGTTAATTTGGTCAGAGTTGACAAAGCTGCTAGAAGTTTCTAAAGACATATGTCACATTACTGCAGATTTGTTCTTCTAAGTAGGAAACTTCAATCAAAGGGTCTCCAAATATTTATTAGATACGAGGACCAAGCGAGTGTCTCAACAAAATAGAGACCGAAATTGCAGAATATTCATAACGAAAATGTGATATAGAAACGTAGAAATAACCAAAGGTTATGGCTAATCGTTTAGATATCGAAAGGCCTGTGCCATTCATAAATTGTAATCAAAATTCAGCACGTAGAAAGTGTCAATAACTGATTAAATGCAAAGCAATAAAATTGATTTGCATAGTTATAAATGTTGCAAAATTGTAAAGGTATGGAACGTGCTGAATGTTATTAATTTTGTAACGGAAGAAGGGTTAATTTTCCTAGATCATTCGATCTTGTCTGAGCATTGAAAATTCAGTAGTATAGTTACTGTTACACTGTTTATGGAAGCTGCTACAGGGTGCAAATTAAAATTCCTAAAAAATTACGTTCTGGTACTCAAAGCTTTGATTTAACAATTTGGTAGTTTGCAACAATCCAAGCACAAATCTTTCTGTATACAGGATCTTCACAGCGTGACTTAGGCCATTATCAGCCGTCTCCGGGACACAATGGAGATAGAAAGATACATTTAGATAAGAAAAGCCCAGTATCAAAGGACCTCGACGGACCAGGTCTGCTCCATGACCTGATAGAACGTGGAAAGACCCTCAGGAACAAAATGCTGCTTTCTTCATTAGACAGCCCTGATCAAGTTCATCATGATGGAAAGTAAGATTTTCAGGTCTTAGTTCAGACCCGTTCAGGGCTTGTTAAAAAGGTTTTCAATTATAATATTCGATTGTAACTTACAAGATACATCTAAGCTTACCCCTATTAAATAAGCAACGGAATAATTAGAGTTTTTTATATATCTGTTTTTGTGAATGTATTTTTTTATGTAAATATATGAGAAAAGTATTTTGCCTTTTGTAAACAAAAAAGTTCAATTTTTATTAGATTTTTTAGATTGGCATTTCATTTTTAGTGACCAGTTCTAAATAAGATTATAGAAAAAATCAAGCATTTATGATAGGATGCCAGTTGAGTCTGCTTTAAAGGGGGGGGGGGGGGAGAGGTCTTTGCAAGATTTGTTTTGATGTTGTTGATAGATGAATAAATGATATTTCACGATTTTTTAATCTATCAATCTAATCTGATCATCTCTGACAATCTATCGAATCTTGGATCCTATTTTGGAAATTATTTTTGGAAATTTATACGATAGAGCGACAAGCAGCCATATTGAAGGCAATCTTATCAAGGAAATTCTTCATCAAATTGACGATGACGTCATTTTGAATTCAGAAGATCACTTGAAAGAAGAATATTCAATGGACAAAAAGTTGGTAGAGATGGTAACCGGGGAAGATGAGCTGAACATAGAAAGACTGATGAAAAAGTTAGAGCATGATTCAGAGGGGAGTCTGAATGAAGAGTTTAGTGATAGCGAGGATCCGATACGGGAAGCTTCATTGCTAACTGATTTGTTTTACAATGCCAAGCTGGTAAGTAATAATTATCAGGGGGTTTTGATTTTATCAAAACGATTAAGGATTGGGATGTTATTTTGTTGTTGTTATTTTGCGAGCGAAGATCTTTCAATCATTGCAGCAGCCCTCCGTCTCAGAGAGCACGCGTAATAATAAATTCGTTCCATGCCCAGGCTATCCATGCCCATGCTCTTTGACTCCTCACTCAGTAAACTGATGGGAGACTCTGAGTCGGCAGGCTGCCTCACTCAATAAAATAATTTCTCTTGTTCATGTCTCCAACATGGGTAGGGATGAGAATGAGGATGATGTCTGATTCTTTTTGTTAATTCTGAGTCACGGCTATAAATGAAAACTTTAGAGGATTGAGTTGTTTTTTAATTAGTCTCTTAAAGGTTGATACCGCCAAAAAGAAGTAATTTCATGCCATTAATGCAGTTACATTGCCTGTCTAAGATTTTACTGGTAATGAGATCCAAAATTGTAACAGCTTATGTTTATCAATATTTCAGTTTCTACCTTAGGTCCATATTTACCAAAACCAAATTTTTACTCATTTCCCTTTGAAAGTTTAAACATTTTTGCTTAACAATGTACTTTACTCCAAATTTTCAAGAATTCATCCGAAGAAAGCTCTGTTGTTCTCAGTGATGATTCCGACGATGGGAAGTCAAAGCCGAGACGTGAATCATTCTCGTTAGAAGACCAAGGAAACAAGGTATTCTGTTTTTATGATTATAAGCCATTTTCTACAGAGATATCGTGAAAAAAGAGTAAACGAGTCAGGCATAATTGTGATAATCTAAGTGAGACCTGGGGGTTTTTTGTTTTGACTAGAGCCACTGCCCGAATGCAAATTTTGCTTAAGGTATTACGATATCCACAAACGGGTATACACATTTCCTAATGTAGAGTTTTCGATCAATATTCTGATGTTTTCGACGACAAAAAGTGTATGTATGTTTCAGAATGTTTGCTTTTTTCAAAGCCATTATTTAAATACTATGCCATCAAAAAATTATATGATAATGAATAAACTTTATAGTTTTTATTTTATTTATCAACGATTAAAAGGCATTTTCTTCTCCTTTTAGAGGCCAAAAATGTCAAAGAAACAAAAGAGGCTGCATAAGCCTAAATCTGAAAAGAAAGGCAAACCTGTCGATGATTTGCCTGGTTCAGGAAACAGTATGAATGACGAAGATAACAACAGCATGACATACATCAATCCAATTTCTAATGCCAGCCAAGACGGTATGTCGCGAGGGTTAATGTCATATTTAAATTGTTTAACAATGGCTGTGGATAACAACGTTTTACATTGGCACTTACATCTTTGAACTGGAAACGTACTCAGATATTTTGCATTGATAAATTACCAGATTGTTTTTATCTAAGACACGTTATGAATGCAATATTTTGCATAGATGCAAACTTTGCTTACTCCCTTTATTATAATTTATTGCGCACATAAATTACGATAAAACTAGGACCCAAAAGGATTCATACCTTCCTTCTTTCCATGCTTATTCTATCGCTTTTAAGGCTGATGGTTGATTTGAATCATTGAATGATAGCAAAAGACTCGGCACTGATAATAGTTTTGTTAATAAAAAAAATTTACGATTTAGTTCAGTTACACTTGTATCACTTTCAGAATCGACTCAATTGCCTGAAGATAACAAAGATGAACCAGATAATATTTTTGCAAAGAAGATCGAAAGGCTTATTCCAGAAGGAATGGACTTGGACACAATAACAATTTTGGCAAGGGCTCGTTTTGCTAGAGTTATTGTGCATAAGCTCGATGTAAAAAGCAATGACATCGAACCAAACAACTGGTAAGGAGCCATTTCCAATCGTGGGTTGACTTCCAATCCAATTGAACCCAGTCAATTAACTAGTTGATATCTCCCTGCAAAACTAATTGACTTCATCCTCAGGTGCTGTATAGTGCTTCTTTGAATAGTTTTTTGTAGTGTGATTGAAAAAATTATGTTGCGAGCAGTCGTCTGTTGGTGCCCACAAGGTTTTGCAACTGTGTCTAGAATTATAATACATTTTCTGTACATGATTTCGTTTGGATTTTGATCATTTTTGCTGTTGCTTTTAATGCTATTAACTGTCGAACACAGTTGCTACTATTCATTGTTTTTTGAGCCTCGTCAATCATTTAAAGAAAATCGAAATCACATTAGCAGAACATTCATTTTAAACTGCTGTTGATTTTCACAACAGCTGACATGTCATTTTATCGAAGTTTCCTTCCAACCTATTCTCAATTGAACTGACTCATCACATCAAATTTGCTTCCCTTGCACGCTGCACTAAAAGACGAAGGTATCAACTCGACTAGATTTTAATATCTTCAATAGATTTGTTCCTATCTCAAAACATCGGTTCTTTCGCAACTTTACTTAAAACACATTTCACCTGTAAAATTATAACATGGGAAGGATTTTCACTATGTCAATAGCAATCCAACCAGAATTTCCCCTTGATTTATCATGACATCATATTTGAATGTATACCTTTTTGTTTGCAGCACTTTCTTTATTGAATATGAATTTCCTTTTCACTCACGGGAATCGACTGCCAACTATCCAGCGTACAACGAAGTGATAAGATGTGCATCTAACAAAGTAGTCGAAAAGAGTATGTCCAAGATCTGTCTGTAATATCATCATTTTTGATAAAACTTTCATATGAAGTTTGCATTGTAAATTGATATGTATTTAAGGCATGCAGTAGTACTTATATTTGCTACCTAGCAGGTAGTTTTAAGGACACTAGGAACCTGTACTTATCGATCAGTGTCCTGGTCTTTCCTCTCGATTTGACCACACCTTAGGATTCTTACCCTTAGAAATACAGAGAGCCGGCGACTCTCCTCACTCTGGGTGAAAGTTTAGTCTTACCGGTTCACCCAGCCTTTGATTATCATCGATTATCCAAACCGGGTAAAGACAGTCTCTTTAACTTTTGTTCGTATAAGGCAGAAGTTTGGGTATTAGAAGAAATATTGCCCTTCTTAATTGCGTAACTTTCTTCATTGAGCAGGTTTTTGCTTTACGATATATGGATATGTATATTCCACGAGGCATCAGTTTTAGCATATTTTAATGTGTTAGCATATTTTTGTTTAGCTGACGATGAGTATCAAATAATAATACAGTTCAAAATGTTCATCTTAAGCAATGAAAGTAATTTATGTCCTCTTTACCAGTATTTATTTTTTGCTACAAGCCGCTCAGGTATAGATGTGGCTCGTTTTTCACTGACGGTGGCAAACAAAATGTCAAAAAATTAAGTCAGTCATAAATTTGATGTTTTAACCTCCTTCGGGTGTAAGTGAGGCTCGGATCATCGCGACTCGAATAATCGAGGCTAAGTAAGTCGATGATGTGCTGAATATGCTTGTGATATTATTTGTCTAGGATACAACAGATTGTAAAGGTTTATTTACTGTGTGGATAGTCCCTATTAATCAATTTCTTTCTATTTTGATACATTGTGTTTGCAGCATCTAGCTCATTCAGCTTGATCACAATCCTAATATCAATGTATTTTTCATAGGTGTAGTCTTCAATCACAGATCTGTATTCCCGGTGCACTTTGACGGACCCACTCTCACCAAGTGGTGGGACAAGCGAATCACTTTCAAAGTATTCTCTCGGGAGCGCTCCTCCCCGTCGGTAAATAGAATTTCTCTCTTATCTTTAATATTCACGGAGACAGGAGAAAATAGACACTTTTCATTATCATGTTACGGTGACAGAAAATTGGCCCTTATAACTCTATCTACCAGAATAATATTTGCAGACAAACATCATTATTTCGTAATATTTTTTATTCAATTTTGCTGCGTTGTTCTGCTTTGAAACCTCTGATGTCCGATCCTTTTATCTTAGATGAAAGTGTTACATTGTAAGGTCTATGTTGTATGACATCAAATATGTCTTCTTTTTAACCCTTCTCCATGTATATTACCTATAATCCTATGAAATTTCCTCAGCTATTTATGCATTGGTTTGCCGCCTAGTGAAAATTATATTGGATAAAAATGTTTTTGAGATAAAAAGGGCTCTGCAATCAACTTAAAAATGCACATTGTGACGTAGAAATGTATGGAGGTTAGGTTTCTGGGGGGTGCTATTGTACTATTGGCTACAGTGGAATCCCCTTAAATCGCACCCTAGATAACTTGGACTTCTACTACTTAGGAACAATTTTCAATTACTAAGTGGACACTCCTACCCTACTATTGTCAAAAGTTGTAGCCCGGATCAGTCGAAATTTGCTAAGTCAGCCATATCCTTACATTTATTAAAGGTCCGACTTAATGGGATTCAACTGTAATGCAAAAATAAGTCAACTGCGTGATTTGATAAGAGGAAATGTGAACAGTTTTTTTGGCGGTACAGAACTTGAAAATGGCTTTGAAAAAAGCAAACATTTTACAACATATTGGCTAAAAGCTTTTTCGTCTGACACTCCCCAGAGCATTAAACGTCAGAATAGGGGTCCGAACAAACACGATGAAAAATATATACCTAGTTGTGGATCGAAATAGGCCAATCAGAAAAACGCAAGCACAAGACCAGTATGTTGTAAAATGATTGCTTTTTTCAAAGCCATTTTATAAGAGGAAATGAGATTTATCGGTTGCTTAAACTTTCAAATAACTTATTTTAGCCTTGAATTTGTTAGGACACTACACTCATTTTTTTATAAAAAACAAAGGTCGATGTTGAGGCCTCCAGTTTCTTAATGTTCTGGAAATTTCAATACTCACTGTTTCTTGAGAGTTTCTTAATTATGATGTCATGAATGATGTTATGAAATATTCGTGACCTTTTTTATCACGTCAAGAGATTCGCTTTCGTTCCGATGCTGTATTTAGATGTGGGAAGTATATTTTTATCCCTTGTGTCTTAATTTCTAGGCCATCAGGGCAATCATGTTCTTGGATTTCACAAAATTTCGTCGTTCTCAGTTTTATGACGATTCAATAGTTTCTTAATTTTTTTGCTTCGAGTACTGAAATTTCTTAATTTTTTCTGACTGTCTAGTACCTGTTTCTTATAGCCAGTTTCTTATAAAAAATGAGTGTAATTTCTAACTTTGTTTTCATCCAAAACAGCATGTTCTAATCGGTAAACAGTCAGTAGCCTTACGAAGAATCTTGCTTAGTGATGATTTTATCTACCAAGCAAACATCGATGTTGTCGGTGAATCGAATGCACAGAAGGAACGGGACAACGCAAAGTTGATGGATGATGTATTTGGACAATTGGAGGTATAAACCAAATCTTTTTATATAGACTAAAACTATTTTGGCGATATTTGTTTGTTAGGTCTTTGAGATTTCATCTACAGGCATGTTATAATTTGCATAATTTATCTTAACCTTTTTTTGTTGTTGACGGCTTTGAAAATCCATAGACGACAATCTGGTGAATAGCTAGGCAAGTGCTCATTCCCTTTTCCTGCCTGTATCTCAAAACATTAAAAGCCTTACTGAGGCAACAGGAACGAATGGTGATGTGGGTGATAATCAAATATTCCATTTTTTCAATCCTTCCACTTTTCTAGGCCTGCATTTTAATTTTCTTGTGAAAGTATTGCATTCTTTAGCCTACGAGTTTTATTAGCAGCTCTACTTTTCAAGGATTTATAGTATGAATAGTATGAAATAAACTTACTTTGAAGGTATTACGTTTTTACAGATTAAACCTTTTTTATGTTTAAGCTTTCTATAGAGCTTGGATCTGATAAAGAAGATTTAAAGCATAAAAATCGTGAAATTATAGAAACGATTTCGACACAGGCAGTTAAACATCAAGGTATCGTAGTCTCCAAGAAGCCAGGAAGAGAAACAGAACAAAGTAAAACTCCATTAATTAGGAATGCCAATTTAAAGGTGAATCAAAATGGAACCACGCAGCGCCAGCTTTATCCTTCAGAAGCAGTCGAGAAACCCTTGCCTTGCGAGAACATTGCACTGCACAGTCTTCTGCTTATTCCAGAAGGTAGAGTTTGTACTGATGGTTTTGAAAGTGGTCTTGCAAAGCCGGTCAATGCTTATTTGGTCTGTAGAATGTTCTGGGATGCATCTGTTGCGAAGAGCAAGGTTTGCTGGAGCACTGTTGACCCGGAATTTCAATTTGTACAGGTGTGACCAAAATGATTTAATTTGCTTTAAAAACACATTTTTCTTCACAGGCACCGTCAAATTGAGTTAAACTATATCTTTCATTTTTCTTCCGAATTTCCGAAATGCGAAGTCATATTTTTTCAATTTTCTTTATTCATTGGAGATTTCTTTTGAAAATAGACGATGCTAGAGCTCTTAAATGGATTAAGAAAAACGTCCACTTTTCCGAATGCAAAGAAGGACATGTAATCACATTTGAAGTCGATGGTGCCAGAAATAAAGTCCTAAATGTTTTTGTAATCCTAAATTTGCTGCAAGTCGATCATAATTCAATTCTTATCTACATTCTAGACTATTCCGTTGATGCTAAACTCACAGTTACTTGACCGAGCTAAGGACAATTTTATGGTCGTCGAAATATGGAACAAATCATTGACTGCTGATGATGACATGGTCAGAATAATACTATTTGTTGTTTTTTCTTTCATCTCTCTTGTGTCATTGCATCATTCCAATTACTGTCACAGGGTTTTATCTGAAGTGATGTTTTCTATAACGTAAGCATTATAAAGAGACAATTTCACTAGCTCCCTTCTATTCCGGTGCGGTACTTTCGTGTGTTTATACTGAAAAGATCTATAGCGTTTTTCAAATCGTCCCGAAGTTTCTTTTGTTGCTGGTAAGAAAGAAAATAATTAATCTTATATACAACGGCTCAACCTTAAAGTTGAAACATTTTTGAAATGTTTCGACGTCTACATTGACTTTCAAAATGTGTGAGAATTTTTCAAAATTAACTTCAAATATGTGAAACATTTCAAAATTGTGCTAATTGTATCGCTGTTTTAGGTTGATCATAAACCTTTATCCTTGTTTACGCCCTATTGAATAATCCCAATTAAAAACATCCCAAGTCAATAAGCCACCATATGGCTAGTTGAAGGATTTATCGTACAGAGTACCTTGAGTTAAATGTTGTACACAAACTCTTTCATTCGATATTTTCTAAGAATGTTATTGATAGTTTTCGTCACATGAAATGTTGATGCTTTAAAGATATGTTTAATATGTTTAGCATACCTGATGCTATGTTTTATTGACTTTTTAAGGTGATTGGCATCGTAAAGTTGTCTCTCCATCCATTTTATTTATCATTCAAAGACCGAGGAATTGTAAAGACTCTTCTCAAATCACAGGTACCCTTCTATTTCTATATTAAGACAATCCTTAGTAAAGTCAATTTGTTGAACCCAGCGTAATTACAGGGTTTGTTGTTCTGCCTCTTTTCTTTCCATTTCGGGAAAATTAACTAAAGAACGTCTACACACATATACAATATTGTTTTGCACACTGCAACGTTAGATGAATAAAACAATATTAACTCTAAAGATGTTTGGTATTTGAAAAGACGCCACAGTTTGTGAAACTAGAGATGACCAGCCATTAATATATGTTAAAACCATAAAAAATAAAGTAGTTGAATGTGTGGTCGCTACAAGACTGGTATTTATAATGATAGAATAATGATTTTACCTTAGAAAACAATTAACAATAAAGAGAGTCACTTTTATGGTAGACTTAAATTGACAATGATAGGTACTGTTTCTAGACATTTTTTTAAAATTCTGATCTAATATTAAATAAGCAATTAGAAAATCAGTATTGATCTGATATTAACCTTCAAATGTTATGTCATATACTGGGTGTTATTTTACATACTTAGTTGTTAATGTGTACCTTATTCTACATTAGTACCCTGTGGTAGCCGTTGATGGGTTTATCCAAATAAAGAACCTGTTCTCAGGTGCAGACTGTGGACGGCTACAAGTATTACTTGCGATGGGGACTCGGGAACAGGTACTGTGTCTTTTAGCGCTCCAGCATATATAAGTTTATTACTTGAGCCCTATGCTACTTTTAAAACTTTGACAAAAAGCCATATGAAAAGCCATCACAATAAATATATTGTTTCCCCCTTTCTATCTCAAGCTGAAATTGACGATGAATTAAAAATTACGGACTAGTTTAAGACTCTGATTTTACGACAGTTACGTAAGTTCACATCAATTGAATTATGGACTTCTTTGCCACTTCGATTTTACGACAGTTGCTGCAGTTTACGGCAGTTTACGTTTAATGCTCGGAAAATGCAGGAGGTGCCGTTCCCTGATTCTGAAACATGCTCTTGTTCGCTACTCATCTTAAATAGATTTCCTCGTTGTTTTTAGATAGCAAACTTGTTAAAGATGAAGAAAGGATCATATTCTAAGTCGATAGATGCACAAGGAATATTACAGTAGGTTTCAGAATGAATTGGTAATACAATCCGTCTTCTTTGCAAACTGTCTTGGACAAACTTAACATCCTTTTACTTTCCATTTCTTGCTCCTTTTTTGTTTTTCTTCATGATTAGCAATTATAAATGTAATTAACTCCTTTCTCTATAATCTGCATGTCTTGAAACTAAATAGTAAACAATTACTTTTTTCGGGATTCACAAATTGTTCCTTTTTTGTTGTGGTTTCAGATGAATTTTCCTATTTATTTTCTTTCTGTTCTTGTATTCTAAAGTATGAGTCAGGAATCTCTTTTGATAAGGGACTATTTAGCCTGCTTATAGATGAAAGTTGGTTAGTGTCTCTTCGCAAAAGCCTTTTCATTCCCACCAAAGCTGTTTGAGTAAGATAATGCTTTGTGAAAGATTCCGAAGCTGCAGTTAATTGAACCCACATTAAATTCAGATAGCTTTTTGAGGGCTCAGCTCTATTGTACATCACGTTTTTTTTGTAAGCAAATTCGTTAGCAAGCAGTTTATTTGTGGAAAAGTACAGTATAGCTCTCAAGTGATTAGGCAAAAATTGTCCTCGCCGACTCTCTTGTCATCATCGTCTTCAATCGCTAGGCCTTTTGGAGATCATGGTGCAGAGGCCGGGTCAGAGATCAAATCAGCGGTCAGATCAGAGGTCGAAAGGCATTCAGAAGAGCAAAGAAACAGTGGTGAGGTCATCTACGTCATTTGAGGTCATTTTCTAACATTTATATTCGCAACCCACAGTGATGTATAACCTCTCTGTTTTTTCACAGAGCTGTCCTCCTCTGAGAAAAGCGTTATTAAATTTGGAAACTCGTATGAATAGAATTGGGGACGAGAAAAAAACTACAACTGAACTTTGACTGTGCTTCTTCTTGAGAAAACAACAAATCAACTAGATAAGAATATAAAATTAGAAACTTTAATAATAAAAAGATAATGGGAAAATTACTTACTTTTTTTAGTTGATCATATATTTGTGGTATCTGTTGAAAATGCCAAGAATCTTGGTCATTCAAAAGAAGTTGGAAATGCGGACTGTTTTGTGCAGTATCAGTTCCCGGAGCACAAGCACACAAACAAAGGTGATTTGAGTCCGTTTTATTTATATGGCAAAGATATCGTATGCACCCAACAGTGCAAGAACAGGTAACAGAACAATGTCGCTGGTCACAGGCTCGACTTCTGCTCTTGTCGTTTCCTAACTCACATTTTCTCTTGGCATATATCCTTTCATTTAATCTCATTGATTCTAAATCATTTAATATCATTTAATACCAACCAAATATAGAATATTTCAAAGATTCTTTCAAGATAAAAAATATCTTAATTATATATATCCTTCATTATACTACAATAGGCGAAGGGTTAGAGTTTTTCAATTTAATATATGCAACCTAGCCCTTAAAATAGTCTATTTGCAAGAATAAAGCATCTTTGAAGACGTTCGACATGCTTTAGCAAGACCACATCGATCAACTGTAAAGATGATTTGCCATATGACAAATAAATATCATGGAAATTCTTATCAGCTGTAAAATCCAAACTGCTAGGCAAAGAACCATCCCTCCAAAAATCTTACTGGTGTCAATAAAGTGGCTCTATTTCATTTGTTTAAGAAATTTTTCTCGCAAAAACATTCACAGTGATTAATTTTAGACTAGTTATCGAAAATTCTATTAGACTTTTTGACGTTTTACCTTAATTTTCATGCTAAAAATGAGGAATTTTTTTTATTTATGGCTTGAAAATACTTGTGATATCTTCAGCTGACAGTTTTCTTGAAGTAGTGTTTATAGAAAGAAAACTTTTGCGAATTACTATTGTTTTGATCTATATCACACCTAGCCTTATCTTGTCTTGCTCTAACCCACAGTTAGCAGCCCTGCCTGGCATAAAACCCAAACTACGCTCTTGGTAGAAAACCCTTTGTTTGGTTACTCCAAAAAGCATAACATCACTATACCAGCTGATATGCCTGTGCAGAGTTTTATGTTGAGGTCATTTGAGCATCACACTTCGCTTAAATCAATGGGGATTCCTTTGGAAGTCTGGCAGAGGTCATATTATCCCAACATCAGAGACTGTCTTTTGTACAAAGTAAGTTTAGTCGTTTTTGAAAATGGCTTTGAAAAAGACAAACATTCTGAAACATATTACTAAAGCTTTTTATCTGAAAATTGTCAGAGTATAAAACTTCAGAACATAGATTGAAAACTCTACGCTAGGAAATATATATACCAAGTTGTGGATCGAGCTAGGCCAATCAGAAACGCGAGCACCTTACTGTTCAGGTTGAAAGAGAATAGGTTTGTATTGGTATTAATGACTGAGACACCCCCTACTAGACGACAATGTGCAAACGGAATGCATGATAAATCATTTGTTATAAGACTTTTCATTTGTTAAAGTTTGACTCTCAAACCATTTAATGCAAACGTATTTAACGCAGACCAGCATACCAATGGCAAAGATCTATGCAATGATTACAATGAGACAGGAGAAAGATGTTTCAATTCAGTCATTCAAGCTTCCACTCACACCTGTCAATATACCTGATAATGGCGACATTTCCCACTCAAAAGCTACATTGAATGTTGGCATCAGTTACCAACAAACCTCGACTCAGAAGGTTGGATTGATGGAATCCAAAGGTCCTTGTGTTTGCATATCTGTCAGTATTCTAAGGGCATGTGGACTAAAGGTATACTATCCACAAAATTTATGTCACAATTAATAATACCCAATCTATTTCTTCAAGTTTCTTTATTATAATTTATCTCTAGCTGACGAAGCTAATCCTTGCGAACTTCTATTCTAATAAAAATCAAAGCCAATCAAAAGCCTTTTTGTCGATCTGATCATTAGTTTTCTTGCTATCTGTTATATCCATTTTCCGTTTAGTTTAGGTGATATATCGGCTAATATTCACATTGTAGTAAAAAGCTGCATTTATAAAGCAGTCGAGATTATTTCGTTCTTCGGGAACAGTCATTTTAGATTTGTAACAGCTGCTAGAATTATTTATTTTTGTGAATGATGTTTTTTTTTCAAAACGTTGATTTTTTCCTTGTTCAAAAAAATTTAATACTTGATACATATTTTTTGTTTTGAATCATGCATTAAGAAACAATCATAAGATCTTTAAAGAATTAGTGGAGGAATCGAAAGATTCTTAGAATAATTCTGGAAGAGAGGATATGTATCACTGATAGAATAGCAATACTTGTGTAATCTCTTGTTAAATCACCATTATGCTTATTGTTTCTGTAATCCATTTGAAGACATCATAATACACGAAAACAGGTAGAAACAAGCCACAAAAAATCCAAGAAGCTTATCCATCATAGGAACAAATCTTGCAAAAAGATACATTTGATCCTAAATAGTACTGCCTACTGCAGGATCTTGTCACTGATGTGTTTTCCTAATCTCTTAGCATTATGATAAAACCTTCTTGGTATGGCCCTGAGGCTTGAAAGGCTTTGAAATAACATCAAAATTTCGCATTTTGCAATGTCTTGCGATTCCATTTTAGATTCCATCTTGGTTCTCTTCCTTTTAAAGTTCTTTACCAGTTTTGCTTGCATTTTCTGGGACAGCAGTTTCAATAATCCTAGCTCCTTTGTTGCCCATTTTCTTCTCAATGTAAACGTCCTGTGTCCTGTCTGCCAGTTCCAACAACCTTGTTGCATTGGATATTAAAGGAGTTTAAACTTATCATTGTACCAGATTTGAATACTCTTTAGCTAATTTGTAGTTGCAAAGATTTTACAATGTAAATTACAGCTATATTTTTCGCTTTTTAGGCAGTTCTGTTCCCACCAAAAAGTCGAGAATCTCGTATGAGAAGTCTTCCAACCTCTGGCTTGAACACATTTGTCAAGATATGGTTATCATTTCTTGGAGTCGAGTCATGCCGTGTTTCCCCGGTCATTGTACGCTCCTTCGCTCCAACATTTTCATTTCACATTGACTTCCCTGTAAACGTCATAGAAGATTTTTTAGATGATGCTGATTATGACGAGGATTCGACTCTAGCATATCACTTGGAAAATGGTTTCGTGGAAGTCGAGATGTTGTAAGTACAGTACGATAATTCTAAACCTTGTCAACTCTAATCACGATGTTTGTCAATTCAATCACGATGAACTCGTACTGTTTTACAATCTTCTTAAGAAATTTCTGAATGCTTTCGAACCCCGGATAGCTTGAACATTGATCAACTCAAACACTTTTCAACGTTTCCTTGAAGTGTCAAGTTATCACATGACAGCATCGTAGGATGACTCTGACTTGCAATTCAGCTTGATGTTTATCTTTTTGCGTTTATCAACTGAACCTTAGTTTAATCGGAATTATCGTGTTTTTTATTAACTGCTCTTTACAATTGTTTGTAGCCATAAGCCAATGAAAAGTGGGTTTATGTCTGAAAAGAATGGTACATCGGAAGACGGTGCATCTGAACTGCTGATCGGGTGTTGCAGAGTTCCACTGCTGGCTCTTTTGTGTCATAACACAGGTATCAAATTCTTTATTGTGCTTCTTTATGCAGATATTATTTCATTTCAGAAAGTATTGTTCAGTTCTATAACGCTGTGTTGACCAAGCCTTTTCGTTAAGCTCTTGCTTTTTTAAATCTCAGCTTATTATTCGTCGGGTGTGCAGTTTTCAATTTTTCCGTGAATTTTTTCTCACTACAGAAATTAAAGATAACATTTATCTGTGAATGTCATTTTAGCGAAGAGAATATTTACTTCTTTATGAATTTGATGCCATAGATATATTGAAGAGAGGTTTCCATTACTTACATTTGTCTTTTTAGGGGTTTTCCCAAAGTTCCCTAGGTTCTAAAACCTTTTTGTGGAGAAAATTGTAAATTCAAATATAAAATTAAGCTTAACACATGACATCGTTTTGAAGATAATTCAAAATTCCATATTAAATATTTTGACAAACTAATTTTTTTTAACATGTGAACCAATGCTTGAAAACAATGTTTTAATCAAACAAGTTTGAAATCGTTCACTATGCAGTTTTTGTGTATTTTTCTTTTTAGGCATTAAAGGTTGGCATCCTATAAATGTGCCGCGAGCCTATCGCCAAAATAGGTATCAATCAAAGGGGAAAACTGATGCAGATGAATTCCAGAAGATGATTGGAGGCCTTGAGCTTGCTGTTAAGTTTGGAAAAGAAACAGACCGAGAACTCGTTATAAACACGGCAAGGGGCGCCGGATGGAGTCCTTTAGAATCCATTGAAACACACGAGGACAGTTTTCAGGACTTTGATCAACGGGGTACTGTTGGCTTGAAGGCTGTTCTGTCGGTAGAGAAACTCTGGGTGCCTGTTGAGGTTATCGAGAAAGTACACATTGCTGACAGGGAAAGTTTGAGAATTTATTGCCGTTACAAATTCTATGACAAAGGTATCTGTTTATCTTTTTTCGTTTACTTTATTGATTCTTTTAACTATGACCGTTGGGGGTATATATCAGAGAAAGTTGACGTCTTTGCAAATCGTATCATATGTTCTCATCTAAGTTGTTTCATGTAGTGGCATCATGGATGAGATTGGAACCTTGGAAAACTCCTTTGTGATTTTTAAGCTAGTTTCTCAATTACCTTTATATTCACAATTTCTTGTTTAAAACAGCTGCTTTCACATCAAAACTGGTGACGTTGGATGAAACATCTTCCCCAGACATGCTGAGCGCTGACTTGAACCATGTGAAGAGCTACCTAATTTCTGCATCATCTGCTTTGTCTTGGTGGGTACTGTTGAAGTAAACAAGAGAATTAAAAATATTTCCAAATTCTCAGTCACAATAGAATATACCTCAATGTTGCTGAGCTGTATTTCTTTATCATTGAGTAAAGTGTCAAGAAGTGTGTTTATCATTCCTTCTGCCCTGAGCCAACATTTTCATCAGTTTCTTCCCAATAAAGCAATTAAAACAAAGTATGATATGGGTATGGTAACCTCAACTCTTGTTTTCAATGATCGTTGTCATGGTAGTCATCCGTACAATGCTCACGCTTTTGGACTATGATTGAGTGATTTATAACCATGATGCGGGTGTATTTCTCTAATGTCTAAATCTCTGACGTCGCTATGATGACACAACCACGCCCAGATGTTTGGAACTGTTGGCGGCCAAATGTTTCACAGTTTAGGAGACAAATGTTTTGCAAAATTAGGAGAGCCAAACAAAATCTAGAAAAAAGCCAGATTTTGGAGAAGTAGTTTAAGAAAAAGTGGCTTTGCATGTTTCAATAGTTTAAACTTTGTTGTTTTTTCATCAGTGGTGATCTTGGGACTTTTTAAGCGAATTATTGAGCGTTTTTTTCAAAAGTATAAATTTCCTTGAATTTCGTGGTTTTCAACTTGGTAAAGGCCAAAGGTTTTCGCAAAATTGAAACACGCCCTTTTGACTTCATAGCTTCAATTCCATCATGTGTTTCTTTTTTCGATCTCTCTTATAAACTTTTTGTTTATCAATCTCTCAATCTATCGAAATTTTTGCAATTTTTGATTTTTTTCTTTCTTCATTGCTACTATAGGTATTTGAGGGAAGAATTCATTGAATGTCAAATTTGGCTCAAGGCTTTGAGTAAGAAAGACAATATTGTGACTAACAAGTCACGTGATAGGCTGCTTGGCTCTGCTTACATAGACGCGAGTGGCATTGCTAAAAGTTCCTCTTTGAAAGGATCTGTGAGGTACGGGTTTGAGTACTTACACTTGTATATGGAAAGGCGGTATTGACAATAGAATTTTAAGCAGTGTCTTTAGAATGGTAATCACAAAATTGAACAAGGTTTAGGCTGCAACTAAGATGATAAGGTATTCAGGTTTACCAAACCTCACTCTTTTTTTGTGTGCCCACGTGCAAAGAATTTCCCAAAACCAACACTATATTAAAACTATTTATGTAAAGTACAAGAAATATAAACAGAGAAGGAGATACACATATTGTTGGATAAATATTATACAATGGATCTATATATGTAGAAACAAGGTCTGAGAAGTTAATTGATATCTGTTTTGTTTACTTCTAGATTAAGTCGAATACACTTTAGTTGCTTTACAACAATCACAGTCACTCAGTTCTATTAACTCCATTATTTATCTTCAAACGTCCCATTTCTCAAAGTATTTTTCATTTATTGCCTATCTCTTTGAATCAGTATATTTTCAAGCTTTTAAATTTTGTCACTTTAAATACTATGCAGTTATATCACATTAATTTACATTTTATTCACGAATATTTTTATTTACCAACATTGTTTGTATTCTTTGTCCATGTTTTTTATATGTTTTCAATGCACTTTGAAAATCGCTTTTGTGGGGATACTTAATGTTTATTGGACATGAAGCTTTAGCTATAGCCTCCCTAAAGGTCAAAATTTTTCATAATTTTTCAAATGAAAAATTTAGTTCCCTCCCATTCAAAATTTTTCCTCCCACTGCGCATTGATGCTATTCCATAATTCCTTACAGGTAACCTGTTATTAATCTTTGAGCAAAATACAGAACTTCACCACAGCCTGAACACTACAAATTTATACTGTACATCTTTCTGTGTGCCTAATAAATAGTAATGGATTTCATTTAATATTTTTCTTATATGTTTATTTTCAGCGGGCTGTATCCCATGTACAAATCTGGGGCAGATTTACTTGGTGGATCCTGTGTCAGAATTTCTTTACGAATAACTGAAGATGGAGAGGAAAATATGGAAGAAACGGTAACTAGCAATGATTCAATCACTGCGAACTATCCAAAGGATGAAGAATCTGAAATTTCTAGTATCGTAGAAGATGGCCAAGGAGACAGGCAACAGAAAAGGATGAGAAAAATAAATGCTACACCTGCACAGGAAGATGAAGGGATTCGAGAAGATATAACAGGCGTTGAATGTCAAATTGTCATAGAAGAGGCACTTCATTTACCATTTGAGACCAATTTACAAGGTTCTAGGTATGTTTCAAGTACATTTTTCAGGGTAATGCAATCTGCAATGAAATTTTATTTTCCTTGATAACCCACAATAAATCATGGAGCAAGAGGTAAGCAGCCTGAAGTGGAAGATGTTGGAGACAACTTGGTGTTTACATGTAGAAGATTTATGCTTTTTCAGCTTTTTATTTACCTAATTCTTCCAAAAATTGGAGAGGATCGGTTGATTTGAAGATATGACCATGCTCTCACTGTTAACAACATGCTGAGGTGTTGGTGTTTTTTTAAATAACTGCATTTCTTCTCATTCTTCTCCTTGTCTTAAACTTTTGCACATGGCTATATTGCACTGAGCCCAGATGACAGACTGATAAACAATAATATTTGTGTCTCAAAAGTGTCAAAGCAATTCAACGTTAAGCATTTTCACTGTGTTGCTACATGCAATAGAACTCTTTTTATAACAACGGTGGGTAACGATATTACTCCAATCCTGTAATTCTATGTTAGCAAAAAAGGTTATATGGAACTCAATTCCACCTTTCAAAAGCTATACTAAATTTGCTTTTGTACATTTTTTTTCAATAAAGTAAAGCAATTTCATCCAAAAACTTTTATGTATCCATACGATGGTGTTTACCTCTTGCTTCGCTTCCTTTTCAAATGTAATGTTACATTTAACTCGATTTGTCTCAGCATATGTGCTGTGATCCCATGTTACAGTGTGCAATAAAGCAAACTTTAGCATTGATTAGCATCTTGTTTAAAGTAACTTAAAGTTTCTTAAGAAAGTAATTTTTATGAAGATAGGAAGGACTTGTTTCAGTTTTCTCATTTTATGGTGAGTAGAAGCAACGAAAATTGGAGAAGTACGAAACAGTGCATCTCTGAGCAGTATGTGAGCCCTGAATCACGATATTTCCTCCATGCTTTAATAATTTTACATTCAGTTCATAAGGCCTGCAGCTTTGCTATTCTTTGACCATTTGATTGCAATGTCGTCTTGATGAGTAGGTAATGAAGATTGTTGTTTACCTGTCTGATATAAACTGTTTACCTGTTGGGAAGGTTCCCATTGCTCATTGTCCCAGCTAATTTGTTCATATTTATAAAGCAATTTTCGAATGATTCTAGTATTCTTTGACTTTTCACTCTCTTCTAGTTTCTCAATTTGAAAGTCTTTTTTGCTTAATTGTTTATATGACTTTTAGTATTAGACATGTTTTACCAACAATATTATGGATGTTTCTATAATTTTGATTATTATAAATGCTAATGATAATTCTAAAAATAATTTATAGCCTTAAATATAATCATAAAATGTTTCAGACATAAACCTTTACCAGTATTAGCAACCCGTTACCAGTATTATTCAGGCATAACCCTTTATTTAAAATCGTCATCTTCGTATATTTCGTATAATTATAGCTGCACATTCACAAACAGTGGCAGCGCCAAGGGGGTTAAGGAAGGGTAATTCCCCACCCCCCCCCCCCCCCCCGATTTTTTTAAAACATGGTCTACATTTTTCTTCTAAAAACTGATTAAAAAGCACTAGGTAGGGGTAGATTCTAATTCCTAAGGAAAATTAGCCTGGTACAAAGCACTGAAACGAGGAAGAATGGGCGTGGTCTCACTGGCTACGCCCATTACCCTCTCACTCTGCAGCAGCTGGTGCCACCACTGCACATAACTGATATGATAATTATTTATGTATTTATTATTTATCTTAGTAAGTTATGGTTCAAATCTTGTCCTACCCTAAATTATCTTTTTGAGGCAGTTCACTGCCAAGAATACTTCTTGAATAGCATCCATCTCTTTATCTAATTGTTTTGATTTTAGGTGCCCACCATCAACATTTATGGCCTACCAACTGACACCATTTCATCGGTCTGTTTGTACACCTATTGTTTTTCATTCTACAAAACCGTGTTGGAGTTTTAAGAAGGTGGAAAGACTTGATCTTGCCAAAATTCCAAACCAAGTATGTTTTGATTGAATCTCTTTTATAAGCATGTTTAAGAAACAATGACAAATTCATTCAATTTGATGCTTGGGAGGTCATCGCAGATCTTGCTTGCTCCAAAGCACTCTGCTGAATTAAAACTGGAATTTGGATGAAGTTGATTATGCAATGGGTTTATTCACTACAGTTGTTGAGATGCTACTGATGTTCTCTGAATAATATTTAATGATTGTTTCCTTTAATTTATATTATGTGTAACAAGATACATAAAGCCAGCAATTATCCATTAACAGTCTTATGTTTGATGCTTTTCTAAAAATGTCATCCTTAATAAATTTGTTTTTCATCCTACAGTGTCAATAAGATAATTATCTAGTAACAGACTTTTCTGATCAATTCTAATTAAGTTAAATTTGATGAATAATTAGTTACTCTACTCAGGGAGTGCTCTCTCCTCGATTAGTCTATCTACTGAGAGAGCTCCTCCTCAAATAAATTCCTCTCCCTACAAAAGTCCATTTCAGTAGTATTGTATAATTCGTGTTGTATTGTATTTGTTATTTTTAGTTGTATTGTTGTCAGACTTGTGTATGTAGTGGAATTTTAAATATGAAAACTTGAACTTGAACTTGACAGCTGAAGTTACTGAAATATCTAATAATAAATATATGAAATATGAAATAAATATATTGAGAAAAATCATTTTATCTGTCATCATTTTATATGCTTTTTATTGATTAAATTCATATTTGCATTGAAGGTTTTGGTTTTCAAGCTGTTCAAAAAGACACTGTCTAATGGTAATATTTTCATTTATTTAGTCTTAAAATTAACTTAAATTTTTAGCATTTGATTTTTCCAATTCTTCCAATACCATTTGAATTAACAAAGATCGTTGGATTCTAGATCAGAAGCCAGATACATCCAAAGATCCAGTTATTGGCACAACAACTGTAGATATTTCTCTTCTTTTTGCTGGTTTTCGTCAAATCCATGGCTGGTACACCATTGTAGACTTTTCTGGACAAAATGTGGGTCAGGTCAAGGTAATTGAATTGTTGAGGTATTTCGAGCTTTATATAACAAAAATGCTATCCAACAATATGCCCATACTGGAAAGCGTGTATGTTACGCCAAATTTGGCGTACAATAGAGGTACTTACGCTAAATTATGGCACATTTCTCTGTCACAACTTTGGCGTAATTGCATTAGCGTGGTGTGAATGTACTAGTTTTTAATCTGTCCCATAACCCTCCCTTTGTGCTGAAAGTTTCTGTAGTCGACATAAAAAAGTATTTTTTTAAAACTGCATGAATTTGAAAACGGTATTAAACGTTTCATCCTCAAAACATTCCCCACCCCCATTTATTAAGAAAGTTGGTCTCTGAGAAAAGTGCAGATCTGCAGTAAGATGAGTACCGCAGATAGCGAGGGGTTGATATGTCAGACAAAATGCGAAATTGAGACGGAATTCAACAACAGGAAGTCAAGATATGACTAAGCAGTTGAGAGTTGATATATAATAACCTGATCTATAGGGTATGTCGCAAAAATTTTATGCTGGCTTCACTTGCAGGGGAGCTCCACTTCAGTTTTATCCAACATCAAAGAAAAATCTGGTGGCCCTGACTAATGACACTTAAAATAGCATACCTTATTTAAAATGTGTTTGCAATGGGAGGCGTGTTTCGATATTCTTAAGGGTGTGGTTCGCAAAGCATTTCCCTTGGGTAGACCCTCGGACCCCCTACTGTTAGGTTCATGTGTGCTCTAAACCTCCTCTACCTGGCTACGCCAATGATGCCTGAGTACCGTTTTCATTTGGAAATGATACAATATTAAAAATTTGAGGTATATGAAAACAATACCCTGATAAACAGGACATCCCTGTCAGACAAATATAGCATACTACGCATTCTCCCAAGCGTTGCTTACCGTGGCAAGCTGGCAGTAGGAATCAGACACCAATATAAGTGGCGCAAAACATATGGCATGCAAAAAGGCAAACTTTCGAGTATAGCAATATGCCATCTTAATTTTCATTGTTGTTTGTACTGTATATAAATCATAGGAAAGCTCCAGATTTCAATTAGTTGTTCACTATTTAGGGTTTACATTCACAAACAAAGAGTCAAAACATTTATTGTTCTTGAACAAAAAGTTGGCACATAACTTGAAATTATGTTTTAGATAATGATGATACAGTTTGAATTGACATGTCATGACTTTTTGTATTTATACCTGCAAAACCATATGTTCTGAACTAATATTTTTTAGGTGGGAGTCATTCCTGGAAAACCAGTAGCCACTTCTCCTTCAGCCAGATACTTCTGCAGAGAGGTGTTAGCTGATAAGGTAAGTGAATAGAAATTCAAGTATCATTTTTTCAGTGTTTGTAAATTGAAGGGAAAAAGCAAATTCCTTCATGTTGCCACTAGCATGCAAATCTTTGTGAATTTTCTTGGTAGCTATCTTCATATTTCATAAAATTCGCCTTCTTTTGTTTTTGACTTCAATACAGATACATGGTGATCTTTTCTGGGGATCCAATCCGGTAAGAGCACTAGATTTTGAAGACATCGATCAAGGCCAAAAAGATGAATGGTTAGGAAAGAAATCAACTTCAAAAGTCATCCCTTCTGCTGAGGTGCAAAGGCAAGAGACAAACGAGCAGAATCCAGTGGAGCCTTCTTCATCAACATCTACTTTGTTTCACAGATTAAGGTTACAGCTTATTTACTTAATATCTATATTTAAGACAAGACAAAAACATGGTATGAAAAAGATTGGTTTTGATAAACCCCAATAGATATATATGTATATTTATTCTATCTATACAATTCATGGACTTGAAGAATTGCTCAGTTTGTTTCTCTATATGATATGAGAAGTACTCTCATGTGGAGACCCAAGTGAATTTTAAAATGTACAGCTTTACTTTCCCCTTGATATGATGTGATGTTTTTATAACATATTTGATTTATTTATTTTTCATCTCCAGGGATCAAATGTCAGATCTTGATGATCTGACAAAGGAGCTTCGAAATAGGCTAAAATCATATGATCAACAAGATGTGAAAGTTAGAAGTGAGGTCAGGATTCCTGATGAGGACATACATAGATTTTTGTTAGACAACTTGACTGTGGAAAACAATGATGGAAATGATTCAGGAAATAAATCAAATGTGGTAGGGAATAAAAATGAGCCTTTCAGAACAGCAGATATTGACATAGTTACAATGGGACAAAACATGGATGTAGAAGAGCTGAGTGCAGATTATAGCAATCATCCAAATGATGACCCTCAAAAACTGAGTGATTTAGAAAATAATGATGCTATGTTACCTGAACACAGATGTCTTGAGGATGATGTTATGAATATTCATGATACTTTATCTGCTCCAGAACCTGGTGAAAATGCAAACCCAATTACAGACCACAGACTTTATGATAGCTTTGATGATGTATTGAAAGACTGGCAGTCGTATAGACAGGAAACCCATGCACATGATTTTCTTAACTCTGATGGTTCTATTTCTGAAGACTCTGTTCAGACTAAGCAAAAGCCTCCAAGCACAGATTCACCTAAAGAGCTAATAGTTTCAAATATAAGTGATATATCATTTCTATCAGAAATAAACAAATTCAATTATAATCAATGTAAGACTAAAGCAGAAAGAAAAAATGGAGAATCTGCCAGACTGGACTTAGAAAATAGTTCTCACATTGGATCTGTAGGAAACTTGAACCCAGAGAATGGCAATTCAAGTTTTGCAAGTGAAAAAGATGTTGAAGCTTCTTATTCTGAAGTTGATGTTTTAGGCAAAATTCTTAATGATAGAGAAGGAGATTTTACTGCATTGTTTCCAGGAGAGCCTGTTTCATTCAGTCCTGATGAAAAATTGGTAGACAATTCAATTTCTGATAAGGACATCATCTACTCTGATAGAGAAGGCAATGACAGGAATTGTGATCTCAGTGATAAAAATTTACTTGCAAGTTCTCCAGAGCAAAACTTTCACCAACAGTCTCATTCTAACAAGTATGTCTTCTTATTTGTGTTCTTATTTGCATTTGCTGCTCTAGCTTTTGAAGGCAGTTTAAGACATTGAGAAGTTATGCTTATTAAGAATTTTCCAGGTCCTTTCTCTTGATGTGACCACAGTGTATGATTCCTATGCTTTTAATTATAAGGAGCTAGTGATTACCCTAATTCTTAGTGATGGTTTTGTCATGTCAGTAACTCAAACCCAAAACCCTTGGATCTTTAGTCTGCAACCCTAACCACTTAGCCAGCATCACAACTATGGTGCTGTTAGATATTGGAATATAATATAACCAAAAAACATTGTCTGCTTATTTTACCATAAAGTGGCTTATGCATTGTCAATGATATTGATATTGAGGTAGTATATGCATAAAATATTCTTGCAAATTTACCCAACCTTATAAACAAGATCCGTCAAGTTCAAATCAATGTTTAATTGTATTTTGTAGCATTGCCACTTATAATTTTTAATTTAGTGAAAATTGTGCACTGCCAACCAAATCTCCAGAGCTACCAAACTTCTTTATGCCATCTGATATGCTTGTCAAGTCTATGCAAAAATATCGTTTGACAAAAGTGCATAGCAGTGGTCTGGAGGATGATGCACAGGCTGAGAATAAAGATGAGCATCATGGATTTGGAACAAAAGAAATTGAACAAGAATATAAAAGAAAAAGACAATTATATATAACCAAGGAAACAAGACCTTCATTAGATAAACCACCCCCATTGCAAATATCAGAGATGAACAGAATAGCAAGTATTTTCACTTCAAAGTTCACTTGATTTTGTATTTAGATTAAAATGTGACAAGTCATTGTTCTTGATGTTGAAATCTGTTAATATGTAGATTTATGGAAGATAAACTATGAATGAGACAACCTCTTCATTTGGACTTGTCATCTTGATAATACTCATCATCAGAAAATATAATTTATAGACGGAATTATACTTTATTTTATAAAATGCACAACATTTATTGAAATTATGCAGAAAACAATGTGTCATGCAACAATCTCTTTGATTAATTCTCTAAAGGAAGTAGCAATTCTTGGATGGAAGATGCCCAAAAAAACACAGACAAATTAAATGAAAGTTAATCTGAAAAGTAAAGTTCAAATCAAAATTTGTGATTTTAGTTAGCATTATGGCGAAATTTCACTCAGAGAGATTTTTTCTTATACCTTCAAGGTGTGAAAATGACTTGCAAAAAATGAGGGCTATTTACAATGTATCTTGATTTATGGAAAATTTGATCTCATCTTATCAAAACAATAGGCTTTTCCCCAAATATTTGACCAAGTGTCTGCCCCTGGCACCATGTCTCAGTTTTGAAATGCTATTATTCCAAAATTTACCAGAGCTCTTAGTGAATGCTTTTCTCAGTGTAAATTGATCCTTGTTTTCTGTTTACTTTTTTCCACATTTTGTTAACAGATGTATTTGATATACATATGTAGCTAATATTACTGAGGCATTAGTCTAGGCCCATAGCTCTGGTTGCATTACAAACAGAACCTTTAATTCTTCTCAAGTGGTTTTGCTTTCAGTGCAGGCTCAACTTCTTCACATTGCAGGAAGTCCTCCTACAAAAATAAGACATTAAAATGTTTAACAGCATGGTTAAGACTTTTTTAGCAAAAGAATAAAAGAATTGGAGATAGCATAGTATTATGAACTTAAAGAGAGTTGATATTGAACTCAAATGATTGCAAACAAAGCTGATTTGAATTGCAAACTCAGATCTTGGTACATTTATTATGCCAATTACTTGGTGTAAAGTGAGTTTCAAGAATAGACACGGTAGTGCTAACATGAGTAATGTTTCTGTGTCAGTCTGCAGAGTGTAGCAGATACAGGCAAAATGAGATCTCACAAATCTATATGCCAGGTTGGAAAGGTTGTGTGATTTTGCCTGGCATTTTGATGACTTTCAAAATCATCAACCTTCTCCAGTTCCTTATTCGAAGATCAATGTATAGCGTTCTTTTATATTTTTTACTTCAATCATCAAATTTTATGAGTATTTACCAGATCGTAGATCACACGGACAATCAAAGAACAGCTAGGACATGTGGCCACATCCTCCCCATTTTCAAGCTCTTCTTTCGTTATGGCGAATCTGTCCCCACACGGACATGGGTAGTAGTATGTTTCTGTATCTTCGTCAAACTCGAAATCTTCTATCTCGACTTCGTCATGAAATACTGACATCTTTGAAGTGTATTTTCAATTTAACTGACATCACATATATCTTTCGGCGAGTGAGTCCGGCTTCTGCCGCCATTGATTGTATTGCACGAGCTAGTTACCTCTTATTGACAACAGCCTCAGTCTGACGCAACCCGAAAACTGAATGCTGCCAAGCAACTTGCAAATCAAAGCAAGAAGGGATCAAAGATGATTTGTATTTGCAGCGATTTTGCGACTTCAAACTGAAGATTTGCAGCAATTTCTTGGCTCTTAAGTGAAGATTTAAGGTATTTCATAAAGAGATTCTTCTTATTATAGAATCATATGTTTAGAAAGAGTCTATTTGATTCCATTTATTTTTATGTATCATACGCACACAACGCATAGCACCATACGCATAGTGGTAACTTCGATTGATTGATTGTGATTTAAATCAATATGAGAGGCCCTTGATAAAATTTTTTAGTTAGAAATAAACATATTTGGCAATTAGAAAAAGCTACTGTTGCAGGAAATAAAATGGACACTGGACAGCAGCCAAATCTTTATGCTGTTAGAGAGGAAGATGATGGGGATAATGAAAATGTTAATGATACAGAGAGGGATAACAAGGAGGCTTTATCATCATCGTCACCTGAAGAGGATATTGTTCTTTATCCCATGGCACCAAGGACACAATCGCAAGCTGATAATCAAGTGGATGTCAAAATAAGTCCAGCCTATCAAATTCTAGATCAGGTAACTCAGTTATAACTATGAGAGTAAAAATGTTGTGTTTATTGTCAAGAAGAATAATAATTGATAGAAACACTGATTTAATCAAACTCCTATGTAAGTTGTCAACATTTTCCAAGGTTCACCACATCTTTTGCTTCAATGATTTTTGTTGGCAAGCACTTCATTGAACCAGTTACACAGGGGAGCCATCATAGCTCCATCACAAAGTCAGAGGACCTGAAGAGTGAGAGAGGAATTTTCCCGCACTCTCAATTAATTTTCTTAAAAAAATCCTGTTGCCTTTAAACTTCACTTGTTTGTTTCTGGCATGTTTTCCTTGGTATCAGAGAAAGGAATTTTGGCACCACGTTCCCTCAATGACGCATAGTCAAAGCCAACATACATGAGCCAACGTTTCTTAATTGAGAATGTCAGTAAAAAGTCCAATTGCAAAATGAGGATTACTGGTTCTTAATCAGGTTTTAAGTTTCTGATATTTTTTGTATTGAGAACAAACAGCTAAGCTATAAAGTTCAAAATGTCAATTTGCTTCTTCAATGACTGATTCTAATTTGTTGTTTTTCTGCTCTTAATGTTTTCTATTGATCTTCTAGAATACATTTTAAGTGTATAGTTAAAGTTAAAGAATATATTTTTTTAAGAGAGTTAAATTTGTCAAGAGTTATTGACCAGTTAAGTTTGGTCATTATTTGGATAATATTCTATATAATGAAAACATTTGTATACAGCAAGAGTATTAAATCAATATATAGGACAAATGGCTTTTTTTCTGAAAGTTTGTTGCTTGTAATTTTCTTTGATTGTTATTTTATGACAGTTGTTTGCAAGTGGTGAAATATCAGGGGAAAAGGCTGCCAGACTAAAAGCAAAATACCAAGACTTAGTGGAATTCCTAAAGACAACAAGGGAGACAGAGGCATCCCTTCTGTATAATGCCAAATCTTTAATTCAAGAGGTCCAAAGGCAAAGGTTAGAGCTGGAGAAGGGTGAAGCCTTCCCTGACGTAGAAGACAATGAAGTTAAGAGGTTGAGAAGTGATTGGTTGAAACACAGCAATGAAATATCAGCTTCAGAAGATCGTCTTAGTCAACTGAATTTCAAGCTTGATGGGTTAAGGGAAGAAAAAAGGCTACTTCTACGGGAATATGATAGAATGCCTAAAAAAGAAGAAATTGATAAGCAGTTACAGGAACTCGAAACAAACAGTGAAGAGCTGAAAATTGAGATTGCTCAAAGAATTCATGAAGGGAACAATCTGAAAGAAGAACTAACTTCCAGAGATCAACAAATTGAAAGCTTGTCAAAAAAAATTGAAAAGAAAGAAGCAGAGGAGCAAAACTTGAAGGTATAAACATGGTGAAACTCTGTTTTATTAACTTTAATAGGGTTTTCTAGAGCCATAACAGGCATGTGTTCAGCTTGAGCACAATCAGATCTCTGTTATTTGATGCTGTAAAGTTAGCTTAGCAGACTCCTTAAATTGGGTTTGTAAATATGGCAAAGTTTGTAATTTTTGGATTAGCCAAGACTAGTACAAAAAATTTTTACTGCAATAGCAACAATAAAACAATTATTGATATCTGCTCAGGCTAACATCTGAAAATTGGATGGCATTGGCCATTTGGTGCACTAAGGTCCCTGGGCTATTGCTCAATATCCTCTTGCTCTCTTCCTTGGTAGGCCTTTCTTGTAAGGTAGAGATTTTTCAAATGAACTTTGTTACCTTTGCTGTTGGTTATCTTTTAGTTTTGATTTATGCCTTTACAGAAGGAGAAACTATCTCTTCATACTTTTTAGGACCAACTTCTAAAGATACATTCAGAGCCCGCCCATTTATCAAAGCAATCAGACTTAATAACAAGGCAGCAAAGGTTTGTAAAGTGTATTTTTTGTTTATTCAGTTTTTTTGTCAATTTTCATTAAATATAGCTGTGGTTTTTTTTGCACTGAATACATTAACTTGCAGAATTGTCCATCATCATTATCATTTTGATTTTTGAATGCTAGGGATTTCCAAGAAAAGAAAGACACAATAAAGGAACAAATAGAAGAGTTTAATAAAGAGGTAAATAACCCTTGAAATTTCTCAGAATAAAGATTTTTCTTGACTTGGATGTTTCATGTGACATGAATATCATGTTGAAAAATGTGTCCTGTTTCAAGATACTGATGATTAAAAATGGTTTTGTAGGTAAAAAAGGTTGCAGAAAGAAAGACACTCCACTTAGAAGAAAAAAGCCAACTCACCAGAGCCTTGGATGAGCAAAGAAGCATTTTTGAAGACAAGGTTACTATTTGTTGTTACAGCTTTTTTTCTAATTATTTATTGACCTTGAAATTGGAATTGATGTACTTGTTATGATATCAAAATTTTGTTGTTTCCATTTTCTATTTTTTTTTATTTTAGGAAAGAGAAGTTGACTTCTTAATGAAGGAATGCGACTTAGCAAAAGAGAAGCAAGCTGAGCTGTTGGGAGACAGGTATTCTCAGTTCTGAATCAGACGATACTTAATTTGTACTTTGTTTTTACAGTTTTATTGGGTTTTGTCAAGTTATAGCTGAGAAAACAAACTACAAATAGTCAAAGTCATTAAGCTTTTTCTCATCACAATCAAACATCATTAATGCTTTAGCTTGAGATATAACAGTGTTGTCCTTAGGGGGGCTGAAGCTGTGAGCAGGGGGCAATGGCCTTAAACCCCTTTCCCATTAAAACTCTCTAACCCAACAACCCTTAAAAAGTGTGCCCCTGGGCATCAGAGAAGAGAATAGAGAATTTGGTCTCATTTCAAATAGTAAAGATGTCATTAACCATACTCCTCTCTTCCCAAGAAAGCCAAATATCACCAACCTCCCAAGTCAAAGGAAGGAAATATCTGTTTGCATGATGGAATTTTGTCTTCTTGTGCAGGGCAGAAATTTCAACAAGGATGCAGAATTGATTACGTAGTTTATCTATTTCCTTAGAACCACACTTGATCTGAATCTAAAACACAGTCTACTTGAGAAGAAGAATGAGCATGATGTTCATGCGAGAAAGCAAAGGGAAAAAGATCGAAATCTGAAGTATGTTTTGCTGTCTCAGTTCATTTTACCTATGTTCATAATTCTTTCAAATAGTTTAATATAGTCTATGAATTTTCTTCCGATCATTTAATTTGTTTTCCGTCACGTTTTGTCACCTGCAAAAACCATTCCTTTATATCTTGCATTTTTCAGTAAAACAACAAATAGATATGTACAATGTGAAACACCTCTTTCAATTTCTCAAAGACTCAAATTTTCCCTTTTAGTTGTAGAAGTTTGATGATTCACTTTTAGCACCATCTATGCATTGTCCTTACATATTTTCTAAAAAAATTCGCAGGAAAATATAAGGTTATAATAATTGCAAGTCGTTTCAGTTCATTAAAGCTGAGACACATCAACCCTCTCAAACTACCTTTAATGGTAACTATTGTTGTTTTAGAATATTAAAGAAAGGTGAACTGCAGCTAAAAGCAGCCCAAGACAGTTTAGCACACGTCAAATCGATTCACGACAAAGTTGCTGGCCAAGTCGAGGCCCTTCCGAAAGATGACGGCAGTCTTCTTGAGAAGAGAAAGGAGCTTCAGAAGGAAGTTGACATCGCCAGACGAAACCTTGCTTTAAAGGTTGGTTTCTGCTTCTAATTCTTTTTCATTTTAAAACTTGAAGAGCAAAGCTTTACGTAA